>NW_024543210.1:4275000-4978750 GCF_018167655.1 Microtus oregoni | reverse complement strand
TGGCCACATTAGTCACAGAAAATGCAGGCTGTTCTCTCTGTGGCCAAGGTATTGTGCTTGGAGAATGGAGACTCACCTTGGGCCCAAGACTAGGGATGTCTCCTCTATAGCCCATTCCCAAAGAATAAGCTGGAGGTCATTGGAAAGAGTAAGAGAGGGAGAGAGGGTGACAAATCCAGTGTCCCATGTCTGTGTCCATTCAGGCTTTAATTGAGATGTGTGTGAAACTACATTCTTTCCTGAGGCAGAAGCTGGATCACCTATCCTTTGACCAACCAAAAAAAGAAGTAATTAATCACACTCTATGACTGCTAGTCTTGATTTTGCAGTCAGTTTAAGATGGTTCTGTGTGGCCCCAATCTCAGGATGGGTGTTTTAGGTTTGGGGCCAGTTTCTAGCCTCTGCCACTGGGTTGTCCTTAGCATAGTTTTAAGCTGCAAGCTGCAATTCTGTTTTTGTTTTTGTTGTTGTTATTGTTGTTGTTTTAAGACAAGGACTTACTATGTGGCTCTGTCTGTTGTTAAACGCATAGAGATCCTCCAGCCTCAGCCTTCAGAGTGCTGGGTTTAAGGCCTGTATCACCATGCCCATCAAAACTGATACAGTTTTAGAGTGGTGTTGATGACTTCCCGATGAAATGCTACTCCAAAACCACCAAGTTTTTTATAAAATGTGCCTGATGTTTGCTTGAAAGACATGTGGTCTGGCTAGAAGAGGTCCAAGCCAATGCATAGAGATGCATAAAGATATCAGAATAATGGTATTATCTATTTCTCTATTGACAATTTCATTCTCTCACTTTTTTTATGTAGCCAAAGATGCAAGGATGACCTTACTTTCTGGTCCTCCTGTTTGAGAGCTAAGATTACAGATAAGCACCACCACTCCAGTTTAAGTGGTGCCGGGAATCGAACCCAGGGCCTTTTGCAGGGTGGGCAAGCACTCTCCAAACCGAGCTACATCCTCAGCTCTGACTAGCAGTTTCTTCATGTGGTAAAATACATAGCGGAAGGGATATCTTAACCCTAAGACAAAGTGCACAGTGGTAGCAGAACCGACGTCTTAGCCATTTGTAAGCGCACGGTGGAAATTGGCACTGTGCACTTAGGAGAGTTCTGACTGCTGTAGAATAATTCTCACCACCGCCTCCCACAACTCGGTTCATCTTACAAAGTGTGAACTCTGTCCCCATTAAACCACTCTTCTTCTCCCCGCCCCAACCCAGCCTCTAGTAATCACTGCTCTACTTCCTGTCCTTGAGAGTTTGTCTGCCTCTGTCCTCGTGCTCAGTGTAGCATCCTCAGGGCTCATTCGTCTTGTGGCAAGGGTCGCCATGATCTTCTGAGGCTCAGGAGTGTTCCCCAGTGTACAAGACCGGATGATGTCTATCCTTTGGTAGATACTTGGGCTGTTTCCGTCTTTGGCTACTGTGGATAGAGTTCCCATGAACACGAGTGCGAAAGCTCTGTTTGCATTCCTGCTTCTAGTTCTTTGATGTATATCCAAAAGTGGACTTGCTGGTTCATACTAGAATTTTATTTTTTTTTATTATTTTGAGGAACTCAATAGATAACTTTAAAAAAAACACACTTAGATCAGCTAGAAGTTTTGGGGGGAGGGTTTGCCAACCACAGCTTAGGCTCAGCGTTCCATCCCAACAACCCCAGCACTCAACCCCCAAATCAGGCTTCAAGTCTTCACCATTGAAATTCTGCTGGACAACATTAAATGTCTACCCGGCTCAACATCAATACTTTGTTTCACTTGGCAAGGAGCAATGTTTAAAATTTAATGAAGCCAGCAGATTTCCATAACTCTGTGTTGCCAAGCAGCAATCACGCTAATAAATGGCCATTGCTTTTCTTGTAAGAAGTGTTTGCACGGAGCAAGCGGGTCAGCCACTAATGCAACGAGGCTGGCACTGGCTCCTCCAGGAAGCGGAGGGCAATCCATCATCGCAGGGGTTTACTTTGAAAAGGCAGCGTGTCCACTGGGAGTCCCCGCTTTCCAGAGGTCTCTCTCCCTGCTTCTGCTGATTCATATTCCCATAATTCCTCCACTGCATAATATTTTCCCATCGCCATGGTGACCGTGTGAGAAGAAGGCCTGGGGAGAAACTTCAGGGTTTACTTCATATGTCCACAGCCAAGCTTGGACTTCTGTGGAAAGTGGGCTTTGAAGATAGATTGCAAGGAGGAGAGGTTCTGTGGTGGATCTCGCTTCCGCTGAGAGGGGCAGCGAGGCCGGACTCATGGGTGGGAGCCGGGCTGGGTTCCAGCACTTTCTCGTCGCTGTTGTTGGGGGACACATCCTCTCTAAGCTCAGCTTCTTTCTCTGTAAACCGGATGGAGAATTGGAATCAGCCAGCTGAGAAAATGCAGGATGTCTGCAAGTTACAAAATCCGTCTCAGAATGACACAAAATCCCTTGTTCTTTGTCAAAGTGATGGTAAAGGGAGCTTGGTCTTGCTTTACTGCTGTTTTCTGTCTTCCTTGTGGCCTCCCTCTGCTCATTCACACACGTGCGCGCGCGCGCGCGCACACACACACACACACACACACACACACACACACACCGATGACATCCTATGTGACACAAACAACACTTTATGTTTATTCTGAGGTTTCTACTTGGCCACACACATGACTACAGACGGAAGCTAAAGAAATACTTGGGTTTGAATTTGGGTTCGAGAAATGCTTGCTGAGTCCATTCTGTACCAGGCTCGGGTAGGGGATAGACATCTGGACTGCATCTGGACGGAGGATGAGTCATCCTGATTTAAAGGTCCACCTTTGGATTCCCACTGGCTTTGTACTGAGTAAGGATAGTGCCAGTTACCCCCACACTGTAGGTGTGCATTGAGTGTGAGGTCCATTCTAACAATGGCCGAGGCGTGTCTTAGTGGTGAGGAAGTTTGATCATCACAGAGCCTTGTGCTAAAGGAAACCTTCACATGGACATGCGGTTTCCAGACTGGACTGAGCAGCAGTAAGAACCCTTCTGTGTAGTGGGGGAGAGCTCACAGGCTGGAAGGGTCTGGCAGAGAGGTGGAGTCTGGGTAGGGTTCATGCAGGACTGTGTATTTGATTGAGATGCCTTAGAAGAAGAGACTTCAAAATTGTAGGGAAGAATTTGGGTTAACCTCAGCTACAACCAGCTTTGGTAAGCAGGTTTGCCCAGAGCATTAAACAGGAACACTGAATTTATTTATTTACTTATTCAAATGTACCTGCATGTTTGTTCTCACAAGACAATCTTGGGTGTCATTCCTAAGTCATTGTCCACATTTTTGTTTGTTTTGTTTTGAGACAGGGCATCCCATTGGTCTGGAACTCAGCAAGTTGGCTAGACTGGTCAGCTAGCAAGTCTCAGGGATCCACCTGGCTCTGCCTTCCCTAGCAGTGAGATTGCAAGCACAAGCCACTACACCTGATTTCTCGTGGTTTTTGCATGCGTTCTGGGGAGTCAGAGTCAGGTCTAAGCAATTTTAAAGTCCTCTAATTTAAATGTAAAGAAAAATCCCTCAGAAGCTGAATCTCCCAGGGAAGCCAGCTAGGGAACAGGATGGGGGTGGGGCAGCACAAGGATTTATGCCGTCTTGCCCACTTCTCCCTCTGTGTAGAAGTGTTCAGGGGCTTAGCTCCTTGATCCGCCCCCCCCACCCCCCCGCACATTTCACACAAGGCCCCACTGCCTCCTCTATTGTTCTCAGACCTTCCCGCCTCTCCATCTTCACACAGTTAGCTCTATCTGTCCAGTTCCAACAGCACCTAGACTTTCTGTTTCCCTCTCCCTTTCTGCCCTCATTCTCTTCCCCTTCCCCTCCTCCTTCCTGTCCTTCCCCTCCCTTCTTTGAGTACCTTTTAAACTCATCTCTCTTCCAATCTGCTGGTTTTTCTGTCGTTTCCACAGACACAGAGTCCGTCCAGTGGCTCCTTTGATTTCCGACACCGTCCACTTGTACCATGCTCATTAGATTCTGTGTAGGACTTCAAACCAGTGGCTCTCAGTGTTTCCAGAGTTACACAACAATTGTCAATACTTAACTCCAAAACCTTTCATTCACCCCAAACAGAAAACCACTCTCCTGATCAATCACTTTCTCCTCCTGGTAACCACGGTCTATTTCATTATTTCATATCTATAGATTTATAAATCTGCCTGTTCTTTTTTTTTGGGGGGGGGATTTGCTTGTTCTTCACAGGCCTGTGTATTCTCAGTTTGTCATCATGGAGAAGGCATGGTGGCTGGGGTTCAACTCACGGTCCTAAGGACTACTACATCTCAGAGGATCAGGAGAACTAAACCTTCTAACCCTCAAGGCCCACCCTCATGGCCTTGCATCTGCTAGCTAAGCCCCATGTCCAGAAGGTTCCACACTCTCTCAAAGGAGCTCTAGGGACTGAGTGTTCACACTCATGAAGAATGAAGAACATTTCACATTCAAACTATGCAGTTTCCCAAAAGGGAATCATAAACTATGAAGTGTTTTGTGTCTGCATTCTCTTATTTAACGTAATGTCTCAACTTCATCCGTGTTGTGGCTTCTATTAGTATTGCATTTATATGTGTGCATATAATACACTTGTTTACCTGTTCACCAGATGGTAGGCATTTGGATTTTTTTCTACCTTTGGGTTATTGTGAACAATGCCCGCGATCAGTTCACTTTTATATTTTAGACTTCTTGACTGAGACGTGTTATCTTTATATTGATCGGATCATGTTTTCTTTATCTTACTGAGAACATTTGTTAGAAGTGTTGCTTTAAAATGTTTGTCAAATATCTCCAGTGTCTGGTTCATTTTAGGATTAACATGTGCTGTCTGGGTTCCACCTTAAAATTGAGGTCCATCTTCCTGCAGAAAGAGGCGCAAAGAAGGGGAAGTGGGAGGAAGAGAGGGAGGGACCGAGAACTAGAGATGGATTGAGAGACAGAAAATGTGTGTGGGTAGCTGCAGAGGCCAGGAGAAGGTGTTGGAGCCCCTGGCACCAGAGTGACAGGCTATCCTGAGCCCAGGTCCTCTGGGAGAGCAGAAACTGCTCTTGGCTCCTGAGCCTTCTCTCCAGCCCCAAACGTTGATACTTTCGTTAGCTGACTTGGTTAGACATAAACCTCAGACTCTGTTGCCTGTGGTGGGAGGGACTCTCACCTCGGTTTGGATTTTAGTATGTGTCAGAGTGTGTGTGACTTGAGGATCGGCAGAGGATCTGGGGGGGACTCACACAAGACCTGGGGCTCGGCTTCTGTGGCCCAGCTGTCTGTGGATCACCTCCCACTCTCTAAGCCTCCTTCTCCTGACTCGGTTGGATGGACAAACAGCAGCTCATGTCTTAGAATTTTAATCACATTGTGCTACAGATGTGTTTGCCTTAAGGCCTCAAAAATGAGAGATTTGATACATGAGGTTAATCCTTGAAAATTTCTTTCTTCCTTTTACTTTTTTTCCTCTCCCCCCGTCTCTCTGATGGAGTTTCTGTGTAGAGCCCTGGCTAGCCTTGAACTTGGAGATCTACTTGCCTCTGACTCCTAACTGCTGGGATTAAAGACATGTGCCACCACATGCTTCTTGAAAATTTCTTAAAATTAATTTTTTGACAGACACACACACATATGCACACACAGCACACGTTGATGATTCTCACAGTCCTGGTACTCCCTTTCACCTCCTCCTGCTCCCACTGAACCCCTTCTTTCTATCAATTCCTCCTGCTACTTTTATGTTGTTATGTTTTATTTTAGGACTCGGTGGTGAATGACAGAAAGACATAAAAGGAGGCTATGACTGCTCCTAGGGTTTGAGGCTTTTATTATAGATATAAGGGAGAGAACAGGCTCTCCTGTAGAGACATCTGGGAGATCCAGAGTGGACGTGACCAGCAAACTGAACTGGGCCACGTGAAGAGACAGGGAGGGGAACAATGGCCAAGAGGCCAAAGGGCCAAACATGGACCAGAAGATACAGCCAAATGCCTGGGTCCTCAGAGAAGAGCACTGGGGAAAGGGGCAGTCCAGCCCACGGCTGAAGAGTTCAGGGTAGGGGGCAGGGTGTGCCAGCTGCGGTAGTTTGAATGTATTTGGCCTGCATAACTCATAGGGAGTATACTATTGAGTATACTATTAGGAGGTGTGGCCTTGTTGAAGGAGGCTGGAGGGCACACCTTTAATCCAGCCCTCGAGACTGGAGGGCACACCTTTAATCTGGGCTACACCTTCTGTTGGAAGTGTGTCACTGTGGGGGCTGGCTTTGAGGGCTTTTTCTCAGGCTTCACTCAGTGTGACTGGCAGTCAACTTCCTGTTGCCTGCAAGATGTAGGACACTTGGCTCTTTCTCCAGCACCATACCTGCTTGCATGCAGCCATGCTCCCCATCGTGATGGACTGAACCTCGGAACTGTAAGCAAGTCTCCTCAATTAAATGTTTTCTTTGTAAGAGTTGCCGTGGTCATGGTGTCTCTTTACATCAATCGTGAACCCTAATTAAGACACCGGTCATCCCTGTAACAGGTAGGGACCGAGGGATGCTAGAGAACCTGAGCTTAGGCACCCCAGTTATCAACACCCCCAAGGTTCAGTGAACATCACTGAAGAGGGAACAGCTGGAGAATGGGAAGGAATGCTGTCTTCTGGACAATTGTCATGGCTGTTGCTGTTAGCCTGAGGCTAGAAACTTGTCCCAGGTCTGAGACCTAACACAGAAGATAGTGGTTGTTTATTGACTCACAGGTGATGTATGTATGGCTACGTCACTGAAGAAAGGGATGCCCATTCCCCCACAGCAAACATTAACTGCCCACAGTTCCTCCTCGTGGGCTGGAGCCTCAGGACGCCCTCCCCCACCCATGATGGAATGTCGACAGGCCCCAATTCTTGCAGGTCTGGGAACTCATGAGTGCAATGGCCATGCCACCTTCAGAAGCCAGCGCTTCACCCCCTACCCCTGTTCTCCAGCTAGTCCCTCTTTAGTTGGCGGTGTTCACTGAGCCTTGGGTGGGGGGTGTTGACACAGATGTCCCATTTAGGATGGAACCCTCAACAGTCATGTATTCTCAGCACTTTGGCCAGTTAAGGGTCTCGGTGTTAGCCGCTGATAGCTGCGGAGAGCAGTGTCTGTGCAGGCCCAGGAGCAGCATAGTACAGGGGTGGAAGTATTCAGAAGGCCGTTGCACAGTGTTCTTTTGGTGTGCTGAGCCCCAACAGTTGTTAACCTCAGGGCTGTGGGGTGCTCTCTTATCATTTGGTCCCAAGTCTGTGTGCTCTTAGGGTACCTGTGGATGGCAGAGGTGGCACAAAGGTCTCTTCCCCCCCTAAGTGCATTCTGATAATTTTCCTGGTTCCACATATGTCATGTGGTAGCTGGTCCCCTTAGTCTCTGCTAAATTGATTTTATGGGCCATTAGTGGGTCACAACCCGTGTGTGACCCATGGTGCTCTGCAGCTTGACAGACAAGGGGCAGGTGCTCCTAACGAGGCACTCACTGAGTGAAATAAAATTCAGTTTCTCCCCTCCCCACCCATGCCCTGGAGGGCTTTGCATTCTGAGCATACTGGGTGCAGAATGGTCACATGCTGTCCCATAAAGAGGGTGGCCAACTGTATTACACACCCTCCCTCCCAACACCTTCCTCTGGGGCCTACAGTAACCAGAGCCTAAAGTCACTCAGGGTTCATTCCTCAATTGAGACAACAACGAAAAGACTTTTGTAATATCCTGACACGCCCCTCCCCACCTCTCTCTCTCTCTCTCTCTCTCTCTCTCTCTCTCTCCCTCTCTCTCTCACACACACACACACACACACACACACACACACACACACTCAGGGCAGGGACACAAAAGACTTCCAGCTTCTTATTTTGCTATTTAAATATGGATATACAATAATGATACCTGCTACCTATGGCCATGGTTTCCTAAACGGAAGGTTACTTTTTTAAAGTTTTGTTGTATTTATTTAGTGAATGTGTGTGGGCACACACACTTGCACACATCTGCCGCAGTGCACATGTAGAAGGAGTCAGAGATCAACCCGTGGAAGTAAGTTTTCTCCTGCCACGTGGGCTCAGGGTCTCAAACTCAGGATTGTCAGGCTTTGCCGCAAGCTCCTTTACCTGCTGAGCCCTCTTGCTGGCCCAAGGAAGTTTATTTTGTCATTTCAAATGCCAGATGAACAACCCCAGAGGAAGGGCAAAGCCCCTACATAAAACATGTTTCCTTTCCTGAAAGACCCATGGACAGATACTAGGAGCTTCCACTGGGCTAGCACCCTAGGGGGCTAGGTTAGAAGGACCCAGAAGCTTCCAGAGTCCCTGTATCAGATCCAGGGAAGGAGGACATTGTTCAGGACTGAGCTGCTGGGAGAACAAAGGGGTTCCAGCTTTCCCCAGGGTGATGCTCTGACTGCTGAGATACAGGTCTTACTCCAGCCCTCTGCTCAGCTGAATTCCCAGGCCCCAGAGCTCATTCCACTAAGTGCAGTCTGCCCCCTGAGGCAGCCCATCTGCCCTACTTACCACCTCCCAGACACACAGGGTCTTGTGGCAGAGAGCAGGAGCCTGGATGGGAAGAGGAGGCGGCTAACTGAGGTGATTGCTTTTCCCACCCCCACCACAGCCCCTACCCTGATCCTGGAGCATTCTGGGGGGTCTGCGGGTCCCATTAGAGCCTGCGTAATGGATGGTTACTGCCGGCCAGGAGGGACATGAGATGCTTACAGTCTGCTCATCGTCTGCCTTGCCTCCAGGCTCCCCTTGGAGGCGGGACAGCTGGGTGGCTCACACAGGGAGGACCAGGCTTGATGTCTTTCTTCTGCTCCGAGGAGGCTGGGTGAGCATCTACCGGTCACTCGCATCTTTCATCTGACTTGCATGGGGCTGGGGTGCTGGGTTGGTGGGCTGTACTGGGAGCCTCTGAACCACGCTTGGAGAAGGCAGGAAGATTTGGTTAGGGAAAGAGGTCCTGGCATAGCTCCAGGGGAGCCGGAGTAGAAGGAAGAGCAGAATGTCTCAGCCAAGTGCAGAGGCTGTGGATTGGGGACCCGAGGGTGAGAGTCTGGGGGCAGGGGACCTTCTCTAGTTCTCAGAATGACTCTTGTCAGAGGCAGGAGGCTGGGTGACTGTAGCCTTCATACCTGTCCAGACGCCTCTCCAAGGCACTCTTGGAACCCAGTGGGACCCAGCCTCAGCTATAGTGTCCTGGTTGGCCATGATGACTGTGTAATATTCTGTAGTTGGACATTGCCTCGCTTCCCCCATGTATACCTTTCTTGCTTGTAGTCGGCTTCTCTCCTGAGACTCCTCAGAGCCTACCCTGCTGTGTATAGCAACTAAAGTATATGCATGGCTGGTACCTCGGGGACCTCAGCTAGCCCTCCACTGCTAGCCTGGGGGCGGGGGGAGTTGCTGCACACCTTTAATGACCCCACTGGGATGCTGTAGAGGATAGGGGCTCAGCTACACACCCGGGGGACACTTTGCAGCTGTGAGCACGGGTCCTGCTTGTATGGAAGGCAAACAAGGGTGGCGTTGACCCGGCTCATGAATGTTTTGCTAGTCAGGGGTGATCTTCTTTGTCCACTCAGGGGCCCTCCTCTGTAGGGCCAAAACTATCTTTATAGGAAAGAAGAGGGAGGGGAAGCTTGCATCCTCTTGGAAATGAGTTGCGATTTTAATTGCAAATCTTACAAACCCCACCGACAGCTTGACTTTAAGGGAAAAGATGAGCTAAATTTAAGCTAGCCAGTTACAGAGCCAAAATGCAGTTTACTAATTAGCTTAAAATGGAAACCAGTCCAGTGATCATAAAGAGTCTTTTCTGGTTAAAAGAACACACACACTCACTCACTCACTCACACACACACTCACACACACACAGCATAAAACCCCCATGCTCTCCTTTTATCTTGTGATCCACTGAGAACCATTCTCTAACCAGGAATGCAGCTTCAGCAGGCGGGCACACTACCCTAGAGGTGAGGGCAGAGTGGCCGTCTTCATCAGGCGCACACTAGGCATGATGGTGTGATCCAACTCAGGCCAATCTCTAACTCCTGAGCATCCAGAGGGGACTAGTCACTGTTCTTAGGAAGCACAGATGGTTCCCAGGGACCATCATATACAGTACATGGGTGTTGGGGACTTCAGAGGAGGCGGGGTATGTATGGAGGGGCGGATAGAGGGCCTTTTGGGGGTAAGTAGCATTTGAGATGAGACTTGAGAGATGAGAAACTAAGGGGCAGAGGCAGGGGGGCCATAAGTTCAGCTGTGAGATAGGGCGCGAGAGCAGGTACAGAGAACAGCACATGGCCCATTTTCAGGCAGGTTGGCGACACACAAGAGGTATAAGTTCCAGGTCTCCAGCAAGGTTGGCCCCACTGCTGTGAACTTACGAGCTCAGACCCCTCTTCACCTGACTGAGGAAGGACTAGGTTGGGGCTGAACTGTGACAAGCTAGCTTCCAGTGTGGAAGCTGTATTCTTACCTCTGGGCTATGTTCTTAGGATAATTAAATATAATATTAGAGACAGGGAGCTCTATGTATGAATGCATGTATGTAACTCCTCGGTCTCTTTTTATCACCTATGAAATAGGCACTGGGATGGCAATAAGATTTACGAATAAAATGCCTTGCAGGCTCACTCAGGACACAGAAGAATGTGAATAGTTATGACACAAAGACCAGCATTTGGGAGAAAGAACATTCCCATAGCATGCCTCCATGCTATAGTTTGTGTGTATGCTCTTCCAACGGAAGCAGATGGTCTTTCCAAACTATGCCTCTCTTTTGAGAATAATTTTTTCCCTGCTGCTTTAAAATGGCACAATAAAATGTCCTACTATCCAAAATAAAGTCTTAGTAGGTGACATAACTAGTCCCATACATAAGTGGGCACCTGTGTCTGTGGGTTCCTGTGCCTGCAGGTTCAGTCAACCACCTATTGGGGAAAAAAAAGTACATAAAAAAGATGGATGTCTTTTTGTCATATTGGGACCTCTAAATAGTACAGTGCCACAGCTATTTATGTAGGGCTGACCTTGGCAGAGGCGATAGAGCATCACCTGGATGTGGCATAAGCACAGGGCTGGGGTGGGAAGCAGGGGTACGGCACTTGCCTGGTGTGCTGGGCTCAAACCAGGTGGATGTGCGCGGGTTCTGGGAAACCCTCTGGCTTTCTATTCGGGATTCTCGAGCATGCGTGGGCTTCGGTGTTGGCAGGGGGTCCTGTGAGTGTCTTCTGCACATAAGCAAGGGGTAACTGTGTACAGGTAGTGTACACATTGAATACTGTTAACACCTTTACACAAGGAAGAAGAGAAACAGTTATGCCTGCTCTACGTGGAGGAAGAGCTAAAGCCTGTGAAATTCACTGGTGTGGAGTCACATGCTGCGAGTGAGCTCACTGTCGTCACATCTGTTGGTCCAGCCAATCCAAACTGAGAATATCACGGACTCTAGAGTTCGGTGCCTCAATGCAAAGGCCCAGAAGCTGTTACCCTAAAGTACTTCTTACTCAAGAGAGTGCCTTTCAGTGGAGAATTGATTCTGCTCTCCTGTTCTCACGCTCAGAGGACGGCTCTGTAGACCTCTGGAGGCCAAGTCTGTGAAGGAATCCGCAGACTGAGCAAACACAAATGGAAGCCGGGGAAGGAAGATTCAAAGGCTCCTATGGAGGCCAAGGGAGATGATTCAGTCGGCAATGTGCTCGCTATACGAGCATGAGGACCAGAATTTGATTCCCAGCACCCACAGAAAAAGAGTCGGGTGTGGTGCCAAATTTGTAAGCCAGCACTGAACCCAGAAGTCCTCTGGTCAGCCAGCCTGGCTATTTCAGGTCAGTTAGAAACCCTGCCTCAAAACAAACAAAACAACAACAGCAAAAAAAACAAGGTATGTGGTACTCGAAGAATGATACCAAGGTTGATCTCTGACCTTTGTCCATAAGTACACACACAGTATAGCTCTCAGGTCTGAAGTCTAGGCAGCAGTGACCCCCTTCATTTTCCATGTCCTCCCCGTGAGCTCCTGGCATTCGTGAAGCAAGCAGATGTGCGGGTGAAGCAGTGCCCACCTACCTTGCCATGCCTGTGTGCTGCCTTCTGACCATCCTGGCTGCCTGGTAGCATCCTGTTGACACGCTGCTTCTTACCCCATCTGGTCCTCCTGAGGATTCCGTACATCTTCCCTGGTTTGGACTCTGTGGATCCCTTTGCGTCCTCACTCTGGACAGCTCCCCTCAAGATGAGCAGGCCCTGTGGGACCTTGGTGGAAAGTCCCAAACCACTCCATAAGTAGGTTTTCTTTACATTCTTGATAAACTTCCAGACTTCTAGTAACTTCACTGTATTTTTCGAGACTGCTGCTTAGAGGCAGCTTCAGATGGCATTTTAAGTATGCACATATGAATATCAGTAATGTCTTCCAGTGCACAATATGTGTAGATTCTAAGCCTTCCCACATCAGCTGGAATGGCCATACACTTTATTACCCCCACTAGAATACTTTAGCAAGTCAAAGGGAGACAGCTGGACATTTGCCAGGACATAGGCAGGACCCTGGCGATCCCAGGCCCCCTGTGATGAGCATGGCTCTAATATTAGCTGATTGTCTCAGTGGTCAGCCTGTAGCCTGCCAAGAGCTGCTGTGGAGCCCGCAGGCAACATGATGGAGCAGACAAATGAATGTCCCCAAGATGAAATCGTCTTGTTGAAACGCTGTGAGCTGAAATTCATGTATAGTGCCCTGTGGGGCCTGTATTATTGTATGTGGGAAATTTAGATGTTACAGCTCTGGGGCTTCTCACAGTGATGGACATTTTTTTAAAAAAAATAGAAGACCAACTACAAGCCTGGAGAGATGGTTCATCAGTTAAAAGTGAATACTGCCCTTGCAGAGAACCCCAGTTCATTTCCCAGCACCCACGTCTACCTGTAACTCCAGCTTCAGGGTCCACAACACCCTCTTTTGTCTTGTGCGGGCAGCTACACTCTTGGGCACAAGCCCACATACAGACATCTACACATATACATACTTGAAAATAAAAATAAATCTTACAAAAAGAGAAAATCAGCCACAAATTGCTTTTAATTTTCCACTTGACTTCAGATATTTCAGACCATGCGAGTTCATGTGATGGATGCAAATCATCAAGAACTTCAAATAAATAGACAGCAAGCAACATTATCTGTGGAAATATGACAGGTCAGCACTTTTGTAATAGGGCTGTGAGATTAAGATGGTGGCAGGAAAGACTCCGTGTTCTGGTTGGTGCCTCACAGACCCCTGACCCCGACCCTGAGATTTATAGGAATGCAGAAGTCACCTTCAAGAGACGAGCTGCCGGAGAATAAAGACCCAGGACTCTTTTTCTCTTTTTTTAATTAATTCATTTATTTATTAAAGATTTCTGCCTCCTCCCCGCCACCGCCTCCCATTTCCCTCCCCCTCCCCCGATCAAGTCCCCCTCCCTCATCAGCTCGAAGAGCAATCAGGGTTCCCTGACGTGTGGGAAGTTCAAGGACCACCCACCTCCATCCAGGTCTAGTAAGGTGAGCATCCAAACTGCCTAGGCTCCCCCAAAGCCAGTACGTACAGTCTGGGTTTCTTTTTTCTCTTCTAGGGATGAAAATCCTAAAGAGAAGGGACAGAAGAAACACCCTCCATGAGAGCCCATGAGAGGAGAGAGCCATGGTGGGTCGCTCACTTACCACAAGCACTGTCTCTGGATTTTGACAATCCGTGTTTAATTTTGCCAGATGGAATTACAGAAAGCTGGAAGGGGAGAAAAGGTCGTCCTTTCCCCAAAAAGGAGGAAAAGTGGTGTTCTGGAAAATACAAACGATACGTTTCATATTAATATTGGTTCTGAGAAAAGCTCTCAACAGCTCTTTGAAGAGCTAGCGTGGAAATGCTTGGCAGGAAAGGCTGCCATTAAGAGCCAGACCCGCCCATTCATGGTCTTACCAGACTAGCCTGGCAAGGCCAGAGAGACTTTTCTTGACATCCCATGTGAGGACGACTACCCTGACTGAGGGAACTGTTAGGGTGACTTCATCTTTCTTTGGACAAACCTATCAGAGTATTGATAAGTAGATCAGCAGAGGTGCCTGAGGGTCCTCCCCAGTACTCTGCCCAGAGCTCTCCCCTCCCCCACCTGCTCTGCTAATGTGCTCAAGGGTGACAAGGATGACAGAGACATTGGAGATTTCTCTCTCTCGGGAGTCACTGCTGTCACAGAGCTGGTGGGCTAGATGCCAGATTTCAGAGTTGAGATTTTAGTTGGCTAAAATGATGGATGGAAACCAATAAAATGACATTTAGCGGGAATAAAGATAAATCCTGTCTGTAGATAAAAACAAAACCAATTAGCTCAGCACAAGATGGAGGAAATCTGACGTCAGTTCATCTGAAAGAATGATAGGATTATGATTGATCTTGGCTTACTGTGAGCCAGTATTCAAACCCTGGCTACTCAAATAATAATAATAATAATATAAATGATACTAAATAAAAATTAACATGAATCTCATTCATGCAGTACGATCATAGTATCCTGGTTCCTAAAGGCAGGGCCATCCTGCTAGGGTCCTGTGAGATTATCATGTGCTAGGGATGGGCCTTTATGCAGATGAGGAGTCTAGAAACCATGGCCATGCTATATGTCTAGGCGTGCAACTGGAGAAAGGTATCCTGGAGATATGCAGCCTCCCTTCTGGCGTTTGAAAGTCTAATGTGTGTGATAGGAAACTGTCTTTTACCTAGAGGAGTCATTCATTCCTTCACGCATCAGTTTCTACAGATGGCCTGTTTTCTTCAACATACTCCAAGAGATGGGCACACGCTTGGTTCCCACAAGCCGAAAGCCACTGTCATCAGGGATACATAGGCGATTGCGGGGGATGGGTTTGAATGTGCATTCGGATCCCCACCAAGGTCTGGCCGATGGGGTGGTCTTGTTGCTGATGGAAAAGCAATAAGAGATGGGGACTAAGGACAGGGAGGGCTCGCCGGCAAGGTCTGAAGTGCTCAAGTGGATGGCATGACCGAAAGCTTGCAGCTGGCACGGTGTGACAGGGTGTGCTAGAGGCCAACATCAGCCTGGGTGGCAGGAACATAAGGTCTATGCCGAGATGTCTGCACGGAATGAAAGGTCATGGGTTAACTCTCGTTGGTTCAGTTAGTCTCTGACTAACGCAGTAATGGAGCAGACAGGGAAGATCATTGCCCAGGGTATTATTGTGATATCTCTGAACAGATGGATGCTCCAGGCATGATGCAGGAAGACTGAATGAACTAGACCAAAAGGATCGATGAAGGATGTTTTGGCAAGAATGTAAAAAAAGTAAATTAATATATTTAATCACTGGAACTCTTCAGCTTTGAAAGGGGCTGTGTTGTGTGTCCGTGTGCCAGGGATGCTGTAAAATGGACAATTACAATTGTCAGACAGTCAGGAAGCCTCAACTTAATGTTGCTTATTGATGCTAAGAATCTCTCTGCTTCTCACTTTATAGAACATTTATTATGTGTGGGCATAAAATATATTTACTTACAGTGTATCCCTTGAACATTGTATACCATTTTTGAGACAGGATTTCACTATGTGGCCCAGACTGGCTTCAAATGTGTGCTTCTCCTGTCTCAGCCTCCACAGTGCTGGGATATTAGCTGTACCCCATCATAGCTGATTTATATTTCATATTTTAATATCAGGAGTGGAAGCTGGAGTCTGCATCCTAACCAATCCTTGGCTCTGAGATTCTCTGATGACTGTATTTGCTGGATAGGATGCCCATAACTAAATGTACACACTAGGTGATTTTAACATCTCTATCTCTATCATTTTGCGATTCTATAGATTAGAAGGCCAAGGTCAAGGTGGGGACAGGGCTCTTCCTCTGAGGGCTGTGGGAGAAGTTCCCTTTGGATGGTAGATGCTGTACTCTGTCTTCATATTCAAATATCTCCTTCCTTCCTTCCTTCCTTTCCTTCTTTCTTTCTTTCTTTCTTTCTTCCTTCTTCCTTCCTTCCTTCTTTCTTCCTTCCTTTCTTCCTGCCTTCTTTCCTTCCTTCCCTCCCTCCCTCCTTCCCCCTCTTTCCCTTCTTCCTTCCTCGATTCATTTATTTTTGAGAGGGGATTGTATATGTTCTCTCTCTCTCTCTCTCTCTCTCTCTCTCTCTCTCTCTCTCTGTGTGTGTGTGTGTGTGTGTGTGTGTGTGTGTGTGTGTGTGTGTGCATATGTGTGATTGCAAGGAGGCCAGAGGAAGAAATTGGTTATCACTGGGCTTCGTCCCCTTGAGGCAGGATTTCTTTGTAAGCCTGAAACTCACAACTAGATTGGTAGCCACCTTGGCCCAGCAATCCTCTTGTCTCTGCCTTCCTTGCTGCTGGGGTTTCAGGCATGCATGGGACTTGTTACTTTTTTCTGGGATCTGAACTTGGGTCCTCACGCTTGTCCAGCAACGCTCTTAACTGTCATATTATGTCTCCAGGCCTCTAGAATATTTTCATCGTCCCAGACTGAAACTGTAGCCCCAGTAAGCAACAACTGCTTAAATCTTACCTCCCAGAGCCTTTTTCAACCATTTTTCTCCCGCTGACTCTAGGAAGGTCATACCAGTAGAAGGCTACAGTACTTACCCTTGGGACTGACTTAGTCACTCAGCATAATCTATGTGGTAGCAGGTGCCAGAGTTCTTCTCTTTTAAAGTTGAAATCATATTCCATCCCATGGCTACCTCACACTTTTATCTAGTCCATCAGCAGTGCCTACTTATACCCACCTTCTGGCTGATGTACCTAATGAGGGCATGCACATGGATGTGCAAAACACTCACCACATCCCTGCTTCTAATTCTTTTAAATATATTCTCAGAGGTGAAATTTCTGTTTCTCTCTCTTCCTCACCCTTCCTTCCTTCCTTCCTTCCTTTCCTCCCTCCCTTTTTCTTTCTTTCTTTCTCTCCTTTCTTTCTTCTTTCTTTCTTTCTTTCTCTTCTTTCTCCTGTCCTTCCTTCCTTCTTTCTTCTCTCTCTTCCTTCCTTTTTCCCTCCCTCCCTCCTCTTTCTCTCTCTTTCTTTCTCTTCTTTCTCCTTTCCTTCCTTCTTTTTCTCTCCTTTTCTTCCTTCTTCCTCCTTGCACTCTTTCTTTCTTTCTCTTGTCCTTCCTTCCTTTTCTTCCTTTCTCATTCTTTTCTTCCTCTCTTTTTTCTCCTTCCTTCCTTCCTTCCTTCCTTCCTTCCTTCCTTTCTCCTCCCTCCCTCTCTCCTTCCCTCCCTCCCTCCCTCCCTTCCTTTCTTCCTTCCTTTCGTGAGCAGGTGACTTGGTATTATGGCCATAGGTGGTTAGGACAGCACTGTGTTCTCTGTGCTTCATTCATTCCCAGCCCTAAGTGTGGTGCCTGGCACTGGGCAGATATTTCTGGAGGGTGTCGAATGAAACAATAGGGATGCAAAGCATCACATTTCTGGGTGATTTTTTTCTTATTGTTTCTCTATGAATAAAGGCTACAAAACACCCATTTTCCTTTCTCTCTCTCTCTCTCTTTATTCACACATTGCACAAATGCTGCTATTAATCCCACTGAACACTGTGGTTACATTGTCCTAGAGGATCTACCTCATTAATTACGATGACAACATTTTCTGGGCTCAGGTCACAAATTATCTCAAAGTGACGTGGAATAATAGTCTGTTAAAATGTTTGGGCACAAAAAAAAAATCACACATCATCAATTAAGACTTTAGAGATTTTTCTTGAATACTTTAGATCTTTTAAAAATGCTATCTAGATTATACTTAATTGACTTAAAATGCATATCCTTCTAATTATTCTAAATTTTGCTTTTTTTTTTCTTGACCCAGATTTTACAATTGTGGGAAAACCATGGCTGTTTAATCCCCAAGGTTAAGAGTGTAATGATGTTCTTTACTTTCTCAAAAGCAACTAGCCGAGTTCTGAATGGACTCTCATTTGTAATTTCACTCCAGTGGAAATAATATCCTGTAAGAAAATCTGCTCTGCTTTGCAGCTGAACAGGGCGTGTTTCTCCTTTCTTACTCCAAATCTCCCCCCTCCGTCCTTAGACTTTCGTTGTATCAACCAAATAGTCACAAAGCACCCCAAACCAGGAACATAACTATAGCTAAAAAGAATCATCTTTCATAATTTGCCTGTAATTATCATTTTCTTTTATGTTTAAACACATCTCAGTTTGTTCTCGTGTGTGGGTGTATGATATGTGCATTTGTATGTGTGTGTTCAGGCATGCACTGGCTGTGTTGATATGTGCATTTGTGTGTGTGTGTTCAGGCATGCGCTGGCTGTGTTGATATGTGTATTTATTTGTATGTGTGTTCAGGCATGCACTGGCTGTGTTGATATGAGTATTTATGTGTGTGTGTTCAGGCATGCACTGGCTATGTTGATATGAGTATTTGTGTGTATGTTTAGGCATGCACTGGCTATGTTGATATGTGCATTTTATGTGTGTTCAGGCATGCCCTGGCTGTGTTCATATGTGCATATGTGTGTGTTCAGCCATGCACTGGCTATGTTCATACGTGCATTTGTGTGTTCAGCCATGTACTGGCTGTTTTGATATGTGTATTTATTTGTATGTGTGTTCAGGCATGCACTGGCTGTGTTGATATGTGTATTTATTTGTATGTGTGTTCAGGCATGCACTGGCTGTGTTGATATGTGCATTTGTATGTGTGTTTAGCCATACACTGGCTGTGTTGATATGAGTATTTGTGTGTATGTTTAGGCATGCACTGGCTGTGTTCATATGTGCATATGTGTGTTGGTCAGGCATGCACTGGCTGTTTTGATATATGTATTTATTTGTATGTGTGTTCAGGCATGCACTGTCTGTGTTGATATGTGCATATGTGTATGTTCAGACATGCTGTGTTATAGTGTAGAGGTGAGAGGACAACCTTGGGTGTTAGTTCCTGTTTGCGCCTTGTTGGAGATGGTTTCTTTTCTGTTGTCTGCCACCATCCATGCTAGGTCAGCTGACCCATGAACTTCCACATATTCCCTGGGTGTGTCTCCATCTTACTGTAGAGATGCTGGCCTTACCAGCAGGAGCTACCACGGCTAGTTTTATCTTCCCTCTGGGCATTCCAACTCAAGTCCTCCCCCTTGTGTAACAAGTGCCTTATCCACTGAGCCATCCTCCCAGCCCGCATCTCAGCTCTTTATACCAGCTATCCATTGTCTTAAAGTGTTACAGCAAAGCAGAGTGGGGGGGAGCATGGGAAGGAGGAGATCTAAGAGCAAGTGTACACTGGTATTACATCTCATTACATTCTGAAACGCCTTGCCAATGGTACCTGCCGCTTACGGATGCAGGGGACCCACCTGGCCGGCCAGGGCAATGAGGACTCTTGACAGGATCTATTTGCCAACATCTTTGGTCTCGTTTCCTTTCCCACCAAAGTTTGGAACTTGCACGTCCACAGTCTTTACCTGTGGTGTCTAGGAATCCACCTTCCATCTACATCACCTCTCCACAATGCCACAGGTCACCTGGAGCCCTCAGCACATGGGTTTCCCCAGCCTGGGAGTCCTAGAGGTGCCCTACAGAGAACTGAGGACAGCGCCCACCTCCAGGAAGCTCTGTGCTGTCATCTTCCTGAGGCCACTTCCTCCTCTGAGCTGCCAGTTTCCTGGCTGCTCTTTCAGCATTCCCTTCTCTCTGCCCTGCCACAGCTCTGCCCCCGTACCTCTCCAATTATGGTTCGGTCACCATCATTTTGCCAGTGTCTCCCGGTTCTGTCACTACAGCTGCCAGATTCCTGATGGAGTTTTGCTGTCCTCACTTGACCTCCTTCATCCTTCCGGTCCTGTGTGTTCCACAGTAGTTTCTCTACAGTCCATCCTCCATCCTTCCTCCTGCTGACCAACTGGGCCCTCAGCACAGCAGACATACTAGGCTGTTTTACAGCAGGACTGACTCTGGCTGTCCAGGTCACACTCAACCTCAGCCTTCCAACCCACCAACCCATACATCTGCCTGAAGACTTCCTTCTGTCCCTCCATCTCCAGAGTCTGGCTCATTCTTCCCCTCTAGGCTTATCTGGACCCTTTCTCTTAGCTCAATCCCATTCCTCACAAGTCTGCAACACGAGTCCCTCATTCATGCCAGGCCAAACCTCCTGGGCTGACGGTAGGCCCTGATCTTCTTTTTTGTACCACTGACCCCATGGTCCTCCTTCACCCACCTTTACAGTTGAATCAGCAGCATCTGGGGCCTGTCTGTCTCCACCCACCACGTATTTCCCACTAAATAATCTTATTTTCTAAATCTCCTTAGCGAGGACAGGGAACAGTCGTGGCCCTCTCTCTTCTGCCTACATCTTTGGGTACCAGAGTGACAGATCCCATCCTTACTTAGCCTTGCCGTCTAATGAGGTGTGTATGTGGGGGTACTTCCAGAAAGACAGACTTCAAAGCCCCAGGGAGGCCTGTAAAGTTTGCTGATAACTTTCTATTCCATATTTTTAGGTGATTATTGGATCCAAGGCATGGAAGTTAATACCTTAAACTTCAGAATGTTGCCTCTAGTAGACAGAGCTCACCCTTGGGTCAAGCCTTGCATTCTCTCCTGCTGCCTCACTTGTCACGTGGTAACATCTTTATTTCTGGCCATGGGTAGTAAAGTTCAGATCACTAACCTGTGTATAGGCTTGGATCTGTGGCTTTTCTTACAATTTTCTTTTGATGACATCCTGGTCTCTTCCTAATGGTAAGCCCAGATCTCTGGATATGTAACAAGTTAGTCTGTAAAGTGACAGCATCACACGGACTGATCACTGGAAAAGGAAGACCGGGTGGCCTCCTTCTGCATCTTTGGTCCCCTGTGGCCAAGGATTCTCATAGAGTTACAAGCCCTGAGCTAGAGAACACGCAGACAGAGACGCCCCTTGCAGGACGTGGCCCGGAGGGAGGCGCTCTGCAGTGGCAAGCGTCACCATGGTTGCCCATGTTTGGTGCGGCAGCTGCCTGGGGCGCAGGGACAGCGCGTGGGGGACAGAGAGTGGGCAAGTGGGTCCCCGATGTCCCGGGACGGACTGCAAGCGTCCCTCACTTTCTCGTCTTCTCGCCTTTTGTCCCCGCACCTCCTAGGAGTCTTCTGGCTGAGGATCCTAGGAGCAAGGACCAGGGAGGGACCAGGGCGGGCACCCAGGCGGGACCCAGGCGCACCCAGCTCTGCGCCCCGCCCGCCACGTCTCCTCCCGGCCACGCCACCGAGGCCGCCCCCTCGCGGGCAGCGCGGGCGCCGGGTGCTCGTTCTCTGCGGCGGCGGGCCCGGGTTGCCATGGTGACCGGCGGCAGCCACAGCAGGGCCGGCCCCAGCGCCAGCGCCGCGGCGGCTCGGCAGGGCGCAGTGTGTGGGTGAGAGCGGCCGGAGCGGGTGCGGCCCGGCCTCAGCATGGAGGACGGCTTCTCCAGCTATAGCAGCCTGTACGACACGTCCTCGTTGCTGCAGTTCTGCAACGGTGAGCGCGGGCGGGCTGACGAGGGCACGGGACCGAGCGGTGAGGGCCAGGCCGGGCCGCGGGCGAGGCCGCGCCAAGTAGCCCGGGTTCCCGCCGGCGCATTGTGCTGGGGCCGCGGGCCGCGCCTCTCCTCGGCTGCGGGCTCCCCGATGCCCACCCCCGGGGCTCCCGGTGCGGGCGGATCTGTGGCTCCCGGAGCCCCAGCGGATACAGCTACAGAAAGCGCGCGCGGGAGCCCGGGAGCCGGGAGGCCCGGGTAACCTCGGCATTGGGGGACGTGTTGCTCTTTCGCTTCCAAACTCACATCTGTTTGGACAGTGCTGGATGCAGAACTCAGCAAACAAATCACTGCCGGAACAAAACCCTTTTAGGATGCACGCAGGGCTGGCTGCAGATGGACCTCTAGAATCCTTCTGGGGCCACTTGGATGGAATCATCACGGTTTAATATGATCTAGAACCGGGGTGGACCTGACTTTAAGGTGCTATACCTATTTATTTTTATTTTGTTTATGGAGTCATAGATATTTTTCTCGTGTGTATGAGAGTATGTTTGTGGCAGTTTTTACAGAAAGGAAACATACATCGCTACCAATATGGCATCTTAAAACATATAGAATCAAACATGCTGTAAAGATTTTGTAGTCTCTCCAGCGGGGTTGGCAAAGATTTTCACCGCACTCTGCATATTTTTATCAGAACATGGTGTGTGATAATTCATGCACAAAAGTTTACCTCACATTTTTTTTTTTTTGCATGTTGGGAGCTATTGCTTTTCCAAAAGTTTGTTAAAGGGGGAAGTTAAAGGGGGAAATATGGGTTTTTAAAGGATTTGGTCAAGCGTGGTCAGAATAAATTTTAAATTCTAGACTCTTTAACAACTGCAGTTGTGATTATCATCCAGGGGACATTTCTTGTTAGTGACACCTGTTTGCGAACCGGAGCTGTCTCTGAGTGGGGAAGAGGAGCTAATGTGTTGACTCAGTCAATATACTGGTTTTCTTTTTAAAAAATGACTGCATATACTTAGATTTTTTTCAGTTTATAATTCTCACATGGGGCAGATAGACTGCATTTGGTATTCCACTGGCCACTGGGGTACTTTAGCGTATAGACTCCTGGGAATGTTTTTGCTCCTGGGTAGGTTGAATAGATTCTTCCATTAGCTCTTTGAATAATTTCCTTAATTGTCTGATAATCCATCATGTCTGAACAGCTACTTTTGCTGTCCAAGGTAGGTGTAACCTTTTGCATGGTTCTGGTGGAATTCTTATGTTGGCTGTGGAAGGCATGAGACTCCAAAGAAGTGACACCTAGGCACAAAGCCTTTCCAGGTCCCACATGTGGGCCTGTGATGGATGGTGTGATCTTGAATATGAAAATGGGGGCTGGGATTTTACTGGGGCAGTGCTTTGGGGTCGGGGACCCAGGTTATTTAGTTCTGCCGTCGTGAATCTGGTTTACTTGTGAGTGTTTTGGTCTCTTGCTTTCTGTTGGCTGCCAGCTCAGGGATGCTGGTTTGCTGTTTGGCTGGTAGTGAGGATGCTGGAAGGTGAACCCAGGTCTTATATGCTGGAGCGGAGACAACCTGAAGGAAATAGCTTTGAAATCAAACAATCCTGGCACTTTGAACAGCACACAGAGTTGTCGATCTGCTTCCCTTAAAGAGTTGACTCCTCAGTGGCTAATTCTTCTTTGGGTTACCTTAATGACCAAAGTTTAGATCCAAAGAGACTTTGGGGGACAGAAACGGCTGTTATCCAGGGATGCCTTAAGCAACAGATGTGTTGGTGTGAAATTATTCAGTAAGTTTCCATTAACTGAAAATATAAATGAATGCCATTCGGTTAATTACTGCGATGATGCAGTTGAAGCAGCGTGTGACAGAGAAGCCACCTCAAGAAGAACTAAAGGAAGCATTTGAGTATTTCATCAGCGGCACTGGGAAGAGAGTCCTCTTGCCTTTGGCCCGATCCCAGCAGGATAATACGTGAGCTCACACATTTTCCTACATCCAGCTTGCTTCGTGCTTTCTAGAATGACAGGGACTCAAACGTTCTGTGGCTGTACTGTATCAGCCGACAAAGAGGCAACACACGCTTACCAACTGGATGGCCATGTGACAAGACACAGGCAGAAGATGACACACCAGTGAGAGAAACTCCCCTTAGCAATGAGATTCCTAATCTCCCCTCTCGACTTTGTTCCTGGTCTCCCCTCTACTGGGTTTCTAATGGCTGAAAAACAGGAAGTTCTGAAGGTGTGTTTGTGTGTGCGTGCCCATATGTGTGCATCTGTACATATGTGTATGAAGGGCAGAGGCTTGTGTCTCTGTCTCTATCACTTTTGAGATAGGGTCTTTCTTACCGAATCTGGGGCTTGCTGTTTTGGCTCGACTGGCTGGGTGGTGACATCACCCTGCCTCCCAGGCTCTGGGGTTACAGATGTGTGTCATTGTACCTAGGTGACTTTTATGGTAGGTGCTGGGGATTCCAACTCGGGTCCTCATGCTTGCATGGTTTACCCACTGAGCCATCTGCCTGGTCCCACAAACTTCTTTTTCATGCTGTAATGGTAGCGGTGTTTTAAAAAGTGAACCATAGTTATCTTTTTTAAAAAGGTTTTTATTGTTTTATTTATTTTTAATTTTCATCACATTGATTTATGTATCGTGTGTGTGTGTGTGTGTGTGTGTGCGTGCTCGCTCATGTGCGCACGCGTGCACTTGTGCAGGCCAGAGTACAAATTGAGGGAGTATGTTCTTTCCTTCCACTATGTGGGTACTAGGTATGAAACTCAGGTCATCTGTGTTGAAGACAAGCACTTTTGACTACTGAGCCACCTAACAAACCTTATTTTATTTTCTGTGTTCATTTTTGTGGTGCTGGGAAGCAAACATTTTCATTACACCAAAAGTACCCGTAGTACCCCATGTCCCTAGCCCATGACCACCTACTTCCTGTTTCTGTGGATTCTGGATAGTTTTTTAAAAATACATTTTTAAAAAGATTGTGTTTTAATTATGCATACGTGCCTTTCTGTTGAGGGTATGTGCCCATGACTGCAGGTGCCTATGGAAGCCTTACAGCTGGATTTTTGCAGACGTTTCCGAGCTGTCTGATATGAGTGCTGGGGATTGAACCTAGACCCTCTGAAAGTTCAGGCTCTTAACTGCTAAGCCATCTCTCCAGCCCTCCAAAGATATTTTTAATTGCCATATACTAATTATGTACAATAATGGCTTCATTAAGACTACCTTGTTTCTGTTAAAATAATGCTATACCAACACACACTTCTGTGTGGACATATGTTCTTACTTTTGAGGGGCAGATACTAAGGAATGGAATTTCTGGCTCATGTGGTGATGCTGGGTTTAATATTTTGATAAGCCTATTTGAATTTCTTGATATCTAACTATCAAGCTCCTTTTCTTACATTCGCGGATAAAACAAGTAAGACCCAAAAGAGAACGAAGAGGGAAGGAAATAGAATGGTCCTGCTTTGTGCCTGTAGGTCCTTAGATATTCCTGTCTGTCAACTCACCAGTGAGTCAGCACCACGGTGCTCGGCAGGCAATCTCATTTCCTTGATTGTTTTCTTAGGCCTTTGAGCTGATTCTCCAACGTCAGGTCGACCCAGAAACTCAAAGGTGA
Source organism: Microtus oregoni (assembly GCF_018167655.1). Lineage (NCBI taxonomy): Eukaryota > Metazoa > Chordata > Mammalia > Rodentia > Cricetidae > Microtus > Microtus oregoni. The sequence goes on along the minus strand of NW_024543210.1, from coordinate 4,953,594 downwards.
ATGGGACAGATGTTACTGAAATAGGGAGCCCTCTTTCCTGCCTCTGCCCCCATGGTCCTGGAGCAGGTCGTGGCTGCTTGCTGCTCACCACTCCCTTGGGGACCCTTTCCTCCTTTGGACAGCTCAGACCATCAAGTCCTTTATGTTGCCAAAATTGGGCCCCCAGTTTGCTCCCTGGGTCCATAACAATCAAATTTAATCTCCTGTTTAAAACAATCAGATTTAGTGAGTCATCCTGACTTTGAAGCCCATGAAAGGTTCTTTTAGACTCTTCTTTTGGCTAAACATTAACAAAAAAATTTGGAGGGCAGTGGTGGCACACGCTTTTAATCCCAGCACTCAGGAGGCAGAGGCAGGTGAATCTCTGTGAGTCTGAGGCCAGTCTAGTCTACAGAGTGAGTTCCAGGACAGGATAGAGAGATCTTTCCTGAAAATAAACAAACAAACAAGCAAACACCAAAACAAATGAAAGGCAGACAGACAGAAAGACTGCTCATTTCCTGTGGTTCTAGACCCTTAATTTTCCTGGTTTGTGTCACCTACACCTGCTTCTTTTTGTCTGTGTTCCTTTTTTAACTTGTTACAGGTGAATGTGAATCTCAAGATACGTTGCTTCTGTTTTTTTTGTCTTGTATGTGTGTGTGAGTGTGTGTGTATGTACATGAATGTGTGTATGTGCGTATGTGAGTGTGTACGTGTGTGTGTGTATGTGTGAGAGTGTGTATATGAATGTGTGTGTATGTGAGTGTGTATGGGTGTGTGTATGTGTGTGTATGCGTGGTTTGGAGAACAGCATCTCCTGGTGTAGTCCAGTCTGAATAGAACCCTGAACCCCAGTGCCCACATCTCAAGTGGTGTGATGACAGGGGCCAGCCCGGGTCATTGCAGTCAGCCCTGACATGCTGATTTTTAAAAATTATGTTTGTATTATTTGTGTGGGATGGTTGGGGACACCTTGGTACCCATATGAAAGTCAGAAGCCATGTTTTGGGATCAGTTCTCTTTTTCTACCATGTGTGTCCTGGGAATGAAAACTGGGTCATTGGCAGCAGGTGCTGAGCCATCTTGCCGGTCCCCTGGCGTGATTTTTAAATGGAGCCAGACACATCACCTTAACAGTCCAGTCTGAGATGATACGTCATGACGCCTTCTCTTGTCATGTTACATAATTGCCTCTAATTTTGCCTAAAGATCTTGTGTTTCACATGATTATGGCAAAGTTCTTGCCTTTATTTCCTTACTGTTAATAATTTTTTTGAGGAATTTCTTTCTATAGGTAGCGTTCTATCAGATTACAAGCCAATATAACCTGTGCTATGTGTGATGCCAGCAATCACTGGCAGTTCAGAGTGGATGCACAGTGGAGGTTTTAAAGGGCATGACCTTGACCCACAGCCTTCACTTTCCTTCTTGCCTTTGAAGCGGGTGTTGAGAAAGACGTTGCCAGATTCCCTGGAACTTGTGTGGACAGAGTATGCCTCCTACCTTCCCAAGGTGGCCAGTGCCTTCTCTTCTTACCTGACCACGGCCAGTCAGGCTTCCTTGACCTGCCTGCTCAGATTTCAGAATCACTGGAGGGTGATCTTTCCCGCTACTGAGAATAGTTTTCTCTCACTCTGAAATGTAGAATTGTTTTGTTATTTGTTTGTTTTATATAAGTCTCACCATGTAGCTCTTGCTGTTCTGGAACTCATTGCATAGACCAGGCTGGCCTTGAACTCAGAGATCTGCTCGCCTCTTCCTCCTGAGTGCTGGGATTAAAGAAGCGCACCACTGCATCCAGACAGAAATTTAATTTCCGTGTATTTCTGCTTTAAGAATTAACAGTGAGCCTGGCAGTGGTGGCACATGCCTTTTTATTCCAGCACTCCGGAGGGAGAGGCAGGCAAATCTCTGTGAGTTTGAGTCTGGTTTACATAGTGAGTTCTAAAACAGCCAGGGCTACACAGAGACACTCAGTCCCAAAAGAGCCCACCCCCCCAAAAAAAAATTAACAGCGATTTAATAATAATATTTGAAAAATTTAAAATACATTTCTATTTCCATGTGTGTGCATGTTTTCATGTGCATGTGTGTTTTTTGCCTCTGCCACGGCATGTGAACCGAAAGCAGAGGACAACTTGCCGGAGTGAATCTTTCCTTCCTCTGTGTGGGTTCCGGGAACTGGGCTCAGGTCACAGGCTTAGCGACAAGGACGTTTTCCAGCTGAGCCTTTTTGGCAGCTCTTGAATGATAATCTTAGTCACTTCTGATCTTTGTGATACTGGTGACTGTCTTGTGGTCAAATTTTCAAAATGACTAATATGGACTTAAAAGCTCTGGGAACTCCTAGGGGAACCAGCTGGACACGAAGCGGCGTCTCCAAGCCTTCCTGGCTTCTCATCTTCTCATGCTGCTGCAGAGCTCCGCCATAGGTGGGTAGGCTGTGTCTGTGGTGGCGCAGAGAAAGGAAAAGCCTCTATGGGAACGTGCAGAGTGAGTGCCCTGCCTCCAGGAAGACTCCTAATTGCTGTGCAGACCCTCCACCCAGCAAGGAATCTATTTTACTAGTAAACCACAAGCCTTTATGACATTATAAACAAGCCCAAGGGTTTGGGTGGGAAAAAAATCCCCCAAATCGTGTTTGAAAAGTGATCACTGATTGGTTATTATTTGTACCCGAGATGATGTGAGTCCCTTTCACACATTCCTTTAAATGTGGAAGAAAGAGCTGGCTGCAGTGTGAATGAGAGAGGAGAAATAATGCCTTTGTTTCTGCTGTTACGGTCTGTTCATGCCCTGAAGCTAGTTGCCTAAAAACTTGCATTGCTGACAATATGGGAAACAACACCTGAAAGCCTTGCACACACCAAAGAAAGGCGCTCTCTCCTAGAACCCACAATCTGCTCCGTTTTGTAATTAGAATGTTTGTTTGTTTGAGACAGGGTTTCTCTGTGTTAACTGCTCTGCCTGTCCTGGAACTTACTCTGTAGACCAAGCTGGCCTCAAACTCACAGAGATCCTCCTGCCTCTGCCTCCAGTGCTGGGTTTTAAGGCGTGCGCCACCACTGCCGGGCTGAGAAAATTTTCTTTAAAGAAAAATTAGTCACCCTTTTTGCAGTCTGGGCTCAGCCAGGAGAGGGGAGACAGGTTCTAATATTGGGGAGGCAGTCTGAATGCTTCCAGAAAGATCGTAATAAAAAAGAATAAAAGTCTGTTATCCACGCTCCGTGCTATGTAATTATTCATGTCAGGAACCCTCCCGTAGCTCCTGACAACTCACAGACTCATTTATTATCCGCTACGAGCAGGACTCTCTATGCAAACTGGGCAGAGTCTTCGGTTTGGTCAGCAGACAGCATATTTCCTCTAAAGAAGTGATTCTTTGAGAGGGATTTTTGTTTTTCTTTAAAAGCATAGTATTTATTACCCATTTAAGAATCAGATCAGAGGTGGGCGAGGTGGCAGACTACCCTGTAATCCCAGCATGTCGTAGGCGGGGCAACCAGGAGCTTAGGTCTGTCTGAGCTCAGGTCAGCCTAAGCTGTGAGCTCCTGTCTCAGCGACCCCTGTCCCCCTCCCCCCCCCACACACACATGCAGAGAAGAAAACCAGGTAAACACGCCTCCAGTTTTGTTTCTTCAGAACTGTACCTGTCTGTAAAAACACTGTCGGTGTGGAAAACCACGTGCTCACAGTGTATCCTGGACTTCTGATGACCTTTCTTTATCCTGCTAGCTTTTTGGAAAACATTTCAACCATTGGCCTTGAATAATGACTCTTACTGATGAGAGCAGTCTGACCTATGATGTATGTGATGGCTGGAGGCCAGGAGAACCAAGACCAGAACCTGGAGTCTTCTCGAAGGAAGTTCCCTACGGGGGCTTTGTGGTCAGAGGGAGAGAGAACCAGCTGGGGTCCACAGGCCCTTAAAGGTGGTGATTTTGTTGGAGTGTGGTCCGGGGCCGATGGTGTGCTCCGCTCCTTGCACCCTTTGCAGGAGGTACGGCCTCTTGGGCACAGTCAAGGATTCCCAGCTTCGGCCCTTTGGCTTCGGCAGCTTAATGCTATTCAGGGCTGTTGTGTGGGAGAAGGTTCAAAGGTTACTTGACAAACTGAGCTGATTTCCAGTGTACACCTGCAACATGCTCGGGGCAACGTGCATGCTAAATACAGAGCTGGGGAGATGGCTTGGTGGGTAACGTGATGGTCATGCAAGCATGAGGACCTGAATTTGGATCACCAGGACCTATGTGAAAAGGCATGGTTGACAGTGTGCTTCTGTAATCCCAGCACTGGGCATCAGAGACAGAGCGTCTTTGATACCAACAGTCTAATCAGCAATCTCCAGGCTTAGCGAGAGGCTCTTTCTCAAACAGAAGGTGGAGAGCAGCTGAGGAAGACACCTGATCTCTGTCCCTCTCTATGCATTCACAGGCATGGGCATGTACACACATAATACACACATGCACAGATGTGGACATGTACACATATAATGCACACACATGCACAGATATGTACATGTACATGCATAACACACACATGCACAGACATGGGTTTGTGCACACATACACACATGCACTGACATGGACATGAACACACATAATACACCCAGAGACATATGTACAACACACACATGCACATATGCACAGACACAGATTAGTACGCACATAACACACACACACTAATGTTAAATGCATGGTCTCCCTCCACACAGAAGGCTCTTTGTTCCCAGCCTCACATCTCTGTTGGCTCTGTGGAGTCTTCTGAAGCATCTGCCCTCTCTACCCTTCTGCTTTAGCTCAGCTCTTGCCTGTTTCCCAGGGTATGGTTGGTTTGGAGGATCTGCCCTAACCACTGCTCCTGCCTCAAGCCTCAGTCCCCTCCATCCATTTCCTTTGTGTGCCACAAGAATGTAGGACCCCACTGTGCCCATTGTCACACTGTTCCCAGGCTCCAGTGACCCGCTGGGCCCTCCTTCCCTGGCCTTTAGGAAGCCCTACTGTGCTTATCAGGAGTAAAATGTCAACACTGTTTTCAGTTATTTAGTGAGCAGCGGCCTGTGCGGAGAAGTCTAAGGACCATGGGAGGTGCTGCAGGTGTCAGTGTGTCAGCTTGGCCTGTCTTCCCATCCCACTCACTGCAGGCTGCTGGGGTAATGGGGGTGAGGGTAGTGGGAGGCATCCAGACCTGGGCAGACTGCAGGTAGCTCAGGGTGCAGAGTGGAGTGGGGCCTCTGTGCTGAGTATTCCCAGGAGCTGGAAGAAGATAGGAGAGTGTTGAGTCAGGAATGACCTGAACAGACTTCCAATTGTTCTTTTTCTTTTCTGGCTTCTTTCTTTTCTTCTTCTTTATTTTTGAAATAGAAATTCTCTATTTTGTCCATGTTGGCCTTGAACTTCAGCTTCCATGTGATCCTCCTGCCTCAGCCTGGGCTTTAGAGGCAGTCACCTTCCCTGGTTGGATTTTCAGTTCTGAAAGGTCACTGTTGGAACAGTGGAGAGGGCAGGCTGGAAAAGCAAGCAAAAGTGGATGGGGAGCCTGAGGCTAAATCCAAGGGGAGGCTGTGGTAATTTACGCAGGACGGGTGGGGTCCCAGAGGCTAGAGTGGGTGACATCATCTGCACTTAGGGTCAGAGGGAGGCGGGACAGCACCTGGGCTGACTCCTCTAAGGCAGAGGCAGGTGGATGAGCAGATCATGGGTCAGTGTTGGTCTGTGAGGTGCTGAGCAGACCAGGCCAAAAGGTCTGAATGGGGCATCTTGTCCCTTAGGGCCTCCCTGAAGACACGGGAGCGTGTGTACTCAGGCAGTCCCCCCTCCTTGGAGAGCCAGTAGACATGGGCATTCAGAAGACCAACCCAGCATCGTGAAGGTAGGGTGAGAGCTCTCCAGCACTCTCCTGAGGGACAGCACTAGCTGGCTGCTGTCACTTAGGTCAGCGCCAAAGCATATGGTGGTGAGCAGTCTTAGCCATTATTTTCCGACAAAGGAACTGATGTAAGGAAGTGGCTCCTGGCAAAGCCAGACTTTTTAGCGGTAAAAAGAATTTGACTTAAACATCACCCCCCAAAGAAATGACCTATCAAGAGATTTACACTCTTTAGGAGGTGATTCAGTGGACTCTCGTGCTACAGCACTTACAGGACATTTTAGCCCCGGCTGTTGGAAAAGGCTCAGCAGCTGCACTTAGTGATGTTCTGCAAGCTGTGGAGTCTCTTGGAAAGCATACCACACCCATGCCTAAAACGTGGCAGCCACTCCCTAGGGAGGGTAGCGGTCTAATAGAGACACAACCATGGAGGTTGGCAGGGCTTTACCAGGTAAGTGCCGCAGAGAGGAACAGAGTGGGTGCTCGCTCACCGCTCCCAGACGTTAAGATCTGCTTACTGTGCTGTTTCTCTCCTGTCTTGAGCGTGCTCTGCCTAGCTGACAGAATTTGGTGGTGGCAGAATGTGTTCCGATCACACTGTGTGCTTAATCATATCTAACACCATAGAGTGACTGTTTTCCAAGCAGAGGTTGGGCATTTTGAAGGTAAGGACCAGGTGTCTTGTGTGTGTGTGTCTGTGTGTGTGTGTGTGTGTGTGTGTGTGTGTGTGTGTGTGCAGATCTAGCAGGGCAGGAGCGAGCAGCCCTACTGTTCTGGAGCCCCACACAGAAACAAACACAGACATGAACACATATGCACACACACACACATGAATGCACACATACACATGTATAATACATATATACTTACATACATGCACACACCCATGTGTACCCCTGAGCATCAGGTGTTTATTTGCACACTCGGCAAACATTCTCTTGGCTGGCACTCACATCTCTGGAGTGTGTGCTCTAGCTATGTCCATTTTGATTGACGCGGAGATGGGGGGCAACTTATTAAGAAGCTTGCTCAAGGTGAGGCTCCAGTGTCTGGGTCTTACTGAACACTGGGTCATGTCTGATGGAGATGGCTTCCGCTGTGAAATAGTTGACAACCACATTACCCGGCCAGCCCTGCTTGCCTGTCGCCTGGTGTGCTGCAGCAGACCTAGGTACAGCAGGCCTGGGTATGGATATTGTTGGGCATGCCTGTTCCCAAGGCTTTATGCGCTGAAATTCATTCTCCATCACGAGGCATTCAGAGGGTGGGAAGGTGATGCAATGGCGCTGTTTAGAGGTGGGGCCTTTGAGAGGTAATTAGAATTAGCTGAGGTTGTTAGCGTGGAGTCCTACAATGGAGTCCTAAAATGAGGAGGGAGGGACACACACAGAAACAAACACAGACATGCACACATATGCACACACACACACACACTTACATGAATACACACTTACATAATGCACACATACACATGTGTAATACATATATACTTACATACATGCACACCCCCATATGCATACACACTTACACACATGCATACACATACACTTACATACAAACATGCACACATACACTTACATAAATGCATACACATACATGCACACACCCCCACAATACACACATACACTTACATACATGCACACACCCCTTCTACATGCACCTGTACACACATACATTTATATATATGCATGCACACACTTACACACATATACTTACATACATGCATACACATACACACACATGCACACACTTATACCCATGCATGCACATATGCATCCACACACACACACACACACTCACACATCACCCTGTGTCTCATCACATCATGCCCTAAGTTGCCTTGGGATTCTGCCAGCAAGAGGCTGTCACTATGTGGAACCCCTCAATCTTGCACCTCCAGATTGTGAATCAAAATAACCTCTTTTCTTTATACCCCCACCAATTTGTGGTGGTGTGTTTTGGTGACAGAAAAACAAATGAAGACAACTGAGACCACATATTTGTTGTTGTTGTTTGTTTTTAAATTACATTTGATTAACACTTTTAAAAATAGAAACCCTGCTTATTTCTGAATTCTGAAAAGTCTTACAGCTTGAGCCTTAGGACGGCACCCAGGCTCAGCAGAACTCAGTGTCTGTTCTTCCTTCTGCCCCACTGGCTAGTGGCAGCCTTTCCTTCCAGAAGCTCTGGGCCCAGCCACTTGTCCTTCTGGGAATTTCTGAACATGCACTGCTGTCTAACACAAATTCTTTCTTACTGCAACCCTGGCCCAGCCCGTCCTCACACTGCTCTCTCCTCGTGCTTCAGAACCCACTGCACACCCTGGGAAACCCTCCTGAGGCCAGATGTGATTCAGCACAGCTGCCTTGGTGCCCCCCTAACCCCCAGTGAGACTAGGAACTGCCGGAGGACAGCCTGTCGGGTCAGCCACTGTGTGGCGTCTTTTCAGGGTGGAAAAGTTAGGTGGGAGCTTTAGTGTGCTCAGAAAGCTCTAGAACTCTGGGCTTGGCTGGTAGCTGGGTCAGAACGCACCTGCCATGTTCGAGGCCATGGCTTCTGTACCTGTACCGAAGAAACAAAAAAGAAGGGACAGGCTATGGCTTACAGTGCTTGTCCCCAGGGCCACCAAAGCAGGAGAAAGCCAAGGTGGGCCATCTCTCGTTGGTCACTGCTGTCGCCTCTGTAGTTGAAGCTTCCATCTCTCTTACCTCTCTCCCAGATTTCAGGTTCTCTTCTCACCTTGTTCTAGCTACCTTCCAGCTTTTCTCAGCCAGAGAAAACTGTCACTGCGGCAAAGCCCTAGAACCATCCATCTTAACATGTTTGTGTACTTGGCTCAGGACACGAGGTCATTCAGGCCCTATCTGTCTACGAGAGCTCTGCTTATCGTCCCAAGCTACAACTCTATCTCCACTGAATAAGGCCCCTCTCTCCCCTGCCCCACCCATCTCCCCAGGATGGCCATTCTACTTGGTCCCTGAGACTTTGGACACTTGGGATCCTTGGGTGAGTGCAATGATGTAGCATTGTCTTTTTGTAAATGGTTCATTTCCTTCAGGAGCCCTTCAAAAAACACCGTTCTCCCGAAGCCATGGGATTCCAAACCAAGTGTCTAGCTAAAGACTCAACATCTGGTGTGGAGTAGGACAAACACCCATGCATTCTGGTTGTCACATGACACATCTTGTGTGTGCTAACTCATATGCGCTAGCTCACACGCATGCTCATACGCATGCACCTCTGCTCGGCCTATGCAAGACTGCAGTTTCACCTCTGGATTCTCAGCGGTAAATGAGCTTCATCTCCCAACTCAGGCCAGGCTGAGGCCACACTCAGGGATGACATGGGACATTGGGATGCTGGCTCCGAGACCTGCCTGTTTTATCCAGCCATCTAAGCAGTAACAAAGGCTATTTGGCTAACTAAGGGGAGTGACAGGGGTCTGAGCTGGGCTGGGAGTTGGGACTGGGGGACAGACAGGGATTTTAGCAGTTCAGAAAGCTGACGAGGGATGCATGTCTGCTAAAGAAATCCCCTAACATCTGCTTTCTGATCCAGTATCCAGTAGCATGCATTCTCTCTATGCTAGCTCAGACACTAAGAAAGGAAACAGCAAATGTATGAGCCGGGACTAGGGAGGATCTAGGCTGCAATCTTGGAATATCTCTGAGTTTTTCTCTTTCTTTTTTTTTTTTAAAGATTGCTTTTGCACGTTGGCACAATTTTCTGAAACGGACGCCTGATTTTTGCTTCCAGTTTCCAGGGCAATTTAAAGAGATAAGCAGGCATAAGGGGCACGTGCCCCGAATGAATAATCCTTGGGAATTAGCACAGAAGAGGACATGTGTTCTGTCTAGAACCTTCTCTGTGACTGACCACAGATGGCTTTTGCAGAGGCTGGGAGCATGGTCTATGGAGATAGGTGGGGCAGGTTCCATCCAGGCTTTGTCCTACACTGCTGAGATTCCTGTGAGCCCGGAGAACTGCTTATCTTTCCTGACCACACATTTCTTGGCTAGAACAAGGCCGGGTGGTTCCGGGGATTCAGTGAGGAGATTCTGCAGAGTCGAGGTATGAAGAACGGAACCTCAAGCTGGGCCACTTAAGGGACTCTTGATAAAGACACTTACCAAGGCCGAGGGAGGGTGTGTGCAGCCAGAGTTAGAACAGTGTCCACACCTGGTGCAGACGGCCCCTGGACCTGTCAGACCTGCTTCAGATAGAACTGTGTGGATGGAGGCATGGCAAGCTGACGCATGTGACCTCACATGGGAAGCCGAGAAGTTAGCTTCCTGGCTTCATTTTTCTCCTCTTTCTACCTGCTGGCTGTAACTTGGGTAAAGGGAGGCCTACCAGTGCGGCCCACACAGTCGGTCTCCCTGTGCTGAGGACAGGGACAAGGACTGTGGAGTACACTCAAAGGACGGAGCTTTGTTTTCGAGGATGGGAATGCTAACAGTTAACAAGTGTGGCCTTTGTCCTGTCTCGGCTGTTACAACTAGGTGTCTCCTGGACGTTGTCAACTGGGTTGACTTGTCTGTGTTCCCAGTACCCATAGTGGGTATCCAGTGAGTGTGGGACCCAGAGCCTTTATCGGATCTCCTGAGTGTGTGTGTCGAGAATGCCGTGGCTCTGTGGTCATACCTTACCCCTGTGACTCTCCTGTTTCTATTCTGAAATGGATGCCTATTCCTTAGAACTCTGTTTCGACCTCCCTCGTAGGTGAACCTTTCTCTGATCTCACAGGTTTCTGGTCGTCCCGTGTTTCCCAGCTGGCATTCACATACCCTGAAGAGTGCTGGCTCCGCTCTGTCCTGTGGTTAGTGGGGAGAGCCCGTGGTTTGTGATGAATCTCTGTAGAGAAATGTGCTCCATGCCTCCTCTTCATGTGACTGTCCCCATTACTCCGCACGAGCCTTGCCTGTGGTACAGCCCCCCCTGGATACTTGTTGAGTGAAAAACCGTATTAAACTTATTCAAATGGCTGTGCTATCTCTCTATTGTGAGAGGCAGAGGGAACGCTGGATCCTGAACAGACTGTCTTCATCACATGAGGCCCTAGCACGCTTTTTCACAATGACCAAGTAGTCGTCCTGATTACTGTGGAGCAGACTTGGTGTGTACAGCCCACACTCACAGATCATGCACGTGTGAATACACACCAGGTGGGAAGCAGCATCTATTATGTTGTTTGTCTGTGTTTGATCAGCATGACCTCTAAGTGCAGGCTAAGCTGTGTGTAGCAGACAGTAATCTGTTCCATCTTTGGAGGGATTTAGTGAGAGCATGTATCCAGAGTGCTGTGTGCTTTGCCAAAGGAGGGCCTCCTCGAGGACATTATTGAATAATGATGCCATGCTTATTTTTAACTAGTTTGTTTAGATACAATCCCATGTAACTGCAATGCAAAGCAGTCTACATTGTAGTACACACACACACACACACACACGCTGGTGGTTTCCTGATGGGTTCTCTTGTTGTCCACATTAGCCTTGAATTCCAGAATTCAGATGCTTCTCCCACCTCAGCGTCCCAAGTGGCTGAAGCTAAAAGGCACGCCAAATCGGTTTGTCACTCACTTTTTATAACCAAATCTAAGGTTAGTGGAATCCTATTTCATCACATTTCTCGTACAGAAGCCCATGCTGATGTGTTTCCAGTCACTTAGCCAAATGGCCACTTGCTGATAACAAGTCTCCCGATGAGAACCCAGGGCTCTTGAACAGTCCCACGCCGCCTTGGTCTCTGTGTTGTACCTGCAGTGCTCTGTCCATCTACTTATGTATTTGGGGGGGAAAAAACAGAAAACAATGACAGCAACAAATGAGCCTGGTGGGCACTGAATTTTCAGCACAGGCTGATGCAGAAGGATCAGGGATTTGAGGCCAGTGTGAGTACCCAGCAAGGCACTGTCAGAGAGAGAGAGAGAGAGAGAGAGAGAGAGAGAGAGAGAGAGAGAGGGAGGGAAGGCAGGAGAAGAAATATGATATAGGAAATTACATCTTTTATTCTGACAATTTGGAGGGACTTCCTTTAGACCCTGGATTTAAAAAAAAAACTTAAAATAATAATGCCTTGTTTTAAGGTCACCAACATTCAAAATTCTGGATAAAACTTAAGAAGTTATTTATAGGATCTCGCTGTGTTTTCCTTTTTCTTGGAGCCAGGGCCGGGATGCTGGGTCAGCACTCTGCCACGGAGCTGCACCCCCAGCGTTCTTCTGTAGTTTTTGCTGAGAATTGAACTCACGACCTCAGGAAGAGTAGTCAGTGCTCTTAACCTCTGAGCCATCTCAAATTCACATGAGGTCCCATCGAGATTTGAACTCGGATCGCTGGATTCAAAGTCCAGAGTGCTAACCATTGCACCATGGGGCCCATTCTTCTGTAGTTTTTATTCCAGGTCAGAGCCTCACCACGATGCCAGGGCTGGCCTTGAACTTGTGATCTTATTGCCTCTGCTTCCTGACTACCCCACAGCAACTCTTTAAAACAATGTCCTTATCTTATGCTTACTGCGGATTCTTGTCAAACTCCACTTTATCTTCAGACAGCATCCTGGGGAGAGGGGCTTGCATTCCTCTGTCTTTAGTTCCTCTCCATCTGACCACTGGGTGCAGTGCTTCCAGGAGATGAAGCCGTTGCGGACTTTAGAGCAGCCCACACAGAAGACAGGGCCAGCACTTGGGTGGAGCCCCGCTCAACATGCTGCTACCTATTGGAGCCACCTGCTTGCTGGGCCCTTCCCCAACCCACGGTTCACCTCAGATGTCTTGAGTTCCAGCCAACATCTCCAGAGTCAGCCTGACCACTGCTTACCTGCAATTTCAGACTCGGAAGATGAAACACGTGGTTTATCTGGTTTCTAGTGATTTCCTCTTAGTTTCCTAGTTCTGCTTGTCCATATGGTGTGGGTTTGGTTCGGTTTTGCTCTGTCTGTGGTGCTGGAGAAGGAGGCCAGAGTCCTGTGCATACAAACAAGTATGTCACCACCAAGTGACACCCAGGCCCTTCTGCACAGCTAGCTTTGACGGTGACTGTGGGTGCTACCCTGGGCCTTTCTGCTGTATCGGCTCCATGTTCTCTACTTGCATCTGAACATCTAAATCAGAATTCAGAGCATTTTAGGACCCAGTGGCTTAGGGAAGAGTATTCAGTGTAGGGACCAGTATGCTCTGGTGATCGAGACAGGTTCTCTGCTTTCCTCACCTGTGGACACTGGCTCGATACTTGAGCGACATTTTTATTAAAACCTGACACTTAGGTGACTCGTGCCCTTGGGGAACCACGAGGGCATGGACCAATCACCCATCCTCTAGGACATAGCGTCCTCTAGGACCCCGCTGTTTAAATTACAGGCTACAACCCATATAACCAAACGTGGGGTTCATGGAAGAACAGGCGGCAGTGAAATGCTCCTGAATGGACAACCACCAAGAATAATTAAAAAGCAAATGTGGCCAAGGTGTTTCTGGCCACACCCACCAGCGTGTATAATACAGCTTCATGGAAAGCCTTGGTTACGCCCACAGGTCAGGAGAGCTCTGCACTGTGTGCGTCCTCACGGCCAACACTGCCCGAGACGCTCAGCTCCCATCAGAGTCTGTTTGTAGGTTGCGTGCGGAGCTTCCTGCACTTGCAGAACTGCACTGGTTTGCTCACAGGAAACAAAGGCTTCCATCTTCCTCCTGACATCTTTCTCCAGCAAAAGGGCAAATTCGCCTTGTGTTACTCAGTGCTTGCATGGTGGATTTTTAAGTGCTGCTTGAGTTGCTGACTTGAATTTTATTAAAAAGAATTGTTCAATGAATTTTGGCTTAGGACTAGGATAACATGCCAAACAACTTCTGAAATGGCCCTAAACATACTTCTGCTGTTTTGTATGATATATTTATGTGAAGTGGCTCCCCCAGCAATGACAATTATAAAATCAAAATATCAGTCAATTCTAAAAGAATGTTGAAAAGTTAGTTTATGTCCAGAAGTAGCAGATTTTTAGGTTAAGAGTTTATTCTTTATGTAAAAATAAATAAGTATCTGTCTCATTAGAAAGCAAGTTTACTTCTGTTTAAATAAATGGTAAAATTATATGTATACCAAAGATTTTTTTTTTTGAGACAGAGTTTCTCTGTGTAGCCCTAGCTGTCCTGGAACTAGCTCTTGTAGACCAGGCTGGCCTCAAACTCACAGAGATTCGCCTGCCTCTGCCTCCTGAGTGCTGGCATTAAAAACATGCCACACCACTGCCTGGTTTAAGAATTGTTTTAAAATAAATTTTTTCCTCAGCAACCAGGAGGCAGAGGCAGGGGGATCTCTGTTGGTTTGAGGCCAGCCAGGTCTTCGAAGCACATTTCCGGCCAGCCAAGGCTACATAGTGAGACCTAGTCTCAAAAAACAAACATTTTCTTTATGGTTTATTATCAGTAAATGTTTACTTTCTTTCCTGTTTTATAGTTCTGTCTGCCTACAGTCATATAAAATATTTCAGGTGACAAGGGTTCTGGAGTGGGTGGAGTTTAAGAAACCCTGCTCTAGGACAGTCATCCTGAGAAAGCAGGGTTCGGGAAGGTCCCACTGACCTCGCTGGATTCTGCCTTCGCCTGCCCCTTCCTTCTTTCTTGCTTTGTTCAGCAGGAATCTGTGTGTCCACTGTAAACAAAGCCTGGTGGGTGGCCTGAGGACTCTGACTCTTCCCATGTGCTTGGGAGCCACAGTCCAGAGAGCTCTGTGGGCGTGGCTCAGCTCCCCCTCACCGAATTCCTGCAGAGGGACGGGTGTTGGTGTTTTCCATATACAATGAACCGAGGGCTTGGGTCTCCCAGTCCACATGCATCTCCGTGCTGCAGCCTTCAAAGGCCTGGGGAAATAAGCACTGTTCGCTGCACATCAACCCCAAAGCGATGGCTCTTTTTCACATGCCTGCCTGGGACAAACCACCTAACTCGCTGTATCAGCCCCACCTATAGTACCTGCCTCAGTTTCCTGTGCTATATGTTGGGGTTCCTATTTCTTAAAAGTCTTCAGGGAAGTAACCTTAATGACTGTTTTGTGAGCTACAAACCTTGGTCTGGTGGTCATAATCTACATAGCGGTTAATACACAGTTAATACTAGAATGTTTTAAAAGAGTAACACGTCTTTGTTCTCGACTCCCAAAGTGATGAGTGTTTGAGTGATTGGTGTGTTAATTAGATCTAATCATTCAACATTATATGTGTATATCAAAATATCACATTTTACCCTGTCATTATTTGAAAATTTAATTGACAATGATTATTTACCGATTTAAAAATGCTTCATTGGATTGCATGGCAAGTTAATTCTTACCATAGTGTTTTTGTTTGTTTGTTTTTGAGACACGGTCTCACTATGTAGACCTGGCTGGCCTCAAACTCACAGAGATCCACCTGCCTCTGCCTCCTGAATGCTGGGATTAAAGACACACGCCATCATACCCAGACATTTTTTTCTTTCTCCATCCCTATATCCAGATATGCCTGTCCAAGGGCCTCTGAATCCTGCCCCTGCTCTCTCACAGGGCTCATCGCATATGCAGTCAGATGAGCTTACACAGGTGACTGTCCTGTCCCTCAGCAGCACAGCCTTAGTGGATTACATCACAGATACAGTTTTGGACTGGGGGTTCTCCTGGGCCACATGACTGCTTGTTCCTGTCCTCTCTGATCTGACACCCCCGGGAATGCAGTCTCTGATGCATTCACTCGCCTTGTCACCTCAAGTCACCTTGTCCCAACTGTGCGTCCTCACTGTGAGAGTAAACCGAACTGTTCATTGCCTTGATTCGACTGAGGGGTGGATGGCATGCGATGTTGGTAGTTTAGGCCTGCTAGTTCTGTTGGGTGCCTGGGCAGCTGGGACATCTTCTTGCTGTGTCAGTTACCTCCTAGAGTATGTAGGTGCCTGACACCCAAATAAGTGGGTACAGATTGAAGAAGGCAAGCCGGGGCGTGTGTCCAGACCGAAATCTGAAAGTGCAGCTGGCGATTCCTGGAATCCCGTCTTGACGGTGTTCCTTTCCAATGCATTGTGACGAGGATTGTTCTGGCTTACAGACCATCTGGCCCCTGGACAAGGCACACAGCACTGAGGTTCCCGTCCTTTCTCCCCCAGCTGTAAACCTTGCTGTGACCCCTCAGAGCTGCACAATGACTTCCCAACACGCCTTTGTCCTACTCTGCCACCCCCCCCCCAGTCGTCACTGCAGTTTGGTTCCTAGGGTCCCTCCTTGCAAAGAGACTCACAGTGCCAAGATTTAGGAGAGGCATTTGGAAGACAGCCCTCGCTGAAGGGTGACCCAAGGCAGCAAGGGTTAAGGGATAATATAAACCTTCCGACAGAGGCTCAGAATATCTTGAGTTCCTAGTGCCCAGCATGAGCTGCCCACTCTTTGGTTAATAAAGTCTTTGCTTTATAAAACAGATCGTTCTTGTATGGTTTTTGCAGACAAAATGTGTCTGAGTGCACATTTTATCTGGGGCGTTGTTAACGAGGGAAAGTGGACCAGTGGGTTGCAGATCACCCCCACCCCACCAAAAACAAACATAAAACCTCCTATACCCTGTGGGCTCCATTCTCGTTGGGGCTGAACACATTGGGTGTTACCCTCGAAAGGAGTACTCGTTTGACCCAGGCTCTTCTTAGCCTCCTCTTCTTGAAGATTAATCCTGTCATCTGAGCAAAAGGATTATGGGTAAGGCTGAACCAGTTTTGTGTGCTTTGCAATCCCAGCCCTGAGGATTTTGTGTTTCTCAATGAGGGCACGACAAAGACCAGCCCCATTCAGAAGGAGGACTGGCTTTTTGGTTTAATGGACAAAAACAAATGTGTCTCAAGTCTTCAAGGCAAAATTTCAGATGAACTGGCCTGTCCATTTGCACAGCAAACAGATGAAAATTATAGTTGCAGAAAAAGTTTTTTAAAAAAACTGACAAAGGCAACTATCTTTACCTATTAAAAACCATGGAGACATGTCATTAATGACTTACTGGTAGTTCCTTCAACTACAATGGAATTCAGACCTGAATTGAGACAAAGTAAATGTTAAAAGTTTACTTAGGGTCTAACGAGCTGGCTTAGAGGATAAGAGCACTCGCTACTGTTGCAGAGGATCCAGGTTCAATTCCCAGGACCCATATGGAGGCTCACAATTGTAACTCCAGTCCCAGGGAATCTGCCCTCTGCTGGTCTCCAAGGGAAATAGGCATGCACGTGGTATACATATATACATGCAGGCAAAATACTCATACACATAAAATAGAAGCAAATACATTTGTGGATTTATTTGTTTTGATAAGGTCACACTGAATGGTTCAGGCTAGCCTCAGAACCTTGGTCCCGCCTCAGCCTCTCAAATGCTAGATAATAGTCATGTGTCACCAGAACATGTACCACTATGTCAAGATTCCAGTTCACTGACCATGAGGTTACTAGTACCCGAGTCAATTTGTAGGGAGACCCTTCTCAGAAGCCTAAGGCCATGGTTTCCTGTACATGTCAGAAGCCTGTGTAAGATCCGGTGGGTGACGGAGAACCATGCATTTGCCTTCAGATGTTCTGTGGCTTTGTACCTTCTGAGAGTTGATGCTGTTTTTTTTTTTTCCTCCAACAGGGAAAACTGAAAAGGGGATGGGGTGTGATTGCATGTCTATAATCCCAGCACTTGGGATCCCAGCACTCAAGCTCAGGATCAGCCTAGTCTATATGGTGAAAACCAGAAAAAAAAAAAAAAAGACCAAAAGTCAATGACACGAGAGGAGAGAGTGTCAGAGTTCACTCCGAAAGGAGGCACAGTAGATCCAGTCTCACTATACAGCACCTTTAAACTGTCGGGCCATAAAACTAGAATATCCACACTGGATTTACTCAGGTATGAGCCAAAGCTATGCATCTGTAGATCCTGCAGAGGCTGGCTTCCTATTGTGTCGGAAGCTATTGAGCCCCAGTACCTCAAGACAGAGTATCCTGTCCCAAATATACCAGGTGGTGCGCCGATCCTATCCCCAATATGGACTGTATCCCTAGTGCAGAAGGGCCAGCATGTGTCTGTGTAACGGGGTGGTGGTGGGGTTGTCATTGTCCTAGCCAGATGAATGCCCAGTGAGTGTGTGCCAAAATCAGGAACAGCTTTGCAGCAGGGGCAGTTGAGAGGCAAGGCTTATTGCTCCAGGTCAGGTAGCTGGGGAATGATGGAACCAGGGTGGTCCAAATGGGTTTGCTCTAGCACTTTCTTGTAGTGCCTACACCTCACAGCTCAGCATTGCCCAACCACTTCGGCTTCAGCGAGCCCAACTACCCTCCATGTCTTCATTTGAGAGAACCGAGTACCTTCTAACACAGAAGTGACGTGCCCGCTCATGTCGTGATTAGCACGGGCTGATCCATTTTCTTCTATTAACAATGCTTTCTTTTTTCATTTATCTTTGTTAAAAGGAGGATGAGTAGATGTTTCTTTTAGATGGCCAAATTGCAGTCATCTTTTTGTAATACTCCCTATAGTCAGGAAGGATACTTTTGACTACCTGGCAGTCTTGGGGATTCGTCAAGTAAGTCACCAGGGACCGGCAAAGGACAATTTCCAGGTTACTTTGTTGAGTTTTAAATGCTAATGAGATTTTTAGGGTGTCTGACAGTTTTTCTTTCTTCCTTATGATTTAAAAGATCATCACTTTGGGGAGCCTGGCGTTAAGTGGTGGAGATGAGGGTTTTGTGTTTTGTGCAGAGGAGGGGTGGTCCCGTGGAGAGAGATGCCTGACAGCCTTAATGCCAGGCTTCACAAAGCAGTGCTTCAGTGGGAAGGCTTCTGATGCCATTCTCCCTGTCCTCGCGCTAACCTTTCCCTCTTACTCCAGGGAACACCCAAGGGCAGATGCCTGGCTGGCTTCTGACTCCAGTACCAATGTCTGCAGGCAGGCAGGTGGGCATTTCTGATGCCGAGGTAAAGGTGCAAAGACTTAGAGGGCCCCCCTGCTCCATCAGGTGACCTGGGGGCCAGAGAACCAGAGGGAAGTTCTTCCCATTCCTGGCTCACAGGATTTCTCCTGATTCAGAGTACCTGTCCATGTGGCCCAGGTTTGAAAGCTGTGTGCTGTGTTCAAATGAGGAAACACAGGTTGGAAAGCTCAAAATGGCGGGCACAACTGGGATATTTGTGACCAGGAACCACAGTCAATGTCTAAGAGCAGGAAGGGGTCTGTAGATTTTTTTAACCGTCTCTTTTGTTTGTGTGTGTGTGTGTGTGTGTGTGTGTGTGTGTGTGTGTGTGTGTATCTGTCTGTCTGTCTACCTGGGAATATGCATGTGTGTGCTGGTGCCCATAGAGTTCAGAGGAGAAGGTGTCAGGTCCCTTGGAGATGGAGTCACAAGAAGTTGTGGGCCACCTGCTGTGGGTGCTGGGAAGCAAGCTCAAGACCTCTTACACAAGGTCAGGAAATGCTCTTAACTGCTGAGCCATCTGCCGCACTCTATTGAGGCAGGATCTTGTGGAGCCCAGGTTGACCTTGAACCATTATATAAGATTGGCTAAGGCTGGCCTTGATCTTCTGAGTCTCCCCTTGTACTTACTTCGTCTTGTGTGCTGGGATTGCAAGCATGCACCACCCTGTTTTATGTGATGCTGGGGATCACACCTGGAGCTTAGTGCATGCTGGGCAATCATGCTGCCAACCGAGCTGCGTTTCTGGTTCTTGTTTTTGTTTCTGAGAGCACATGTGTGTACGCGTGTGTGTTGTATATCTGGTTTTTTTGAGATAAGGTTGTGTTATGCAGTCCAGCCTTGTAGCAGGCTTCTTGAACCGCCAGCTCCCAAATCCCCAAATCATGACATAGAGACTTATTATTAATTATGAATGCTCAGCCTTAGCTCAGGCTTGTTTCTAGCTAGCTTTTTTTTAAAAAAAAATGTGTAGGGGCTGGAGAGATGGCTCAGAGGTTAAGAGCACTGCCTGCTCTTCCAAAGGTCCTGAGTTCAATTCCCAGCAACCACATGATGGCTCACAACCATCTGTAATGGGGTCTGGTGCCCTCTTCTGGCCTGCAGGCATACACACAGACAAAATGTTGTATACATAATAAATAAATAAATAAACAAATAAGTAAATAAATAAATAAATATTTTTAAAAAAATGTGTAGCTCAGGCTGGCCTCGAACTTGTGATCCTCCTGACTTTGCCTCCTTCAGCAAATCCTACCGGTGTGCACCACCACAACCGGCTCTAGCTAGCTTTTTTTAAAAACTTAAATGAACCCCTTTCTATTAATCTACGTGTTGCCCCGAGGCTTGTTTACCTCATCTAAATACTGTCCATCCGGCTTTCCTGCTTCCTCCTTGTCTGGCTGGTTGACCCCTTGGCAGGTTGGGTCCCCTTTCTCTCTGCCCACCAGCCCCTCCTGTCTCTTCTCTGCCTAGCTATTGGCCATGCAGCTTTTTATTAGATCAATCAGGTGTCTTAGGCAGGCAAGGTGAAACAGCAACACATCTGTATATAGTTAAACAATTCTTCTGCAACACATCTTTACATAGCTGCACAAATATCCTATTCTACAACACAGCCTGGCCTCAAATTTACCGTAACCCTGGCCTGCCTTCACTTACGATTCTTCTGCTTCCACCTTCTCAGTGTCTGGTTATATGCCTGGTAGCTGGTTTTGATGGAGCCATGTCTGCCGACAGTTCCACCTCTCATCCTTCAGCTTGGCTATGTGCCAGGTTCTCAGTCTTGTGTCCTACATTCAAATGACCCTTTCCCTGTATATGATCTTGTGGTGACACCTTAGGCCACTTGAGAAGCATGCAGTCACTGAGTAATGTAGAGAATTCACTTGTGATGTGCTGTCTGGTTCAGCATCAGTGTGTTCTGAGGGTCGGTGTCACCACCGTGTCATCAAGAGAGTCCTTAGGCAGCAAACTGCTGCTACAAGTTTGCCAAGTTCTGGCTTCTTCCGCCAGAAGGCTGTGTTACTGATGTCGAACACTGTCTGCTCCTGCTTTGTTATGTTTATATTGTGTGAGTGAGTGAGTGTGAGCAAGCCAAGGAGCTCAGGTTGCTAGGCTTGGCAGCAGGCAGATCTACCCACTTAGACACCTCACTGGCCCCTCACTCATTCTGAGAACTCTCTGGTGTGAATACTTGCAGCTGGTCCACAGGCGTCCTGAGGGGAAATCAGATTGCCCGAGAGAAGGCTCACAGCTGAGCTGCACAGTGCGTGGCTCTGCCACCCTTGGACTTGATGTGCTTTATAACGAGACCTGTGCTTGAGGGTCGAACTTGAATAACGTCGGCATCCTGTGCAGCTTCGAGTCATCCTGAATGAACTTCCATTTTGACTGTGAGTAGGCGGCAATGAAGACTCTAAGCACTTGGTACCACCGTCTTGTGCTGCCTACCGGCGTTTCCACCATCAGATCAGATGTCAGCACGGTGACGCAGGGAATGACAGCTTGGTGTCATTAGGAAAATGTTCTTGACCTTCTGTACTGTCTCAAAAGATGATAACTCATGTGGCACACTCCCGGGGATGGATGGCTTTGCACGGGATGAGCCCAGTGCTTAGGACATGAATCATGAACAATGCAGTCCTTGACTGCTAGGTGCCCTGGATGAATGTGAACAGCCATGATAAATACAGGGGGTTCTGTGCAGTTAGTGGTGAGGGTCCGCCAGCTCCGCAGCCCAGCTTGCTCTTCTGCTGGTGATGACAAGAAGTGCTTTGAGAAGGAAATGACCTGAGCTGAGTTTGGAAAAATAGCAGAATTAGGTCAGGTAAAGAAAGGGGTGTGTGTGTATGCATGCACACATGTGTGCATGTCTGTGTGTGTGCATATATGTGTGTGTGTGTGCATATATGTGTGTGTGTGTGTGTGTGTGTGTGTGTGTGTGTGTGGACTGAGAGACCAAAAAGCAGCGGAGAGTGTGCAGCATCTAGGGAACTGCCTGCAGTTCAGTAGATGCTGAAGCTGGGGTAGGGCACCAAACTTAAAGCTTGGCCTGAAGCCGGGGAGCATGTGCCAAGTGCTTCCCTTCAGATGGGGGACACCCACATCAGAAATTACAGAGATGATTCTTGTGATTTCTGGTCCACAGTCTCCACACAGCCTCTCCATGTCATCAGACTTTCGAAAGCAGAGCACAAGAGGACTGACTTTTGTTTTAGGAAGATCTTGCTGGCATGATAAGAAGGAATGGAAAGGGAGGGGCATGGGGCTGCTGTGAGGTAAAGCAGTTGAGGCTGCTGGAGGAGCCCAAACAGCAAATGACCAGGAGCAAACCCAGGAGGAGGCTGGGAAGATGCAAGAGACAGATAAAGCTCTCGCTGATCTATGATGTTGACATTATAATCAACAGGACTTGGTTATTGATGTGATGTTAATCATAAGAAATTGGGAATTGGCCCAGGGTGTTCCCGGGTTTTACATTACTGTAAGTGACACAGGTGGGAGGAAAAGTAGAAGAAAGGTGATTTGTTTAACACCACATCTCATAGTTACACACACACACACACACACACACACACACACACACACACAGTTGTCTACAGCAGTCTGAGCTCTGAAGCAGGGGAGCATATGCAGGAGACCCCAGCATGGCTAGTGGATGAGTTTAAGCTGGAGGATGTGAACCTGCCAGCTGTGGTCACAAGGGATGTGCCGGCAGGTCGACAGGCTTAGGAGGAAAGGACCCTGAAGGCCAGGCCTTCCGAGCCCCTCCCACACACAGAGGAGAGCAGAGAAACTCTACAACTCTTCAGGAAGCCTTTGGAGATGGTTCGGATGTGCGCGGTAAGCCTGACACTCCGAGGTGACACAGCTGTGTGATGTATGTTTTGTCCTGTTAACTCGGTCTTTAGGTCTGTACAGGTGGGTAAAATGCTGGTGGTGGCTTTTCATTATTTTCCCAGCAGAACGATTTTCTGTTGAGAGGAAAGCATCTCTCTTTGGCTTCATGGCTCTCAGAAATCTTACCTTTCTTTTCTATACTAATGATTACACAAGTGTTTTTATGACTTATTTTATTTCTGTGATATTGGATAGTCAGGGTTAGGATAGGAGGAATAACGGTACATGCACTGTCATCTTTCACAAGAGGCCCCAGTGAGATGGGAAGAGAAGAACCACAGGTCTTCATTCCCACTGTAGGACTGAAGCAGGTTTGGGTTTCGGGACTATCTGCTGGGTGCCTGCCCCCAGTGACCCACTTCTATCAGCTAAGCCTTACCAAAAGACTCCACGCACACCCAGATAGTTCTGTGCTACTGGCTGGAGACCAAGCATTGATACCCTTAAGTGTATGGGGAATGCTTCAGACTCAAACCGTAACAGCCTGTCTCTAAATGTTTTTTTTTTTTGATGGAGAGAGGGTTAACATAGTATTTTGTTTTGTCAGTATGTTCTGCCTTTGTGATTCCTCAGGATGAGCTTTGTGGCATGTGGCTCTTGCTTGTAATTAGTGCCAGCATGCCCCAAGAAATGCTCACTCCACTACAGCATGGAGGGGAGCCAGAATCATGTGCTCCGCTCTGCCGTGTGGCAGCTTGCAGGATGAGGACTGTCACAGCTGAGACAGAATCTGGACTGTCCGCCTCAGTTTTACTGTCTAGTTGGTTGCCGAGCCTTCGCTGGTGCCACGCCTGCGCACCTGTCCATATGGGCAAAACTCATGCCAAATTTGCAGAGGGATCTTTCCCTGCCAGTCTGATGTGCTTTCTCTGAGGAAACTTCTTCCCAACCACAACTCACACACCCTTACCTTAGGAAAGGATCTGGGGCAGTTCAGAATGGAAGCTGTGTTTGTGCTTTGGTTGACCTCCCGTGAAGAATTATTCCAAGTGCTGTGTCTAAGCCATTGGTGTGCAGTGAGCGGGAGTGGATGGATGGCAGGAGTTGGAGAGTGTGAAAGGAGGCAGCTGTGTGCTGAAGACAGCACGGCCGAGGCATGTTTCAGCCTCTGTGAACAAGTCTCCCTGCTTTCCAGCCAGGGGCCACCTGCTTCAGGTGCTGGCACATGGTTACACTGGAAGGTTAAAGGCAGGGCTGGGCCTAAGTGATCTGGTTGTTGCGACAGGATTTCCCACATTCCTGCTGATTTTACTCTGTGTGTGAGCATGCATGCATGTATGTGTACATATGTACATGTATGTGGAGACCAGCCAGAGACTGGTGTTATTCTCTTCCGCATTAGCTAGGAAGAGAATACACTTTTCTCTTCTCTTCTCTCCTCTCCTCTCCTCTCCTCTCCTCTCCTCTCCTCTCCTCCCCTCCCCTCCCCTCCCCTCCCCTCTTCTTCCCTCCTCTCCTCTTTTCTTTTCTTCCAGTAAACCCTGAGGATCCTCCTGCATCTGCCTCTCCAGCAGTGGGATTACAGCCATACGCTACTGCCTTGGATGATTTTATGTGGGTGCTGAGATTGAACTCAATACTTTCTGCTTGTACGGCAGGCACTTTACCCACTGAGCCATCCCCCCAACTCTTAGTTGGAGCTTTAAGAGTTTGTCACTGAGCAGTCCCATAGAAGAGGCTCATCATCCTTTAGCCCAGACTAGCTGTGAGCCCAACATTGTGTGACTCATTCAGGGAGGCAGCACTCAGACCTTCTGACTCCCAGCGCTTTCGCCGTGTGCACTAGGCCTCCCAACTTGTCCAACTGTAGGGATTGCACACTGTAAGGATTCTACCAGAAATGACAAAGTGGAATAGGGGCAGACCTGAAAATCCTCAAGGATTTTCCCATATGTTAATACATGGACTTTGTAACGCTTCTGTGGCTAACCACAAGCTGTTCACAGTAAGAGGGCATGTGGTTAGATGGCTGGACTGCTCCCCCAGTGGGGGCAGGAGGCCACGCGCAGGTCCACGCACAGCCTTGAAGCTGCCACATTGTCTGCAGTAGAATAGTGAGTGATGAGCAGACAGACGACCTTGCATACAGAGATGAAAATTCTGGCTGCTCGTTTGTGAGCAGGCATTCGTAGCATCAGAGTCTGTAGGGACTAATTGTGAGGAGGGACTCCAGGCTCTACGTGGGCAGCACGCTTCCTCTGTCTTCCCAGATCTGCCTCCTTCCAGGACCGTTCTTGCTTTTTTCTTCTTTAAGCTCCATCTCGACTCTGTCCAAATGGTGGTTTGAATATTAACTGCGGAAACTATGTATGAGAATGTAGACTCCCATCCATGCGTGTGCACGAGCATGCACGCATGCATGTGTTCCCTGGTAAGTGATGAATGGACACTTGACATTCAGTTACCTGAACAACAATAATCATATATGTAAGGCAAGTTAATGGTTTCTGTTTTTCACTTTTAAGTTCTGGCTGTCCGTCCTGGAGCTCACTAAGTAGACCAAGCTGGTTGGAACTCACAGAGACCAGCCTGCCTCTGCTTCCTGAGTGCTGGGATTAAACAAAACGGAGAGAGACAGAGAGAGAGAGAAAGATAGAATTAACATGCCTTACAATTATTTCTCGACATGCCTCCATTCCTGAATCTCTGTCTGTCTCATTTTCTGACTTATCTTGTTGAATTCCTTTTGGGTAGGACATCCAGAGCCAGTTAGAGTGGCATGCATGCTTGGTCTCGTTTTCCCCCTTACTTTCAGGAACGTTCCTCAGAAAAGGTCATTGAGCAGCCCTAACTCTGCTGCTCAGGTTAATGGTAAAGAGCACCGAGGAGCCAACTGGGGTAGCTCCCCAAAACAGACCACCACTTTCTCCTGCATGAGCGAGCGCGTGTGTACGAGATGAGTGTTTTCCCTTGTGGCTTTTTTATTTTTGTCTTCATGTCTTTGGGCCCTGCTTAGGGCTGCTGAAGCCCCTCTAGCCCTCTTCTTTCCCAGCATCCCTTTCTTTGGCCCACTCTGCCTCACCAGACATGCTGGCTGTCATCCGTCCAATCCATCTGTGTTTTCTGGATCGTCACTGGTGTCAGTGTGGTGACAAGTGACAGGAGCTGCTATAGAGCCTTGCCTCCTGGAAACAGATCAAGGTCCCTTTTCTGTCTAGTTGAGACTCCTCTCCTAACCCTGGTACACCCTTGGGTGCAGGCGTAGGTCTGGGGAGACTGGTTCACAATACACAACTAGTTTCGTTTTATGATTACTTGATTTCCCCCCCCCCCACATAAAACCACCTTTAAGAGACTTTGGTGCCAGTAGATAAGCTGGTCTTCCTATGCTTATGCCAGTTCCTGCCCCAGAGGCAGCCACCTCCTGCACGGACAGTGTCAGTCTTGCTCTGGTCACATGACAGCTATAGCTCTACTTGGGGCTTGGAGGGGGATCCTTCTGTGGAGCATTGTGCGGCAGGAGGGCTGGAGGATGGACAGTTTGCGCTCTGGGTTAGATCTTCCAAGAGACCGGAGGCAATGTACATTCTTCTGGAAACCTGACCCTTTATGCGGACAGAATTTGACCAAGACACCCCACAGCCCCAACCTGACTGTTGTGTTCTTTGTAGAAACAGATGCCCTAGTGTGTGTGTCCACAGATCGTGGGCTCCATGAGTACTGGGGGTGTGTTGTGCCGTTTAATCCCATTACACAGGTGTGTCATGTGCCAGGGAGTGCTGAACCCACTCTAGGTTTGGGGTAAAGTGTAGGGAAGAAACAGCCATGGTACCTATTTTCTGGTGGGATAAACAGTGGACATTGTGACAAGCTCCTGTTCTACAGAAACAAAGACAGTAGCTGCAGGGATAAGGCCCCCAGATTTACAGTCACTAGCGGAATTCTTGCTACGAATTGACAGGGTATCACTGGTACCCACTACTCACACAGGGCTGTTTTAGGCTGACAGCCATACAGACCTGGTTTACTGCTCAAGTTTACATTAAACAAGGTGAATTCTTATGACCAGAAGGCGGCCTCGGCATGGAGCGGAATAGTAGAGGCAGTTGACCACGCTCTGTTGGCCGGCCAGCTCTCCATTTAAGGTGTGACTGTGTGCACAGGCAAGGTGGGTGTGTGGTGTATGAACACCTCAGGGAGGCTGGCACTCTTTCCCGGGAATCAGAGCTCCTCCCAGAGGGCTAACATGTCCCTCAGTCCCCTGTTGCTCCTGAATAGGAGCACTGTTGCTCCTGGGCCATCGTGAGTGGGTCCTTTTTTTCGTTCAGTCTAGTGACACCATCGACACATAAATGGTAGGAACAATCATCCGTGGGCTCTGGAGACTGTACTGTGTCTGTTTTGAGGAAGATTCCTTCGTGACCCTTACACACAACTCCTGAACACAAAGAAGCATCCTCTGCAGGTGTCTGGAGTACCCCCTGGCAGCATCCTCCTCTCCTGTGTGCCTCCTGCCATCTCTAGTTCTACCTCCCTGACATAGAGCCACCACAGGTTCCTCCTGTGTCCCCCCATGCACCCTGTTCTGGAAGCTGCAGGCACATGTTGAAATAGCTGTAGACTTACCCTTTGATTCACCACCTCTCAGCGGTCACTGTTCTTGCTGCCCGA
Source organism: Microtus oregoni (assembly GCF_018167655.1). Taxonomy (NCBI): domain Eukaryota; kingdom Metazoa; phylum Chordata; class Mammalia; order Rodentia; family Cricetidae; genus Microtus; species Microtus oregoni. The sequence goes on along the minus strand of NW_024543210.1, from coordinate 4,926,283 downwards.
TGCCCAGGGTCTTCATCACCACTGTCTGACACACTTGGTGTCTTCCTTCTGTTTGTTTTTGTTTTTTTTTTTTTTAAGGAAGGGTCTCACTATGTAGCCCTAGCTCTCCCGGAACTCACTATGTAGGCCAGGCTGACCTCAAACTCACAGAGACCTATCTGCCTGCCTCTGCCTCTGCTGGGACTAAAGACATGTGCCCTTTGTCAGACAGTGGCCTAAGAGAGAGACTAAGAAGGACTTAGATTTCTTGATCTTAAAGTTATTCTTCCAGCAAAGTCCGTGCAGTAACACGCAGCTGAGGCACCACCAGTGCCGGTGTGCTTTAGGAAGCCTATGTTAGACATCCAGGGAGCTGGCTCTGACCCTGCAGATGGATTTTCAACTATTTAAACCACTTTTCTGATTTCATGTCAGCAGTTACAAGACAGGCTTCCATAGGCAAGGGCCTATAGTCTGAAACCAATTCTAACTATTAGGTCAAGAAGACAGTTTCGTAGGTAACATAATACTTCAAATAGAAAATACCAGGAGGCAGAGGCAGGTGGATCTCTGTGAGTTCAAGTCTAGCCTGCTCTACATAGGCAGTGCCAGACCAGCCAGGGCTGTATGGTTGAAAGGACTTCAGTCTTCTTTCCTTTATCATCCCAATTGCTTTAGAGTGGTGGTCCTCAGCCTCCCTGATGCTGTGACCCTTTAATACAGTTCCTCATGTTGTGGTGACCCCAGCCATAAAATTATCTTCTTAACTGTAATTTTCCTACTGTTAAGAATTGTAGTGTAAATATCTGATATGCAATTCTCCCCCCCACCACTGTGACCCACAGGTTGAAAACCCCGGCCTTAGCGTCTGACTGTGCATTTGTCACCCCACCCCCTCCACCCCCAGCAGCTCCAGCACACTGAGGATGGCTTCCAAGCATCTGATTCTGCAGTCTCAGGAGAAGTCTTCTAGCTTGACAGCAACAGTTAGGCAAAAGGACGTGAGAACACGGGTCAATGCAAAAGAGCTAATAAATTGACCAAGCTGCTCCAGGGCAGCTCTGTGTGGATGACGCCCTCAGTTTCCCCTTTGATTTACAGTGGTGTGAATGCATTAAAACTCAAGTCACCGTGTCACCGCTTTCAAACCCTGTTCTCCCTCACCCGCATCCGGGCCCTGCTTTCTCTGGTCCGCCTGTTGCTGCTTTGGTGAGCCTGTCTGGGGTCAGGAGTGTTCCTCTGGGAGAGGGAGAGGGAGACTGGGTGTGGATGTTCTTAGCCCTCAGTGAGTCCTTGTCTTGCAACCCCCACCCCTTGTCTTGCATTCCCCCACCCCAAGTGCTACATGGGAGGGGTGACATCACGTCGACCACACTCTGTCCTGAGGCTGTCACCGAGATGGGAGCAGAAGTGGTGTCTTCAGTCTGGGTGACCTCACCAGCTAGTTACCACAGTTTGCAGATTTACTTCTGGCTTTGCAGCTTGTCACCAGGGGTGCCGAAGGTCAGGCTTTGTTTTTTGAGATAACAATAATGGTAACAGCAATGAGCAACATGTCTAGTGTTCCCAATCTGAAAATTCAAGGTATAAAATGCTCTGAAATCCGAGGCTTTAGAGAATCAGCTTGCTGCCTTTTAGATTTTTAGATAGTTCCCGTGCTCGCTCGATAAAACACAAGCCTGAAAAAGGTCAACACTGGAAACAACCCGTTTCAGATAAGGGGCATGCCACCCATGTGTGAATACACACTATCACTGCATGAGTATCTCCACGCCATTCATGTGTTAATATCAGCTGTTCTGTGCACATTGACATTCATCCTCATGAGAACACCATGGAGAACTGGACCTGGAGGGGTCAGGTTACTTGCCAGGGTCCGATAGTTAATGATGAAGATCAGGAATCCTGACGCGCATGCCCCTGTGCCCACCAGTGCTTTGTCTACCGTACCCTGTTCCCTCTACAACCCCAGGATCCCTCCTCCTCATAGATAACATTCCACAGCAATGCTAGGATGTGTATATGTGTGGTCCTGAGAATGTCTGCTCTTGACTGAGCCTTGCAGAGAAGCTACCTGCTCAGGCCTCTACAGTGCCTCACCACCGTGGGCACAGTGCCCCGTTTTGTGGTCACTCTACACTGGAAGAGACCTCCTCAGGGGCCCAGTGACAGCCCCGTGCTGGGTAAACAGAGCCCAGACCACCCAAGTAAGCAGGTGACCCATCCAGTGAGTTCCAGTCTCAAATGGAAGCCTTAAGAACCTGAGGCGGGCTTGGAGTTAATTCAGTCGGTAAAGTGTTCGTCCGGCACTCACAAAGCCCTGAGTTTAGTCCCCAGCATTGCATAAACCGTATGTGATGACCACATCTAATCCAAGCACTTGGGAGGTGGAATCAAGAGTATCAGTTTAAAGTCATACTTGGATGCATAGCAAGTTCAAGGCCAGCCAAGGCTAGGTAAGATCCTCTCACCAATGCAGAGAAACCCCAACCCAAGGAATGAAAGTGTAGAGAAAGCTTGTTTTTTTTACAATGCTCCCTCTAACGCTATAAGAAAAATGATTTACCGATGTGAAAATTTTGAAGTCACTAAGATATGTTTAAAAACCTTTTAACAAAGGTTTATTTTATGTATGAGTGCCTACGTGATATGTGTGCATCATTGTGTAGCAGTGCCTACAGCAGCCAGAAGAGGACATCAGATCCCCTGAAACTGGAGTTACAGGTGGTTGTGAGCCACCACGTGGGTGCTGGGAACTGAACTCAGGTCCTCTGTAAGAGCAGCCGGTGCTCCTAACTGCTGAGCCACCTCTTCAGCTTCTTGTTACAGACTCCATTTTAATGACTTCCCTGGATAAATTGTGCTGGATGTACCGGGTCTAAAATTACTTTAAAACAGATAACTTATGTCGGTTTATTGTGCGCCTCATTCCTAGTCCAACACAGTCTTCCTTGACAGAAGTGAGAGAAAACGCTCCTTCTCAAGCTGTGACATTAGGTGACGTGTTCAACTGTCGGCAATGGTCTGTGTGGGTCAGAGCAGGCTCTGTTGTCCCCCGTCTAATCTGCTTCCCCAGCTGTATTGGGGGGAAGCCATCAGACTCAAGTGCCGCCTGCCAAGCCATCTCCCCGGCCGTGCTCTTGAGAGTCTTCACCCGCAGAAATGGAAGCAAGCAAACCTTCACAGCGGAGCAGGATCCAAAAAGCCCAAGGGTTGTCTCACAGGGGAAACCTCAACAAGGGGCAGAAGCAGAGACCCTCCTTACAAGATGGGACACTTGGTTTTTACTTGTGTTCAAAGGCAGATGTTGAGGTGCTTTTCTGGTAAAATACTCAATTGTGCCTTTTCCTGTACAAATTTGGTGATATGACTGAAAGTCTGATTTGAGCATTTTTGTTCAAGTCTCACCTGTCCATCTGTCCGTCTGCCCATCCACTCACCTGCTGAGGACGCAGTGGTGTTGTTTTCAATCATGAATTTATAGACCCCATCATCAACAAGCCACTTCTGTCTTACTCTGAGTGTGGATATATACTGTACAAATTTGGACCAATGAGGAGGACGATTCTAAAAACCAAGGTGGGAGAGGGAGGAAGGTCTTGCGGAGCCCTGTGGAGTGGCCAGGAGTTGTGACTCTGTGACTCTGATGACCGTGGTTGTTCCATAAAGGCTTGTTTACCAGACAGACAGATTTGATCGCTCGATGCTTTGTCCTTCAAAGAGTAGAAGCACATTTCCCAGATTGGTGCTAATTTGGGAGTGGTGCTGTGCACCTGAATCCCTGAGGGCTGTGTCTGAATCTCACGGAGCTGTCCTATGGATGCTGACATCCTCACCTTGGTCTGGGTGCTTCTCCATCAGCACAGCTAGGACTGTGTGGCCATGGTGTGGTGGGAGATCTTCGGGATGCAAGGATTCAGATAGACCTCTGTTGGGTTTCAAGAGGCAGAGTGACTACAGGCTTAGCAGACCAATGAGCAGTGTGATCCTCCGTCCACAGACTGTCTGTCATCCAGCACTGCTGAGAAAGGTTAAGTAAGCAGAGGGGATTCCGCACTGTTGAGAACTTGCAGTAAACAGTCTGTTGTTACTCAGGTTCCCGAGGTTCTCTGATACCATTGAGCGAGCAAACACACTGGCTTGCATGTAGAAAAATAGAATGCGCTTTAGACCTCAATTTAACGTGGCTAGCACATGAAGAGCGAGATGCCAGTAGTGGAACGAAGATTGGAAATTCTGTAAAGTAAACCGTCTCTTGTGATTCTGCCAACAAGCCTGTATCTCAGATGGGTAGATTGTATCACACTCAAACAGCGTTCTGGTGTGTGTACAGATTGTCATGGGGCATATCTCTCTCACCTGACACTTCTCTCTGGTCTAGATGACAGCGCATCCGCTGCCAGCAGCATGGAGGTATCAGACCGAATCGCCTCTCTGGAGCAACGAGTCCAGATGCAGGAGGATGACATCCAGTTGCTCAAGTCAGCGCTGGCTGACGTGGTTCGGAGGCTGAACATCACAGAGGAGCAACAAGCTGTGCTTAACAGAAAAGGACCTACCAAAGGTGGGCACAGTGCGGCATCCACAGCAGGGTGGGAGCATACAGCTTTCATAGTGAGGTGGATGTGGTGCGGCATCCACAGCAGGGTGGGCGTGGTACAGGATCCACAGCAGGGTGGGCGTGGTACAGGATCCACAGCAGGGTGGGCGTGGTACAGGATCCACAGCAGGGTGGGCGTGGTGCAGCATCCACAGCAGGGTGGGCGTGGTGCAGGATCCACAGCAGGGTGGGGACAGTGTGGCATCCACAGCGGGGTGAGCGTAGTGCAACATCCACAGCAGCTCCCATAGTGAGGTGGACGTGGTACGGGATCCACAGCAGAGTGGGCGTGGTACGGGATCCACAGCAGGGTGGGCGTGGTACAGGATCCACAGCAGGGTGGGCGTGGTACAGGATCCACAGCAGGGTGGGCGTGGTGCAGCATCCACAGCAGGGTGGGCGTGGTACAGGATCCACAGCAGGGTGGGCGTGGTGCTTCATTTACAGCAGGGTAGGCGTGGTGCAGGATCCACAGCAGGGTGGGCACAGTGTGGCATCCACAGCAGGGTGAGCGTAGTGCAGGATCCACAGTGGAATGGGCGTGGTCTAGCATCCACAGCAGGGTAGGTGTGGTAGAGGATCCACAGCAGGGTGGGTGTGAGTGGGCATGGCGCCACATCTACAGAGAGGTGGGTGTGGGGCAACATCCACAGTGGAGTGGGCGTGTTATGGCATCCACAGCAGCATTAAAGATCCTCACTCATGCACAGGTGCTTTTCTCCAAAACTGATCCCAAATCAAAATGTCCTTAGCCCTGCTCCACTGAACTAATCTCACAAAGTGTGACAGTGTTTGTCGGTGTGTTGTTGGCGATTTGTCCAGCGTGATGCTGAGGTTCACATTTGTAGATGATCCTTAAATACTCTGTGAGTCAAGGACTGGACCATCCTGATGGTCTGAGAACAGTTAGGGTTGTCTGGATAGAGGAAGCTGACCTAGAGTGCTTCAGTCCCTGCTGGGGATTCCATCCAGAAACCTAGAGGGGTCTGTCTCATCTCCTCGTGCATCCTCAGCTTACTCTGAAGCACAGTAAACCACTCATGTGTACATGGCAGCCCCTTGGCCAGTCTGGGTGGAGATGTGAGAGACCCCTTTAGAAAACTGAGTCCAGAAGGCATGTAGCTGGCCTGTCTGCTCAGCATCTTTCAGGGTGTGCCTTTGGCAGCTTTTGAGACTCCTCTGCAACCTATGGAAACACAACCTGTAACAGAGATCTGTATCAGTGGGCTTCTGCTCAATTCAAGCCATTCTTTTATGCCCCTCCCAGGATATGGCATACAAAAGCAGCGCTTATGTTAACTAGCACTTTGTAGTGACCGTGCCTCCAAATTTCAGAATCAAAAGATGTCATAAAGCCCCTCAGCACATGTATGTGTGGATGGGTTTGTCTTTGGGCCACCAGCTCACAGAAAATGACACAGAGAGTTATTAATTATGAAAGCTGGGCCTTCACTTAGGCTTGTCCCACTAGCTCTTACTCTTAAATTAACCCACTTTATTCACCTTTGTGTTTCATGGGATTCATGGCTTTTACCTCTCCTGCATGTCTTGCTCCCTCTGCATCTGGCTGATGACTCCACCTTTCTTCTTCCCCAAGACCTCTTTGTCCCCAGAAGTGCTGCCTAACCTCTTCCTGCCTAGCTAATGGCCATTCAGCCTTTTATTAAACCAAACACAGTGACACATCCTCCCAGAGTGTAAAGGAATACTCTGCCACAGGCATGTGTACCAGTGTCCTAATGTTTACATCTGACCACAGTGGCTCACCTTTCGCCAGAGTTGATTTTCTGTGTGGCTGCCCCTTGCAGGCTGTTGAGTTTCCTCTGGTTAAAACACACTGAGGTTGTAGTGTGTTAACGTCCCTTTAAACGTGCCTCTCTTGGCTGGGTGTGGTGATACTCATCTATACTCTCAGCATCCAGGAAGCAGAGGCAGGGGGATCTCTGTAAATTCCAGGACAGGCAGGACTACATAAAGAGACAACTGTCTCAGAAAACAAAACAAAGCAAAACAAAACGAAAACAAGCCAACAAACAAAAAAAGCCTTTCTTAAACCATGGAGGTAGCTCAGTCAATAAAGTGCTTGCCATACACACATGAAGACCAGAGGGTGGTTCCTGCCGGACAAGGTGACCTGAGTTTATAGGGAAGCAGCAGGAGATGGGTCCCTGGGTCACTGGCTGGCCTAGCCTACTGGGCAAGCCTTGGAGCAGTGAGAGATCTTGTGTCAAAAAACAAGGTTTTCTCTCTGTCTGTCTATCTGTCTCTGTCTCTCTGTCTCTGTCTCTCTCTCTCTCTCTCTGTTTGTCTGTCTCTCTCTCTCTCTCTCTCTCCTTGTTGACTCCAGGCTTGGATTGCCACTGGAGTTGGGCGCTGGTACACATGCCTGTGGCAGAGTATTCCTTTACACTCTGGGAGGATGTGTCACTGTGTTTGGTTTAATAAAAGGCTGAATGGCCATTAGCTAGGCAGGAAGAGGTTAGGCAGCACTTCTGGGGACAAAGAGGTCTTGGGGAAGAAGAAAGGTGGAGTCATCAGCCAGACACAGAGGGAGCAAGACATGCAGGAGAGGTAAAAGCCATGAATCCCATGAAACACAAAGGTGAATAGAAGTGGGTTAATTTAAGAGTAAGAGCCAATGGGACAAGCCTAAGTCTAACACTGGATCTTCTTGGTCTCTCTCAAGCCATGTCTTCTCCAGTCCTCGGCTGCATTCCCACCCCTTGGCAAGGGCCTGTTCTTTGTCTTTCGTGGTGCTGAAGGGCCAGATCCACCTCAGAGGCACGTGCTGCCCTCAGCTCTGTATTCTGAATAATCCTTTCCAGTGAGTTTTGCTCCTAAGTTGCAAAGCCGTTGGGGTATTTCAGACCAGAAACTCAGTCATTTTAGCTATTCCGTGGCCTACTCATCTGCCCACATAGACCAAATGGCGACTGTGTCCCAACGGCCTTAAATGAAGCTTTGGGTTTCTAACATTCCTGATTTTTGAAGAGCAGGGGAAATAATAGGGTTTGCCTAGGGCTTTTATTTTACTTGATGATGAATGGTATTTGATCGTTTACAAAGCCTGCAAGAAATGACGTTTTCATGGTTTCTGATGCCCCAGTGTGTATGGCTTTCTCTAGTGGAAGTGCATCGTCAGTTTGAAAGCTGGGAAGTCACAGTGAGAAGCAAGAGGAAGTCGGGAAATAGGGAGACATGTATGGTGAGGGGTGCAGTGGCCCCTACACTATGTCAGTTTGGGGGTGAAGCTACTAGGTGTCTGAAGCTCTGGGGGCTGAATCTCACAGAGCTGTGATGTGGGGTCCTGGACTATAGGAGAGGAGAGAAGGAGCACTAGCATCTCTATCTCTGTCTCTATCTCTATCTACACACACACACACACACACACACACACACACACACGTTCCCCTCTCTGTGTCCTTGACTGTGCCTGTGGAATGACCAGCTGCTTCAAGTTCCTGCCTTGATGCCCCTGCTATGGTTGAACGATATCCCGGAACTGTGAGCTAAAATAATTCCCTTCTCCATAAATTGCTTTTTGTTGGGGTGCTTTATCACATCATTAGAAATGAAGCCAGGATGTCAGCCACCTCATCTCCTGTGTGCTGTGCCCTGCGCTAGGGACTTTCACTTCCTAACCCTGCAAGCGTTGAATCCGTGGATACGGAAGCCATCTGTATCAGGTTCCCTCCATGTGTGGGCCTGGTGGCAGGTGTAACCTCTCAGAAGCCAGCTGTTGATGGAGAAGGCTACTCAGTGGGCAGCCGGCAGCACGCGGCAGCACGCGGCACTCAGCGGCAGCACGCGGCACTCAGCGTGATGACAGCTGGCTCTGATCTTCTGGGTCCTTCCTTCCCCGCCAGCCTCTGTTGGAGTTACCTCACAAGCTCCCTCTGCCTTCACCTCCCTTCTAGGATTGGGAGATGGGAAAGGAAAGTAAAAGATCAGAATATTCATGCCTTTGTCTGATTCCCCAAGGACCCTGTACCCTGGCGTGGCTGTGTCCTCAGGGGCCTCTGCTTTTTTTTCCCCAGGCTCTGGTAACTGCTCCCTCCCTCAGCCCTTCAGGGAGGGTTCGAGTGGTGACAGTGTGTCTCTATTGCCCCAAGGGGCACAGCATTAGCCTGGACTCGGGGCCTGGGTGTAGAGTCCACTCTGTTAAAGCATACTGATAGAACGTGGGTTTGTGTGTCTAGCCGACCCCTCCTCCATGACTCTAAGGAAGTGAGAAGCTCACCCGAAGCCATAATGTCAACCAAATACTGCCTTTTAAAAAATCTGCTGGTGCCTTGTATTAGTCGGGGTTCTGTAATGGAATGGAACTGATGGAATGAATATATTTATGGGGAATTGATTGAAGTGGCCTACACACTGTGGTCCAGGTAGTCCAAAATGGCTGTCTACCAACAGAAAGTCTAAAGAATTCAGGAGTTGGTTGCTCCACAAGGCTGGATGGCTCAATATATTCTGGAATCCTAGAGGAAGTAGGCTCCAATGCCAGTGAAAGAGTGGACTTGCCAGTGAGAGCAAGCAGACAAAGAGAACAAGCTTTCTTCTTCAACGTCCTTATATAGGCTGCCAGCAGAAGGTGTGCCCTGAATTAGAGGTACGTCTTACCACCTCAAATCATCCAGATTAAAAGTGGGTGTTCCCTCAACCAGGTGTGGCGGCGCATACCTCTAATCCCAGCACTCTGGAGGCAGAGGCCAGTGGATCTCTGGGTTCGAGTCCAATCTGTCCTACAGAGTGAATTCCAGGACAGCCAGGGATACACAGAAAAATCTTGTCTTGAAATAAAATCAAGGCAAGAACAACAAAATTAGAGGGTCTTTTCACTTCAAATGATTTAGTTTAAAAAAGTTCCTCACAGGTGTACCCCACTGCTTGGGTTGTAGTTAATTCCAGATGTCAGGTTGACAGCCAAGAACAGCATCGCACACTTGACGGGAATCCCAGAGAAGGGTGTGACAGAACGGTTAAAGATAAGAGGACACTCACGGTTGACAGTGCCACAGCCAGCTGTTCTTGGTATGGTCCCCAGAGCTGTAGAACACTGTGTGAGATGAGGACACTCACGGTTGACAGTGCCACAGCCAGCTGTTCTTGGTATGGTCCCCAGAGCTGTAGAACACTGTGTGAGATGAGGACACTCACGGTTGACAGTGCCACAGCCAGCTGTTCTTGGTATGGTCCCCAGAGCTGTAGAACACTGTGTGAGATGAGGACACTCACGGTTGACAGTGCCACAGCCAGCTGTTCTTGGTATGGTCCCCAGAGCTGTAGAACACTGTGTGAGATGAGGGGGCGGGGTGATAGATTCTCAGACCCCTCCCCTTCTTCCAGTTTTAGGACACTGGAACAGGATGCCCTCCAGGTGCTCACACTTGAAGCAGCTTGGGTAACATTGTACCCACAATCAGGAAGCAGAGAGCAGTGGATACAGGCCACTACCGAACCCAGTTTCTCTGGTGTTACACAGTCCAGGATCCCAGCCAGGGAATGGTGCCATCCACAGTGGTCAGGTCTTCCCCTTTAATGAACATAACCAAGATGACCCTCCCAGCATGCCCAGAACCAGTGAGTCTAGGTCCCATCAGGTTCACAGTTGATACTAACAGTCACAACGCTCAGACTTCAGACCCGTGGGTGTGGCACTTAATTTCGTTTCATCACTAAGGCACAACCTGCTGTTGAACGGACCAGCTTGTTTATCTGTTTACCTATGGAAGGCCAACTTGGTTCCTTCTTGCTTTTGACAATTGTGATTAAGGCTGCTATAAACATTTACATGCAGGTCTGTGGAGACAGAAGTTTTCAGACAATTAGATAAATACTTGGTATCAGAATGATTACTAGATCATATGGTAAGGTTATATTTAGCTTTATAAGAAACTGCCAAACTGTATTCCAAAGTAGCTGTGCCATTTTTCACTTCCCTCATCAATGAATGTGGGCTCCGTGGCTCCCGGCCTAGCCAGCAACTGTTGTTTTGTTTTGGTTTTGGGAATTCAGCCACTCCGATAGATGTATACCGCTATTTCATTATTGTTTTAATTTGTATTCCCGAACGCGTTCCCTAATGTTAGCTGTCTTTGCATATGTTCATTTGGCACCTGAAGGTAGTTAGTGTAGTGTCTTTTCTGATCTTTTGTCTATTTTTTTTTAAATTGGGCCTTTTTTTTTAATGTTGCATTTTCAGAGTTCTTATTATGCTCTGTACAAGTCCTTTATCAGACATGCAATTTAAAAATATTTTCTTCCAACCTTTCATTTGTGTTTCTATCCTCTTTAAATTTCTTTGGCAAACTTGTAAAGTTCTTAATGAGGTCCACTTTGTCAATTTCCCCACGGGTCAGGCTTTTGATGCTTGTATTGTTTAGTTTAATTATTTTTTAAAACTTTTTGTGTAAGTTTTTGTCTTTGTGTGTGTATAAGTACCACATGTATGCCTGGTGTCCAAGGAGATCAGAGGAAGGTATAAATCCCCTGGAGCTGGAGTTATGGATGGTTGTGCGCTACCGTGTGTATGTGGGGAACAACAGTGTTCTTATTTTCTGAGCCACCTCCCCAGCCCCTGGGATGGTTAGTTTTAACTGTCAGCTTAGCATAACTTAGAATTACCTGAGAAGAGTGTCTCAGTTGAGGCCCTGCCTAGGTCAGTTTGGCCTATGGCCATGTCTTAATTTTTAATTATTGAAGGAAGACCTAGTTCATGTGGGAATCACCATCTCCTGGGCAGGGGATTCTGAACAGTACGAGAGGGTAAAGCGGAGAGAGGGTGCAGACACCAGTGTGGATCTATTCTTTCCTCCCTGCCCTTCACTGTGGATGTGCCGTGACTAGCTCCTCGAGTCCTGCCGTGACTTCCTCTGAGTGATGGACTGTAGCCCGGAACTGCGAACCAAATAAACCCTTTCCTCCTCTCTGTTGCCTTTGTCAGAGTATTTGTGTTGTTGTTTTGTTTTTTGTTTTTCGAGACAGGGTTTCTCTGTAGCTTTGGAGCCTGTCCTGAAACTAGCTCTTGTAGACCAGGTTGGCCTCGAACTCAGAGATCCGCCTGCCTCTGCCTCCCGAGTGCTGGGATTAAAGGCGTGCGCCACCACTGCCTGGCAACAGTATTGTTTCTTAAACAGCAGCCGCAACATCACTAGGTTCGGGATATAGCTTGGTTGTTGAGTTCTTATGTAGTGTACAGGAATCCCTGGGTTTGATCCCCATCTCAGCTGGACACAGTGGTGCGCATCTGTAATCTAAGTGCTTGGGAGGCAGGGAGACTAGGAAGTGGAGGGGAGCAGGACAAGGAGAAGAAAAGGTTAAGGTTAGGAAGAGGAGGAGAAGGAACAGGAGGAGGAGCAGAAGGAGGAGGAGTGGGAGGAACAGCAGGCAGAAGAGCAGCAGGAGGAGATCACTTAGTCTTTCAAACCTTGCTTCTATAGATATTTGGTTTTGTGCTTCCCGTTGCTTGTGAGTTTGTCTGTGTAGGGTGAGAGGATGCTGTTTGGGATCACTGTTAAATCGCCATTGCTGAAAATGTCCACTGACTTGCCTTCGTACTCGTGCCATTGCTGTTAGCTTTTAGAACTGGAGTCATCTGTGCAGCTTGGGCTCCATGCAGCTCGGGTTCTGTTCAGCTCAGGTTCTGTGCAATTGCAGTTCTTTGCATCTCAAGTCTATGTAGCTCAGGTTCTGTGTAGCTCTGGTTCTGTGCAGCTCTGGTTCTGTGCAGCTCTGATTCTGTCTGTATAGCTCGGGTTCTGTGCAGCTCTGATTCTGTATAGCTCGGGTTCTGTGCAGCTCTGATTCTGTATAGCTCGGGTTCTGTGCATCTTAGGTTCTGTGCAGCTCTGATTCTGTATAGCTCGGGTTCTGTGCATCTTAGGTTCTGTACAGCTCTGATTCTGTCTGTATAGCTCGGGTTCTGTGCAGCTCTGATTCTGTATAGCTCGGGTTCTGTGCATCTTAGGTTCTGTACAGCTCTGATTCTGTCTGTATAGCTCGGGTTCTGTGCAGCTCTGATTCTGTATAGCTCGGGTTCTGTGCAAGTCTGGTTTTGTACAGCTTGGGTTCTGTGCAACTATGATTCTTTGCATCTCGGGTTCTGTGGTGCTGTTTGGATTCTGTGAAGTGTTACTGCTGCTGTGGGGAAAGTTCTGACTTTATTCTATGTTTCTCTTGCAGCAAGACCACTGGGGCAGACCCTGCCATTAAGAACCACCGTCAACAATGGCACCGTGTTACCAAAGAAACCCAGTGCTTCTCTCCCATCCCCCTCGGGGTCCAGGAAAGAAATGGTTGTGCCGGTAACCAAAAGGTAGGCTACATGAAGGACCCCCTTGACTTCTCAAAGCAGTTCCTTGGGGGTTTAGAAGGAGCACCTCTTTGTCATAAGCTGCTTGTGGTCTCATCTGAGTTGAGGCTGTGATGTAGTAACTCGGTGTTCCTCTGCTTTAGAGTTAAGGTATTGCCTGTGAAATCTCAGCCGAAACAGTAGCAAGATGTTTGTATTTACTTATTTTTTTTTATAAAAATAACTGGACAACTGGAGCTCCAACCCACATCCTTACATGCAACATAGCAAAAATTCAGATTGCCATAGCAACTTTTAACTTTTATTGGTAAGATTTGGGTAAACTCAAATCTTTAAATTATACCTAATGCTAAGATTCTGGAAGTCCGTGTTACCTTCAGATAGATCAGAGTTCACTTTCAACTTTGGTGACTTTCTGACTGTTACATTTCAATGCTGCATCTTATAATCAGCATTAATTCTTAGACTGCAGAAAATTAAATGTGGGGCTGGAGAGATAGATAGCTCAGAGGAGCATTCCAGAGGTCCTGAGTTTGATTTCTAACAGCCGCATGGTGGCTCACAACCATCTACAGTGGGATCTGATGCCCTCTTCTGATATAAAGGTATACATGCAGATGGAGCACTCATACATAAATAAATAAATCTTTAAAACAAAGAAAATTAAACACTCATTCATTTTATAGTATAGCTAGCTTGGAAGAATTCCTGTGAAACTCTCCCTCACAGGCTTGTCATAAGGATGTATTAGAGGGCTTGGGAAATGATGCCCAGGCTAAAACATTTTCCATGCAGACAGCAAGAATGAGGACCAGAGTTCAGATCCCCAGAACCCACTAGTGAGCTCTGGGTCCAACTGAGAGACCCTGCCTCAATAAATAAAGTGGAGAGCAATCAAGGGAGACTCCTGACTTCAACCTCATGGCTTCACAGGAATGTGCACACACATATAAGCACATATGTACCTACATACACACAGAGTACAGCAGAACCTATGGAGTTCGCTGAAATGCTAGTGTCCTCAGGGACACTGAGAATCTGGGTATGGATACTGAAGAGCTTAGAGGACTCCGGTGGCCGACATCTGCTGCCTCTGTGACTTAGAATGGAATCTGGCCACCAGCCTCACTTGCCATTTCCTCTAGTTTGCTCTTGAGGTCCCGCCCAAGAAGATGGCCATGAACTGCAGCCATACCATCTGGGCCCAGGGCATTCATTCCTTCATGAGATGATGCTTCGTCTCAGCAGAGGCTGGGTGCCTTTGTCTCACTCACCGCACTCAAGAAGCTTGCCATTATATGGTGGGTGCCCCTGTGGACCTGTGTCTACTTTATTCTGACCACAGTAACTGCTCCGTGGGACACTGCTTACTGTCCCCCACCCATCAGGTGAGACGCAGAGGAGACTCAGCGAGACACATGGAACATTTTATCTCTATCCCAGCTTGGTTTCCTGTTGCTGTGATAAAATGCCCCAGCGAGAGCAACTGAGGAAGAAGGGTTGATTTTAGTTCACAGTTTCTGGTTACGGCCCATCACTTTTGGAAAGTCAAGGCAGGACATAAATCAGCTAGTCACACCCACAGTCAGGAGCAGAGAGGGAATGAGTGCATGCGTGCCTGCCAGGGCCCAGCCCATGAAATGGTACTGCTCACATTTAAGCAGGGTCTTCTAATCTCAGTAAACATGGTTCAGATAATCTCCCATGGGCACACCTACAGACCAGATGGCCCAGGCACACCTGCAGACCAGCACGGCCCAGGCACACCTGCAGGCCAGCATGGCCCAGGCACACCTGCAGACCAGGTGGCTCAGGCACCCCTGCAGACCAGCACAGCTTAGGCACCCCTGCAGACCAGCACGGCCCAGGCACACCTGCAGACCAGCACGGCCCAGGCACACCTGCAGACCAGCACGGCCCAGGCACACCTACAGACCAGATGGGCCAGGCACACCTGCAGACCAGCACGGCCCAGGCACACCTGCAGACCAGCACGGCCCAGGCACACCTGCAGACCAGCACGGCCCAGGCACACCTGCAGACCAGCATGGCCCAGGCACACCTGCAGACCAGCACGGCCCAGGCACACCTGCAGACCAGCATGGCCCAGGCACACCTGCAGACCAGCACGGCCCAGGCACACCTGCAGACCATGTGGCCCAGGCACACCTGCAGACCAGCACAGCTTAGGTACCCCTCTCCCTGGCATGCACACACTCTTCTTTATTTTGATTTTGTTATGTCAGGTTGTCAATTAAAAGTGACCATCACTGAGAGATCCATGGAAGAAGAGGGTGCCGGTGGGGCCCATGGACAGTGCTCAACTTTTGGGGGGCTCTGCTTTTATTAGGGCCAATGTTGTCATCTGGCTGTCTGTCACAGAGTGTTGATAGAGACTTCAGAGAAAGTAAGAACCAAGAGGACAACTTCCTGCTGTCCCTGGTGCTGACAGTTGTTTCCTGGGTGGTAGCTGGGGAGTGTGCTGAGGTTTGGGTCAGTGAGCTGAGGAATGAGTGAGTCATTCAGATGGGAGGAGAAGCTGTAAGGAGGCCAAAGGTGACGAGGTACAGCCAGTTTCCCATCAGTTCTGTCCGGCCTGGAAGGGATGCGCAGCTGCAGCTGTGTTAAAGTTATGACGTCATCTTTGAAATCTGCATAGGATTGGACAGAAAGCTCTGCCCATCACCAAGCAGGCTCTCCTTGCATTTCTTCCTGGAGAGTTTCATGCGTTCATTTTTTTAAAAAATGATTTTCAAGAGAATCGGTTTTGCAGTGCTTTTTAAAACTCTGAAGTGCTACACTTAGCCACAGTTCATATCTTTTGACTCTTGCCTGGATCATCCGTTTTCAGAACCAATACAAAATGACTTTTGGAATCTGACAGTGGCAGGAAGCACTCTGGCTTGCTAGATATTAAGACCAACAAAATTGACTTTTTTCCTGTGAGTTTCATGGCTTTATGTCTTTTTTTAAAAACTGTAATAAAAAAACACCTAACATGAAATTTGCCCTCTTACCCATTTGTGGGTGTAGTTCATCCAGGTACGAATATTTGTATATTGTTGTCCAGCAGATGATCGGAGCCTTCCAACTCACAAAATGTAATCTCTCCATCCATTAAACAATAGCCCTGCTCTCTGTCCCCACGGCCCCTGTCACTGCCCCTTTCCCTTGATTCTATGGTTTTAACTACAATAATAATAAAAAGAAGAATGTGTGTCTGTGTATGTTTGTGTGTGCATGTGTGTATGTGTTTGTGTGTGTATGTTTATGTGTGTATATATGTGTGTGTGTGTTTGTGTGTGTGATTGCGTGTATGTGTGTACATGTTGTGTATGTGTGTGTGCGCGCACATATATACTATCACACACATGCCACAGTGTTCATATAAAGGTCAGATGACAGCTTGTAGGACTATTTCTCACCTACCATGTCGACCCTGGGGGTAGCACTCTGATCATCATCTTGGTGGTAGGTGCCTTTACCCACAGAGCATCTTGGTGGTAGATGCCTTTATCCACAGAGCATCTTGGTGGTAAGTGTCTTTACCCACAGAGCATCTTGCTGGCCCACTTTGGGCTACTTTCCACACTTTTATGAGTGGAGCTACACATTTGCCCTTTTGTGACTAGTTTCTTTTGCTTAATGTAGTGTCCTCAGGGTCATGTCTGCTGTAGTGTATCACAAATTTTGTTTTCAAGGCTGAGCGATATTCCATCAACTCTGTATAGATAGGGTTCATTTTGTTATCCGCCATTCGGTGAGAGATAGGGAATTGCTTCCACGTTTCTGCTATTATAACAGTGCTGCCGTCAGCACATCTGGGCACAGCTGTCCCTGTGTCATGGCATTTGGTCCTTTGGAAAGTGTGTCCACAGTAGGATTGATGGACCATGTAGGAATTCTGAGTTAAACTTTTGGGAAATCTTCAGACAATTTTTCATAAGGACTACATCATTTGACATTCCTGCCAATAGTGCACCAGGGTTGGAATTTTCCCAACTGTCAGCATTTGTTAGTTTCTCTTCTTTTTGCTTGTTTGTTTTAGTTATGTTTGGGATAGTGTCTCCATCTGTAGCCAAGGCTAGCTCTGAACTGATGACCCTCCTGCCCTGGCCTCCTAGATGAGATTATAGGCATGAACCATGTAAAACAAGAAACCTGGCTTTCTTTTCTTCTGGATGTTGTCATTTCAATGGGTGTAGAGTGATCTCTCAATGTAGTTTTTTTTTTTAAGTTTTATTTATTAAGTATAAAATGTACTGCTGGCAAGGAAGGCACCAGGTCTCATTACAAATGGTTGTGAGCCACCATGTGGTTGCTGGGAATCGAACTCGGGACCTCTGGAAGAGCAGCTAGTGCCCTTACCCTCTGAGCCATCTCTCCAGTCCCTCTCAATGTAGTTTTGAATTATATTTTTACCCACTCCCCTATCTATGCAGTCCTGGCTGGCCCATAGCTCACTATGTAGACCAGGCTGACCTCGAACTGACACTGAGATTCTCCTGGCTCTACCTTCTTAGTGCTGGGATTAAATGTGTGGGTAACTACAGTTGATCTTACAATTTTTTAATTATATTTTTATTTTATATTTTATTTATTATTATATTTATATTTATTTGTGTGAGTGTGCCTGAGCATGGCCTGTTAGTGTAGGTCACAGGGAAACTTGGAGAAGCCGATTCTCCATTCCACCACATAGGTCCCCAGGATGGAACTCTAGCCGTCAGGCTTGGAGGCAGATACCTCTACCCGCTGAGCCATCTTGTTGGCCCTTGCACCTTAGATCATTTCCTCATATGATTGTAGACCATTTAAACATCTCCTTCAAAGAAATCTATCCAGCACCTTTACATATGTGCTTATCTTGTCGTATTTGTGCTTCTTGAGATAATATCTTGCTATACAGCCCAGGTTATCCTGATACTTGTGATTCTCCTGCCTCAGCTCCTCCCCGTATTTGAATTGCATTATGGCGTTGTCATGGAGCTGTAGAACTCCCTCACATATTGAATGGTCACCACTTAGGTGTGTGACTTGCAGGTGTGTTCTGCCGGTTCCCTAGATTGCTCTACCGTTCTGCTGATCCTTTGCTTTGACATCAAGAGGTGTTCAGGACGTGCAGATTATGGTCCAATGAGCAGAATATATTTGCTTTTGGTGTCAGCTCAAGAAACCATTACTGAATCCCACACTTTAAGTCTTCTCCCCTGTATTGTCTTTTAGGGGTACTTAGGTTTTAGGTGTTAATTGTAGGTCATTAGTCACTTCTGTGTTAATTTTTAGACATCCTATAAGGCAAAGCTCCGCCCTCATTCTCCTTATGTGTGTATTTCCAGTTTCCCAGCATTCATTTGTTAGAGAGACTCTCCTTTGTCTACTGGGGAGTCATGCTGCCTTTATTAGCAATCTTTTGTCCATTTGTGCAAGGGTTTATTTCTGGACTCACTATTCTGAACCACTGGTCTCTAAAACTATCTTTGTTGCTAGTGTTTGATGTCTTCATCATTGTGGTTTTAAAATCAGGAAATGTGAGACCTTCATCTTTATTTCCTCCCTCACCCCTACCTTTTGTTTTTTTCTGAGAGATTTGGTGATGGGATTGGGATTTGAGATTTCGAGTGAGTGTTAGGTTGCGTTATCGATTTCTGCAAATCGCATGGTCCTAGTTCGCTTCTCTGTTGCTGTAATGAGCACCAGGACGCAGCTTGGGAGAGAAAAGGTTTGTTTGGCTTCCAGTCACAGGGCATCATCAAAGGAAGCCAGGGCAGAGGTTTAAGGCAGCAACTGAGGCAGAGGCCATAGAGGAGTGCTGTTCTTGCTCAGTCTGCTTTCTTATACATCCCAGGACCACCTGCACAAGGGAGGCACCGCCCATGATGGGTTGGGCCCTCCCACATCAATCATTAATCAAGAAAATGCCCCATATATAGGCATTCCCACTGGCCTGTCTGATGTGTGTCAAGTTGACAAAAGCTAACTAGCACAATTGCCTTTGCAGTTTTACTAAGGATTGCACTGAATCCAGAGATTGCTGTGGGTAATCTGACCTCTGAGTCTCTTGATCTACAAACATCTGTATGGTTTCATAGTGCACCTGTTGCTTACCTTCTGAGAAAACTTGTCCTAAGTAGCTTGTTATTTTTAATGTTGTAATAAGTAGAAACTTTTCTTTATTTCTTTTCAGATCATATGGAAATACAACTGACTTTTATGTGTTGATTTTTTTTAAATCTTGAAATTTTGCTAGGATTGTTTGTTTTGCCACATCCTGCATAGCTCCAGGGATGAACTGGACTGGGGCCATGAGGGAATGAATAAGGGACAGACAGCCATACACAGAAGACATATGTTGCAGGAGGTCCTTCTGCTCCTCCAGCCAATAGCCGCTGAGATACCAGCCCATTGGGGTGTGGTCT
Organism: Microtus oregoni; assembly: GCF_018167655.1. NCBI lineage: Eukaryota > Metazoa > Chordata > Mammalia > Rodentia > Cricetidae > Microtus > Microtus oregoni. Next base: position 4,906,974 of record NW_024543210.1, on the reverse strand, counting down.
CTCTCTTTAAAAAAGCGGCGTTTTCCCTCCTCACTCTCTCTTACTTCCTGCTCTGCTTCCAGCGACTAGACTCCTTCCTGATTGCACATAGGGCTGTTGTCTAGGATGGTGATCTGTAAGTTTTTTCCCCTTTAAATAAATACCACCTTATTAATCATAATTCCAAACTGCTGTGGGATTGTTTGTGACTTACGCCTTCAGACATACATGCACACATCCATGCATACATACACAGAAGACATACATACACACATACATACACAGAAGACATACATACATACACACATACATACATACATAGAAGATCTGGAATCAACTGGTCTAGGCTCTTGGATAGAGACGCCTCAACAATGTGGAAGCTTAGGGTATTATTATAGACAACTCATCAAGGAGAAAAGATTATTACACAGATACAGCTGAACAAGGAAGTGGGTTGTTACGTGCAGAAAATCAAGGAGGTGAAGTTATGATGTACAGCTGAACAGGGAGTCATGCTTAGCTAATCTTGGTAGGGACAGTTTGTAAAAATCTGGAGGAGAGAGCTACTGTGGACATTTTCCGTGCACCCTGTTAGAATCTGCTCTGTCCCTGTCACTGGGCTGAGACAGTGAGGTTCCTAACCTGGTCATGGCCAGAACAAACAATACACATCCAACCCAGGACTTCTCTCTCCCTACGTAGTTTTTGTGTGTGTGTGGTTTTTAAAAAGTTTGTGTTTCATTTGCATATTAGCATGTGTTGTCTACAGAGGTGTGCTTTTCCTTTCCACTGTGGATGGTTCACTTTTCTTGTCTAACTGCTGTGGCACGCATTCCTAGTACTATGCTAAATGCTAGCGGCACCCGTGAGCCTTGCTGCTCTTCTCCTGTCTTGGAGAGAGTCTTTTCAGCCTTCCATCCTTGTGCACATTATCTATGGTTTCCTGTATGACTTCTACTGTGTGGGAAGTAGTCAGTTTCTGTTCCTAGTTCTTTTGAGTGTCTTTATCATGAAAGGGTTTTTGAACACTTCTTTCTTTTTAAAAACTTTTATTATATTTTATTTATTATTGTTTTACTGGCGTGTGTACATGCCACAACATGCATGTGGGGTTAGCGGACAACTTCTAGGAGTTGGTTTTCTCCTACCACATGGGTCCCAACCTTGGTCAAACTTAAATTTCAGGCTTGAATGGCAAATGTCTTTACCTACTAAGCCACCTCACTGGCCTTCAAAGGCTTTTTGTGCACCAACTGAGATGATTGTGTGATGTTTGCTCTTCATCTGTTACTGCAATTATTACATTGTTTGATTCTGATCTGTGGAGATACCTTTTCATTCAAATTATAAATCCCATTTGGTTCTGTTCAATCTTTTCTCCCCATTTTTTTTCTAGAGAAGGTTTTCTCTGCGTAGCCCTGGCTGTCCTGGAACTCGCTCTGTAGACCAGGCTGTCTTCAAACTCAGAGATCTGCCTGCCTCTGCCTCCCAAGTTCTGGGATTAAATGTGGATCTTTTAAATAGATTTTCATCAAGGATATTGGCCTTCTTGCAGTGTCTCTGTCTGGTTTTGGTATCAAAGTAGTACTTGTCACATAGAAGGAAGTCAGAACTATTCTGCCCCCTTCAGTTCTGAAGAGGGGGGTTGATGCTAATTTTTCTTTCCGTGTTTGATAGAACTCTCCAGTGAAGCCAATTGGTTTGGGACTTTCTTTCTTTGGGAGGTGTTTTTATTGCTGCTCAGACTCCTTGTTAATTAGGGGCTTGTTCATATTTTAATTTCTTTATGATACATTCTTATTAGGTTATCTACTAGGACTGTATTCACTTCCTTTGGGCTATCCAATTTGCCAACGTGCAGTTATTCATAGCAGTCTCTTAGAATTCTTTATATTCCTGGGTGACGTCAGTTGCAATGGTCATTCTTTCAGTTCACTCGTTAAGTATTTAAACTCCTCTCTCTGTGCCTCTTTTAGTTTCACTGAAAGTATTTGGATTCTGCTGATCTTTTTATAAAACCAGCTCCTGGGATTGCTACTTTTCCTTCCCATTGCTTTCCTGTTTTATGTCCATGTCTCTTATGCTGATCTTTATTGGTTTCTTTCATCTGTCAGCCCTCTGTTTTGTTTTGTTTTGTTTTGTTTTTGGTTTGCCAAGGTGTGAAGTGAGGTGGTAGCTCGGTCTTTACCTCATTCAGCCCAGTACGAAGGGCTCTGGGCTCTGGGGTAGTGAGGGCTGTCAGCAGTATTATCTTAAGAGGGAGAGAAGGTGGGAAAAAAAGCATGACTCATAGCTACAATGCTGTGTGTATGCACACAAGTGTAAAGTGCAAGTGTATGTGAGTATGTGTGCTTAAACATGCCCTCTCTAGCTCTGTAGACTTCCTTTTCTTTCTTTCCAATCTTCTCCTCCCCCCTCCCATTTATAGTATTGACACTTTTTGTGGCACTGGGAATCAAACCCAGGATCGAGTGCATGCTAGGCAATCACTACCAGTGAGCTACGCCCCCAGCTAGACTTTCTTTTCAATTTACAAAGTGATCCATGCAATTCACCTGCTCTGCTGGTCTCAGCATGGAGCTTCAGACTAGATGTGTGTGGTTTGCTAAACTTAGTGCTGGGAATGAGGAGGACTGTGGTTCTCCTGGCTGCCATGGGCTTCCGGGGGGGGGGGGGTATGCATCCCATGCATTGGGGACGCTGGAGGCAGGAACAGCCGCCTCTAACTGTGATGTGGTGAAGTGGCTCTCATTAGGAAAGGTTCTGACAGCAGAAAGAAGCCAGCCAGCCTTTTTGAACGTGGAGGTTAAAGCAGGGTGGAGGCCAGGCTCCACAAACACATTTACAATCATGAAGAATGTTGTAATCGCGACTCCAAATGAACCAAGCTGGGACATCTGGGGGGCATGCATGGTGTGTGTTTGTTTTCAGCAGAAGGCTGTGGGACTGTTAGCCTGGTGCTCGAGAACAGAATCCCCTTTGGAAGCAGTCCAGCCCCAGCGGTCGGTCCTGCATTGTGTTGTCAATTAAAACTTAGTCTGGGACTGGGCTCCCTTGTTTGGGAATCCTTGGGAAGAGGTTTTCTTTCTATTTTGTCAGAGGGAAAAGGGGCAGAAAATCCACGGAAGATATTGTAGGTCACACCTTACTCTGTAGACTACTGAGGCCATCAGTTTCCCCGTGCACAAGAAGGAGACAATTGCTCATTGTCTTGGGGGCTTGGGGAGTAGGGAGTTAACAGAGAACAATTGGGGTGTGAGTGTGAACAGAGATCAGAGGAACAAATCCGGTACAGGCATCATTTTAAAAGTGCTCTGTGCCAGTCTGAGACCGAAAGAGTGAAGTAGCTGTTACTTCCAAACAGCCCATGGCCCTCTGGAAAAACAGGATGTGTGGCCCAGCAGAAGTCAGTGCCAGAAACACATGCCATGCAAAGAGCCAAAAAACAAAATCCGACTTCAGTTGATTTTTTTAGAAAAGTCATTTCTAGAGTGGGCAGGGCCACTCATCTCTATCGTCTCAGTGCTTGGGAGCCGAGACAGTCGGCTTGCCGCCAGCACCAAACCAGTGGCGTGTATAGTTGGGGGCAGTCTATAAGAGTTCCAGGTCTATGATGCCCGAACCTCACTGGTAAACCACGAGCCTCATGGTAAAATACGGAATAATAGAAATGGGTTAATTTAGGATGTAAGAGTTAATTAATAAGAAGCCTGAGTCAAGCAGTGTTACAACTAAAAAAAAAAAAAAAAAAGAAAGAAAGAAAGAAAGAAAGAAAGAAAGAGTTCCAGGTCTAACTGGAATGAAGGATGAGACCCTGCTATTTTCACATATGTCTTTGCACTCGGATCCAATACAAGGCGTTGTTCATGGAATATAGGTTTTGCATCTGTTGTTGGTAATAAGATGGAGAAGGGGTGGTTATGGTGTTAAGGAAGGGAGAACCAATTGGCCTCTTCTGGTTATCAGAAACTATGCCATTCCCATATCTCAGGTAGTCATTTTTCTGTGAAAGGGGAACCATGCATTTCGGTCAATGTTTTTCTTCTCTTCTAAGGTGATGTTTCTGGGAAAGTACTCGTGTTCTGTCACAAAGGTTTTAGGGACTGGGTTGATGGCATAGTGGGTAAGAGTGCTTGCTGCACTAGCCTGAGGGTCTAAGTAAAGGTCCTCAGCACCCCCACAAAGAAATCTGGGGTACTTGTGCATGCGTGAAACCCCAACGCTGTTGGAGGCTGAGATGGGAAGGTTCTGGGGATTCACTGACCTGCCAGCTCAGTTTCAAGTTCAGTAAGAGACCCTGTACCAAGGGGAAGGGCAGAGAGCAGTAGAGGAAGACACGTGTCACACTCCTTGGGCTTCCACATACACATGGACAGGTGCACGCACCTGTCCTTACACCAACATGCACCACACAGCACGTGCACACACACAAAATAAGGAAGGAATTTTTGAAAAACACAGTTTAATCCATATTTATCATAATGATAGGAAAGAACATTTTTATTTAATTATTAAAGTGTCATCTCAGTCTATCGGAACTAGATATGTCATAATATGCAGGGCATAAAACCCCTACGGCCCTGGTCCCTGCAGCACTCAGCATAGCATCGAAGATGCGGTCAGTGCCTACTGTTTGTTGAGTGGGGTCATAGTTTTTAATTCACTGGCAGAAACCCTGGTCTTAGAGCTCTGGTACAGATTCCCCCTCATTGTAAGTATTCAGAGCCTTTTTGTGAAATTTTGGAAAAACACATTTCTTGAGTTCAAATCCTCTGATGACAGAAAGACAATTCTAGCTTTCTGGGCTGAGAGCTATTATCTCATCACAAGGAGGAATGTCACAATCTCCTCTGCAGAATTTTTTTTATCAGATCTGAGACTCAAACTGGCAAGAATTATTCAATGCATATATAATGAAATAAAAAAGCTACTGTCTCTTCAGACTTAGAAGTTTGGGGTCGGGGGTGGGGACAGAGAAGCAGATGGGAAGAGATGCTGGTGTTTATGCACGGAAAACACTCAGCCTCCCGCAATCACCAAGAGATGAGCTGTGTTATTGTGAGGCCTCTTGCAAGCTGGTACCCCTGCCATGTCCCAGATAAAGAGCATTGTTTTCGGTTGCTGTCCAGAGGGACTGTAAGGTCTTTGATATTCCCTGCTGGTGATTAAAGGGAGCTTCCTGCAGCGAGTCACAGCCCCGCTCTCTCTGGCTGTCCTTGTTGCTGCAATGACTTCAAGCTTTTGTTTTGAGTCCTCCATCTGAGTCCTCCTAAATCCTCTTTAATCCATAAGGGCTCTTGGTTCTCAAAAGGAAATGTCTTATTTCTTTTTTCCCCCTGCATATAGGACAATAGTAACTTTGCTTCTTAAAGTTTAACATTTTGATGCAAATGTGCACATGACAAATACCCTACAAGAGCTGTGATGAATTGGGCTGCGCTGTGTGGGTGGAACATGGTGTCTGTCTGTTCTGATGCTTGCGGCCTTCAGTTTCCTGAAGCTTATTACAGTTTCTGCTGGGGCTGGAGAGCTGGCTCAGTGGTTAAGGTCACTGGCTGCTCTTGTAGGGGTCCAGGTTCCGTTACCAGCACCCACAGCAGCCTACAACTGTCCAGAACTCTGGTTCCGGGAACCCTGATGCCCTCTTCTGGTCTCCTTGATCACCAGGCATTCTTGCAATAACATACATACACACAAGCAAGCGTTTATACACATAAAATAAAAATAAATAAATCTAAAAAACAAAATGCTTTTCCACACTGGCACGCTTATGTGTAGACAGAGCTCTGAACAGATCAATGCCAAGGCGATGGAGTTTAGATCTGCTGTGTAATCCTCGTTCCCCCCCACTCTAACATGATGGCTTACTGGCTTTATCCAGGGCCTCCCATGTGGCAAGGCTTAGGCTGTGTAATTATATCACTTTGTTATATATTGGAATTGTAGAAACTTATCAGATATGCAGAACTGGTGTTTCTCAAAGCCCTGCGGGAACATAACCCCTTTGACATCGCTACTGGGTGACTAAGGAGGCTTCCCGCAGGAAGGTCCTGGTTAGGTGACCAACAGAGAGAGCATGGGCTGCAGCCACTAACCCAACCACTCTCCAGAGCTCAGACAAGTCACTGGATATCCCTGAATTTATTTTCGTCATCTGTAAACCGAGGGTGATGATATTCTTGCAGCTAATGTGTGAGATTTAAGTGAAATAATCTCTGTAAAACTGGAAGTATCCAGTTCCCATCAGCCACTGTTCCCTTCATCAACATCCATAGTCACCTCTTCCAGGCGCCGGCTCGAGTTTGGTTAGTGTTTGCCATAGCTGGATAATAGATGGGCTTCACAATGCCATAAGGGCAATAAATTGCCATGAACTTAACACGAACTCCCACAGGGACACTGTAGAGGCAACGCTCTGGGTCTCTTTCTGCTGCTGCCGTCTCTTAGGGCCCTCTCAACGGCTCCCACAGGTTTTCATCCAGGGAGGATGGTGAACCCTGGGCATAACAGTTTCTCTGATCTCCAGACTGTAATTTTAGGTTTCAGAAAAATCGAGCTGTCCTAAGACATGTCATTTTCTTGTCCCCAAAATGAGCATTCTAAAACAAAACATAAAAAAAAGAACAAACCATGTGCTGACCTTTAGGCACGCCCGTACAGAGCCTTTTGTCAGATGCTTGGTGACTCAGATTCAAAGCTCCTGCAGTCACCAGAAAGACCGTGTGTAAAAATGATCATGGTCACCATCACTTGGAGTACATTTGCTCACTCTGAGAACAGGGTGACTTTTCAAAAGCTGGCACATAACACAAGGTTACTGTAGAGGAAGAGGGCTGAAGGCTGGACTGAGGGAGGAAAAGATCAAGGAGGAAAAGAATGGCAAGAAAGGAAGATGGATGAGTGACAGGAGCCCAGCAGGGACTGCCTGTGCTAGACACACACAGGGGTGGTTTCATCCCGGAACTGGGCCCTGGCGGGGTCCTGCTGTCTTAGGTCCCTCAGCTCCTGCCCACTACTTTATGAGATTTGATGGCTTGTCTTCCCCCCATGGGGCATGTCCTTCACAGCTCCTGAGATAAACTTACTCCATCCCACACATACTTCTCTGTGCGATGCTACCAGGTCCTCTGTCCTGTCTCTGCTACCTGATCTATGGCAGCTTTTCAACCTGCTCCTAAAAAGGCACTTTCCTGAGAGTGGGGAGCTTTTCTCATTTTCTTCCCTCTGCTCTTGCTGCCTCCTCTACATCTGTGGCACAGAGACACCCTTCGATAGCCACCAGATGAATAGTCCTGTCCCAACCATGACGTGAGTTGCACGCTCGTGCATGTAACCACCAAGCTCCATGTGTCCAGCCATACTGGCTCCTCTTGAGCACGGAACAGTCCGACTCTGCCTGTAGCAGGAGCAGAGGATGAAGCTTCATTATTTCATTCATTTTGGCCTGTGTGAGGCTCTGCAGAGGATACCAGACTGGCTGGTGTGGAAAGATCTCAAGAATGGCGTTCAAGGGAGGTAAGGGGCTCCCAGAGAAGCCCATACAAGCCATGGGCTCACCTAGGGAGTTTTGGCTGCTTTACCACAATACCGCAAGTCTGTTGACTGACAAGCCACAGAAGAGGAAGTGGTTGGCTGCTCATGGTTTGGAAGTAGGAGTCTGTCTCTTACCAGGTTCTGTGAGGTCCTCTTCTGGCTTGCAGCCTGCTTCTCACTGTGTCTCAGAGAGGAGAAAGGCTCTCAGGGGCCCCGTTTATGAAGGCACTAACCATATTCATCAGGACTCGTTCCATTCTCTTGACCTAATTACCTCCCCAAGGACCACATCTCCAACAGTGGTACACAATCGGGGTTTCAATGAGTGAAATTATTGGATGCTTTGGGGGAACACTCAGTCTTCACTGTCCCTTGGCTCCTTGTTGTGTCTATTTGAGATATATATGGTGTGTGTGTGTGTGTGTGTGTGTGTGTGTGTGTGTGTGTGTGTGTTGAGACAGGGTTTCTCTGTGTAACAGCCCTGGTTGTTCTGGAACTTGATTTATAGACCAGGGTGGCCTCGAACTCAGATATCCGCCTGCCTCTGCCTCCCAAGTGTTAGGTTTAAAGGTGTGCACTACCACACACACCTAGAATTCCTATACATTGATGGCTTTCTCCTAGACTGTACTTTCAACTGCATGTGACAAGCATGTATGAGTGTCAGTGACTGAATGAAGGGATCATGAAAGTTTTATGAGTAAAAAGGCAAGCGTAAAAGATTTCTGAACAACCAGCAGCCAAAGAGTAACTCACAATTAAATGCATAATGAAGCAGAGATTTGTGACATCACCCACTGGTGTGGCATTGTGTGACTTCACTGCAGCCTTGGTTCTGAACACAGTGCACTTTTCGCTGTGTACGCCATCATGCCTGCAATGCTAGGGAACTTTGCTTGAAGCACCTAGGCCCATGTTTCAGGCTATTGTGTGCTATAAATTGTAGTGATATTTCATTTGTATTTTTATAAATGAAGCTTGCTCGAAGTTCTGAGAGTAAAACAGCCACACTGACCAGCCTTACAGGCCAGGCAGTGGTGACCAGTAGTCATAGAAACTGGGCAATAGTGGTGCCCGCCTTTAATCCCAGTGGTGCACACCTGTAATCCCAGCATTAGAGAGGAATATAAGATGGGAGGAGACAGCTCTCACACACAGTCTCACTCTGAGATTCCTGGAGGCAGGATCACCATTTCCGACTGAGGTAAAGGTAAGAGCCAGTGACTGAATATTTTGCTTTTCTGATCTTCATATTGAATCCCAGTTTCTGTCTCTGGGTTATTATCAATCGTGCTATAATGAACTGTGGTGTTTTTACTATATATACAAAGTCTCCTGCTCCTGTAGGTACACAATAGCCTAGTCAGTACTTTCTTACTATCCTTCCTCTGCACAGAAGTCTCTAATAATATTCTTTGAATTCTATGGTGTGAGAATGTGTGAATTTTTTAAATTGATGTTTGAGACTGCAGAGATGGATCAGTAGTTAAGAATACATGCTGCTCTTGCAGAATTTGGTCCCCAGAACCCACACTGGGTAACTTTCAACTACCTGACCTTCAGCACCATGGGATCCAATGCCCTCTTCTGGCCTCCAGTGATCATTATGTGCGTGGGTGTGCACATGTGTGCACATCCACACCCATACCCACACCCTGTGCGTATGCATAATAAAAACAAAAATAAAATAATCTTTGAATTGCTGTTTGAGTTACAGCCTTGAATTTTGTAAATCACTGAATAGATTTTGTTTTAGCATGGAATTTCCAACAATTTCTGATATGGTCCTAAACTATACTTCTGCCGCTTTGTACTACAAATTTACGTGAAATAGAGTTCTTGGCATACACAGTTACTCAACCAGAATATCAGTGAGTTCTGATAGACATTGAAGATGCTCGACGCCCCAGAATATCAGTGAGTTCTGATAGACATTGAAGATGCTCGACGCCCCAGAATATCAGTGAGTTCTGATAGACATTGAAGATGCTCGACGCCCTGTAGCATCAGATCTACAGCTAAGATTCAAATCTTTATGTTAAAATAAAACAATCACATCATTAGCATGCAAATTGGCTCTCATTTCAGTAGTGGGAAATCACAGGCATACCAAAGAACTGTTTTCAAATAAATGTATAGTTTCTTAGTGGTGAGTGTTCCCTTTGTATGCCCCTGGGGACGGCATCTCTGGAAAAGGCACAAGCAGAAGGCTACCCTCGACCAAGTTCTTCTGTGTGGGTAATTTTGACACATCCCAGCCCCTGTTGGCGCTTTCCCAGGCTCCCGCATTCCAGTCCGGCTCTTCGTGTGCCTGAAGCCGGCTGCACGTGTGCTCTCAGACTCTCAGTAAAGGCAGTTAGTTCACCTGTGGTAGATGCCTCTGCCGTGACCTGAGGCACCCTCTCTGCATTTGTCCCTGATGTGCTTTTGGCATGAGCTCTCCTGAGCCAGGTCTGTTGCTGCCCTAGTAACCCTCTGCTGAGGGATGCCCCGTGCACTGTAGGGTGATCTGCAATCTCTCTGGCCTCTATCAACCACATCAGTATCAGCTCCTTCCCGAGTGGTGACCGGAAATGTCTCCAGACATTACCAGATGTCTCCTGGGGGATAATGTCACCCTTGGTTAAGTGCCACTGATCTAGACTGAAGCACCCTCCAAGGGCAGGTCTGTGGCTTCAAAGCCCTCCCACGGTATATAGGGGGTCAGTCTCCTCTGTGACTCTGAGCTGAGTCACTTGCCTCAGTTGCAAAGGCAGTGAGCAGGGGTAGGAATTCCAGGTGACATTGTGGGAGCCTTTTGATCTCCTTCGTAAGGCTTTTGGACCCTCTGTCTTTTAAATGTCTACATGGCGGTATGATAGAGAGCCCGAGTGTATACCCCATGTACCTTCATATGCTCAGCAGCGAAGGCCAGTCGCCTCTGGAGGCCTCGTTCTCACCTGCCTGTCCTTCTTGCAGCATCAATAGGACCAGCTCTTCTGAGCGAGTGTCCCCAGGTGGCCGGAGGGAGAGCTCCGGGGACTCCAGAGGAAGCCGCAACCGCACGGGCTCTACCAGCAGTTCCTCCAGTGGCAAGAAGAACAACGAGAGGTAAGTGGCCCTGCTGGCAATACCTTCTGACATGTTATTACCCGAGGCCCTGTCCGAGCTCCAGGCTTTCTGAGATTGCATTAATGGTGGGGGGTGAGGGGGGACATGGGGGACAGGGATGACGACAGCTGGCAATCACAGGTCACAGCCTGAAAACCTGTAACTCAGACTTCTAGCCCCCACTGTCTGGGTCACTGATACTAATAAAGCCGTGTCTGAGAAATTAGCTCAGGAAGAGGATCTGAATTGCCAGGTGCAGTACCTCCCATCACCAATACAGCCTCCTAAATTAATCTTGAAATTAATTTTGCTGGAGTGTTTAAAGCTCATCAGCAGTGCTTTCCGGGATAGACGGGTTTAAATCTGTGTTTTTATACTCACTCGGGGGCTGTTTTTGATAGTGAGCTAACGCCAGAATTATGAACCATTTTCCATTCTGGTATCCTGTCCTGCACTTACTCCTGACTTTAAAGTTTCTATGACTTTTGTTTGCCATGGATTATGAGAGATACTCGTGACTCACACAGTAACGTTTACTCACAAAAGTTACTTTTGGGCGCATTAACAGCCTGTTTTAAGAATGTGTTGTGTTGGTGAGGCTACTGTGCCTGTCCACCTTGTGTGGACCTTGCTCTTACCGCGCTCTGATTTTACTTCTGCTCTGTGAAGTCTGGAAAGGAGGCTCAGTTTTAGAGGTTAAGCTTGCTTCTTTTTAGATGTTCATGTAGGGAGACAGCTTAGTCAGAACACAGTTGGTTCCAAACCACAGACTGTAAAGCTTCCAAGTTTGAAACTATGTGGGAATTCAGTCTTGTAAGATATGCTTGAACTCCTCAGTTCTAGCTCTGAAAAGGATCTTTGTAGAAGGAATGGGAGGAGGAGGAAGAGCTGTCTGGCTGTTCTTCCAGAGGGCCTGGGTTCAATTCTCAGCACCCCTATAGCACACATACAGCAGCCTGAATGTAACTCCAGTTCCAGGAGCTCTGATACCCTCTACCTGCATACTGCACACACGTGGGCACAGACATACATGCAGGCCAAACACCCATACACATAAAATAAAACAATTTTAAAAAATATTGACACCTCTATATATTGTATGGTAAGTTGTGTTCACGGTCCGCTGACAACTTCAGAAACCATGGACTCATCTCCTCAGTATTAGTGCTTCTTAGGGAAGGGTTATGCTAATCTCATGCTAATGGAGGGGGTGAGTGGGAGACCTTAGCAGTGAGGCCAGGTGGCCACAGAGTGTGGTGGCCAGAGGCTGCTGTGAATGGAATTCAGGCTGTGTTTGATGCTGATTTGAAATGTCTAGATTTTGGCAGGTCGTCCGAACATCCGATTTTGATTAGGAATTTCCAGAAAGAATCCGCATTGTGTAAGCTCTAGACCTGTTTTATCCTTTAAATCCCGTGGCATTGGTTAATGTCCTGGGTAAATATTTCCATAAAAGATATTTACAAAGGGATTTTTGAGAAATGCTCCGGGAAGGAATTTTGATTTGGAAATGAGAGAATGGGAATGTTTGCAAATCATTTTCTAAAAATAATCCTGGCCACTGAAAGTGTCCGCTTGAAGCCAAACCCTCCATCTCATTGGAGCCGAGAGACCACCCAGGCCATCGTGCTGCCAGAGAGGACACTTGGGGCCATGGCAGTGATCCGGTCAAGCTAGCAATGTGGGCACTGCCTGGCCCAGCTCCTCATTGCTCTCCCCACATGAGCAGCCCCCTCCTGGCCAGCTCCAGCATTGCACCCCAGGCCCTGGGGCTTACTAAGGAACCCTGGGGTTCTAGGCTAGTACCAGAGGAAAGCTGGGGCTGAGTTCCAGTGAGTTGCCTTAGGTGGCCGCCTCCCATCTGAAAGGATCTGCCTGTTCAGTTCCTGTAGGCCATGAGAGTCTGAATGGAAAGTACGTGGAAAGATCTGGACACCTTCACTTGAGAGAGCCCTGGCTTTTCCTCTGTGGTTTTGAGACTTTGGGGCCTCATCTTGTCACTCCGTGCTAACTAGGAAGACATCATCAGTGCTTGGTGCTCACTCAGTACAGGGTCATCTGTGCTGGGCAGCAGGGCCCAAGAAGACAACACGTGAGGCTTCTTGAACTTCTCAGCCAGCTCCTCCTCAAGCATAAGGCGAAAGTGATTGATGATTTCTGAAGTGACCTGCCTTTTCTTTGGGTTGGCAGGTTTAATTATTACACCTGTATGAATGGTCCAGGCCCCTGCACACAGCTCAGATTTTGATGCAATCTAACTGTGATTCTGTGGATGGATGGCCCACCTCATGATCCTCCCAGTGGCCAGCCAGGCACCTGTCGTGCACCGGCTGCAAAAAAGTTGGCTCTGACTGGAGGCCCTTCCACTTCCTCTGAGGGCAGCCTTTGGCACATAGGTAGAAGGGCACCCATGTCACCCAGATCTGTGGACTCAGACCTCACACATTAGTAGCCACAATACTATGTGTCACACCCCACGTGCAAAGCTGTCATTGGTGTGAGAATGTCACACCAATGTGTGTATTCCTCAACATCAGTGAGAGTAACTATAGGGCTATTCTGTATGCTTTGCGCGACTCTTCGCTCTTGAGCAGAAAATAAGTGTTTGGCACGTCCTGAGCATTCCCTGAACGCAGTAACTTCTCCTAAGGCAGGTGTGTTTTTCTTTTCTTTAGAGCTATGTTCTTTATTAGGCCTCCCATGTTTCTGCTCCCATATCTCATTTTCTTTAGCAGTCGTCAGTGGAGGTGCCAGTCTCGCCTTCCATCTTAGACTGTTTAACATGCAAGAATACTTGCTTCTACCCCGCCTCAGGATTTGAACAGCATTTAATCTCTGCACTGACGACTCTTCCGTTCGAGACAAAAGCATTGTAGGGCAATGTAATATTTTACTTTATGTAATATTCATGGCAAATGAATATTAATAATTACATAATGAGTCTTGTCACCACAAAGTACTTATTAAATTTAAATAGGGAGTTGGCAATAACATTCTGAAAGAAGAACGTGATGTAGCCAGTACACTAATCCACTAAGGAATTTTTTTAACTTAAAAAAAGTTTTATACGAGAGAAATGACAGCTTATTTATAAGTTTATAGGCACCATGTACATTAGATGCTGCTGGAACTGAGAAAGCCACTGGTCAAGATGTGTCAACTTCATAATTAAGACACTGCGTCTCTACAACTTGCTGCGATGGGCTGCTTTTGTGGAGTAAGAACTGTCTAACCATCTGTGGGAAACTCGGTTGTCACATACGTATGCACTGCCAAATTCGTGGAGGAAAACAAGTATCCCCCCAGGTGCCATGCCTTTCTGCTGTACAGCCCAAACCATGGCAGGTGGCTCCGCTGCTTTACAGGTGGCGAGGTCAGCTGTGCTGGGCTCTCTGGCCTTTCCTCCTCCTTAGGCTCTACAGGTGGCGAGGTCAGCTGTGCTGGGCTCTCTGGCCTTTCCTCCTTCCTAGGGCTCTACAGGTGGCGAGGTCAGCTGTGCTGGGCTCTCTGGCCTTTCCTCCTCCTTAGGCTCTACAGGTGGCGAGGTCAGCTGTGCTGGGCTCTCTGGCCTTTCCTCCTCCTTAGGGCTCTACAGGCCATGACTTTGTCCTCTGGCCGCTTCCTCCAGTTGCTAACGGCTCAGTTGTTTAGCTTCTGTATTGCCATCCTAGTGGTGACCTTGGTGCTGAGCTCTGGGTTCCAGGTCCTTCGTCTGGCTCCTTATCCTCTCCTGGGCCCTGACATCACACTTCTCTGCCATGCCTCTTTTGTTGTCCAGCAGGTTATTTTTTCCTCTCTTTTAAAAGTTAGTTTATTATACAAGTTACCTGTTTCTGAAAATCCCAGGAGAGGACTTGAAAGTCTCCCATGGTGTCAGCAGTGATTCAGGACTCAAGGGGCACTTTCCTCATTCCCAACCAGATCTTCTTTCTAGGGCACCCTGCAGGCAGTGTGGTTAATTTTGACATCACTGGCTCCTCTTTGTTTTGCTGTATAAGCACAGTCCTGTGTTAGCAGATGGACTCATTTTAGAGGTGGGTCCCCACACATCCAGTCAAGTACACAGAGCACTTTACACAGTTAGGTAGTAACAGGATTTTCTTTATCACACACACAATGAAATACTGTTTTGAATAATCTCAATACCCAGGTAACTTTTATGTATAGTGAATGTTGGGGACTTTAAAAACAAAAGACAGGATTTTGTCAGTGTGTTTCAGCTTAGCCTAGAACTGACTGCGGCACTGGCCTGGTATGCACAATCCTGCCTTAGCCTTCCAAGTGCTAATATTTCAGAAATGGGCCACCACGTTCAACCCCAACGAGGTTTTTCTCAACCAGTCAGACTAGTTCACCGTCTCAAACAGTGCCAAGGCACAAGCAGGTGCCCAGAAAGCATCTGTTGAACAACTGTGCTTATCTCTCTAGTGAGATGACAGAAGGCTAGAGTGATGGAGCCTGATGCTCACACCCAATTTTCCATCCCAGCCCTGCCACTTTTTCTTCTACGAGTCTAAGTTACTTGACTTTGAAAGGGAAGGTGAATTCTTCAGCATAAATAGTGTCTATATCATGAGATATCATGAGGATTGAATGAGGTCCTGCCCCCAGCTTCCCCACACCGGGGTGGCCTGCCGTTGCCATGCACAACTGTGATTACTGCTGCTCTGTCCCAGAGTATCAGGGTCCATGTTTGCGCATGTTTGTTCACACCCCGCCTCTCCCCAGAAAAGATGCCGCTCTTCTTGTGGACCGTTGGTGTCTGTCACTGTGATGAAAAGCAACTTTCAGCTCACGGTTCCAGGTCAGGGTCTGTCACTTTGGTCAAGTCAGTGTGGAAGCTTGAGGAAGCGAAACCCATCACTTCCATAGTCAGAAGCAGAGGATGTGGGGGAGGGGGCTACTTGGGTTCAGTTCCCAGAACCCGTGTTGTGAGGCGAGGGGAGGTCACAGCCATGTGTACCTCCAGTTCCGGGGATCCAGCATGCTTTCCTGGCTTCTGTGTGCACCAGATGTGCATGTGGTGTGCAGGCATGCACGCTAGCAAAACACCCACACACGTTAATTTTTAAACGGAGGAGCAGAGAACAAGCCCTGGCTCAAGCCCCTCTCCACAAATGGTGCTCCTCATATTCAGGATAGGGTGGGCCCTCCCCCACCCTAGGTAACCCAATCCAGACAATTTCTCACAAGCTAATCCAACTCAGATAACTCCTCAGAGAGATGCTCTTCCCAGGTGTTGCTGGGTCGTGTCCTGTTGACAATACTAACCATCACACAGACATTTTGGAATCTGTGCCTTTTACTGCCAGCCTGAAAAGAGAGGGATCAGGAACTTGGACAATGCCTATCACCTTACCATACAGTCCCACAGCTCTGCTTCAATTGGTCCTGCTATGTGTTTGGCCTGACGCAAGGCAGGATGGGGAATGGAATGGGCTACATGAAGAGATTCATCTTCACAGCCCAGAGCAGATAAAATGGTGCTCAAACCATCTTAAAGCGTGGAAGAAGGCAGCTTACCTAACTCCTGAGTCACTCTGAGACACCTCCCAGTACTTCCTTGTGCTGTGGTCTCCCCTCTGGTGCTGTGGAGGGTGGAGGGGCTATGGCGATGTTTGGACGGACTTCAACTCACCCTGCAGGGCTCAGCCCTTCTTTAGGCACCATCTAAGGTAGTGTTTTGCAGAGAGCCTGTGTCTGTGGCTGAGGGTTTGCTACCCTCCTCTGTGCCCCCCTCCAGTCCCACCCATGACCTCCCTTGAGCTCTAGGAGGGCAGAGACATTGTCCTTTCTCGGTCTCTGATCCTGCAGCACTTTGCAAAGTGCAGGGAATTAAAAAAAAACAAAAAAAACAAAAAACTGCCCAGTATGCTTTCCTTGAATGAGTGAAATTACATAAAACCTAGAACCGTTTAAGAAACTGGTAAAGAGCGCCATCTAGAGGTTGATTATTGACACCATGCTTTAGCCTTAGCGTTGTTTTGTGTTTTGGTCCTTTAAAGAATCATGGCACTCTTCAAGCCCTGGGGCCATTTACCTCTTTACAAGGTATAAGATAATTGGTGCTAGCTTTCTTTAGTTGTTGTGAGCATCAGAAGAGGGCCCCAGAGATAGAGAAAATGTGAGTTCTCGTGGGTGAAACTGACCGAGAAGTAATTAGCACCAGTGTGTGGGCACTCTGTCCTGTCTCACTCAGAGGTGGTTCTTGTGGATGAAGGAGCAAAGCTTACTGAAGGGAGGCTGGCTGTGTTTCCCCAGTGTGCTGCACAGCTTTGATTTAAAGGAACAAAACCCTCCAGTACCCCTTGGTGCCTCTTCCATGACCTTTGGTACCCACCTTGTATCAACTGCTCCTAGAAGTTCTTCCCTCTTCTCAGAGTCCTAGAGACCTGAGCATCCTTCAGGGTTCAGATTCCTCTTGTCTATAGCTATGTATACGTGTGTGCATGTGCGTGGTGTGTGTGTGTGTGTGTGTGTATGTGCATGTGTGTTGCGTATGCACATGTGCATGCCTTTGCGTTCACCTATATGTACATATGAGTAAGCCAGAGGGTAATGCTCAATCACTCTCCACCTTTATTGCGATGACTCTCTCACTGAACCTGGAGTTCACTGACTGGCTGTGCTGGCTAGCCAGTGCATCCTGGAGATCCTCCTGTCTCTATCCCCTTGGGTCCCTCCCCCACCAGCACCAGCCTCTATGTGTGGGCGCTGGGGATCCAAACCCAGGTCCTCATACTTTGCAGCAGGTACTTTGCTGCCAGAGTCCCCTCTCCAGCTCCCGTAACTGCATTTTCCTGTTTCTGGAAACTGCCCAGGATCACTGATACCAGTATCCAAGGCTTCTGCCTCTTTTTACCTGTGTGATCAGCATCATGAGGAAAAGAGTTCTTTCCTTGTCTTTTGATCTCCTATCTGGCTGTCTTGATCCTGTTTCTATAACCTCAGGTAATTCGCCTTGCTGCCTTTTTCTTAGCCTCCCCTCTCCTGTCCTCACTCTGCCTGTGAGGCTAATACATAAGTGACATGGAATCAGAACTCTGGACAGATCACCAGTCTCATGCCCTGATAGTGGGTACAAGCCAAGTGAGCCACAGGAAGATGGCTATCCTAAGTCTGATACAGAGCTGAAGTGGTATACTGGACTTACTGCGGTGTTGGCTGGACATCCAAGAAGGCCTCAACAGGAAGTGGCCACAAGTATAGACACAAGCAGCAGCTGTGTGCCATTTGCAAGCTGATGTCCAGGAGGAAGGTTGGAGCCAGTGCTGCATGCTGGAGTGCGCCAGGCAAGCACACAGGACAGCAGCTACAGGCTGGAGACAGGCCAGGGCTACTTAGTCAAGGAGTGTGGCTTGCCTAGGGCCATAGAGCCCCAAGGGAAACCCAGGTATTTAGATGGAAAGGCCAAACAGGGCTTCTACAGCCCTGATTTTGATGACCACAGTTCAGAGTCTAGAAAGCTTCTCCAACAGCAAATTCTGCTGCTTAAGTCTGAGCCAGGTGTGAGCCACCGTGCAAGCAGTAGCCTTACCACCCACACCACACATGCGTGCAGTGACCTGGAAATCAAGGGTGGTGATGGGTAATACCATTGATACAGTGTGGTCTAAAAGGTGACTTCTAGTTAAAGTATTTTTCATTGTATTTCAAATAGGAACTAAGGAGACAAAATGTAACCTTAGGATTGTAGGAGAAATGGCTCCATTAGAATGCCCGCCAAGCAAAGTGATGTGCTAGTTAGTTTTGTGTCCGCTTGACACAAGCTGGAGTCATTTGGGAAGAGGAAACCTCCATTGAGAAAGGGCTGTTGGATCCCACGGAGCTGGGGTTACAAATGGTTTGCTTGACCTGCCATGTGGGTGCTGGGAACTGAACCCGGGTCCTCTGATAGAACAGATAGTGCTCTTGACTGCTGCGCCATCTCTCCAGCCCACCTAAAATGTGTTTTATTAGTTTTTCTCCCTTTTATCCTCCCCTTTTCTCGGTCCCCCACGTATCCCTGACTTCCCACAGCCTTCTTTCCACTTTCAAGTTGCATATGCTTTATTGCCCTCTCTCCCCTCCTATCCCTTCCCCACTCCTCTTTCCCTCTGGGGTCTCATATGAAATGTCGGAGCCTACACCCACTCCCCACTGCGTGCACACACGCAGACAGATGATGGAAGCAGGACTCTGATAAAAAGACCTGCATGCATGCTGGCTAGTTCTGAGTCAACTTGACACAAGCTCAAGTTATCAGAGAGGAGGGCACCTCAATTAAGAAAACGCCTCTATAAGATCAGGCTGTGGGCAAGCTCATAGGGCATTTTCTTAGTTACTGACTGATGGCAGAGGGACCAGTGCATTGTAGGTGGGATCACCCCTGGGCTGGTTGTCCTGGGTTCTATGAGAAAGCAGGCTGCGCAAGCTATGAGGAGCAAGCCAGTAAGCAGCACCTCTCCATGGCCTCTGGACCAGCTCCTGCCTTCAGGTTCCTGCCCTGCTTGAGTTCCTGTCCTGACTTTCCTCATTCATGGATTGTTACCTGGAAGTGTGAGATGAAATAAGCCCTTTCCTCCCCAAGTTGCTTTCATCATGGTGTTTCATCACGGCAATAGTAACCCAACTAGGTTACTACACCATTCTGTGATGTTTGTCCTTCTAAGTCTGTGTTATCTCAGTTAATATAATAATATTCCAGATCCATCCATCTCCTGTAAATTTCATTTCTCTTTGCAGCTGCATAAAACTCCATTGTATGCCTACACCACATTTTATTCTGTGGGTTGACATCTGACTGGTTCCATCGCTTCTGTGGATGGACAGACAGCTGGTTCAATTACTTCTGTGGGTGGACAGACAGCTGGTTTCATCCCTTCTGTTGGTGGACATCTGGCTAGTTCCATCCCTCTGTGGATGGACAGACAGCTGGTTCCATTACTCTGTGAGTGACATTCAGGTGGTTCTATCCCCTTTGTTGGTAGACATCTAGCTAGTTCCATCCCTCTGTGGATGGACATCTGGCTAGTTCCATCCCTCTGTGGATGGACATCTGGCTAGTTCCATCCCTCTGTGGATGGACATCTGGCTAGTTCCATCCCTCTGTGGATGGACATCTGGCTAGTTCCATCCCTCTGTGGATGGACAGGCAGCTGGTCCCATCCCTCCTGTTGCGAATAGTGCAGCCATAAGCATGAATGTGTGGATATCTCTTTGGCAGGAAATAGACATTCCTGCTCATTTTAAACAAGTTCCTTGCGTCTGAGAGAGGGAGAGCAGGAAGTTTTAAACCTTACACATTCATCAGGGTCAACTCTCACCTTGAGAAGCCAACTGTCCCCTAGCCTGTATCTGCTCTCCTTGAGCACAGCTTTGGTGAAAAACAGGATTGCTATCTCATTCACTTAATTTTGAACATTTTTATATATACATGTTTCTTCTGCAGTAGATTTAGCCTTGTTTTCCTAATTCGTACATAATTTCCACACCATGCATGTGGAAAATGGCTGTAGCGTGTGGCTGGGGAGTGGTGAGAGGGAACACCCAGGTGCTCTACAAAAAGTGTTTGGAGGCTGGGGAGGTGGCTCAGCAGGTAGAACACTGGCAGTGCAGGGATGAGGACTGGAGTTCGAATCCCCAACGGCCCAATAAAGAGTGGATATGAGGGAGGGGGAGGCGGAGATCCTCGGGAGCAAGCTGGCCAGCCACAGAGTTCTGGGTCCAGTGGGAGACCCCGCCTCCATCTGTGAGGTGGAGAACTACCAAGGAAAAACATGATGTGTCCTTGGACCTCCGCTAATTTTTTTGTTTATTTTCACAGCAAACCCAAGGAGCCCACATTCAGCCCAGGTAAGTTCTGATTTCTTTCTTGATTGGGGGGAGGGCTGAAACTTAGACCTCGGCTGAATGGCAAATAGGAAGTGGTGGCCTCAGAGCCAGGCCTCAGGTACCTCAGGAAACAGCTCTGTGTTTGTGAGTGCAACACGAGAGCCATTGGCAGCTCAGCCAACAGCAGGATTGCCAGTAAACAGGCATTGAGACTAGACCCCTCCCCGCCCCTTGTCAGACCCACACAGGCCAGTAAGGGTTAGAGTGGGAACTCCTATAGTAAAGATTCCCCTGTCTCTCTGCCCTGCTCCTCTGTCCTCTCCTCAAGGGAAAGGCTCTCCCTCATAAAGCTGTTCAAAATACCTGCTCCCCTTCTGCCTCCAGTTTCCTTAGTTACAAACCAGTACTTCGTAGATAGCTGTCCATCAATCTCTCTAAATCATACTTTATAAGAAAGTGGATGCCGCATTCTCTTTTTTAGTGTATTAACTGTATTTTAAGATATAGTTAAACATGCAAAAATTATGAGTGTGTAATTGATTTTAATTTTTCCAGTTTCCCCTTTCCATACAAAATAAAGATTAATCCCTGAAAATGTAATCACCATAAACCCACAGGCGTGCAACTGAACATACATGTCAGGATACATGAAATGTCCCCTTGTTCCATTGTCCTCTGGGGGGCAGGGTAGCACCAGCCAGCAGCTGGCCAGTGAGCACCCCACCCCAGACAGGCCAACCACACTTGCGGTACCAGCCATCTCTTTGTCTAGCCCTTCAGTCTCCGAAACCCCAAGGGAAGCGCCGGGTGACACACTGCAAAGGTAGGCAGAGCTTCCTGGCCCACAGCTCTCTGCACGAGGCTGCTGCCCCAGTCCAGAGGCTGTTTTCATACAGGCAGAGCCCTCCTCGCATGACGTTTCTGTAATTTGTCTAAAGTTCAGCGCACCTCTGGACATTCACTGGGATGGGCTTCGACACGTGGCTGTGGTTTGGACTGCCATTCATCATTGGCTGACCATAGGCGGTCTGGAAGGATCCTGAGGGAGCTAGAAGGCAGCCCCTTGAGTGTCCACTGTTTGGCATGAAGCTCTGCACCGCTGACCTCTCCCCCCACTAGCACCTCTGGGTTTGGTGATTGCGTGTTGTGCTCCTAACATGTCTGAAAACAGCATTGCTTTCCCATGTCGGTGTTGACTGTAGACGTAGGCCCTCTGAGTTTCTAGTACACAACGGCACACAGCTAAACATTGTTTTGGCCTAGGAAGTAATTTTTTTCTGGTCAGGTAAGGAAACCTCAGTCACGGGCGTTCTTCACTGGAACCTAACCACCACGTGATTTCAACAGACTGCCCAGTAGACTGTGAACTGTCTGCGCCTACAACTGGCTCTCCATCTTTTGGAAATGACGTCATATGGGCTTTAGCCCTCCACCCGGCTGGGCTGATGCACATCTGACAGAGAGTTAGCGGAATCGCTTCCCATTTCACTTTCAACTCCGGCATCCCTGCTTCCCTGCTCTCTAAGGTGGGGCTGGTGGTTGCTTTTTAAGTCTCCGTTTGTGGTCACCAATGGAAGAGCAGCACCTTGGGTGAGAGGTTAGATAGGGAAGAGCATCAGAAGAGAAGGGAAGGAAAGAGTTGTAGCCAAGGCTCAGCGGGAAGACAGGGTGGGTACCGAGAGACACTGCTGGCCTGAGAGCAGAATCCTCATGGGGTGGATGTAGAAGATGCGGTCAGATAAAGAGAGCCAGTACGTGAGTAGGCAGTGACCATCATGGGCGAAGCATCAGATGAAGGGCAGTCTGGGCTGGCTGCGATTGGCAACGGGCTGCAAGGTGACTCGAGGGAGCATTGCTGCAAATGCAGCCAGGGAGGATGGGTACCCATGTAAGAAACATCCCAACCATCCCTGGAGCAGTGGCTGGGACAGTGTGTGCTGCGGGGATGAGCGCGTTCATGGCTCTTACCTGAAAGTCAAGCTTCATTAAACCCAAAACGAAGTGGCACATGCGTTGGGATCTGCAGCGCATGCCCTTGGGAACAAACGGTGTTGCATGCAGCCTTGTTTGAAAGTCCTTAGCCATTGAAGTACTGTGATTGCCTCTCAACTTCTCCTCATCAGTGTCCTCTCCAGGGTGATTTTTTTTGTGGGGTTTGTGCGGGTATCGCTATTCACCCCTGCCTATTTTAGTTCCATTGGTTCTGAGTTCTCCAGTCTGCAGGAGCATCAGAATGGAGGGTCTGACTCTGAACTCAGCAGGAGCCCAGGAGATGTTCTCTCTGCTCGCATCGGAGCCTTGAAACTTTAGTTAGAGCACCCAACGTGGGTTTGATTCTGTTTGTTTTGTTATTTTTTACCATGGACCTTCTATTTATTAGAATACCAGAGGTTATTTTAGGGGCCTAGGGAGATGGTTGAGCAGTTAAGAACAGTTGCTACTCTTGCAGAGGACCCAGGTTCAGGTTCCAGCATCCACATGGTGGCTCACAACTGCAGTCCTACGGTACCTGGTACTCTCTTCTGGCCTCCACAGACAGCAGGAATACACATGGTGGATATACTAATACATAAAAATAATAAATTTTCCAATATAAAACAATTATTTTAATAGAAATGTCATTCTAGAGAACTCTCCCCATCTTGATCCCCCTCCTCCCTCTCTGTCCCTCTTCCCTCCTTCCCTCTTCATTTGGTCTTCCCTTTTTATTTTCCATTTCTAGTTTCACTTTAAGCATTTTTTTTATTTTAAAACTTTGCTTTTAAGATTTATTTATTTAGCTGGGTAGTGGTGGCAGACACCTTTAATTAACCTCAGCACTCAGAAGGCAGAGGCAGGTGGATCTTGGTGAGTTCGAAGCCAGACTGGTCTACACAGGGCTACACAGAGAAACTCTGTTTCAAATAACTTTTTTAAATTTAGCATTTTCTTTTTTATTGAACCCTTGCATGCACTGAGCATTCTGCTAACTCAGCATTCTTGGCAATTTGAAAACTGTACAGTGTAAAAGACACATAGAAGTCTATTTTATTTTACACTCTACTATAACAAATCAATTTAAATATCAAAGGATTTTTTTTTTGATTTTTGAGACAGGGTTTCTCTGTAGCTTTGGACCCTGTCCTGGAACTCACTCTATAGATCAGGCTGGTCTCGAACTCACAGAGATCCACCTGCCTCTGCCTCCATTAAAGGCATGTGCCACCAGTGCCTGACCAAAGGATAGTTCTTAAAGTTTGATGCTGAGATTGTATATACATTGGACTCCATGACAGACTAAGTGGGTTTCTTGAGTTAGTTGTGATTCTGGGCTGTACATTTTCTTCGGATGATAGAAACATATCTGTGCCAAGATGTCCCAAGAAATAATTGTGAGAATCTAGTTCATCTCTATTATAAATCCTTATCTATGGTGTGAACTTGAACGAGAAGCTTAGAAATAACAATGACACAAACTTTTGTTTCAGGACACTTAATTTTGTGTTAGACCTTTAATTTAATTTTTATTTACATGTGTATGTGTCTCTGTGTTGGGGTATGTACATATGTATGCAAGTATACAAGGAGGTCAGAAGAGGGCAGAAAATAGATCCCTCCGAGTGTTGTCAGTCATCCCATGCGGATACTGGGACCTAACTTGGGTCCTCTGGAAGAGTAGTAGGTGCTCTTAACCAGTGAGCCATTACTCCAGCCCCTGTGTGTTCATTTTTATGTCCTATGGACAGTAACTGAAAAGGACTTGGCATGGGGGGGGGTGCTGGGGGTGGTGGTGGATGGGGACTCTGGGACCAGTGAGAGGGCTCAGCACATAAAGCTGCTTACCACAGCCTGACCACCGGAGTTTGATTCCCTGGGTCTTCTGCGATGGAAGGAGACAATGGAAGGAGAAAACAGACTTCCAGAGTTGTTCACATGTGCCATGCGACCCCACCCCACGCCCACCAACACGTTAAATAAGTAAATGCATTTTAAAAAAAAAAAAAAAACTTTTAAGGTGCAAAAGGGAAATTGTCCCTTGTGCATTGACAGACTAGCCAGTGTGTGGCATTTGCTTTCAGGGGCCGAGATATGTCACTGACACTTCATTGTTTTTGTAGAAGAGGGATATGTAAAAATGTTTCTCCGAGGCCGCCCCGTCACCATGTACATGCCCAAAGACCAAGTGGATTCTTACAGTTTGGAAGCAAAAGCCGAGCTGCCAACGAAGCGGCTGAAGCTGGAATGGGTGTATCCTTTATTTGCTGACCAGATTGTCGTGGGTGACTTCTGGAAGTCTAGTGGTAGAAGATTCATAAAAGTTAAATATTTTACAGTTAAAAAAAAATCAAGTTTTTAAATGTGGCCACGTAGGAGAAGCAATTCCTGAGCAAGTTCTCACAATCGTGGTTCCTGTTCAAATGCTCACCCACTGTCTTCCTGAAAAGACAATATGGAAATGATCATTGTATAGATGAATGGTTTGGGGGCCAGGGGATACCGCATGTTCAGTCTAAAAGAACAGTTATTTAGACAGACACAGAGAAACAAGCTTTGTGAAAATAATCAAAATTAGGTAAAATTTAGGACTCTAGTGATCATGATGAGACCATTTGTTGCTCTTGATTTTTGAGACAGTGTCTTACTAAGAAGCCTTTAACTCACAGCAATCCTTCTGCCTCACTCTCCTGAATGAGAGTGGGGTTGTGGGCATGTGCTACCACCGCCCACAAGAGCTGCTGATCTGTTTCTACCACTCAGTGTGGTCGACTCATTTTCACTGGGGGAAGGCTGCAGCAGCCGCTTGCCCCCTGCAAAGGCCTTACACTCAAACACATGGTGATTATCTGCTGACTGACTAATGTCACACTCTGAAGACAGATTCTTGATGTCAGTTGATGCTGCCCTGCCTTCATTGACAAGAACTTAGTAGTTGAGATTATGGAATCACATTCGTGGAACTCAAAGGATTAGCTGTTGCTTGGCAATCTGTTTTGGCGCATGTCATGTGTGGGATCTGCCTCTTCTTTAAGTAAATCAGTTTATTAAATTTAATCCAGAAAACGCTACTCAAAGAATGTTTCCTTGTTTGTTTGTTTGGGTTTTGTTTTATTTGTTTTTTTGAGACAAGATTTCTCTGTAGCTTTTGGAGCCTGTCCCAGAACAAGCTCTTGTAGACCAGGCTGGCCTCCAACTCACAGAGATCCGCCTGCCTCTGCCTCCTGAGTGCTGGGATTAAAGGCGTGTGCCACCACTGCCCGGCTTAAAGTCATTTTTAATGAAAAGATTTAGCTCCTAGATTACAGACAGTATAAGCAGACTTAGATTTATAGCTTCTAAAAATCAAACAAATCTTCATGCTGTAAAAACTACGTGTTTTCACCAGGCGTGCCATGTAGCAAGACATATCAGTAATCCCAGAGCCAGGGAAGCTGAGGCAAGAAGATCAGAGTTGAAGCCAGCCTGGGCTACACAATGGTCACATGTCTCAAGTGTATTAGTAGAGCATTTACCTAGCACAGGAAAGGGCCTGGGTTCAGTCCCCAGCACTGCAAGATGATGTGTTCATATTTTTACTGACCACTGTTAACTTAATTTCAGGCACGTAGGTATGAAGGTCTACTAGGTACAGAGTGTATTTCGTTTTGTTCTGTTTGAGACAGGGTCTCACTCTGCAGCCCCAGCAGGCCTGGAACTCACAGAGATCCAATTAGAATTGAAAACGTGCACCCCCACGCTCTGCACATTTCCCGTCGATCTTGTTTAAGTTGGTGAAACTGGCAGGAATCATTACGCAGCATTTATATGCCTGTGGGATAAAGCGCTGGCTTACCAGCTCTTAAAGGCAAGCTGCTTTCTCCTTGACTTCCACTAAGCTATGGGTACCGGGGGCGAGACTGTCGCAATAACCTGTACTTGCTCCCGACGGGGGAGACAGTGTACTTCATCGCATCGGTGGTGGTGCTTTACAACGTGGAGGAGCAGCTGCAGAGACACTACGCGGGCCACAATGATGATGTCAAGTGGTGAGTCCTCACAAACAGGCTGTCAGAGCAGAGGTGAGCTAGCCTTAGCCGAAAGGGGGTGGGGGCTCTGAGACCAGACTGGGCAAAGCGTGTGTAGCTATTCTTTCTGTTCTCCACGTTGGGCTCCCTGGCTCTGCTGCCAGATTCCTGCTGCTCTTTGTCCTCACTGCACTTCCGCCTGACCAGATATCAGAGGGGAAAAAATCTCCAGGAAGCTTTCCTAGCATATCAAATGTAAAGGGCTTCAAATTGGGTCTTTAGTTTTAGATAAAGGAAAGTGTACTTTGTTGTGTACATTAGGCTCAGTCTGATATGCCTATAGTTCATTTTATAGCTTAGGGAAGACCTTGGAGCAATTGGATGGGTAGATGGATCTGTGCTCATCCTGGATCCTTGGCTAGTGATCCTATTGATAGAAATGAACACACTCAGAAATGCCTTGTAAGAAAGGGTGTGGCCTAAGGCAGTTGTTCTGAGACTGAAGTGGTATTTTCCCGACAAAGGATGCCTTTCCTTAAGTTTGGAAGTTCCCAAGAGGAAATAAGAGGATTCTGATAAATAATAAAACAGCCCCTCCTGTCTAAGGTTGTTGGACTGTTTGGGGAGTTCTGGTAAGTCTGTAGGAAGGGGGGCAGTATGGGTTCTTGTGTTTAAACTTTTGGAAGATTGTAGTTAATGAAAGAGAAGTAAAACTCAACTTTGTGGTGGAGGTGTCTGATAAATATCTTTGTTGTAGCCTAGCAGTCCATCCCGACAGGGTCACCATAGCAACAGGACAAGTTGCAGGCACGTCTAAGGATGGAAAGGTGAGATTTTTTTAATTGTCTTCCTGGTTTGTGTGAGGACCCAGCAACAACTTCCCAGAAACATTTTTGCTGATGAATCTATCTGGTTACATGTAGTTACAGCATCTGGGAACTTCTGGGTCCTCCTTATGCAAATTGAATGTGTCATTGTGACCTTAAGCCCCTTACCCCTGAGCTCACCTTAATTTCAACAGATTTTTAAATAGCATTATCACTGGTTATGGTGGCATATACCTTTAATCCCAGCACTTGGGAGGCAGAGGCAGGCAGATCTTTGTGAGTTTGAGGCCAGCCTGGTCTACAGAGCGAGTTCCAGGACAGCCAGGGCAGTTAACCCAAAGAAACCATGTCTCAAAAAAATCAAACAGAG
The DNA here is from genome assembly GCF_018167655.1 of Microtus oregoni. Lineage (NCBI taxonomy): Eukaryota > Metazoa > Chordata > Mammalia > Rodentia > Cricetidae > Microtus > Microtus oregoni. The sequence goes on along the minus strand of NW_024543210.1, from coordinate 4,879,381 downwards.
AGAGAGAAAAAAAGAGAAAGAGAGAGAGAGAACAAACAATACCAACAACATGTTAAAAACAGCATTGTCTTGCCAAAGAATCAGTTCTTGAAATTCTTATCTGCATACGTGATAAGCGTGAAAAGAATTAATCCAATAAGCAGAGTTAAAATCCCATATGTAAGTAACCATGTGTTATGGGAAGCTCTTGGCTGTGAGCGAGCGCCCACCGATCATTTCCTCCGCAGGCAGAGTTGGTGCCTTGTGCTCATTATAGAAGCTGCTAGAAGGAGTTGAGGGAGTGAGTGGGGCCAGGCAGCTCAGACACTTCCAAGCTGGCTTCCATGTGGGTTTGTCATGTTTTATTCAAAACTCTTGCAGCTTCTTCAGCCCCTGTTTGTACACCTTGTCCTGGTGTGACATATTGCCTAAAATCAATCACAATGGGAAGCTTCAGCTTTATCAACATACATTCGACCAGAAACCATGAACGTGACCTCATCTGAGATGTTTTCATAATAGCGAGTTTTAGCCATCCATTTCATGCTGGTTTTCATCAGCATCCTACACTCGTGAAGAGCGAAGTAACAGAAGCCAGACTTTTATGTGAACTCACAAAAATGGAGCAGTCCTTCATGTTATAAAAAAGAAAAAGAAAAGAAACAAGCTCTTTATTCTGCCCTCTAGTGGCACGGAAGTGTATTTCCATTTCTGTCATCTGAGTTGAATCTGGACTGTAGAACCAGAGAGAAAGTTACAGTTATCTGAGCTGATTTTTGACCTGCAGGGAAACCCAGATAAGCCACATAATGGTACATGGTGCCCAACTACCTGGAGACAAGGCTGAACTAGAACAGGGCTCACCTAAAACCTGCCTAGATGTTAAGCACAATTCCCGTACCCTTTCATGATGACGAATCTGCTGGTTGCACTATGATGCTATCTTTGGTGAAATGTCATTTCTAAAATTTAGAGAAATGCAAATATACAAAGGGGGCGTCAGTTACTCTGGTACGGTTGCCAGAGGCTGGCTTAGTCAAAGTTTAAAGCTTGGTAGCCTTCTCCTGACGCCTCAGCTGTCCACACAACCCAGCGCCTCCTTCAGCCAGGGGGAATACTTCAGTTCCCAGGTGCACTCCTCAAATGCAGAAAAAGACTTTTTGTTTGACAAAGTTGAAGTCACTGCCAAAATAATTTTAGGGTTCCAAAATAAAGAAATTAACTGATAATCACAAACGATGACTGTATCGTTTCCAACAGCAACTGCCACCACACGTGCGCATCTGGGATTCTGTGACACTGAACACTCTGCATGTCATTGGCATAGGCTTCTTTGACCGGGCTGTCACCTGCATCGCGTTCTCAAAATCTGTAAGTATGAAAGTATACAGGGCATGTTTCTAAGCAAGCATCTTTAGCCACATGGCTTCTAGCCTTTCTCAAGGCATGCTGGTCCAGCAGACCCGTACTTGATGTACTTCAGTTTGGAGGCTTGCATTCACATCCATCGTCCACACACATCAAACACTCCTGTTTGTTTAGCCCCCTCGTGTTTTGCCCTGCATTTAATCCTACAGCAGCCATGTGTCTAGCCAGGAAAGCAGGCTTCAGAGACAGTGAGTGTGCTGTCTTCATCGGGGATATAATGGACCCTTTCTGTGTGTTGGGGGTGATGTGTGTGCAGCTGTACATGGTGGGGGCAAGCATGCAGATGTGTGCATGCAGGGGCCAGAAGTCAGCCTCACCTGGTGTTCCTCACTTGCTGCCCACCTTGTCTTTGAGGCAGCGTCTCTCACGGAGACCGGGGGCTCTCTGGTTCAGCCAGGGTGGCTAGCAGCAAGCTCTAAGGATCCACCTGCCTCTGCCTCCCCCAATGTTGCCATTACAAGTGCACATGCCATCACAACCCAGCTTTGGGTACTGGGGATCAAACTTGGCTCCTCGTGTTTGTGCAGTTAGCTTTTACCTTCCGATCCCATTACCCATCTCAGCAACAAACTCTATTAAAAGTAAAATTAATAGCTGGGTGGTGGTGGCACACGCCTTTAATCCCAGCACTGGGGAGGCAGAGACAGGCAGATCTCTGTTGAATTTGAAGCCAGCCTGGTCTACAGAGTGAGTTCCAGAACAGGCTCCAAAGCTACACAGAGAAACTCTGTCTTGAAAAACAAAAAGCAAAAAAGTTGATTTTTAAAAATCATGTTCATCCCACTTAATTCTCACATGCCGTCTCCCTGTGTATACTTTTTCTTGGCAGAACGGAGGAAGTCATCTCTGTGCCGTGGACGACTCCAACGACCATGTGCTATCGGTGTGGGACTGGCAGAAAGAAGAGAGACTGGCGGATGTAAAGGTCTTGCTCAAACCATTCATTGCAGCTAAGCCACGTCCCGCAGGGCACTGCCTGCACAGCCAGCAGGCTCCATGACCGCCCCGCCCACCCTCGGGGACAGTCCTTTCCTTCAGCTCTCTTCTCTCATGAGGCCCCGCTGTAGATCCACCAGGGCATATCCTGCCTTCCAGGGTCTATAGATTTTTTTTTCATACTTATTTCCTAGTGAGAACCCTAATTTCAATTCATTCAGCCACTGTTTGCTCACTTTCGTTCAGTCAACAAGCCTGGGTGCCCAGTGTGTGCCGGGCTGCCCCTGTGAGGTGGATGAGAACTGGGGTATGCTCAGTCCCTGCCAGGCTCTAGGGCTACAGGAGAGAAGGGTGCCAGCACCCCAGAAGTCAGGACTCTAATCAACTGCCCAGAATGTTGAGTTGACCTTTCTGTAGCTCTCAAGTTTTTCTTCTGTCAAGAGCACCCCTCGACTCCTATTTTTACAGAACAGACTTCTCGTTTCTCCTCTTGGCATCTGTGCCTCAGCTAACCTAACCCTAGAGAAAACATCATTCAGCCCTCCTTGGACAGCGGTAGGCTTGCTCAGACTGCCTCAGTACCTTACGGGAAGTTGCTCTCAGACACCGTTAGCTGCCGAGCTCCCTGCCTTGTGTCTGGGGTGCAGACCTGTATTCTAACCAGATGTGTGTCCAGACCTGACCTTCCCTGTCGTCCACTGTTGCAGCAGGGATGTGTGGTGTTTGTCCTGTGTGCCAGGTTAGAAGCAGCCAGGGGCACTGGATCATGCCCATAGAACTGAACAATTACATAGAAGCAACAGTCAGGGCCAGACACTGTGGACCGGGACGCCTGTCCTGGAAGTAGGAGTAGGGTTGAGAGGGGCTGATGTGGCTGTCGGAGAACCACCTCAAGAGACCCCAAACTGAGGAACTCCTGGGGAATCACGGCAGCCATAGTGAGCCAGGATAAGGCAGCCATAGGCTGTGTGGAGTCCTGGGTCCTCCCTAGAGATCCTAGTCACTGAGGAGAGGGAAGGGGTGGTACATCTGTATGTCACCACCCAAGGGGACATACCCCTGCTCAGCCTTCCCAGCACTTCCTGGGGCTACCAGCCATAGGGCAGAAGACAAAGGGGGAAAGAGGCACCAGCCAGAATAACCATGCGAAGTGAAGTCAGTGGGGCTTGAGAGGCCCAGTACCCTTCTCGAGGCTGATGGTGTTTGATTCTCTGTGTTCTTTTTTCTTAAAGTGTTCGAATGAAGCGGTCTTTGCTGTGGATTTCCACCCCACAGACACCAACATCATAGTCACCTGTGGGAAGTCACATCTGTACTTTTGGACCCTAGAAGGAAACTCCCTTAACAAGAAGCAAGGGTTGTTTGAGGTAAACTGTACTTTTTCTCTCAGTTTTCCTGCGTGACACGTGAGAGGGACTGGGTGGGTGTTAAGGGAGCATCGAGAAAGTTCCTTAGTGTTTGTTTTAGTGACAGATATGAGTGTAGAGAAAGCTATGCTCCCTTGGTGTTCCCCAGTCTGCTGAGAAATCCTCTGTGTCTTGAAAAGCTCCCTGGTTATAAAATGGGAAGAGAAGTCAGGACCTCCAGATGGGGCAGCTAGCTCCAGTGAGCCTGAGGCAAAGACCTGTTCCCAGGGACCAGCACCCTGGCTTTGCTAATGGTGTTGGGGATTGTCTGTGCTCTGTCCCCCATCCCTCATGCCCCCCTTACTGCCACCGTGCTTGAACTGTCTGCAGCTTTAGGATTCCACAGACATTTAGGGTTGCCAGAAACTCCTTTCTCTTAGAGCAATAATCTGGCTGGCACCATCCAGCTGGGCTTGATGGGGTCCTAGCTTTATTAGCACAAATAAAAGGATGTCTTCAGTAAATGATATGTCTGTGCATGCTTGCTACATTTCACAGAAACAAGAGAAGCCAAAGTTTGTCCTTTGCGTGACATTTTCCGAAAATGGGGACACCATTACTGGAGATTCAAGTGGCAACATCTTGGTGTGGGGAAAAGGTAACAAGCAGTTCTCCTAAAGCCATTGGATGGTTCAGTGGTGCTGTAACTAAGGCATTGGAGGTGATGTTCATAGAAAGGAGCTGTTGTTGTGACATACAGGATGACCACTAAGTTCCAAGTTACATAGGTGTGCTCGTGTGTGTGATTTTAGTGAAACTATAAAGTTAGGCTGGAAGAAAACTGGGGAACACTAAGAGTTGTTGGCTTTGCATATACTGTTGTAAAAGACTTTTTAAGGTCAGGATACTGTGTGGAGTTAATCACGTTGCTGAGAGAGCTAACAGCAAATATAACCCAGACGTTATTAACAGCTATAGAGCTGTGACCTATGTGGGTAACTTTTCTGATCCACAGAGCACCTGACAGACGTTGCTGGAGTGCTGTAGACACCAATTTAAGCGAGACACTTGTGCACAGGTCAGATCTGAATCCCTGCAGTTAGAGAAAGGAGAGCGTCACTTACAGTTAGAGAAGGGAGAAGAGGTGCCAGCTAAGGCCAATGAGAATTCACAAGCGTTTTCTAGATTCAGGAAGACACCCCCCACTTCCTCCAGGGTCTCAGAGTTGGGCCTGGAAATGAAGGGGAAGATATGCCTCCCAATATAATTTCAAAATGGCAAGGTGATTTTTTTTGGTATCTACTGTAGACAGTGCTCTTTTGACCCTTAGAACAGCCCTGCAGGGTAAGCCGTAACCCCATTCTACAAGTGGGCATGAAGGAAACAGCCCACTAGGGAGAAACGAGAGAACACATGCAGAGGCCATGTTCCTTGCCACACAGCTCCCACGACACGTGCTTTCCTCAGTTACAGGCGATCCGGTTCACGCATGCTGGACTCCGAGAAGGTCAAAACTCTGAGTCGTTGCTAGGAATGTATTAACATAACGCCATAACCTATCATAAGACCTTTAAAACAAACTGAAATGGACTAGCAATGGCCAGAGGCTAGCCTTTTGCTACGCTCTCCATTAATGGTGCTTTTCCTGGTGTGTTTAGGTACAAATCGGATAAGCTATGCAGTTCAAGGGGCCCACGAGGGTGGCATTTTTGCACTTTGTATGTTGAGAGACGGCACGCTGGTGTCAGGAGGAGGGAAAGACCGGAAGCTCATTTCCTGGAATGGAAACTATCAAAAACTTCACAAGACGGAGGTAAACCCCAGTGTGGACCCTGGACCTGTTCACCTGATGCATCTGCTTATGGTTTGGAATCTTCAACTCAGTGCTTTGAAAAAATAAATTAGATGAATTTTATGGGGGGGGTAATCTTAGGAAAATTATAGAGGCAGTTTATGTACACATAAAATTTCTGACTACTCAATGCTTCCTGTTTTGAACATTGTTTTAATAGAAACAATCTTCATTTTCCAAGGGACCCTTTCTCTTTTTTCCAGTCCCCATATGCTGCTTGCATATAGCATCACTGTGAACCAGGTACATTGGCGCCTGATTTGTCCATGGCTCTCAGCTGAGGGCCCGCACACTTTCCCACATTTCCGGTCCTTTGCAGTTCATTTCACCACCTAAGAACCAGAAAGCAGACTGTCTTCCCATGGGAGCCAAAGCGAGACCCCTGGCATCCTCAGCCCCGCTGAGGTTTCTCCCTCTAGTTCAGGTTAGGAGCAGGCGGGCTGCAAAACTGGTATCAGTGTGAAGGGCAGCACTCCTTCCCTAGCATGCAAAGGCTTGTCGATTTCTCCAGCTTCTGAGTCACACTCGCCATGTCTGTGGCACTGTTTGGGGTAGTCTGAAGTTGTGGTTCATGGTTACTTGGTAGAGAAAGGCTTTCATTAACAGTCCCTTCCCTTGTAGCGCGAATTCTAATTGGTCTTAATAATAAAAACCTGGAGTCAGATATTAGGGGGTGAAAGCTGAAAGGTCAGAGAAGCAGAGCAGCCACCACTAGTTCTTACTGCTACAAACTCCTCTGACGGAATAGGATATTCTGTCTCTACAAAACCTCAGACTGAATCCTGAGCTCCTGTTTCCTCCTGCCTTATATTCCTTTCCCCATCCAACCATATCACTTCTCATCTCCACCTGCCTAGTGCTGGGATTAAATGTGTGAACCACCGCTTGGCTCCGTTTCTCTTTTATACTGATTCAATCTTGTGTAGCCCAGGGTGGCCTTGAACTTGTCCATCTGCCTCTGTCTCCCTGAGTGCTGAGATTAGAGATGTGTGCCACCACCGCCTGGCCCTGGCCTTCATGAGTAAGTAGCGTGGCTAGCTCAGCACTCTTATCTTCAGGCAGGCTTCATTTGCTACAGCACAAACAAAATATCACCACATTCCCTTTCTGTGATTATTTGATAGTATACCTTTATTTATATATTTTTATGTGAAAGAATGTGATATATATATATATATATAATATGTGTGAATGCACGCCCATGCACATAATTGTTGAAGCCAAACGATGTCAGGTGTGTGCTCTATAACTCTCCGCCTTAAGTCCTTGAGACAGAGTCTCTCAGTGGAGCCAGGTTGGCAGCCAGCAAGCCCCAGCCATCCTCCTGCCTCCACCTGTACCCGGTGCTGGAGCCATAGGTGTGCACAGCTGTGCCTGGCTTTTTATATGGGTGTTGGAGATCTGCATTCAGGGTTCTAGCTTGTGTCTTTTTCCCAGCTGGTATCTCCAGATGCTCATGAAGGACTTGACCTTGGTGAGTTTTTTTTTATATATATACAGAGTCTTGCTACATAGTCTAGGATAGGATAACCTTAAGCTCATGTGTAGCATAGGCTAGCCTCAAACTCAGGGATATTCTTGTTTCAGCCTTCTGAGTTTGGATATATATGTCAAAACATCATGGAATACTTTAAAGATGTATAGTTTTTATTTGCCATGTATATTGTCAGGACTGTCCGACCTGTTCACACGTACCTGAAAAGGGGAGTGAGGATGAAGGAAAGAAATAGACAAGAGACAGAAGATAGAGTCGGGAGGGCTTCCAGTGAACACTGTAACAGCCCATATTTATTTCTCATAGCCCCTATATACCCCTAGCAAAAGGGGGGAGCAAAAGACTTCCTTACCATGATACAAGGAACAAGCAAGCTTAATTACTTCCTTATATCTCAAAAATAACCTCGTAACCACACCCTAAGTCAAACATCACATCTGGCCTTTGAGGAGCAAAGCGCCCAGTGGCCACACCTTTGTCCAAACATCCTGTTATTTGTTCTTGTGAAACAAGAAAGGGTTTGAACTCTCTGACCTTTTGTCAAGATGGAACAGAGTCAAAACTGTGGTCTCTCACAGTACATCTCAGTAAGACTCAACACTCCAAATGCAGAGGCAAACTTCTGTGAGTTTGAGGCAAACCTGATGATCTACGTAGAGAGTTCCAAGACAGCCAGGACTATGTAGAAAGACCCTGCCTCAAAACATACAACAACAAAACAAAACAAAAAGGAGGTGGAGAAATGAAGAGGACTGGACAGATGGCTCAGAGGTTAAGAGCACTTACTACTCTTGCAGAGGACCTAGGTTAAATTCTCAATATCTGTGTGGCCACTCACAACCATCGGTAGCTCTAGTCTGAGAGAATCGAGAGAATCTGGCATCCTCTTTTGTCTTCCGTGGGTGCTACACACATGTGGTACACATGCATACAGGCAGACAAACATTCATATATATAATAAACTTAGCAAATCTTTGAATGAAAGGAAAGAAAGAATATGTGAATAGGTATATTATTATGTGAGAAAGCATTTTGTAAATAACAAATGAGGTGAGACTGTGTGTTGTCAACTGGCAAGTTACTCATTATGTTATAATGCCTTTGCCTCCCATGCTGGGATTAAAGGTGTGCACCACCACACCCAACTACTCTATTGTTTTTAAAAGGACTTTATCCTTTTTCTTTTCTCTTCCAAGCCTACATATATTTTTAAAAACATTAAACTATTTAGAGGTGTTTTTTTTTAAATCTGAATCTGTCTTTACTATATCTCTTTCTTTTCCTGAGCACACGAGTCTTTAATCTGCTAAGGGATATGGCTAGGGTTAAAGCTGTGGCTTTGGTGGCTGGCTCTACTTCATTCCTTAGCTTTTCGAGAATCTAGCTTCATGGCAGGGGTACTGGCAGTAGCCATATTTTTTGCCACAACTCTGTAGAGTTTCTAGGTTCATGCTATTACCAAGAAGCCTGATGCTGGCTGCACAGAAACAGCATTTAAGTGTTTGGTGGCAGAGGCTGTTAAAGGAGCTGCAAGGTTTTTGCTGCTATTGCTGAGTCAGGAGATCCTTCTTAAAGGAGCCATACCTCTGCTTGCTGCCAGCAAACAGAGCCTACCAGAGAAAAGATGGTTACAGCTTAACTCTGTTCTTGTCTGTCTAGAATCCTTTTTTCTTAAAGCTTTCTCAGGCTTTATGTGGAAATTCTTGCCAAATGTTTGGTGGCTGTTTGTAGAAGTTTCTGTCCTGCCTGGTCCTACAGCTATTTAGTCCCATTGAAACACACAAAGGCTTATTTTAATTATAAACTGTTTGGTCTATTAGCTCAGGCTTATTATTAACTAGCTCTTACAACTTAAAATAACATATAATTCTTGTCTGTGTTTAGCCATGTGGCTTGGTACCTTTCCTCAGTACAGCATTCTTATCTTGCTTCCTCTGCATCTGGCTGATGACTGCATCTGTATCTATTCTCTTCCCAGAATTCTCTTAGTCTGGTTGCCCTGCCTAAACTTCCTGCCTGACTGTTGGCAAATCAGCATTTCATTAAACCAATACAAGTGACAAATCTTTACAGTGTACAAGAGCATTTCCCACAACAACTAATTCATTTGGAGATTTGCTAAGATCTAAGAACACATCTTTGGACAGGCTTGCCCAACTTATCACTGCAAGGAAATTTAAAAGTGTAATGGTTTAAGTAAAATGCTGCAGGTCCCCAAGTGGAGGCAGTGGGCAGCGGGCCATGAGACCACACCGCAGGTCCCCCAGCTGCAGCGGGCAGTGGGCAGCGGGTCCCAAGATCAAGGCAGGCCACGAAGACAACCAGGTCCCAGGCAGGAAGTTGCATAGATGATGAGAGACAGAGACAGATAGGCACACCATGCAGAGTGAGGTTGGTTATTTATTTAGTGGATTATGGAAGGGAAGGGGAGAAGAGCAGAGAGAAAGGCAGAGAGAGACAGAGTCAGAGACAGAGGGGGAAGGGGAGAAGTGGGGAGAAGGGAGAGACAGAAGCTGAGAGAGAGAGAGAGAGAGAGAAGGAAGGGACTCAGGCTGGATGCTGAAGATCAGGGGGAGGGACAAGACAGACCATTACAAGAAGACCTGGGTAAGTCATCTAGTTTAATTCCTGTTCCTTAGTTGAGCAGTGCCCTAAAGTTTTACAGAACTCTGAGTCCTGGGATCAGACTGAGACCTGTGGGAACAGGATCACCACATTATTCTGAGAAGCTCAGTGCTTGTCTGTCTTACTGAACGGTTGGGTGTGGTTCCATCCTCAGTGTTACTCTGTCAGTGTTCACCATTAAAGAACCATGCTTGACAGTCACCAGCATGTTCTGGACTCCAAGTCTTCTGGACAAAGGAGTTTAGATATGCCTAAAAAATCTTCAGCAACCCAGTTTGTGAAGACCAGTTCTGCACAGACGTCACTATGTGTCTGAGTTAGACACTGCCTTTCTAGGTCTTTCCTTCAAATTCTTTGTTTCAAGTTCTTCATTGGGGGTCGCTTTCCTTGACATTGGTTTTTCTGTTCCTGCTTTCTTTCCCTTCGATCGTCACTGTGCCTCAGTGTAGATAAGTTACCACCATCTTCTGGCATTTGAAGTTCTTGCTCACACTCATGCTGTCCCATCTCAGAGGACAGTAAAGCTGAGGCACCAGGACAAGACATCACACATGCTGAGTTCAATCCGATAGCACCCGCACCAAAATAAAAGCATGAGTTGTTTGTAGTAAGATTCAATCAGCATTTGAGGGGATGTGCCGTGCATTGCTAGTCATGGACATTCTGGGCGTTCTTATTTTAAACTGTAAAGAAGGTACTGGAACCAATTCTGGCATCTCAGAAGACATCTCTCACCACGCAGCTCTTCCACTTCACAGAATGTCATCCCTTCCCTTCTTTATAACTTTTCTTTAAAAAAAAAAAAAGCTTTAGATTTGAATTGTGTGTGTGTGTGTGTGTGTGTGTGTGTGTGTGTATGTGAATGGGGAGGCTAGGTGTCAACTTTTGGTGCCATTCTTCAATAGCCATCCACTTTATTCTTTGAGACAGCATCTCACCGAGCTGTGGCGCTTGCCCACTCATCTGGGATTTATCCACTTCTATCTTCTCAGTGCTGGGATTCCTTGCTATCACAGCTGGCTTTTACCTGGGCTACAGAAACAAACTCTGGTCCCTGAGAACCAGCTGAGCTGTCTCCCAAGCTTCTTTGACATAGAATCTCACTCTGTAGGCCAGGCTAGCCTCTGACCCCTAGCTGTTCCTTCTCAGCCTCTCATGTGCCAGGAGTCCAGGCACACTCCACTCCACCAGCTCAGCCATTGCCTTAGGCCTCTGCAGATACAGCCCACAGGTACAGACTGTGTGCCGGGCAGTCTGCTCCTCACCACGCCAGGCCTGGGTGCCTCATGACAGCCCCTGGGCCCAGCTACCCCCGCATTCTTACTATAGCAAGAGAACACCCTTCACTTTAGCAGAGTGAACCGTTCTTAGCAGGTGCATCCCGAATGTCTCCCTGTCCCCCTGTATACTTACCAGCATGCACAATGACACTCCTCTAGGGCCATTTTGAAGTTAAAGGAGGTTTTTGGAACTCTTACAAGTCTCTAGTTTTATCAGCTTCTGAGGCAGGAGGCCTAACTAGTAAAGAATAGATTAGCCAATCATATCCCCCCTCGCCTACTCTGTTTTTGAAACAGAGTCTTTCTATGTAGCCCTGGCTGGCCTAGAACTCACTATCTAGACCAGGCTGGTTTCAAACCCGCAGAGATCTGTTTGCCTCTGCCTCCCCAGGGTTGTATTAAAGGTCATGGTGCCCTGATGCCCTGCTAAGACTGTATCTTTGCTGATTCATTTAAGATAGTTAAAATGTTTATAGTTTAAAAAGTAAAGTACTTGCCTAGATACAAGAAGTCCCAGGTCCACCTCTAACACCACTAATAGGCAAACACACATATGCGCTCTCTCTCTCTCTCTCTCTCTCTCTCTCTCTCTCTCACACACACACACACACACACACACACACACACACACACACACACAAACACACAGGTTTAGAGTTTTGATCACTTGCTCAACAGCTAACTGTGATATCCATACAACTGAGTTTCTCTTCTGGGCACATATATATAAAACTGTCATTAAAAGTTAACATGCAACACAATTTTTGTTTGTTTGTTTTTGAGACAGACTTTCTCTATGGAGTTTTGGCTGTCCTGGAACTCACTCTGTAGACTAGGCTGGATTCGAACTCAGAGATCCTCTTGCCTCTGCTTCCCTGAGTGTTGGGATTAAAGGCATGTGTCGCCACTACTACTGGGCATCACAAATATTTTTTTTGTTTGTTTGTTTGTCTTTTTGCTTTTAGAGACAGGGTTTCTCTGTAGCTTTTTGGAGCCTGTCCTGGAACTCTACAGAGACCAGGCTGACCTCAAACTCACAGAGACCTGCCTGCCTCTGCCTCCTGAGTGCTGGGATTAAAGGTGTGCGCTACGACTGCCCAGCATTACACATATTTTTAATGCCTGAGATAAATGCTGGTGCAAGCCGGGCGGTGGTGGCGCACGCCTTTAATCCCAGCACTCGGGAGGCAGAGGCAGGCGGATCTCTGTGAGTTCGAGACCAGCCTGGTCTACAAGAGCTAGTTCCAGGACAGGCTCCAAAACCACAGAGAAACCCTGTCTCGAAAAACCAAAAAAAAAAAAAAAAATGCTGGTGCACGTCTGTAATCCTGGCTCTTGGGAGAGACTGAATCAGGAAGATTACCTTGAGTTTGAGGCCAGTCTGGGTTGCATAATAAATTCAAGGCCAGCCTGAACTACACAGTGAAACCTCTCAAGGGAAAAAAAAAGGTCAATTGTATGAAATCTTAAATCTTTGTTTCCATGTTACTTTTTACCATACAGATTCCTGAGCAGTTTGGCCCGATACGGACAGTGGCTGAGGGCAAGGGCAATGTCATCTTGATAGGCACAACTAGAAACTTTGTCCTGCAAGGCACTTTGTCAGGGGACTTCACACCCATCACTCAGGTATTGTCAGCTTGGCAAATGCCAAACTCTTACACCCTGCCATTAATGCAGATGTCTGTGAGCATGGGAAGGGCGGCTGGCCCCGGAGTTTCCCAGTGGGATGACCTACTTCAGAGCTGCGTTTTGTGTCTTGATTAAGCTGGGGAGGAAGAAGCTGATGAGACGATCTTTCAGACCTGATGTTGGCTCCTCTGTGTCCGTGGGATCTCAGAGTCCCTGTGTCTTGGCTCTTTTGTAGGGTCACACTGATGAACTCTGGGGGCTGGCCATCCATGCCTCCAAACCTCAGTTCTTGACCTGTGGACATGACAAGCATGCCACTCTCTGGGATGCTGTTGGTCACCGGCCTGTCTGGGACAAAATCATAGAGGTAAACGTGCACGCTCCCTTTCTGGTTTCCTTATAAAAACTCACCTGGGATGGATTTGTGCATGAAATTAACAGTGATAAGGAGTTGTTTAAGAGCAATGTTTTACCTTTTAATAATCACCTTCTTTTTAAGGATACCTCCAGTGTTCTCACCCATATCATTCTGCTTCACCATTGAGCTTCCTCAACAGCAAGTTAGCATTTCCAAGCAGGTGATCAGAATTCCTGAGAGGGGCTTTAGCTGACCCAGGTGCTGAGGAAGCCTGGTGAAGAGCCCGTGTTCTGTGATGACATATCTAACAGAGCTGTGAGCTACACTGAGGACATGGTGTCACTTACCCCTCTGTGGAGTTTGGTGGCCGAGATAAAGCACTTGTATTGAACTTTGCAGGGGAAACGCAGATTTCTTATCAGAGTCTCCCGTCCCTTCCCCAGCGGAGACCAGACTGGCATGCCTGTGCTGGTGGCTCGTCAGGCTGTGAATGTGTCGTATCATCCTTCCTTCTTACAGCTCTTCTGCGGGTTGAAGAATTTTAGTTTTGCTCTGACTGTTCACTAGGAAAGTGGGGAACAGAGAGGCTGAGTTGCTTGTCAAGGTCACTAAGTTAGTAAGTGGGGGATGGCTCCGTGTTTAAGTGTACATCCTGCTCTGCAGAGGACTGTGTTCAGTTCCCAGCCCCCACAGGCCCACTCACAACCATCTGGAACTCCAGTGCCAGGGGATTTAATGCCTTGATCTGGCCTCTGGGGGCATCAGGGTGCACTTATATACATGCAGACAAAACACTTACAATAATAATAATAATAAGTGGCAAGTTGCCCAGCTCTGACTGACTCCTAAACCCAGGCTGTGTTCTATCACACTGTAGTGAAACACAGGCAGCCTCCATAGGTTACTTGTCTCCTGGTAACTCACACACCCATATAAGGAAACGGCCTTCTTGCAGTGCCCGGGATTGTGCATTTATTCCTGCAAAGCTGCTGGTATTTGCAAGGGCCTGGGCCTGGGTCTGGACTGTCACAGGGTGCTGCTCACTGCCCCAGCTGAGCCCCAGGGTTGAGGGTCTGAAGGGTAGGCATTCCCACTGCATCGAGGGAGGGCAGCTCTCCTGCAGTCCCGTGAGCATGGCCACCAACTGAAAACCCTGACACCCCACCACTCTGCCCTCACGAGGCAATTAACTAATTGCTCTGGCCTAACATAACTTTTGGACCAGGGCTGGAACCCACAGCCCTGCAGTGTCCTCGACCCTCTGCCCACCATCCCCGATGGATAAAGAACCCTTAGCCTTATGAAAAGAGTTGTGTGGTTCAGGAGAGCTGTTTTATAGAAACAGCTTGTCGGGGAGCAGGCCAAGGGACCCCGAGTTCTGTTTGCAGTATCAGCAGCACCAGTTTAGTGAGGATGGCCGCTTTTGGAATCAGCTGAAGGTGGTGTGACTGGTATCGAGTCTGTCTGCTCTGTGGTTTCAGTTGATCTGGTAGCACCTCTGTGCCTCCGATGTCCACTCCTGCCCTGGTGGTGGTGGTGGTGGTGGTGTACCCAGACAGATGGCACCCACTATTTGACCAACTTTCCACTGAGCCCGGGGGGTCAGTGAGACACACCAGCTATGGCCCAGAAGAAGAGCATTTATCTGTCTGCCTTTTGTGACTCCTGTGGATAGGACAGACTATAAGACCACAGAGAGATTCGGCCAGGACAGGCCTGCACTGCGGTTGCAGTCTGACCTGAATCTCAGCGCATTTCCTCCAGGGAGCAAGGAGGCTTTACAGAGCAGGGTAGCCAGGGAAGCGAACTGCACGGGTGGGTTTTGTGCTGACCTGCTGTGTCTGGCTGTCTATTTACACTTCCTTTAAAATATTTTAGGATCCAGCTCAGTCTTCTGGTTTTCATCCTTCAGGGTCTGTGGTTGCGGTCGGGACACTGACTGGGAGGTAAGCTCCGCCCCCACCCCACCCCACCCCTCCCACAGCCTGTGCTGTCAGAGTCTGGGAGAGCAGCTGGACGTCTCAGCCTCCCCAGAGGCCTGGCAGGTGCAGGCCAGCTTTGGCGGCATCTTTTCTGTTCATTTACTGAGAATTAAGTCAAAACTCAAAAAGTGAAACTGAGCCCTTCCCATTTGAAACCTTGAGGAAAGCCATGGGTCTGTTTGCGTGTTTCCTCCCCAGCTCCACCCCCCCACCCTATTCCATCTGCCTCTAACTCCAGAGAGCTCCTGGGAGCCTGCCCGAGAGTAGTGGTTCTCAACCTGGGGGCCGCGACCCCTGAACTCTTTGGAAGATACAGATATTTACATTATTACTCATAACAGCAGCAATATTGCACTTATAAAGTAGCAACAGAATAATTTTATGGTTGGGGTCGCCACAACCTGAGGAACTGTACTAAAGGATCACAGCATTAGGAAGCTTGAGAACCACTGATCCAGAGCCTGTGGCAGAAATGGGCAAGAAAACTGAGGAGCGAAGCCTGCTTTCCCAGCTAGAGAAGCTTTCAAAAGTGCCCAGATCCTGGGCCTCGCGTCCAATTCAGCTTCCTCTCCCAGCTCCTCTGACACTCTAGGCAGTAGATCTGTGCTCACTCCCTGGCTTCCCTATGAGCATCAGTGCAACTATGGGCCACTTGTATAAACTCTCTGACTGTCTTTTTGATCTGTACGTTATGGTAAAGCCACCAACACCGGTGGACTGAAAGAACCATGTACACAGGGACATCTGCTGAGCTGGCTAGCCAGTGATGGCTGTGGCTGGTATTATTGTTTGGCAGGGTTTGGCTGTGTTTCCGTTTTGTTTGACTCAGTAGAGCAGTCTGCCCTCAGGGATGTGGTCCAAGACCCCTGCTGGATGTCTAAAGATGTTGTTACAGAACCTCGTGTAACCTAGCTCTTTCCTCTCATCCACGCCCGTGATAAAACTTCACGGCGTAATGTGACTCACGTGAGCGGTGAACGACAGTGACCAATAATCAGATGGGTCTGTTGAGACTGTAGAGGTTCTGTGCACATGGTTTTGTCTCAAAGGGTCTAGTTTTGATGAACTCACCCTCCCCCAATGATGGAATAAAATGATTGGGTTCCTCACAGAGAAGAAATGAAGCAAATAGTGTCCTCAGAACAGATACAATGTAAAACTTACGATTCTTTTTCCGAAATTTTCCATTCAATGTTTTCAAGCCTGTGGTTGAAAAGGACAAAATCATTGAGAGCAAAACCCTGCATGAGGAAGACTGAGTCTGTTATAGCCCCAGCTGTATAGTCTTAGATGTTCCCGCCCATCGTCCTTTCCTAAAAGCATACTACTCTGATTTTGTTTTTATACCTGTGGGTTTATAAAGAAAACTACTCACACGTCATAGCAAAGGTGTCTTAAGAGTCCTTCTGCAGAATGCTTGCAGGGAAGGGACTGGAGAGATGGTTCAACAGTTAAAACCCACATCAGGCAGCTCACGGCCATCTGTAACTCCATCTCCAGGGGGAGTCTGGCACCCTCTGCTGGCCATTCCTGGTACTACATGTGTATAAACCAACCCCCTCCCCCCCGCCCCCCCCCCCACACACACAGGGACCCTCTTTGAGACATCAGAGTTTTAATTCCACCGGCAGACATCGCCATCACTTACCTACTGACAGGGAGGTGACAACGTTCAGAATTGAAGTATCCTAGGATGAAATAGATGACACCTGCGACCTAATCCTACACTCTGTCTCCTCCTCCCACATCTTTGGTCCCAGGACCAAATACTCAGCTAAAAGCAATATACAGGTTTCCTGAAGGCCCCCTGGGTACCCAGATAGTTAGATCCCGAACATAGACAGGACGGCAGGATCTCTGCATCTGTCATCCAGGTCTGAAACCACAGCAGCCAGACCACAGCCAAGGGCCTGGGAACTCCATCACTCTGATGCTTAACGCACCTTGTTTCCTGCTCCCTGGCCTTAGGAGAAGCACTGATTAATCCTGGCATAGTGGGGAGCATTGGGGGTCGAACTGTTGTACCCCTCAACTCTCTACCCACACTCTGGAGTCCCCCACCTCATCCTCATCCTGGGCCGGAGTTCTGGGGCAGCCACCTCATGCTCATGACTCTCTGCTGCACCTCTGACCACAGGCCCTGGTGCCAGCTTTTGCTGGACTTCCTGCCCAAGGCAGAGCAAACAAGATCTCAAGAGAGGCTTCTGTGCTAAGTTCTGAAGGGTTTCTGGTGGTTGTCAGTGTGTTGCTCCTTTCCCAAGGGAAGGCTGGCATGGAGGGGGGGAATTTCCTCGAGTAAGAGCTGAGCGCGTTTGCAACGCCCTGCATTGGGACAGCCTTGTGTTTTTACAGATACCTCACTGTGTGTCTCACGTTTACCACAGGTGGTTTGTGTTCGACACGGAAACAAAGGACTTGGTCACCGTCCACACCGACGGAAACGAGCAGCTGTCCGTGATGCGTTATTCACCAGGTCAGATCCAACTCTCACTTTTCACAAACAGTGCCGCTCTGCACAAGGGACAAGATGACAACTCCTCCAAGGGGGACTGGCTTAAGCATGCATAACATAGCTGTGTTTGTAGCGTTCGCTGCCCTCCCTCGGGTCACGGGGCAACTGTGTTTTAATTTTGTATGAAAAAAAATCTCTATCTCTTCCCCTCTCCCCTCACTCTCTTCCCACCCACCTTTAATTTTTTGAGACAGGGTTTTTCTGTGTAGCCTTATTTGTCCTGGAACTCACTTTGTAGACCAGGCTGACCTTGAACTCACAGAAATCCTCCTGCCTCTGCCTCCCAAGTGCTGGGATTAAAGGTGTGTGCCACCACCTCCTGGCTTATGTTACAGAAAATCTTAAACAGAATTAAACAGTGTGTCAGGGTGAGACCCCCGCCCCTACCCCATCAGCAGGTTTTGAAGTGATCACTCTCTTGCCTTCACGTCCTTCCAAGATGCATGCCATTTACCCAGTACAGATGTGTAGTTCAGAGGTTCATGGGGGCTGGGGAGATGGCTCGGTCCATAAAGCATGGGCCATGCAAGCATGAGTCCAGATGGTCAGTTTCCCAGACCTGTCTGGTATTTATTCTTCTAGATATTATGATTGTGGATGAAATTTTTCTGAATTTTATTTTCAGATGGTTACTAGTATATTGAAATAAAATTGAATTTTGCATATGGCTCTTTTATATAGGTTCCCTTTACTAAACTCTCTAATCAGTTTTAAAGAGGTGGGGTATCATATGTATATGTATGTATGTGTGATTTCTATATATACATGTGTGACTTGTATGTATTTGTGTGCATGGTTTGTGTATATATGTGTGGTGTGTGTAGTTTGTGTGTCATATATGTATGTGTGTCTATGTACGTGTGTGTGGTTTGTATATATGTGTATGTGTGTATGGATAGTGTGTGTGTATGTGTTGTGTTTGTGTGTGGAATGTGTGTGTATGCACATGTGTGGTCTATGTATGTATGTTTGATTTATGTATGTGTGTGTGTGTGTAATTCTTCAGGATTTTTCTTATACAGTGTGATATCATCTGTAAATAAGTTTGCCTTCTCTTTAGATCTAGATGCTTTACTTCTCCTTCACTGCATAGCTGGTTCCTCCAGTAAAATATTGACCAGGGTAGCCAGGGTGGCTCTCTTGTTTTTCTCTCAGTCTTTCATCTTTAGGGACAGAGATACCATTTGTAGGGAGAGCATTCTCTTCTGTCCTGATTGCTCTCTGCATAAGAAGTGTTGAGATTTGTCAAATGCTTTTCTACTTATGGAGAATGTAAGAAAAAATGAGTTGGGCATGGTGGTGCACATCTTTAATACCCCAACACATGGGAGGTAGAGACAGGAGGTTCTCTGTGAGTTCAAGGCCAGTCTGATCTATAAAGAGAGTTCCAGAACATCCAGGGCTATACAGTGAGACCTTGTCTTGAAAAACAAACAAACAAACATGGAGTGTAGGCAGAGTTTTCTTGTCCTGGTAGCAGTTTCCCAAATAAACAACACTGAGACTTAATATTACTTATACATGCTCAACCAATAGCTCAGACTTATTACTAGCTAGCTCTTACATTTTAAATTAACCCAGATTCCTTATTTGTAGTGATGAGGCGAGCAGGTCTGTTTTTTTTCATCCCACCCTGCTCCCGCATGGCTAGTTTTACACCTGAAATAACAGCACACAAATTGTATTCATTTAAACACTGCCTGGCCCCTTGGCTCTAGCCTCTTACTGGCTAACTCTCACATCTTGATTAACCCATTTCTATTAATGTGTATTGCCACTTGACTATTGTTTTTGTTTTTTTTTTTTTTTTGTTTTTCGAGACAGGGTTTCTCTGTGGCTTTTGGAGCCTGTCCTGGAACTAGCTCTTATAGACCAGGCTGGTCTTGAACTCACAGAGATCCGCCTGCCTCTGCCTCCCGAGTGCTGGGATTAAAGGCGTGCGCCACCGCCGCCCGGCTTGACTATTGTTATTAAAAAAAATATACCTGAGGTCCCCCTGCCCCGCACAAACTCCGGCGGGTCCCAGCAGTGCCGGGCGCCGGCTCTAGGGTCCGGCACCCAAGCAAGCGGCTACAGCCTCCCATCAGCGGGAGGGCACACACGCGGCGGGTCAGACATATAAACACAGAAAATAGCCATAAATGTTTATTAAAAAGGGGGAGGGAGAGAGAGAGAGAGAGAGAGAGAGAGAGAGAAAGGGAGGAGAAAGAGAAGAAGGGAGAAAGAGGAGGAGAGAGGCAGAGCTCCGTGTGTACACCGGGAGAGGAAACAGAAAGAGAGCGATGGCAGGGCGGAGGTCAGAAGTTAAAAGGAGTGGGCGTGGCTAGGGCAGGGACAGAAAGAATAACATTCCCACATCTTGCTTTTAATAAAAAGCAAATTAGACACTCCAGTTTGAAGGAATTGGGGCGGCGAATTCTCAAGACTGCTTCCGGCTGATTGTGGGCGTCGTCTTTGGGGGGGGCACGAGAGAAGGCTGGGTGCTGGGAACATCCTGGCATAGCTGGTCTCTTTGCTTTTGACCCATGTCTGTGGCATGGAAATGTCTGGTATCTCTTACCCTGTTTAAGGTATTGGCAGAACAAAGAACAAAGTTAAATTAAGGGAAAAAAAATTTTAGGACCAGGGGATTGAGGGGGTATCTGACCTGTTTAAGATGGATTCTTTAATTTGGCTCCCTGGAACTCACGAGAACTCCTTGGGTTTGTGAAAACAGAAGTTTTAGACATATAATGACTGTAGCATAAGAGATAAATTTGGTTTGAAATTTGTTTGGTGAGGTCACCTTGCAAAACCTCTCAGCTGTCAAACTGTCAGAGATCTTTGAGAAGGATAAGATTTTACTTGAGTTATTGATTAAAAAATGACAGAGAACTTACTTGGTTGGCACCCAGAGCTACTCTTTTTGGGTCCTCCATGGTCACTGAAGGTTGCACTTGAACTCTGCTGTTTAGCGCAGGGCCTGCCAGGCTCCAGAATCCTGTGGGCTAAGAAATCTGTAGGAAGACAGGCCTACCTTGACCTGAGCAGCGAGGCTGTCGATTCCAGTAATTCCGTCCACGTCTAGAGGTCTTTACTTTAGACGAAAGGCAGTTTTGCCCAATGGTCAGCGCTCTGCAGTTGAAGCTAAATGCAGAAGGACGTTGTTCTGCGTGTGTCTGTCTTCTGACTTCTTTGGAGGGAGCAGAGAGCTGCTGCTAGGAGCTAACCTGTCTCTTTTTTGTTGTTGTGAAACGTTTTTAATAATTAAATACTTAAATATCACATTCCCCAGATCTCTGAGCAGTTGAGGGCTGTTTATCAGGTATAACTATAGTATAGAATTCGTGGAAAGTTGGGTCTGAGCTTGACCACACTGGCTCTCAGCAGGTGAGATTTACATTTGTAAAAAGGCAGAGAGAGGGAAGGCATTAAAGCATGAGGCCAGAGTGATAGGTCTGGATGGCTTGGCTCCCATGATCGAGGCGGTGCAAACACCCGCAAAAACTGTGGCACCTCAAGCCTACAACGAGAACGGCTCCCTGTTAAGGCGAGATGCAGATGGCACGAACCCCCGGGCCCTATGAAAAGGCGTCCGATTCCATAGGGGAGCGGGCTATAACCTAGCTGAATTGACTCGCGGGCAAGAGGGATCCAGCCTAGGTCAGGCCGCACGGTAGCGGCGTGCTGCACCGTAGCAGCAGTTACACCGAAAAGAAGGAAGAAAAAGAATGAAAAAAGAAAAAGAGAAAGACTGGAGGCCCCGGGCCTAAAGGAACGGGTGGGCTGAGGGGCTGCCTAAGGCCAGCCGTCTCAGGCACAGGCTTAGCACAGGAGACAAGCCGGATTGAATGCCAGCGAAGGGAACAACCGAGGCCCTGAAAACCCGCGGTTGGAGGTCCCCCCATCCCTAAAAACCGTGAAGGGTTGCCGGGAGCTCAACAGTCAATCCCTTGGGTTAAAAGAGATGGTTAAGCTGGCCGAGATGGGGACACTCACGATTAGTTGATTTGTTGTTTGGAGGAGCTGCATCCAGGCAAATGGAACACGTGGTCGTACTCAGGTCCTGATTCTGCCCCGGGAGGGAGCTGAGTCCCAGACGGCGCCGAAAGCTGGAACTCCGGCCCCAGGTGGAAGTCCGGGGCGGGCGAATCATCCGAGTCACGGCACCATTTGTTATTAAAAATATACCTGAGGGCTGGAGAGATGGCTCAGTGGTTAAGAGCATTGCCTGCTCTTCCAAAGGTCCTGAGTTCAATTCCCAGCAACCACATGGTGGCTCACAACCATCTGTAAAGAGGTCTGGCACCCTCTTCTGGCCTTCAGGCATACAGACAGAATATTGTATATATAATAAATAAATAAATATTAAAAAAATATATATACCTGAGGTCCCCCTGCCCCGCACAAACTCCAGCGGGTCCCAGCAGTGCCGGGCGCCGGCTCTAGGGTCCGGCACCCAAGCAAGTGGCTACAGCCTCCCATCAGCGGGAGGACACGCACGCGGCGGGTCAGACATATAAACACAGAAAATAGCCATAAATGTTTATTAAAAAGGGGGAGGGAGAGAGAGAGGGGGGAAGAGAAGAAGGGAGAAAGAGGAGGAGAGAGGCAGAGCTCCGTGTGTACACCGGGAGAGGAAACAGAAAGAGAGCGATGGCGGGGTGGAGGTCAGAAGTTAAAAGGAGTGGGCGTGGCTAGGGCAGGGACAGAAAGAATAACAACTATGGCTTACCGGCATGAGTCTAGCCACTGTCTGTCTTGGGTAGGAGAAGCATGGCGTCTGCCTGACTCTGCTTTCTTTCTCCCAGAATTCTGTTCTGTCTACTCTGCCTATCTAAGCTGCTGTCCTATCAAAAGGCCAAGGCAGTTTCTTTATTAACCAATGAAAGTAACACATAGACAGATGACCCTCCTACATCACTTATTTACACTCTGCCATGTGACAGTACCTTTATTAGCATGGCACATTCATCTCCTGCTCCCTCTGCATCTGGCTGGCGACTCCTGACTCTGCCCTTCTTTTTTCTATCACTCTCGGTTTGGTTTTCCTACCTAACTATCCTATTCAGCGATTGGTCAGTACAAGAGAGTATCATCCTGCAACCCATCTTCCTCAAAAGTTGTTCATGTGAGCGAGCCTGTGTTTCCATTTCTTCTCTATTATCCCAATGGCAGTCCCTGGAGCTTTCCTCTGGGTAATACTGCCTTCCCTCCTCCCATCACAAACTGCCCACTGCATGTGAGTGCCCTGGGCCAGCCAGCCATCTGGAGTCAGTGCTCTCTGTCAACCCAATGGTTTTGACAAATCAGGCAGCACACTACTGAGAAGCTCCACTAAAAGCAGGTGACCATGTGTTCTCTGACAGAGGAGTGTGGGAGAGAAAAGATGGCACTAATGTCTAGAAGGTCGCAGAGAAGCCCAGGAGCAGCACCTGGGCAGTGGACAAAGGCTTTGGGGAGTGGCTGTCCTAGTCAGTGCTATTGCTGTGAAGAGACGCCATGACCAACGCACTGCTTAGATGAGAAAGAATTTAATTGGCTGGCTTACAGTGCCAGGGTTTAGTCCATTACCATTACGGTAGGGAGCATGGCAAGCAGGCAGCACTGGAGCAATACTGAGAGCCACATCCTGATTTATAGGTAAGAGCGAGACTGAGACTGACTGGCTAGGTCTAGCATGAGCTTTTTGAAATCTCAAACTATTCCCAGTGACACACTTTCTCCAAGAAGACCACATTTCCTAATCCTAATCCTTTCAAATAGTGTCAAATCCTAGTCACTGAGCCTTGAAATCTGAGTTGATGTGAGCCATTCTTTGTTTGTTTGTTTGTTTGTTTGTTTGAGACAGTGTTTCTCTGTGTAGCCCTGACTGTCCTGGAACTCACTTTGTAGACCAGGCTGGCCTCAAACTCGTAGAGATCCACCTGCCTCTGCCTCCTGAGTGTGGGGATTAAAAGTGTGTGCCATCACCACCCGGCTATGGGAGCCATTCTTAATTCAAACCACCACAGTGGCCTCAGCTACCAGAACTGAAATTTGAACCCAGGCAGCCATGAAACACATGACAGGTGAAGGTGCTTATTGCTAAGCCTGGCCATCTGAGTTGGATCCCTAGGGAGCAAACTAACTCCCTATGAATTGTCTTCTGATCTCTACTCATGCAGTGTGGCATGTGCACACACACACATACACACATGTGCACGCACACACACATGTGCACACACACGTGTGCACACACACATACACACACACAATACACCCTGGGTCACAACTAACTCCCTATGAATTGTCTTCTGATCTCTACTCATGCAGCATGGCATGTGCACACACACACATACATGTGCACATACACACACATGTGCACACACACATACACACACACAATACACCCTGGGTCACAACTAACTCCCTATGAATTGTCTTCTGATCTCTACTCATGCAGTGTGGCACGTGTACACACACATGTATGCATGCACACACACACACACACACGTGCACGTACATACACCCTGGGCCACTATGGTTTTAATCTTAAAATATGGGATTGGCAACCCCTGCCTCCTAATGTTTATTCGGGTTCCTGTGGGAAGAGTTTAGACAGCACTGGCCCACAGCCACCGCTCGGAAAGTGGTTGTTACTGTGGTTGTCAGCGTAGAGCGCTGTGGTCATGACCAGATGGGTGTCAGGACAGGGACACTGGATCTTCTGACGTTCCCTGGCCCTATTTGGAGCCAGCAGTGTGGGCACTCTGTCAAGGATCCCAGCCTCTGTAGTATGCTTTCTTTCCCCCTCTCCAGCAAATATGTTTGCCCCCTCCCTTTGGGCTTCCTTGACTGCTTAGGCTGCTTCGATCTTGCCCTCTTCCACATTTTGCTAGAGCATCCTAAAATACCATTTTCTGGTGGTCGCAGTCCATGCCCCCCTGTGTTAATCCTTCTATGGGGAGAGAACTGACCTTCTGGGCAAAGCGATGGTGTGTGCCAGTTGTAGGGCCCTGGTCTCCCTTATTCCTGTGGTGCATTTATGGGGACAGTTTATGATCAACTAACTAAGCTTCCTGTGTGCCAGGGACTTCCTAGTGAGCCTGACTGAGGACTTCAGGGCAGCCTACACATGTGTGTAAGAAAATGGCTCCCAAAGGGAGTGGCACTAGTAGGAGGCGTGGCCTGTTGGAGTAGGTGTGGCCTTATTGGAGGAAGTATTTCCCTGTGGGGATGGGCTTTGAAGTTCTTATGAGGCAGTTCACTTCCTGTTGCCTGCCAATCAAGATGTAGGACTCTCAGGGCCAGCACCATGTCCCACCAGGATGATAATGGGCTGAACCTCTGAAACTATAAGCCACCCCATTAAATGTTTTCCTTTGTAAGAGTTGCTGTGGTCATGGTGTCTCTTCACAGCAACAGAAACCCCAACTAAGACAGCATGCTCTGTGGGCAGAGATGGATGATCAGTAGGAGCAGGACTTGCCTGCAGGCTGGCTGGCTGGAGGAACCCATCATCCCTCACTCCTTCCTCAGCGCCCTCTCAACCACTTGAGGTCACTACTCTGCTGTCGTTCCCTTGTCTTTCCTGCTGGCCCTGCTCAGGACACACTGGCATTTCTGGACTAGTCTTTAGATCCTGTTTCTTCCTGGTGGGTCTTAGGGTCTCCCCCATCATCAACTTTGGCTGTTTGTTGGCCGGCTACAGGGAGGACTCTGCCACCCTTACCGAAAGCTCCTTGCTTGGCACCAGCCCTGCAGCCCAGCATCCTAGACTTCCTTGACATAGGCAGTGAACCCACTGAGGTGGAGCCTCGGGAGGATACAAGGACTCCTTCTAGGGCCCAGGCCCTATGAGGAAGGCTGTGGCTGCAGAGGCCCAGTCTCAGACAACCAGGGCTGAAAAACTGGGTCTCCACCTTGCAAAGGTGGGGAAGGGGACAGCCAGGGAAGGGTTATATACAATTTATAGGATTATATTTCAGGGGCCAGAGAGAACTCAGTGTTTAAGAGCACTAGCTGCTCTTGCAAAGGATATGAGTTCAGTTCCCAGCACAGACATGGCAATTTATAACTACCTGTAACTCCAGTTCCAAGGGTTCTGACGCTCCCTTCTGGCCTCCTCAGGTACTGCATGTACATGGGGCACATACCTACATTCATGTGGACAAAATACACATACACATAAAATAAAAATAAAGATTTCAAATTTTACTTTAAAAGTTTGAAAAGAAGGATTTTATAAACTTTTACTAGACTCTATACTTTTTTTTGGGGGGGGGGTGGTTCGAGACAGGGTTTCTCTGTAGCTTTTGGAGCCTGTCCTGGAGCTAGCTCTTGTAGACCAGGCTGGCCTCGAACTCACAGAGATCCGCCCACCTCTGCCTCCCAAGTGCTGGGATTAAAGGCGTGCACCACCACCACCCAGCAGACTCTATACTTATACTTATATACTAATTCTATGGGCATTTTTCAAACAAGAACTTTGAAAAGCAATGTATTGGGCTGGAGAGATGGCTCAGTGGTTAAGAGCACTGGCTGCTCTTCCTAGCAACCACATGGTGGCTCACAACCATCTGTAATGAGATCTGGTGCCCTCCTCTGGTGTGTGGACATACATGGAGGGAGGATGTTGTATATATAATAAATAAATAAATAAATCTTTTTTTTAAAAAAAAGAAAGAAAAGCAATGTATTTCCCTTTGATAGTTTGTTAATTGGGCTGCTTGGTTCGAATCTATGGTGGCAAGTGCCCTTTTCTCTTGTGATGAATAACACAGTGACTTCACATTCATAATCTGTCCTGTTTCTGCAGATGGGAATTTCTTAGCAATAGGCTCTCACGACAACTGCATCTACATTTACGGAGTTGGCGACAACGGGAGGAGATACACAAGAGTCGGCAAGTGCTCTGTACGTTTTTCCGTTTCCTGGGGGTGCTTACGTGGTCATTTCATGACGGTGGCGTGGTGTCTTCTCCATTCTGAAAGGCACGAGGGACTTACCCAGTGTTCTCCCCAGGGCCATTCCAGCTTCATCACCCACCTCGACTGGTCCGTGAACTCACAGTTCCTGGTGTCCAATTCTGGGGACTACGAAATCCTTTACTGTGAGTAGCGGGGCAGCAGGGTTGTCTGGGTTTGGATGACTCAGGACACTCGCTCTGAGACTCCCACAGGTCTGTGTGGAACGAGGCCCTCTCCATCTCTCAGTGTCCTCTGTGAGGTGGGGCCTGATATTGGATTGGGTTGATTGGGAGGGATCTTGTTCCCCACCCTGGGGAAGAAGTGAGCCCCATGTGGAGATCCTGGAGGTGGGTGAATGTCACAGTATGGCTGGCCTTGGTGAAAGTACCCTCCCAAGCAGGCAGAGACCATGAAGTCCCTCCCACTTGGGTGGATAAAAGCCCCGGGGCCCTATTCCTTTTCTTCAAGCCTTTCTTGAAGTCAGTACCTGGGAGGAGGAAGGATGCCAACAGCAGCCTTTGCTCTGAGCAAAATGGAGGGGGCCGTGGGATATGACAGTGTTCAGGTCTCCCCCCGTAGAACGTTCCTTCAAATGCACACTGCTGTTTGCCTACACTTTCTCATGATTCACAGTGATTTCTGGCACTTTGAAAGTTCTTGGCCCCTTTTATGAATAAAGAAATCAGGGTTCAGATGCAGGTGAGGGGCCTACAGCCAGGGGTAGGGAGGAAGTTACTCCCCTGGGCCTGTTGCCTGCTTGGTAAGGAGCCTGGGAAAGGCAGAGAAGAGAGGCAGCCAGTTCCAGGAGGAAGCCCTTTCTCCACGGGTCCCGCCTCACACGGGTGCACAAGAAGGCAGTTGCTTGTGGTATGGGCCTGAGTCTAGAACCTACCCAGACAGATGAGCCTGAAGGCCTTGGCACCTGCTGAGACTGGTTTCCATGAACTTTCACCCCTGCCTCAGAGCTGAAGAGGCTAAGAGATGAGCATGTGCATGCATGTGTGTATGTGTTGTGTGTCTGTCTGTTGTGTGTGTGTGTGTGTCTGTGTCTGTGTGTGTTGTGTGTCTGTGTGTGGTGTGTGTGTACATGCTGGAAGAGGGCTGAACAGTCCAGAAGCAAGGCAGGGTTCAGGCCTGCCATGAGGACACTGCTGTTGTTCCTTTTGGAGACTACAGCTCCCAGCATCTCCCTGGACTGGAAGCCGCACAGGTGCAGGGCATTTCTCCCAGATGCCCCTATGTTCCCCGTTAAAAACAGGGGTCGCCACGAGCTCTCTCTCTCTCTCTCTCTCTCTCTCTCTCTCTCTCCCTCCCTTTCCTCTTGTCTCTTCACACCCATCCCTCACCTGTTGTTACCCCCCCATTAAAGTGCACCCACGTGGGACCGCTGCATGTCCATGTCTCCTTCCTAACCCCGCACCGCCGTGTGTCTCGTGTAACATCTCCACTCTCTAACCCCGCAGACCAGACAAAAAAGAATAACAACTGTCATGTGGTGGCTGGGGACCAGAGACTGGCCACAGATGGGAGAAGCCATGCTGGTGGTGGGGAGCAAAAGAGGGCATCTCAGAGAAGGACACTGAACCCTGAAAGGCAGCCTCTCCTAAAGCCCAGATTTGCGCTCCTTCCCTGGCAAACTGACAGCTGTGCACCACTGCTCCCAGGGCTAGGAGAAGGTTCTTCCCAGATGGGGCGTGGCTCCGAGGACCCTGCCTGGCCCCAGGGAGGGTGGGGGCCCTTGGCTGAAAAATCACAAGGCTGTTTGCTTCTTCCAGGGGTCCCATCTGCCTGTAAGCAAGTTGTGAGTGTGGAAACCACAAGGGACATCGAGTGGGCCACCTACACCTGCACCTTGGGATTCCATGTCTTTGGTAGGGGTCCACAGATGTCATTGACTTTGAACATGGAAAATGTGTTCTAACGTATGAGATCACACCACCTCAAATCTTTCTTTAAGAATTTATATATTTTTAATTGTTTATGGGTATGAGTGTTTTGTCTGTGTGCATGACTATGCACCATGTGTGTGCGGTGCCAGTGGAAGCCAGAAGAGGGCGTCAGATCCCCTTGGAACTAGAGTTACTGATAGTTGTTAGCAGCCATGTAGGTGCTGGGAATCGAACCCAGGCCCTGAACCACTGAGCCATCGTTCCAGCTTCACCATCTTCAGTCTTGTCCATCTTCTCTATCACTGCTTTGGGCCATGATACACACTCTCTCATCTCCCAGGCTCAGGCTATGTGAGAAGGATGAGGGAGGAATTGACCCAAAAGCACAGGCTGGTCCTCCTACAGTGATTACATGGATGTTGTACCTATATGAACCATGTAACACTTGATTCATTTGCCACTTGTTAGGATTATTATATTCTTTGATCCTTAGCCTAAAATTTTCACTTCCTTCAAAGCTCATCTTAGCCTAACATGAGTCGCTACAATCTGAGAAGCTGGAAGCCAGCAGACTGATAAGACTTCGTAAGTCTCTTCAGTGCGGCTACTCTGTTTCCTGATGTTGAGTTCAAGCCCTCTAGGTTTACACCAGGGCTGCTTGCTGGGAAGCTGGTGTACTCAGCCCCCTCACATGTAAAGTTTTCAACCAAAAGTCTCTCCCTGGAAACAGTGCCCCTACCATCCAGGTACCCCTGCAATCTCAAGAACCTACAATGGAAAACCGCCTCTTCATAACCAGGGCAGTTGGTACTCTGCCATTGCACCCAGACGGGCCCCAACGGAGGCAGGTAGCTCAGCAAAGCTGTAGGGAACGATGCAGAGCTTCTCAAGGCTGGCCCAGGCTAGACTGGACCAGGAAGCAGAGAGAAGCAGGAGCTGGAAATGAGCATCCTCCTCGCCCTGGATTCTAGAGCCCAGGCTGAAGGTGGTTTTCTTTTTGTGATGTGCTGGTGACCAGGTCCTGTGTGCTGTGGGTCTGGGGTCTCCAGTGATGTCTGTGCTCTGTTTCAGGAGTGTGGCCAGAGGGCTCTGACGGAACAGACATCAACGCCATCTGCCGGGCCCACGAGAAAAAGCTCCTGTGCACAGGCGATGACTTTGGCAAAGTGCACCTCTTCTCCTACCCTTGCTCACAGTTCAGGGTAAGGCCTTAGGCACTCACACTCTTCCTCAGGGCTGGCACTGTGCTCTGACCTGTTGGAAATGAACTGTGGGTCAGGGCTGCCAGCATGACCCAACTAATCTGCTGCCTGAGCACATCTGAGGTTCCCCTCTGCCCTCGGAGCAACCTCAACCCAGATGTGGCCACAAAGCTCTCTATATCTGGTATGTCTACTTCTGCAGCTATATGGAACCCCAACATACCACACACACACGCACACGCGCGCGCACATACACACACACACACACACACACACACCACTCCATCCCTGCTGAACTGACCATGCCTGTGCCTAGATTGCTTTCCTGGGCCTTGGTGAATCTGAACATCCTTCAGCCAGAAGACCCTATCCCTCACCCCAGCAACTGCCTAGTCCCACCCTAGGGTTGGCTCATACCTGGTGCATCCTCTGGTATTGACTTACTTGATTTCAGGTGTATCATGTGTTTGCTTCTGTCCTGGAGGATTAGTTCTACACCATTCTTGAGTCCTGCACATGAAGCAGGTGCACAGACAAGAGCAGCTTAAATCGGGGGAGTAAGGGAGTTATGGACTGATCTCAAATGCAAGCATTCCTGATGCCCATCCCCTCCATCTAAGCTTTCCTCCTTGCCATATTTTTCCAGGCTCCAAGCCACATCTACGGTGGACACAGCAGCCATGTCACCAACGTCGACTTCCTCTGTGAAGACAGCCACCTTATCTCCACGGGTGGGAAAGACACGAGCATCATGCAGTGGCGGGTCATTTAGTCCCCAGGGGAGCTCTGGGAGCAGATGGCACCCGAGGAGACAGACTCACGTTCCGCTTGGTCACTGTGATTTCTGTTTTGTCTACAAACTCTTACAAACCTCAGGAAAATTGTCCCTCTACCGGTTACCTTAGTTGGGGAGCCAGCGAGTGTCACACCAGATAAGCGGTTTCGTGTCCGCTTTTGTTATATAAGACGGGACAGAATGCATGTTGGGTAAAGAAAGTTCCCAAGGTTTACATGGCAGTGGCATCAACGGAAGGGACTGGTGTGTCCTTATAGTCACTTCTATGAACTCTTCAGAATGGTCACAGAATGCCTTTTAAAATATTGTATATTGTCTTCACTGCTTCACCTTGCTAGGTCGGATATTTATAATGAAGTACCGAACTGCGGTCATTGATTAATTGGTCCTAAAAGGATAAATCACATAACTGAATCAGGAATGCAAATACCAGACTTTCCTTGGTCATGTAACTAAGATCTCACTAACCCCTCCCTTTGGGAGGCTGGCAAGAAAGGGAATGTGTACTCTCTGAATAAACGGTTTCCACTACAGAACCCTTGGGCTCCAGTGGGCTGTATCGGTGCTTCCACACTCTGGACAGACTGTCCTTCCCGGGGCACAGCCAGTTTCTCAGCACCTCCACAAACTTCACCCCCGCCGCCCATCTCTGTTTGTGTGCCCTGATTAATGGTGAGACATTTAGCCACCGCCCTGTATATTAATGGCATGATACAGTATTGTCCTTGTATAGGGTTTAGTAACTCACGATAAAATGCCCAAGGCTGGGCCTCACTGTGCGTGCTTTGGACATTGTCCACTTGTACCCAACGACCAAGTAGATCAAGTCGGAGAAGGACTGTCTTCAGTGTGGCAGCGGCCTGGGGAGTGCAGCAGCTCAGGGGCTCCCGGTGCTAAGGGCATCCCCCTTTCCCGACTCTTGTGCATGGACAGCGCACATCATATGGACTAAGATTGTGCTCTGCCGAATAGGACATAGGTGGTCTAAATGCATCAAGAAAGCCTTACCCACTGTGTGACAGATTGAATTCATTGTTTACATTGGGGACTGCACCTCAGATTTCTAAACAGAAGAATCACAAAGAGCTAAGGACAAATGCTGAGATTTTTAACCCACTTAAGCAAACAAGCGAATCGAGTTACCTGAACTCTACCACACCGATGGAGGAAAACTTTGGAGGCATTTCCTTTGCCGTCTCTAGCCTGCTGTGAAAGGGCGGGGCACCAGGAAACAACGTGACTCAAGATGAAGCCGTTTGTATGAACCCTTATCAGATATATTCTATAATGAAATAAAATCTTAAACGTGGATTTCTTATTGACCTATGTTTCTGAAAGTGTATCAATTAAAGTATTTAAAGTTAGATATGACCCACACTGAGGGCTCACTAGGTCCCTTGCAGATGGAGTTCTGCTCTGTGGACAGTATGGAAATCTTCATCAGATGGGACAACTCTAAAACGTACTGGCAAAATGGTCACTTTGAGTTGATAGTAAAAGGACTAATTAGATATCAAGGAAGGGAAAGAGACCCACGACAAGTTGCATATTGGCTCCTTTGGTATTACCATGGCCTGGCAGAAACCACTTCAGGGAGGGAGGACTTGGCTTAGATTATGGTGTCAGGGGCTGCAGGCCACTGTCACTTGACCCCAAGCATTTGGGGACAACGTCATGGTGAGGGGAACAGATTGGAGAAGCAACTTCGTTGTCTGATAATAGGAAACAGCAAGAAGGAAGGGACCAGAGATACCAGCCATCTAAGGACCTACCCTCAGCAGCTACTGCCTCTATTGGTGCTGCACCTCCTCGAGTTTCCAGAACCTCCCACAATAGCACGCCAACCGGGACCAAGCATTCAAAGCCTGTGGGTGACATGTCACACATAACACATATAACAGCTTATAAGTCAAGAAGAAAGATGTATATACATGTGCTCATACTTAAGATGTGTACTTACAAAGTATTATTCTATATTTTATTAGTTATGAAGACAATGATAAGTTTTTATATATTTTAAGCCAACCATCACAACATTATTAAGTACATAGTATATAGTAATTATTTATGAATAGTATCAAATAGCACTATCACGGTGGTATTGTATTTAAGTGGCCCAGTGTTAGATTTACAGGTAGTATTTGTTCATTATTCATATAGTACACAATAACAGCTTACCACTGCTCACTCCATCCTGGAGACAAGGAGCTGACTTGTCTTTCCTCGTATTCAGGAAACTGGAGAGAAGGATGTAATTAAGATTCTCTGTAACGCAGATATAAAAACAAATTTGTTTTCTAGGCTTAAAAAGCAAGTAGGTGTCTTAGCATCCGTAAGTTGAACACTGTAGCGGTATTTAGCTTCACTTTGAACTCGGAATTAAATTTAGTTAGCTCCTCTGTCAGATGCATTCCGCCACCTAGTGGCAAGACAGCAGAACACAGTCCGTCTTTCCCCTCAGCACCGTGGAGGAGGACAGCACTCTTATTCCAGTGTGCTTGGTCTCTGCTGTGAGGAGCGTGTGCACAAGCGGAGGGCTCGGAAGAGCTTTCAAGGGTTCCTGAAAGAGCCTGACATTTCTCCAGTCTTCTGGAACCAGGAAAAGACTTCATGTTTAAGGAGTGGCTTCCTCCCTTGAGGGTCCCCCTTCTGAGGCTGAAGAGGGTGCTGCTGGCGGGAACCTAGGCACCGCTCTCTGGCTCTCTTGCTCTAAGGAGGGTCACTTCTATTCCAAGGACACGTTTGTGCCTCACGGCCAACACTAGCTTCATCTGGGCACATGGCTGAGAGTGTGTCTCTTTTGGCTTTGGAATTTTCGTCACGGTCCACAAATCCAGGGAACACATACCACGTTCCCCATGTGACTTGGGAGAAGACAGAAATGACCCCTGACCTTCCCTATAAAAGGAAGATGGTGTAATCAACAGAGCATCCCACACACACACTCCGAGAAATCCTCCTCCAAATTCTTTTAAAATATTTTAAAAACAATTTTTATTATAGTTATCTATTTAGTGGGAATGAGGGCAGGTGTGTGTACCATAGTGTACATGTGGATGTCAAAGGACAGCTGGCCAGTCTGTCAGTTCTCTCTCTCTCTCTCTCTCTCTCTCTCTCTCTGTCTTTGGTTTTTCAAGACAAGGTTTCTCTGTCTAGCAATGTTGGATGACCTGGAACTCACTTTGTAGACCAGGCTGGCCTCAAACTCACAGAGATCTGCCTGCCTCTGCCTCCCGAGTGCTGGGATTAAAGTCCTGTCAGTTCTCTTTATTCCTGTGGGTTCTGGGGCTCGAACTTGGCTCGTTGGGCTTGACAGGAAGCACCTTTGTCCACTGAGCCATCTCTCTAGCCTATCTTTTTAAAATTTCTAACTCCTGACCTTGTATGTCTGTAATGTGCATGAGGGAGCCTAAGAGGCTAGGGGAGCCCTTTGTAACCTGTACCTCGACCTATGGAGTCTTTGAAGTACATTATTAGCTCTTGACTCAAGGTTCAACACCTGCTTACATCACCAGCGCTGCTGTGACAAGCCTTAGGTGTATTCTGCATGCATCTGTGCAATAGGATTAGATGTGTTCTGGGTGGACACGGGTATTGCCAGCCCATCTCCCAGGATGGACCAGCAGCAGAAAGAGGTACCCTCTGTTCCACTTCCTTTCCACATCCAGACATGTCTATTCAGTTTCAACAGCACAGCAACCCCCAGAAGAGTAAACCGGCTGTCTTTTCTGAAAATGAAGCAGCAGGCGGTTAGAGATCAGAAATGCTTTCTCAGGGTTTCTCCACGGCTGGTGGAGCAGAGATCAGGGAAGATGCCTCCACCCTCTCAATCCATGTCCTCCAGTTCTATGTGCGCCTTATCATCAGCCCCCACTGGAGACCATGCTAAGGGAAGGGTAGAAAGTACTGCATTCTGTGTGCAGTCTGCAGCGTGTAGAATGAGTGCCAGCCACTTAGCCTAAGACCCGTGTGACTAGAAAACTGGACATTTTCTCTCCCAACAGCGATTATTGGACCAGTACTCTGCACATACCATTCGGGTGAGTGCTCATATGGGACACATTTAATTATTGTGATGGTTAATGTTGATTATCAAGTTAATGGGATTTGAAATCACCATGGAAACAAATCTGTAACTGGAGGTTTCTCTCCTGTCTGTCAGTTCCCAGATAACCACTCTGAGGCTTAATATTAATTGCAAACTGGCCTATCAGCTCAGGCTTGTTATTAACTAGCTCTTACAACTTAAACTATCCCATTTCTATTAATCTGTATATCACCATGTGCCCTGTGGCTTACCAGCAATGCTCTGGCATCTGACTCCTTCAGCAGCTGCTGGCATCTCTCCGACTGCCTTCTTTCTCTCTGTATCTCTGTTTGGATTTCCTGCCTAGCTATACTCTACCCTGCCATAGACCAAAGCAGCTTCTTCACCAATGATAATGATTCCCCTACAGAGGGGAATACCACATTGCAAATCTCTGGTCATATTTATTAGGGATTATCTAGATTAGGTTAACTGAAGTAAGAAGATTCATTTTAACCACGAGTAGACTTTTCCATGGACTGGGAATCCCGAGCTTAGCAAGGGAGCTGGGCAGGTGGCCTTCTCTGCTCCCTGACGACAGATAGTGTGATGAGCCATCTCATGTTCTTGCCTGCCACGACTTCCGGCCCATAGTGAACTGAGCCCTTGAACAGTGGGTCATAATAAACCCTCCCTTCCTTAACTGGTGGCAGCGAGACAAGTAACAAATACATTCAGACAGGACTAACCTAAAAGAGAAGAGAAAGGGAAGCCGGGGGCCCATCATTCCATTCTCACCTCTCCAGCACTGGCTGGGAATGGACAGGCAGGTGAGGCTTTCCTGCTGTCCTGAGAGTTCCCATCAACTTCTTCAGGGTCCTGTGACAAATGTTCTTCAGCAATGGAGCAGGTTCCTGGACAAGGGAAGACTGTCAGGGCCCGTGGGCCCCAACATAGAAAACTATTTTCCCTAACTGGACCAGTACGGAGGTGCAAGAAATAACCAGACACAGTTCACACAGTCATCACGGAAGGACATTTCAGTCTTCGTCTCTCCTAAAGATCTACCTGTGTTTATCATACAAAACACCTTTTATCCCCCAGGTGAACCAAGGTGGAAGCTCATTAATATTCTCTCTGGGGGGGGGGGGAGATGCGGGGCTAAGGAAACACCTGCACCTTAGTCACCAGCTTTGGCAAGCACCTCTCCCTGGGCGATCTACAGTTTTAACAAAGGAGAAAGGAGCCATACATCCTGGCCTTTGTTAGGTGGCTGTCTTACTTGTTTGGCAGGATTGCATCCACCTAGTGGTCAGTGAGCCTTCTGTAAATTACTTTATATGAAATATTGTCGCGTCCACCCTCGACCAGCAAGGAAAAACGCAACACCCGGAGCTCTTCTTGCAGCAGTTTTCAGGACTTTATTCATAGCAATTTATCTCCTTCTCCTTCTCTTTCTCTCCCCGGGCAAACCCTCTCCCAGCCCTTAAGTAGGCATGGACTGCCAACCCCGAACTGCCAGGTGGGCACTGCCCATAGGTTCACGCATATGCACGCAGCTGATAATCATTGCGTGATCATAGCATAGGTCAGACTTTAGCCATAGGAGTTGATTATACATCTCCATCAGTTGTGATTCCACGCAGCTCGCTACAAAATATGGGCCCACAGAGGACTCAATCCTCTCTTCTTGTTGGTGAGTTACTATGGCAATAAGTGGGAGGGGCAGGAAACATAGAAGACCCTAGAAAGAATTTGGTGATATCATTTCTGCTTATAACATTAGCAGACCAATCACTCCCCACTTCCCAAACCTGAACTAGGAAGTTGAATGTCTCCCTGCCATGGGAAGGTGATGTCACATGCTCTGTGATATTTTTGGACAAATGAGTTTACCAGAAGGCCCTCAGATCATGGCAATGAAAGCATCCTCAGAAACCGGTTTTCTCTCATCCTGGCGAGTCCTCTCCTGTTTACCTTCCTTCCCAGGCAGGGGAAGATCCAAGACTTAGGCATCAACAGAAAGCTGAAGGGGGGTGGGGGAGAATTCCCTGCATACTCAGGATAGTCAGATAGAAAGATGTGGGACTCAGGCTAGCCAAGCAGCCAGCATACGCTTTACCACCCTAGAGATGCCCTGACCTCTTTTGGCATGGCTACACTGAAACTGAGGGGCGGATAGTCTTGAGGAGTATCCCCAAAGTATTCCATAGACAACTGATGCCGGAGACTCCTAGTTTGAAAGGCGCTCAGAAGACTGTATTAACTTACACCATAAGCCCAGAGTGAGTGCTGTGTCTGTCTGCCAACCCGTCTTTTTTCCTTTCTCTCTCTCTCCCTGCTGCCTTTCTTCCTCTGAGTTAGGGACACCCTCAGGCTAGGGGGCAATGGGAACTGTGATTGGAGATGGTAACAGAGACAGAACAGGCAGGTGAGCAGGGATGGAGGCTAAGCCTAGCACCTGCGTGACCTTGTCAGGGCAGTGGCAGAAAGAAAGCCTAAACCTTGCAATCCTCTGTGGGACACCTCAGACCCCGGGGCATTCCAACCCTCCAGTCTGTACTTACCTATGCAGTCAGCCCTGGAGAGCCAAGAGCACTGTCCCTGGGGAGACAGCTTCCTTCAAATCCCTTTTGCTAGCAACAGGGTTTTTGTTTTGCTTTATTTTTCTTATTTATTTGTTCTTTCTTTGTTTTTCAATACTGAGAATCTGGGACTCCAACTCAAGGTATAGCAATGCTAAGCAAGCACTCCCCACTGTGCTGCATCTGCTGCCCCCTCTCCTACAGATTAGAAGTAGATTTACCCCAATGCTAAGCAAGCACTCCCCCACTGTGCTGCATCTGCAGCCCCCTCTCCTACAGATTAGAAGTAGATTTACCCAAGGTCAATGAGACCTTCTCAGGCAGTACCAACTACCCTGTTTGCTTTTCTTTATAAAAGTACTGTGTCTTTAAATGATAAAATTGTACACTCTTATTATAGCAAACTCAAAAAGAGACTCAGCTGCTCCTGCTACCCCAAAATAGCACAATTGCTTTTAGTGTATGTTCTTCCTATATTTTCTATCAGTCAATTTTTAGATCTATTTCGCTGGTTGAAATTTTTGCTTGTTTCAAGCTATATAATTTTATATGTATTTTCCCATTATAGCTTGTTATAAATGTTATAAATGACTCGACTCGTGTACATAGTATGATGAGCGATACTCTCACATGATGATTATGATGATGGTGGTGACAATGACAGTAGTGATGGCGATGATGGCAATAGTAATGGTGATGACATAATGGACCTGGTGATAAGGATGCTGTTGACAGTGATGATGACAGTGGGTGCAATGATGATGGTGATGGTGGTGATGCTAATGGCTATGGTAGTGATGCTGATGATAATAATGGTGGTGAGGATAAGATGATGGTAGTGATGGTGATGACAACAACAATGAGGACCGATGATAATGGTGATGGTGATCTTAGTGATAATAATGATGAGAGTGGTGGTGCTGATACAGTAATGAGAACTATGATGATGATGATGACGGCACTGATAATGGCAATGTTGATGGTGGTGATGGTGATGGCATATGGCAATGCCACATAAATTTATTCAGAAGAATTTTGGCCTTCTATATTCTAATCTAAAGGAAGTCTACTCTAAGAGAGTAGTCTAAGAAGAATCTATTATAAAAAATAGAAGTAGAAGTCCTGACTGTTAGGAATATTTCTTAAGCGAGCTCTCTGACGACGCAAAAAATTCCTAATCAAGCCAAATTAAAAAATATCCAGGTTTAATGGGAGATCTGTGCTCTCGGGTGGCCCCGAGGGGAAAACTGGAAAGCCACAGCGACCCCCAGGAGGAAGAATGGGAGACCACGTGTTCTTCTTTTGGGGGATCACTTAAGTACCCTGGGGAGTGGTCCTGACCCACCCCCAGGGAGGGGTCAGGACCTGGCCTGCTGGGATTTGAAGTCCAGACCAGGCCTGGGAGCTGGGATAGATGTGAGGGACTGGGGCCTGGGCTCCCAACCTAACATGGACCGATGGCATTGTCTCTCTATGTTGAGCAGCACAGCAAATGTGTAATGAAAAGAAACGAGCAACTTTTGTCCCAGCCTTCTTCTGTAGTCTCAAAGAAGAGAAAAATTGTTTTTATGGCCTTGTTGACTCAGAATGCCACACAAAGCCACAAGTAGATGTTAACACACTCTATCTACACGTTGTTCCCAACATTGTGGGTTGCTTGCATTGCTTTCAGTTCCTTGATGCTCTCATGGCCTTAGACCCGCTCATGACAAATGCACACAGGCATGCATGCACACACATAAACAATTTTCTGAGTCAGGGACATGGATTGGTAACAAAGATAGAGATCATGGATCATGGTATATTTGAAGTTATGTGTAAGTGTTACTTACATCGGAAGTCCAAAGTGGAGGCCGTTTAATCCTGAGCAGGTTGGATGTGCAGTGTGTAAGCGGAACGAGTGCATCGTATTAAACAATCTGTAACTCACTCAGCGGCCTCACATACTGAGTACCGTTCGCAGTTTTCACCGTCTTTCACCAGGCGCAAAGTTTCCCTACTATGAGGAATGCATTTTCCCCTGCAGGGCTCTGCTGTCCTCTTCTTGCTGTCCCTCCCATCACCACCACCTGGGCTATCACCTCAGCTCCCAAAACCCCAGGCACTTCTTCAGCCTTGGCAAGGCCAACATCCTCATCTTCAGCTGAACCTGCCTTTGTCTCTTCAAACCCAAATAGTTAGCACCCTGAGGATGTGCCCATGAGCTCACCCCTCTGGTGGCACAATCCGCCATGTCCCAAACTGAATTAATCTACTCCCTTAGCCCTGGAGCCCTTCCTCCCTACCCTTGATCTGGAATGAAAGCATGCCTCTCAGCCCTCTTTTTGTCCCACTAACTGCCAATCACAGTGACTTGCAAGCAGTCACTCACTTCAGGCGCTACAGGGGGCTGTGCTCCTAGACCCCAACAACCTGAAGAAGTGACTGGTGATCACAATTGTCTCTTTCCTCCAAGAAAACCTTTCTGAAAGTCACACAGCAAAGAAGAAAAATTGTAACTCCCCTGACTCACGTTTCCAAGATCAACCTCACGGCTCTACCTTCCTAAGGCAAGCTGATTCCACCTCACAGGAAGCCATGGCACATGTCTCCACCAGGTGCCATGCCCGCCCTGGCTTGTGACTTCAGTTATCACTGCTGGTGCCACCGTGGCCTTGCTATTCCAGGCAGGCTAAGGAAGCTTTTTTACCTCTCAGCCTGACCAGCTCACAGTCCCTCACACCGCCATGCCCAGGTTTGCTCAGGAGCTCTGGGTCACTCTCCAGCACCACGCTTCCCACCACAGCATGCTCTCTGTCACCACAAGGTCTTCAGATACCCATCGTTCTCCTTCTTGTCATTCCTAACCAGTCATCATTTTCATAACCCA
Organism: Microtus oregoni; assembly: GCF_018167655.1. Lineage (NCBI taxonomy): Eukaryota > Metazoa > Chordata > Mammalia > Rodentia > Cricetidae > Microtus > Microtus oregoni. Next base: position 4,839,658 of record NW_024543210.1, on the reverse strand, counting down.
GCTCCACAGTCACATTCTGTGGGACGTGTGCCTTCGGTGCCAGCTCTAGCTTCTGGTTCCTCCTATGTCCCTCCTCTTGCCACTGCATTCCCCTCACCCTCTGACTGGTTTCCAGACCCTGTCTGTAAGGTCAGCATCACACCCACTCTGCCTGAGCCATCACCTAGCACAGCTGGTAGCACAGGACCGTCATGCTTGGTGAGCCTCAGTGAACACACAAATGGGCATTGGGGCTTGCTTGGCACCCCTCTTCCTAACAAGAAGACTGTAGTCAGAGCTTTGTCCCTTGGGCTGAGCTAAAAAATCATGAGCATTTGTTTCTTGGGGACAAATGCCCAGGGATGGAGTCACCCAGTTAAAGGACAAGAATGCCTTGATGTCTTCTGACACAATTTGAAAAAAAAAAAAAAAATCCAAAATTGCAGTGGCAATGTGGTAGGCTTCTTCTCTTTTAGCAAATGACTCCTTTATTCCCTTTAAAGTCTCTTCCTGGTGGAAGGTGTCCAGAGCTATTTTTTACCTAAAGGCTATAAACCTCCTCATGCTCCAGCACAGCGCCAGTGAGGGTGAGGAAGCTGTCTGTCAGCCTCGCCAGCCCTGGCCCCACTGGGCCCCAAGCCCTCGCCTATTTCTAGGCCATTCGGAAAAAGTAAGTTATGTCCCAAACTAAGCTGTGGTTTGGGGAGAAGAGCTAAGTATTATGGGAAGTGTGAATGGCCCATGCTGTCTTTTCTATCAAAGGGCTAAATATAACAAAGGAAGCTCCGTCTTATTTGCAAGTGATGGTGGTGCACACCTTTAATCCCAGCACTCAGAAGGCAGAGGCAGCGGATCTTTGTGAGTTCGAGGCCAGCCTGGTCTACAGAGTGAGTTTCAGAACTGACTCCTTAGCTACTGAGAAACCCTGTCTTGGAAAATAAACAAACAGAAAATAGAAAGGAAGAAAAAAAGAAGGAAGGAAGGAAGAAAGGAAGGAAGGAAGGAGAAAAATTAGTAAAAATGCCAGCTATCAATGTTTTGTTTTGTTTTTTTCTGAGATCAAAGTAAGTAAAACTTTACCCTCTCCAAAATACTTACTTGTGTGGTCACATTTTCTTGAGACCCTGGACTTATTTCTAACAGCAGCAGACATCTCTTTTCTGTTGCTTGCTTGTTTGTTTGAGTCAAGGTCTCAATACTTAGCTATCACTGTCCTGGATCTCACTATGCAGACCAGACTGGCCTTGAATTCAGAGATCTGTCTGCTTCTGCCTCCTGAATGCTGGGATTAAAAGTGTGCACCACCATGCCCAACTTCGGTGAACGTCTTTAAATTTCTCAGAAATTAGGAATCAAAACCAAAGAACTGCAGGAGAATGTTAGGAGAAGTCAGAGCAGAGTGGGTGTGGGAGTCAGAGTCATCACGCTTTCAAATGTTCCCCAAAGACACAGCTTCCTGAGTCTGTCTGTTTTACTTCTTAGGGACCTCAGAGGGCTGGAGATGCACCATTTTGGGATGTTTCAAGGAGGCTATTTCCAATAAATAAAGTGACCCTCCTCCCCAATAAGGCCTCCTCCAGTAGCTGAACCCCTGAACCCAGTGGAGAGATGGCAAATCTGCTCTGCCTCAGCAGCGCCCCCTATCTTCACTCCCTCTCAGGTCTTTGAGATTGAACTTGCCATTTGGGTCAGGATTTTGCCTGTTTTCTTTGCATTAGATCCTGGCCTTCTTTTTTTTGGGGGGGGGGCCTGTCCTGGAACTAGCTCTTGTAGAACAGGCTGGTCTCGAACTCACAGAGATACGCCTGCCTCTGCCTCCCAAGTGCTGGGATTAAAGGCGTGTGCCACCACCGCCCGGCTGATCCTGGCCTTCTCAGTCTCCATGATCATAGGTTCCAGTCCCCCAAAATCCATATCTCTCCATATCCTGGTTCTCTGAGGAACCCTCACAAGTGCAAAGTCTTTCTTCAGACAGAATCCTACAGGAGAATCTACCATGAATGTGTGTGGTCACTGCTACTCTAGCTGAAGCACCCAGAAGGGCAAAGCGACCCAGAAAACTTTGGCCAAAACCCATAGGGACAAACCTCCCTTGTACTTGTCCTGCTAGTACCCCATCCTCTCCGGTCTCTGACTGCCTCCAGCTGCTCTTCTAGGGTCTACTGTCTTAAATCTACTCCTGCAGGAAACAGATAACAGATAACCAGAGAGGGCCTCATGACCCGTCTTAAAGCCCAGCTCAGGTTGACTCTTTGGGATCCTTCCTCCAAAGCCACTTAGAAGCTGCATTTGCTAAAACAGTGCTGACTCCTCACTTGGGCCCAAAGGTAAATAACCGCAGAAGGACTCTGTGCCTGCATTCTGCATTCTGTCTCCCGTACTCTGGATTACCTGCTGACCTCTTCAGGTAGGCATGCTATTCACTCAAGCAGGACTCGAGAAGAAAGCAGTGATTCCAAATCTAACTTGTCCTTTCAAGTATGAAGCCACAGAGATCAGAGCACAGGATATAGCTTATTGTCTGCTTTGTATGGTGTCTTTTCCCAGACTCCACGCAGGCCCCACAAGGCCATACCTGCAGTGACCTTTGACTCCAAACAGCCGAGCTTCATGCAAAGCACATCACCAATGAGCTGAGGAGAGGCTGCCCTGGTGTAGAAACTATTGCCTTCTAAGAACCAGCAATAAGGACCTCAGCTGACCGCCCAGTCAAGCCAGAACTGAGGCAGAGACCTAAAAATAGATACTCTGAAAAGACTGTTTAGTTACCCGTATGTCTTGCCCTTCCCACCCCGGTTCTCTCTGTGTTAAAATAAAGCACCTGTCAGGAAGTCAGAAGACAGACTTGGGAGGCCCTGGACCCGTTAATCTGCTCTTCCAAAGCAGCCGTATTGATAAGTCTCTTCTCTCTTCTCTTCACCACTGTGAGACTGTCTTGAACTGTGACAGGAAACCCAGACTCCCAGATCCGGTGATGGTCACTTTTCTCTGTGTGAATGTCCTAAAATCCAGGAAATCCTCAGGTGTTTGTCATCTCCTTTCTCTAAGGAGGACCCTAGAAGCTGGTTTCCCTGTGCTTCACCAGCCAGGGGTCCTTTCCTTGCTATCTGATTTTTAATAAACTATTCCATGTTGAGCTCAAGAGATAGTTCAGCAGTTAAAAGCACTTGCTGCTCTTGGAGAGGACCCAGATTCTGTTCCAGAACCTGCCAGCTCCAGAGGATTCAAAACCTCTTCTGCATTTAATTTTTCTTTACTTTCTTGGACTTTTTAGGGTTTTTATTCTCTCACTTCCAGAAGTAGATGTTAATTTTTCAGTTATCAAATTCATTATTTCCAGTTTTTAACATTATTCCATTACCATACACTTTATCATTTTCTGTCTATTACACTGAATGTTAAGTTGAATACCTTATTATTTATATGCATTTGATTTAGTTTGCCATCATCTACAGTTGTTGCTATGACGTTTTCCCATTTTCACAAGTTTTTTTGTTGTTGTTGTTATTCATTTGTAACAACTTCTTCCTTTTTAACAACTTTTTTCTTAAGGTGAAAATTATTCAAGAATATATTTAGTTATTAGCTAATTTTAATCCTATTTTGTTGTTATTTATACCTTTATTACATTCATGAGATTTTTAAAAGATTTACTTCATTTGTATGAGTGTTTCACCTCTATGTGTGTATGCATATGACATATGTACCTGTGGAGTTTGAAGAGGGCACTGGATCTCCTGAAACTGGAGTCATGGGTGGGTATTTGTGAGTCACCAAGTGGGTGCTGGGAACTGAACTTAGGTCTTCTGCAAGAACAAGTATTCTTAAGTGATAAGTCATCTTTCCAGCCCTCTCCTGACATTTCTGAACTTCAAGGATAATAAGAAACTCCAACTTCTGGGGAGTGTTGTGAAATATTGAACTATTGGTTTATGCTGTGGAATATTATTTTAACTGTGAAAGGTGTGTTACATTTGTTTATGCTGCGTTTGTTTAGTTATGTAAAGATGGGTTGCATTTGTTTCACCTTGCCTGCCTAAGGTACCTGACTGGTATAATAAAAAGCTGAATAGCCAATGGCTAGGCAGGAGAGGGACAGGTGGGACTGCCAGGCAGAGAGAATAAATAGAAGGGGAAATCTAGACTCAAGAGAAGAGAGAGGAGAAGATAATGAGGGAGAATAAGAGGGACATGCCCAGGGTCAGAAGCCAGGCAGCAGCCACCTAGCCAGACATGGAATAAACACACAGAAAGAAGGAAGGAAGGAAGGAAGGAAGGAAGGAAGGAAGGAAGGTAAAAATCCCCGAGACAATATGGTGCACCAAACGTAGCAAAGCTTTTCCTTTGGACCACACAGAGACTTATTAGTTATGAGTGCTTGGTCTTCTCTTCACTCTTATTTTAATCTTTTTCTCTTTATCCACGTTTTACCTCGGGGCCTTTTAAATGTAACGTAAACAAATGTAACATACCTTTACACCGTTAAACTAATATTCCGCAGTATAAACAAATGTAACACATCTTTACATAGTTAAATATTCCGCAACCGGGGAAGACATCACATTTCTCATATATAGAAGTGCCGGCCTTAGAACCTGTGCTACAGGTTACATAGCAAAGGGGATTGCAGTTGCTAGTTGGAGGGTCTCTGTATTGGCTTATTTTCTATGTCATCACACAATGCCTGAGGCTGAGGAATGCATAAAGAAGTTTACTTAGCAGTGTTTGTTGTGCTTTCCTGTCGCTTTAAGGGACAAGCCACATCCACTCCCATTACCTCTGACCTGCCCGCCACCATCTCGGGCCCTTCCTTTTCTGCTTCCTTGACATGCGCATGCGTTTTTCTCTGTCTCTCTCTCTCTCTCCTTTTATCTCTTTTATCTCCTTTTATCTCTTCTCTCTCTCTTTCTCTCTCCCTCTTCCTTAATAAATACTTATGGCTATTTCCTGTGTTTATGTGTCTGTTACCTGCCGCCACCGCCCGCGCGGTGCCCTCCCGCTAGTGGGAAGCTGTAGCCGCATTTCTCATGGTGGGCTCCGACAGCCCGCCAGGGAATCGTTTTTAAGAATAACAATGTTGAAGCTGGTAGTCCAAACTGCTGGAAACCTGCTCTGTTGAGGACTCTAGAGTGAGAGCACAGGGTACCAGAGGTTGAGAAGGGACTGGTTTGTTCTTTTATTGTAACTGCCTTTCAAGAATTAGCTAGGATATTGGGAGAATTCTTTAATCCTTTCTAAGGGTAGCATCTCCAGTGACCTAATGACCTCCCAGGAGGCCTTATCTCTCACAGCTTCCCCTGCCCCACAACATGGGCCACACCAAGGCTTAAGCCTCTAATGCATATATGAACTCCATCCAAACTGCAGCAGTCTTCAGTTTGGGGGTGACACGTATAATCCCTGGTTCAGTGTACTCACAGGGTCCCTAACAGTGGGAAGATGATAACAAAGAGGTCAGAGGGAGTGACTACAGGAGTAAGGTCCATATGCTACTTGAGTCAAGGTGTATGGGCAGCTTCTAACATGTGGACAGGTGAGGGGCAGAGTTTCTCCAAGTCTCCAGAAGACTCAACCTACCCCACTTGCTTCAGACATCTGCACAACCATGAAGTCATGATGTGCTCCGTTTTGAAGTGCCTAGGCCTGTGTATTATTTGTTTGCCATGTCTGCCACAGACACTAATGTACAATGTGGAAGACAGAATCAGACCGGCCTTCAGCGTTTTAAACTGTGACTTAGAGCTAGAAGCTCGGGGATCTCTGAGGAGCGCAGACTACATGCCTGCCTAAGACTCCATTCAGTACAGCAGAGAAAACAAAGGTCATCCCTTCTAAAGAAAGCGTATATCTTCTGTACCCGTCTTCTGCCAAACCCGGCAAATCCTGGGTTTTGTTTGTCTGCAACTTTAGCAAGCTAGAATTTGCATCCTCCCAAGCTCACCTTGTGAAAGTGTGCACTCAGTGGGCTTAGCATATTCTAGAGTGTGCCACCGTCACTACTAATTTTAGATGGCTTTTCTCATCTCTCCAAAGAAACCTCGTTTGCTAGGGCTGCCACAACAAAATCCCACGGGTGTGTGATTAAACAACAGCTGCCTATTTCCCCACAGCTCTGTGGGCTGGAAGTGCAAATAAAGGTACCAGCCGTGTTGTGTGTGTCATAGCGCATGTGTTTGAACACTTGGTCCCAAATTGGAAGATTGTGGAATCTGCAGGAGGTCTTGCTCACAGGAGGAAGTGGGTCACTGGGGATGGGCCTTGAGGCCCTGCCCACTTCCGGTCCACTAGCATCCAATAATCCCAAGGCTGAGAGTGCCATTAGTCAGCATCTGAGCATAGATGCTGTATGTAATCCGCCTACCTGACATTTCCACCTTCGTGTTTGAAAAATCCCTTCATTTATGATTTTCTTTTGTTCTGCAGCTCTAAATATTTGTTTTTACTTTATGTGCATTGGTATTTTGCCTGTATGTTTGTCTGTGCTAGGGTGTTGGATCCCCTAGAACTGGAGTTGCAAAAAGTTGTGAGCTGCCACATGAATGCTGGGAATTGAACCCAGGTCCTCTGGAAGAGCAACCAGTGGTTTTAACCACAGAGTCATCTCTCTAGCCCTGTTTTGCACCTCTGAAAGCTTCTTGAAACTGTTCCCGTGTTGGAGCATGGTGTTTGGGGTAAGCTGAATCTATGTTCCTGGGCCACGCTCACTCATATTTGGCTCTAGAATAACCTTCTCATTCCCTTTGAGATAACAGCTTTGTTTTTGAGCTGACAACAGAAAAGTGTGCTTTTTTATCCTAGATAAGCGTCTCTGCTGTGTTTTTACTACTTCTTATTAACTTCTTGTAATTTTGAAATTATGTCTTATTTTGTCACAAGAATTATTTATTATACTCAGATTGCTCTCTGCGGCGGACTTCTCGACCAGCGAGAAAGAACAACCACCACACCAGGATTCTACTCAGATCACGCTTTATTGGAGTGCCCTTGATTGAGAGAAAGCATGAAGCGAAGGGGGCAGGAAACGAGGGGCAGGAGACGAGGGGCAGGAAACGAGAGGGAGAGAAAGCGAGAGAGGCCCGAGAGCCCTAAGGCAGCTGCTTATATCTGGAAATGGCACACTGGTCGCCCGTTGATTGGCTGCCACCAACAGCTGACACCAGACTGCATCAGGATAGGCCCAAGGACCCTTAACCACCGCGCATGCGGGAAGAGGGGGACACGCAGCTCTCAAAGGCTTAGCCAAATATGGAGTTGTTTATTTCCAACAAGACAGGATGTCGGTGCCATCTTGTAATGGCGATCCTGTCCGGCTCACTACAGCTCTCCTTCAGTGTCTTCCTGACTTGGGATGGCAAGATGGCTCAGTGGGTAAAGCCATTCAGTTTCTGCACATGAGTAAGGAATTGCACTTGCAGCCTTCAGTCCTTGGAAACTAAGCATTAATCTACTGACAAGGTCAGAGCCCTATGCTCTAGTGACTCCCTCTGAGATCCTATGCTCTTGCATTGGACACTAAGTTCCCAAAACATACTCTTTGGAAGACACACTGAAACACCATGGTGCCGCTCCTCCAGAACTTCTGGCCAGGCTGCTCCGGGAATGTAGTTGGCCTTATTTTCTTGAATGGTGGGAACGCTCAACTCCAGGCAGGACTGCAACAGCCATGTGTTTCTGTTTCTCCTCAAGACCCACAGCTCCTGCAGGACAGCCACCCTAGGTTCCCTCCCACTGCCCCAGTCTAGCTTCCCCTCAAGTATTCCCTGTCTTGGTATTTTCCCAAGAAGGGCGAGCAGCAAAGCCCTGGTGTAGAAATCACTCCCTTCAAGCTTGCAACAGGATGTTAAGGAGTCACCAGAGGAGTGGAGGAACTCAAGAGGGGAAGAGTTAAAACAGAAACCCCAAGCTAGCCTCAAGTTGTGAGGGCAACATGGATCAAAGGTCATTTTCACTTCTTGCCGGAACCAGAACACAAGCATGCTTTCTTTGTTGGTCTTCCATGCCCAACCGCAGCAAGTACAACTACTTCCACAGAAAAGAGCTGTGTTCTGGGAAAAGGAAAATGATCGTCCCCCATGTCACTCAGCGAAGTCACTAAATTAGCAGTTCAGGTCCCAAGGAGGTCTCCTCAATCTGTTTTCTCATCAGCCGGCTCCATGAGCTGCAGGAAGGGCTGGGGGAGGACAGACAGGGGCCACTCCCATCCTCTGCTGTGTCCTGCTTCCCTGGGCAGGATGCTGATTTTTGTCTAAAGCAACTCTAGGATGCCTGCAGTGCAGATGCCCCACATTTAATACCATGGCAGCTCAAACACCTCCAGTTCCTCATCCAATAGGTGGGAATCCTAAAGCCACCTTACAGGCTGCGGAGGATCAGTTGAGGTACCAACTACAGTAGGAAACAGACTGTGAAAGGCTCTTTCCCACAATTCTCATCGCCCCTACCTGTCCTTCTCCTTCCCCTAACAGCCAGCCATTTGAAACCAATGTCTGTTTAGCAAAGCTTTCACGTATGGAATAAGGCTTTATCCCTTGGAAGTAGACAAATTTGTGTTTTCCACTCTTTTGATACAAAATGTTACAAAAAGTTAACGTTTTTGAAACACGTGACTTCAAGATTTCTTTCTGGAGGTCACCAGTCCTCAACTTTGAAAATAGTTTCTTCACAGTGTCAGTGATTTTATGACACGTGCTGTGTGGGGTGGAAAGGCAGACAGTATCTTCGCAGCAAACCCGCCAGTTGATGTTTCTTGCCAAGTCACAGCATGGCAACAACTTGTTAGATCCCAGGACCCCAGGGCCAGCAGGGAAGACACCCGATATGGAGATCAGTAACCAAATACAGAAGGGCACCAATAAGCCAGGCTGGAATCAAAGGATGCACCAACCAGGGCTAAGCAGCCCTGAACATACCTGGGCTGCTTTTGAGTGACCTGAGGCTCGAACAACCGTCATTCTTAGGATGTGACAAGGCTCTTCTGTAACAAACAGACCAATCTGTACCCCAGGAAGACCGAAAAAACGAGGTTAGGAGGGCTATAACCTCAGGCACTGCTAACAGTACAGCAGGTTAAGGAATCCACTAGATTGCTGTTTTCCAGTTCATAGTGCTCTGTGAATGCCCTGGAAAGCCTGTACAATAGGTCGCCAGGTGTCACTCGGCACCCTCCCCTCTCAGCCTCGCTTCCCAAATCACACCCTTGGTCCCACACTTCTCCACCTACCCTTCCCTCTAGCTCCGCCCCAGCGGGCCCGCTTTGCTTCAGGTCTACCCCGACCTCCGCTCCCAGGCCCACGACCCTCCAGTGTTCCGGCGGAGCTCCACCCAGTTTCTCCCTACTAACTCCTTCCTATAGTCTCTCCTTGTTCCTGCGGGGCCATCCGACTGCGCCCACCGCTCTGTCCCTTCCTTGGTCAGGCCCGGATCGCCAAGTCCTGTCTCTAGACATCCTCACCTTGCAGTTTAGCCCTGCCCCTCTGAGTCCTAGACCACGCCTACTACCCCGCCTCCTACACCCAAGACCCCAAAGCTTTCCTGCTGAAGTTGGCACCAGTCTTTCTCTTGGACACAGGGTCTCACCATGTAGCCCTGACTGCCCTGGAACTCAATAAGTTAACCTGTTCCTCTAAATTGCAGTTATGCCTTTGGGTCCCGGCCCCGCCCCCTGCCCCGCCCCCAGACCCGATTGCCCAACTACCCTTTCCACAAGGCTTCACCCCGCCCCTCTGGACTTGGGCCACGCCTCTACCCGCCCCCTTGCGCTCCGCCTTCCCAGAGGCGCGGACCGTGGATCCCCGCGCCTTTTGTGTGGAGCTTCGCTGCCGCGCGCGCCCATTCCCTCAGCGGCTGCCGACAGAGGGGCGTCGGCGTGCGCAGTCCCCTCAGCGAGAGGAGGGGCGCCCCGCGTGCACTCCGCACCCCATCCGCCGGCCGCCGCCCCGAGTCTCTGACGGGCGCGCGCCCGCTCGCTCCCGCCCGCGAGACCCCGCCGCTCGCCCCCTCCCCCTGCCCGTCGGCGGGCGGCACGCGCACGCGCCGGCTCGGGCACGCGCGCCCGCCAAGATGGCAGGGGCCGGGGCCCAGCTGTCAGTCGCCGCCGCAGCCGCCGTGCTGCCCCGCAGCTAGCGGCCCGGACGCCCGCCGGAGAAGATGAGCCCCCGCCGCCGCCTGGAGCCCAGCCAGACGCGGAGCCGCCGCGCCCGGGGCCGGCTGCCTCGCTAGCGCCCCGTCGCGCCGCGCCTTCACCCCCGGCCCCGCTCCCGCCCGGCAGCCACGATGAGGTGAGTCGCGGCCGCGAGCGCGGCGAGGCCGAGAGCTCCGGGCTTGGGGGGCGGGGTGCCAGAGCATCGTGACGGCCCCGGAGCTCCGAGCCGGCGCCCCAAGCTCCCGAAGACGCGCAGGCCGCGGGGTCCGCGGGAGGCCGCGCCCGCCCTGCGGTGGTGTCTTCCTACCGAGCGCGCTGCGCCGCAGCCGCTGTCCTGCACACTTTGCTATCGGTAGCTCTCCGCCCTCAGGGTGCGCTCCTCTTCACCTTTCTTTTATGACCTGCCCCTTTTCTCTTGCAAACCTGCCATCCTGTGTAACCCCAAAAGGTATGGCTACTGATTCAGCCAGTGAGCCTCGTCAACACCCAGAAACTCGCGTGCGCTCTTCGTTCGCAGCACCCACCCTTCTTCTCCAGGTTAACCGTACCCAGATTTCTGGGGTGGTGGAAGTAGTGGTGTATGCTGGTTTTTTTTTTTTCTGTGCAATTTTATCTTCTAAACTCATCTTTCTTTTATCTGTATTGTGAACTGTATATAAATCGAATAATGCACTATGTAATTTTGTGTCTGGCTTCTTTCTTCAAAGGTATTTCTGAAGTTCTCTATGATCTCTAGCCATGCATAGGGTAGATAGTCCACAGTTTAATTCAGTCTACTACTATTAGTGGACTTTTGAATTGTTTGTAGCTTTTGGCTACTAACGCTGTAGTGAATGTGCCAGTGTACTTCCTAACGCTTTGATTTTTCTTGAGTATGTATTATGCCTACCCACAAGTAAATTTTTTGGAGGGAGGGGTTGGCTTTTTTTGAAACAGGGTTTCTCTGTGTAGCCCCAGCTGTTCTGGAACTCACTCTGTAGACCTGGCTGGTCTTGAACGTAGAGATCCGCCTGCCTCTGCCTCCCAAGTGCTGGGGGTTAACTGGCGCACACCACCACCGCCCTGCTAGATTCTTTTTTAAACATAAAAACATGCATATCTTCTGCTGTAGTGGATAGAGCAGAATTCCCAAAGTGGTGGTACCAGTTTACACCAGTAAGCATTTAATAGCTCTTGTTTAAAATACTTGACAAGCCTTGCTAGTGTCTGCCTGACATTTTAGCCATTCTGGTGAGCTTGAAGTGACAGCCCATTAGAGTTTTAATTTGCAGTTTCCTGTTGACTAAGGAGGCTGATTGTCTTTTTGTGTTTGCTTGGCATCTCTTGTAAAGTGCCTGTTTACTGTCCTATTTTGCTTGAGGGGTTTACTTGTTTTTCCTAATTTGTAGGGTTTCTTTTCCTAAATGAAGATAGGTTGTTGACATCTTGCAGAAATCTCAATGTTTTGCTTCTCACGTGAAATGATATTGTTCACCTGGAACTGAAGTATGAATATGGGATTGAATTGAATATGAAGTAGGGATTATGTTTCATTTTTACCTCGCATCATTTATTCCTCATTGTTTATCAAGGTCATCTTTTCCTCAACTGCATTGCTGCCTTTGTCATCTTCTATCTGGAGAACATTTTTTTTTTCCAAGACAGGGTTTCTCTGTGTAACTTTGGCTGTCTTGGAACCTGCCCTGTAGACCAGGCTGGTCCCAAACTCACAGAGTTCCGCCTGTCTCTGCCTCCTGAGTTGAAGAGCATCCTTTAGTGGTTGTCTGTCTGTTTCAGTATAGATATCAGACTAGGAGCCTTGCACTGAGTGATATCTGCAGCTCTTGTTTGTTGGACTTTTGTATCTTTTAGGTATATGTGTGCATACATGTTTGTGTGTGAGGGCACACACAAGTCTGAGGTTGGCATTGGGAGTCTTCCTCCATTGCTCTCCAGCTTATTCATTGAGGCAGGGGCTGTCAGTGGAACATACAACTGGCCAGTATGGGTAAGATTCACTAACCACCCTCTTGGTCCTGTCTCCTTCTAACAGCTGGAATTGCAAGGAGGCTGCCACAGCTACACAACTTTTATAAGGATATATATATATATACCTTCCTCATGTTTGCTTAGCAAGCAATTTATCCTTAGAACCGCCTCCTCAGCTTTAATCATTGTGTTTTTGAGACAGGGTCTTGTTCTATAGCTCAGGCTGCTTAGGAACACAGTAGCTCAGACTTGCCTAGAACTCACCATCTTCCTGTCTGCTAAGATTCCTTTAGTCGTTTTGTGTGTGTGTGTTTTGCTAACAACAGGTTGCTGTTAGATTTTGTTTGAAAATGCTTTATTCACTTTTTTTATGGTTCATAAACAATTTTATTGAGATGTAATTCATACCACAAAGGTCGTCGGTTTTTAGAATATCCACAGAGCTGTGCAATCATTACTTCCCTTCCACTTTTTTTTTTTTTTTTTTTTCGAGACAGGGTTTCTCTGTAGCTTTGGAGCCTGTCCTGGAACTCCCTTTGTAGACCAGGCTGGCCTTGAACTCACAGAGATCCGCCTGCCTCTGCCTCCCGAGTGCTGGGATTACAGGCGTGCACTACCACTGCCTGGCTTTCCCTTCCACTCTAAAAGAATATTTTCATTAATTAGCTGCAGAACTCAGGACTTCATTAAGCATTTGAAAGCTGTCTTGTAGTCTGACTTGATTGTTCCTATTGAGAAGTCACTGGTTATGTTGTTGTTCCTTTTGATAGTCTTGATCTGTCTGATTCTTGTTTTTTGGTTTATTTTTAGTTTTGAGATAGGTGCTCACACTGTAGTCCAGGCTAATTTCAACTTCATGGCTGTCCTTGGTCTCTTGAATGCTGATATTCCAAGCCTGAGCTGTTATACCTGGCTCTGCTTTTCAAGTGTTCTCTTTGCCTTTGGTTATCAGTAATTTCACTAGGCGTGCTCCTTCCCTCCCACTCCACCCCACCCCCTCTCTCTTTGTCTTTCAGTCTCTCTGTCACTCTGTCTCTCTCTCTCTCTGTCTCTCTCTCGTTTGATTTCTCACTCTCTCTTTCTGATGAAGTCTAGTCTAGCCCACACTGGCCTTAAGCTTGAGATGTTCCCACCTCAGCCTCCCAAGTGCTGTGATGGCAAGTGTGCAACAGTGCTCAATCTCAATCTCTTGTGTGTTTTTATCTTTATAGTTGGGTTCTTGTGGTTTTTGTTTTTTTCTTTTTCTTTTTCTTTTTTTTTTGAAATAGGGTCTCACTGTAACTCTGGATGTCCTGGAACTCACTATGTAGAGCAAACTGGCCCCAAACTCACAGAGTTCTGCCTGCTTCTGCTTCCAAGTGCTGGTCTTATGGCTTCTTGAATCTATGGATTCGTGTCTTTCATTAGCTTTCCGTGCATCTGCCATTAGGGCTGCTTTTACCTATTTTCTCTTACATTTGCTTCTAGGACTGCAGTTGTTTATGTGGGTCATTTTATAGATATCTGTTTCTCTTTCCTTCTTTACCCTTTGTATTTATTTCTCCATTCTTCATTCTGGAGTTCTCTTCATTTATCTCTCTTCTGTTTTTTAGTAGAAGCTGTTATTGAAATTACCCATTGTATTCTTAAGTTCAGTCACATCTTTCAAATCACAATCTGACCACCTTTTATAATTTCTAGTTATCTACTTAACTTTTCAGCCTTGTCTTTTATTTCTCTGAATACACAATTTTGTCTGTGTTGGTACATTTTCAGGGTCTTTTTCTGCTGATTTTCATGCATATTGTTTTTGCTCCTTGTGAGCTTAATTCTTTTTTGTTTTGTTTTGTTTTTCTGAGATGGGTTTCTCTGTGTAGCCCTAGCTGCCCAGGTACTCACTGTGTAGACCAGGCTGGCCTTGAACTCAGAGGTCCATCTGCCTCTACCTCTGCCTCCTTAGTGCTGGGGTTAAAGGCGTGGGCTACTGCTGCCCACTGCTCAGGTGAGTTCTAGCCAAGGATCACCTGTCCAGAGGTGGCACTGCCCTTGGTGGTCTGGTCCCTCCACATCAATCTTTAATCCAGAAAATGCCCCCCACAGACTTGCCTACAGGCCAGTCTAATGGAGGCAGTTCCTCTACTGAGATTCTCTCTTTCCAGGTGACTCAGTTTGTGTCAAGTTGATGAACTGCTTAAGTACCTTCTCAGTCTCTGGCAAGCCCTCCCACAGTGGCTCTAAGCAAGCATTGCTATCTTTTGCCTCTGGTGTTTGTGTCTCTGTTCAGCTAAGAGATTCTTCTGATTTACTTAGTCTACAGTCATCAGACACAAAAGTCCTTGGTTTTTGCATTTTCCTGGAACAGTCTGAGTCAAAATTCAGTTCTGGAGACTTATGCTGCCGGGTAATGGAAGCTGTCGAGAATAGTAACAGCCATTTGCTTGTGTTTTGTCCCAGCTGGGTTCATTTGTTTCTGTTAGTTTGTTAAATGATCTTGGAGCTTCTTTTTTCTGTCCCCAAATGTGAACTCCTCGTAATATGTAATCAATTTAAAAAGTGACATTTCAGCTCAGTAATGCAAGTCAAATATTGGGAGGTGGAGAGTGTGAGTTTCATGCTTCAGGCTCGTTTATTTCTCCTGTGTGGCTTCCTTAGTTGTTGATGACTTAGTAAAAAGTCTTGAAGAGACTGCAGTATTTGACCAGAAATAGTACAATTCCCAGTTTCGCTCACTGGGTCCAGTAAGACGGCAGCTACAGAAATTTGAGTTCTTAAAATTACTTCCAGGATGAGTTGTTCATTCTCTTATTCTTTTTCCTCCTTACATTTAATTTTAATATGGTTTTAAATTAGTTTAATTTGGTTCATTGTTGAAAAAAAATATTGATAGCTGGGCATCTATAACGTTTATATTTACTTGGAAGTATTTGACTTTTGCAAATAGTAGATGAGACCAGGGATCCTTTTGCCTGTAGTTAACTGTTGATTTGATTTGGCTATTTGTAACTATAGGAAAACACCGTCTCTCCTTCACTTTCACATCATGGTGATCAGCATAAAGGAGCCAGGTGGCATGCACCTGCGGTGCCCAGGAGGCTGATGTAGGAGGATCATTTGAGCAAAGGAGTTTGAAGCTAAATTGGACAACATAGTGAGATTCCTATCTTATAAATAAAACTTACAAGAAAGAAATAGAAGGCTTTTGTGACCTCAAAGGTGTGATTTCCTCCACTCTGCAAGAGTAGAAATTAGCTGAGTCTCCTCCAGTTTCATTCAGTTCTTTTTCAGTTGGTTGGATTTGATTTTCTGAGACACAGTCTTCCTCTGTGACCAAGGCTGACCTGGAACTCTGTGTTTCTCAAACTGTCTTCAAGTTTACAATCATCTTGCCTCTACCTCCTGAGTATTAGAACTTTTATAGTTCACTCCTGATAACTGTCCATGTCAACTCCCACAGGCCAAGGACAAAGTTCTCAAGACTGCCCAGCAAATAGTTACCATACCTGAAGGAGTCACGGGAATTTACAGGGTTCCTTTTGTGCCTATTGCCAAAATCCAAATGTGTATGACGGTAGCTGTAGTGTCTGGTGAAGTGAGGGTCCTATAATCCCTACACAGCATACCTGCCTCTGTCAGGGCCAGCTGTGTACGTAGAAGGCATGGCTAGTCTAATATATGGGCAGGTCTGTGTGTGTTGGGAAGATCTCACGTGACCCAGAGCTCTGTGCCAGTTGCGTGTTGTGTAGAATGCCGATTACAGTAGAGCATAGTATAAGATGCACAGACACCCCGGCAAACAGGCCTTGTTCATTCACTGTCACCAACCTTCTCTTGCTAGCAAGGCCAGGCCAAAGTACCTTTCTGAACTTACTGCTCTAGGTCGAGGGTAATAGGCAAGAGCTTTCCAGATGTTTTTGCCCTCATGGTAAGATTAGTTTTAGAGGACATAGGTCATTATCAGGATCTCTATCTCTCTCTCTCTGTTTGTGTGTGTGTGTGTGTGTGTGTGTGTGTATTTCTAGGTTCCTGGTTTAGGACTGATGTCATTTTACCTGTGGACAGTGATTTTAAGTTGAGCAGAAGCATTCTTTTATTAAACTGTCACTTCTGGGCATGTAGTTCAATGGGAGAGTGCTTGCTCCACTTATGAGAGGCCCTGGATTCTACTGTTAGCATGTTAGCACTACAAAATCAAAAAAAAAGTCAAATCAGTCAGTTAGTAGATCAATCAGAGGCTCACAAAGTATTGTCACTAAATTGTGCTTGTTTTGTTTGATTTAATCTACATTTTTATTTTGCTCATCTACTTTTATAGACACAAGACATTGAGACTTAGGGTTTTTTTGTTTGTTTGTTTGCTTGTTTTTTTGTGTGTTTTTTTTTTTCTTTGGGAAAGGGTTTCTTTGTGTATCTCTGGCTGTCCTGGAACTCACTCTGTAGACCAGGCTGACCTTGAATTAACAGAAATCTGCCTATCTCTGCCTCCCTGAGTGCTGGGATTAAAAGTGTGTGCCACCACCGTCCAGTGAGATTTAGTTTTATAATTACATACAGTCTAATGAAAATAAATCAATATTGTTTCCTTTGGGATTTTCTTCTCTAAGGGGAATCTGTATATAACAGTTTGAAAAACCCTACAATAGTCCCTATACTTGATGAAGAGACTCTTGAGTTGTGAGCAAATCCTAAATGCTGCACTAAGATCCGTAGTAGTTTAGAACAGAGCATCTCCAGTGAATGACCTTCGGCCCCCCTCCCCCACGAAACAGTCAGAAGTAGAGGTTTCTTCTTCGTTAGCCTAAGAGAATCACCTCCACTGAAGTCTTTTTCTAGTGGAAATTTTTTCTTAGTTTAAAAAGTCATTAAGAAAGGTTGGCAGTGGATCTGATATCTACTGTATGATATTTGAATAAGCCTGGTGTGGTGTATTGTTTGTCAGTCATTTTACCACTGACAAACCATTTCCTTCACTTCCTTAAATATTCTGTGGGACGTTTGGAGTAGCTGCAGTTCATCACACAACACTCTGAGTTACCAGAGCCCAGGCTAGAGCACCTGTCTGTACAGCTTCATCATTGTAAGTAACATTGCGGTGAATATCTGTGCGCACCTCTGATTATGTCCTCAAGGGAAGTTAGCAACTGGATTGCTGGGACCAAAGAGGATAAACCTATTTTTTTTTTTTTTTTTTTTGGTTTTTCGAGACAGGGTTTCTCTGTAGCTTTGGAGCCTGTCCTGGAACTCCCTTTGTAGACCAGGCTGGCCTCGAACTCACAGAGATCCTCCTGCCTCTGCCTCCCAAGTGCTGGGATTAAAGGCGTGCGCCACCACCGCCCGGCGAGGATAAACCTTTTAAGGCCATCTGTATACTACCAGGATGTTAAATCTAAATGAGGGGGAAGATAGGAAAGCAAGTTTAACCCTGGAGGTTTAAGTCAGAAGTTCTCCCTCAAAGGAAGGGCGTTAGTGAGGTTGAAAGGGACATCAGAGAAGCATCTGTTTGTAGGTGATGATGGTGGGTTGTTAATGAAGAGACCACAGCTGGCCGAAGTTCCGAGAATAAGTGACTGCAGTGCTTGGTCCTTAAGGGGACACCTATATCACACACACACACACACACACACACACACACACACTCACACACTTCTTTTCTTTATCTCTTCCCTCTTCCTCCTCCTCTCTACCTCCTTCTTTCCTTCCCCACCCCAAGCTCAGGGAACATCACAGAATGTAAGAGCCAGAATTAGGGAGGTGTGCTTTGAAATCATGTCTTCCAGGCGTGACATGGTTGATGCACTCTCAAACTCAACACCTCTGATGTCCTGCATGAAACCTGTAAAACTTTGGGTCCAACATTTCATCATGGAATGGGGAAGGGCTCATAAGACCCCACCCCTCCCTGTGGGACAGCTATGGTGGCTGGGGGAGGGCTTTCTTTTTCTTCATTGGTATAGCCACAGATATATTACCCATGCTTCTGTAGGCAGCCCTCTTACTGGGTCACATAGACACAAAACACAGGAAAGTAGGATAGCTTGCTGTGAAGAATGGTTCCAGGGTTTCGTTGTTTGAGCAGGATAATGAGGAGAGGGAGTGAAGAGGACTAAAACTCGTTATACAAATGTATGAAGTAGTCAAATACTTAAAAACATTAAATCATAAAAAAGGGTGGGTTTGTGGAAGTAACATGTTTTGCACATGTTAGAGAAGGAGCCTAGGCTTAGAATGGTGTAGTTTCACCTGTCCGCCAGTGGAGGGAGCCCTGTTTCCAGTTTCTCTGTAGGTGTTAGCTATGAAGATAGCGTGTCCTAATCTTTAGGGCTGTGTGAGTGAACACAGCTTTTTATTTATATTAAAAAATTTGAGTTTAACTTATTCAATGTACTTTTAAGCAACCCTAGTTTAAGAGTCAGGCAGCCTTGGATTCTTCTCAGGCTGCTGCCTTTCAGCTAACTCATTGAACAATTAACCTTTTTTTTTTTTTCTGGTTTTTTGAGCCAGGGGTTCTCTGTGGTTTTGGAGCCTGTCCTGGAACTAGCTCTTGTAGACCAGGCTGGTCTCAAACTCAGTTAACTTATTTGATCCTCTATTTTTAAATGAAATATAAATATGGTAGTCCTACTTCCCAGGGTTTTGTGACATCAAATGAGAACATATTCAAAGTTCTTAGCTGTGATATTTACTCTGTTCCATCACAATTTCTTCTGTGAAGAAGATAGTCCCTGGAAAATATGGAATGATTCTGAAAGTTTTGTCAGATCACAATATAATGTCCTCAGTGTGTGATAATTCGGAGGGAGAGGGAGTGTTAGAAACAGAAGTTGTTATTGGTTCTTCAATATTTATTAGTTTACTTGTTTATTTGATTTCTATACTGGGGATCAAACCCAGGTTTTGCACATGTTAGATCAGCAGTCTGTCACTAAGCTACATCCCTTGTCCTTGGTTTGTTATTTACGATGTTGCATAGACTGGCCTGAAATTCAAGATCCTCTTGCCTCAGCTTCCCAAGTACCAGGATTCCAGGTATGTGTTACCATGCCTAATAAATACTTCAGCTTTAAAAATGAGTCAGGGTCATGTTCTAGAAAAGTCACAAAAGGCAACTGTTAAAACAGGAGACCTTATTTCTGGGAAGAGAAGAGAATGGTACCAGAAGGGCAGATTAAGAAAATACATATTGCAGCAGAGCACATTTGACTCTAAAACTCAAAAAACAAACAAAACCCAAAAAACACCAAACAAGAGACCTGAGCCTCTTTGTCTGGACTGTGAGAAATGCTTTTGTAAAGCTCTACACATGTCTTCTTCTCATCTTCCAGAGTCTAGAGACAGTTGAGGTTATACAAGCTTGACTTGGGTGGTCTCTTCACACCTCCTCTGTCTTTTGCCCTATGACAGTTCTGTGTGGGCCTGGCCTTTAAAGGTTCTCTCCTGTAAACATTGTGTGCCTTGCCTGAATACTGCAGCTTCTGGGGAACTGTGGTTGTTGGCTCTCATCGGCCGCCCTCTCAAAGAATGCTTACACAGACAGAATATTGTATACATAATAAATAAATAAACATTTAAAAAAAAAAAAAAAAAAAGAAATATTCTGATGAACTAAACCACACAGTTGATCAAAGTCTTGTCATTGTCACCTTGCTAATTTCTTAGCCTTCAAATTTAGACTTGGGGATTTAGCTCAGTATCCCTAGCTTTGGTCCCCAGGACCACCATAAGCCACTTCCCTGAAAAAAATTCAAAGCTTAAATATCGCTTTCTTATGGAAGTAGTCCTTGCCCTGTAGCCTGCGTGAAGAACCTTCCCTGTTTGTTGCCTGTGGACTGTCCTATGTTTTCTCTTATGTATATGTTACCTTGAATTCACAGAGATTCACCTGCCTCTGCCTCCAGAGTGCTGAGATTAAAGGCGTGCGCCACCACCACCTGGCTGAGTATTTGTTTTTAATACTTAAGTTTGCCCTGTAACACCACAGGCTTTGGAAAAGGAGAAATTACACCCCTTTTGATATCTGTTGGACCTGTAGGGCCTACCACTATGCCTGGTACTTGGTAGATACTTTGTAAGCATTGACACTGACACATACAACTAAAGTGGATGGCTTACCATGACGTCATTCCAGTTGGCTTCCATCCACCTAATTATGATATTGCAGACAGCCACGTCAGTTGGTAGACATTGGCACAGAGATGAAAGCTGTTTGCATTGTGCTTAGCGAACTAACACAATGCTGGATGACAGTGCCTTTGTCTGTTGTCATACTGCTGCCTTATAGTATTGTTTGATGACATGGTGGATTTTTCCCATTATTTCCTTTGTAAGAACTGTAACACTCACTATCCCAACTGTCCTTCAAACTTTATTGAGTATGGAAATAATCTGTAGCAAAGGGAAGGGCGTGTGTATGTTTCCAGAAGGTGATCCCAGGTCTCCCGCTCTATGGAGAGGGAGGGAGGGATCCTTATGTCTAAGGATGTAAGTTTTGTAGGAAGATAGAGCAGATAGTCCAGCTCTCATATATTCTCCCCTGCTCAGTCCCCTCTGTTGCCATCTAGTGCATTAGTGTCAGGTTGCTGTTGAAACTTTATCAGCTGAAGTCTGTGTTTATTCCCAGTTCCTTCACTTTTCACTTTGTGTGCTTTTTCTGTTCCTTAGGCTCCTCTTGATGGTGAAAGTTTCTCTGATTTTCATTTTCCTTTTTGGGGTGATTTATTTAAAAAGTTTTAATTACACATATATGTGTGTTCATGTTTGTGCACATGTGTGTGGGTACCTGTGGAGGCCAGAGACATTGGATTAACTGGAGTTACAGAAGATTGTGAGCCACCTGACATGGCTGCTGAGATCCTCTGGAAGAGCACACTGCACTCTTAACTGCTGAACCATCTCTTCAGCCCAGGTCTCTCCTGTCACTCACCGTGACTGCTTTGGAGGACTACTGGTGGGCTGTGTTGAACTATTCCTCTTCATTGGGTTTTGTCTGATGTTTTTTTCTGGTGATTAGCCTGGGATTTTAACTTTGGAGGAGAGGGAGGTGCATAGTTGAAGTGCTGGTTTCATCGGTTAAACAGAGGGTGGGTACTAGACTGACAGTGTTGCTGACCTTGGTCACTTGCTGATGATGTCATATTGCTTGTTTCTTCTCTGCTGGTTTTCTCTTTCCCCTCTGTGTTACTTTTCTCACAGTGACCAGATATCTCACAGAAACAATGCAAGGAAAGGAAACTTGTTTAGAACAGAAAAAAAAAAGGATTATCAAGTGCACTGCAAGGTAGTGGTAGGTAGGGGGCCTTCCAGGGACTGGGAGGTTCTTCATTTTCAAAGGGTTGTTTGCCCCATGCACATATAGAGAAGCTCATGGGGATGGGAACATGTGGAGACAGGAAGAGGGTCCTGGAGACAAGAAGAGGGCCTGCTTCCAGCTTTGCCCTACCTCCTTAGTTTCCAGGACTCAATATAGCACCAGCAGCTGAGGCCCAATGGTTTGGTACACACACCTGAGTGGCACATCTCATAGTCAACTCATAACACCCTTTATACTGTACTCTTTCCATGGAAGCCATTGTGCACAGCCCGCATGTAAGTGATATGATGCACTGGTCAGTGTTTTTGAAATGTTAATAGTATGTTAATGTATATTAGACAAACACCAGTTTATCTTGCCCATAGTGTTTTGGGTGTGTTTCCCAAAACTGAACCGGAGACCAAGGCTTATGTGAGAGGAGTATGGAAGGAGATATTACTCTAGTTACCTAGTTTTATAGGCACTGATATTTGAGAAGAAAGGGAAAAATAAGTATGTATTAGCTCCTACTCCACTTGTCCAAAGTAACCCCCAGCACACTACCACCTGAGTCTGGTGACAGTCATTGGTAGATATCAAGAGGAGGGACTGCCATAGCATCTTACTGCAGCACAGCAGAGAACCCAGAAGTGGGCCCTTGTAAGCACTTGCGTATTACTCTTACTAGATAAAAGGTAAATATATTTCATTTTTCAATTCTCTCAGTCACTGCTTCTCAAATCTTTAATTTTAGCCCATAAATTCTTTATACTCTTGAATTGAAGTCAGCCATTTTGTTTGATTCTTAATGCATGTGTTTCTGTGTGTGGTTTTATTCAGACATTCAAATCTCTGGTCCATCTGGAATTTAACAACTGGCTTGAGAGATAGATTCACCTTTACCCTTTCCAAATACTACCCAAATACTACTTCTTAGAAAGCCCATTTGCGGGGCTGGAGAGATGGCTCAGAGGTTAAGAGGATTGCCTCCTCTTCCAAAGGTCCTGAGTTCAATTCCCAGCAACCACATGGTGGCTCACAACCATCTGTAATGGGGTCTGGTGCCCTCTTCTGGCCTGCAGCATACACACAGACAGAATATTGTATACATAATAAATAATTAAAAAAAAAAAGAAAGCCCATTTGCTCTCAGGGTTTGGAGTCCTGTTTTTTTGTTTGTTTGTTTGTTTTTGTTTTGTCACAGATAATCAATTGTACCTGTCTCTGGATTTACCATTCTGTTGTCCTGGTCTGTATTTATTTATCCCTGTGCTGATACTAATAACTGATTTTTAATTAAAGAAGCTTTAAGTTGGTTTGAACTTTTTGTAGGGTTAGTACTATCATTATCATTGCTTTGGTAAGAATCCAGTAACTGTTTAGTCCATGAGACTGGATATCTCACCTGGTCTTCAGCGTATTCTGGAATCCCAAAGAAGTAGGCTCCAATGTCAGCGAAGGAATGGGCTTGTCAGGCAGATTGAAAGCAAGCTGGCAGAGAGGGCAAATTCCCTTCTTCCAAGTCCTTTATAAAGGCAGCCAGAAGAAGGTGTGGTCTAGATTAAAGGTATCTTCCTGCCTCAAAAGATCTGGATTCATTGTGTATCTTCCCACTTCAAAAGATCAGAATTAAAAGTGCATCTTCCCCACTTTAAATTATTTAATTAAGGAAAAAAAATCCCTTATAGGTTTAAAACCCAGTTGCTTGGGTTTTAATTAATTCCAGATGTGGTCAAATTGACAACCAAGAATAGCTATCACAAGCCAACCCTTTGTCAACTTGACACACAATCGTATCTCCATATGTCATGCTTAATTTCCAAATGAAAACAATGGCCAGATCATATTTGCACCTGTGGTGGTTTGAATATACCATATATATATTTGAATGATTGATCATTAGGGTGCGGCAACTACTAGAGAAGGAGTAGAAGTGAAATGGGTGTGATCTTGCAGGAAATGTGTCACTGGAGTAGGCTTTGAAGTTTCAAAAGCCCCCCTCCCCCCCAAAAAAAAGTGGGCATGGTGTACCACCCCTTTAGTCCCAGCGTTTCTGAGGCAGAAGCAGGCAGATCTCTGAATTCGAGGCCAGACTGGTTTACACAGCTAGTTCCAGGACAGGGTTACAAAGAGAAGCCCTGTCTCCTAAAAGCCTAAACCAGGTCCAATGGCTCCCTCTTCCTGCTGCCTTCAGATCCATAAATAGAACTCTCAGCTACCATGTGTGCCACTGTGCTCCTTGCATAAGGATAATGGACTAAACCTCTGAAAGTGTAAGCAAGCTCCAATTAACTGCTTTCTTTTTATAGGAGTTGCCATAGTCATGGTGTCTCTTCACAGCAATACACTAAGACAACACCTAACATGATATAACCACTGATATTCTCTTAATTGATGTTATATTACATGATAAAGACACTGAGGAAAGAAAGCACAAATATCTGTACCAATAGTTTCTTAACAAATAGGACAGAAAAACTCATGTTAATTATAATCCATGTTTCTGGTCACATGACTTTAGTTGGTGTTCATAACTATCTTTCTCTACTACCCATTCTATATTTTCTCCAACCTCAGCAAGCACTTCAAATAGGTGTTGACTCTTTTCCTGACACGTCCGTGACCTTTGTCATCCTGCTTGGATTAGGTTGTTATGGTTTCCCATTGACTTTAATCGCAGGACATGATAGCACAAGAGATGCCCTAAAACAGTGTTTCTTAACCTGTGGGCTGCAACTCCTTTGGAGGTTGATCAACCCTTTCATAGGGGTCACCTAAGACCATCAAAATCACAGATATTTGCATTATGATTCCTAACATTAGCAAAATTATAGTTATGAAATAGCAACAAAAATAATTTTATGGTTGGGGTCACCACAACATGAGGAACTGTATTAAAGGGTCTAAACATGAGGAAGATTGAGAACCACTCACTGCCCTAAAGGTTCTCCTGCAGTCTAGACATAATCTCTTTCTCCATAGGAAAAGCAATCCAATTTACCTTTGGTAAGCTGGATCGATCACACCTCCTAACACTGTTATTTCTTTCTTAGCTTGTTGACTTAAGGGCATCAGAAGCCCAAAGTGGCTGGTGGGTAATCTGAACTTCCAGTTCAATAGGATGCTCATTGTGGCCCCTGGCAGGAACATTCCCCACTGTATAACCAAAGCTTCTAGACCAGCAAAACTTAAGGTTGCAGGAACAGAAAACAAAAATCTTTACAGTGGGTCACTAGGGGTGATAGTGAGTGTAACTATTCCTTTTTATGCCCCTTGATTCCTGAACCTCTGGATCTTGGCTATACATTGGACATTGATTCAAAGCATGTATCACCTTCTAAGAACTCTGCCTGAGCCCTCCAGGCAGCTGCCACCTAATTGACCATGTAACTGTGTCTTCAGAAGGCCTTTTCATCTTTCTATCAGTCTAGCTACTTCAGGATGGTGGGAGTCATGAAAGACCAGTGGATTCTATGATCATGGGGCACTGTTTTACTTCTCTGGCTGTGAAGCAAGTTCCTTGGCCAGAAGCAGTACTGTGTGGAATACCATGCTGATAGATAGATAAGGCATTCTGTAAGTCCGTGATGGTAGTTTTGGCAGAAGCGTTATGTGCAGGAAAGGCAAATCCATAGCCAGAATGGCATCTACTCCAGTAGGGACAAAGCATCAGCCTTTCTACAGAAGTGGCTCAGTGTACTCAATCTGCCACCAGGTCATTGGCTGGTCACCTGGGAAACGGTGCCATATCTGGGGCTCAGTGTTGGTCTCTGTTGTTGGCAGATCTGGCACTCAGCAGTAGCTGTAGCCAGGTCAGTCTTGGTGAGTGGAATTCTGTGTTGTCCAGCCCATATATAACATCCATTGTTGTGGGAATGCATTCTGCCAATAGCTTTGGGGTACCGGCCTTCAAGAGTGGCTTCTTGCCTGCAAATGTGATCTCTTAAAAGGAGAGAGAAGTTGCACATACACGCTTTCTTGGGTTGTGAAGACTGGAGTTAGGTAGCATGAAGCAGTGTGTGGCCGGTTCCCAACTCCCTAGATTCATGAATCTGTTCTCCCCAGTACCCCTCAATAAATTTATATATATCAATATATATTTCTTTGTGGTTCTTGCTATTTCTGGTGCCCACATGAGCAAACTGCCCCACACAGCTTCACGGGGCTAGCTTAATAACCCCTGCCCACCCCACCTCACCCTCAACCCCCCCTCCACCATGCCCGCCTTTGTTTATTGGCCTATTGGGCAATGACCGGAATGACTTGAGAAAGAGGCTGACTGTTCACAGAATGGGTCAGCTTTTTTGAGTATTGAATTCCTCCTCTGCTTATGTCATCTATGGTGAGTATTTACATGGGACACAAGTATCTACACATCCTTTGTCCATTTGGAGAGATCCATCCACATACTTCTTCCCCAAATGCTTCTCACCAGTGTTCCAATTACGCTCTTTCCTAGTCCCTGACCAGCCAGCCAATCCATTGGCTACAGCTCATGAGTTAGTGAATAATCACACATTTGGCCATTTTTCCTTCCAAACAAACCCTAATACCATGTGAACTGCTTGAAGTTCTGCCCACTTGAAGGTTTCCCCTTGTCTTTGTTTTTCGGGGTTGTCCCAGAAAGGAGCTGTAATGTTGCAGCTGCCCACTTCTGGGTGGTGCCTGCATAATGTGCAGAAGAACCATCAGTAATCAAGCCCTGGTCTTCTCTTCCCTAGTCACCTGATCACAGTGCACACCTTTTGAGGCTCTAGGTGAATGCTTGGTGGCAGACGGCTTTGTAATGGGAGTAGAAACTGCATGTAGTTTGCTTTTGCCTTCAGAATCTGCTCAGGCTCAGTCACAGATAGACCACTCCCATTCATTAATGGGCTTCTGCTGTGCACGTCCTACTTCATGACTTAGTGGGATGCATAGCACCCAGCTTATGATGGGCAGCTCAGGTCACATGATAACTTGGTGGCCCATTGTCAGACATTAGTTTCCACTAAGAAGGCCCAATAGCAAGTCAAGAGCTGTCTCTCAAAGAGAGAATAGTTGTCTGCAGAATATGGCAGAGCCTTGCTCCAGAATCCCAATGTCTCTACAGACCTGCCAAAGGCTCCAAACAGCATTCCTATCTGCCACTTACACACCAGGTACCATTGAGTCTGCTGGATCACATGGTACAAGTGGTAGAGCAGCTTTCCCAGCAGCCTGGACCTGTTGAAGAGCCTTCTCCTGTTCCATGCTCCACACAAAGCTAGTAGCTTTCTGAGTCACTTGGTATATGGGCCAGAGTAATACACAAGTGAGGAATGTGCTGTCTCCTGAATCCAAACAGACCCACTAAATTTGTGTTTCTTTCTTGGTGGTGAGAAGGACCAGGTGCAATAATTTACTCTTCACCTTAAAAGGAATAACTCTACACGCCACACACCAGTGGACTCCTAAGAATTTCACTGAGGTAGAACACCCTTGAAATTTTGGTTGGATTTATTTCCCATCCTCTGATGCATATTTGTGTGACCAACAAGTCCAAAGTGGTTGCAACCTCCTGCTGACTTCATCCAATCAGCATAATGTCATCAACATAGTGAACTAATGTGATATTTTGTGGAAGAGATAGATGATCAAGATTCCTTATAACTAAGTTATGACACAGGGCTAGAGAGTTGATATTACCTTTGAGATGAAACAGTAAAGGTATATTGCTGGCCTTGCCAACTGAAAGCAAATTGCTTCTGGTGGTCTTCTGGTGGTACTAAGGAAAAGGTACCTGCTAGATCAGTAGCCGCATACCATGCACCAGGAGGGCTGTTAATTTGCTCTTATCTGGTACAGCAACTGCAATTGGAGTCACTACTTGAGTTTTTGATAGTCCATCTGCCTTCTGCCCTCGCCAGGTAGGAGAGTTAGAGGGAGATGTGGTGGGAACCACCACCCCTGCATCTTTCAAGTCCTTAATGGTGGCACTAATTTCTGCAGTACCTCCAGGGATGCCGTACTGTTTTTGATTCACTCTTTTCCCTGGCAGAGGCAACTCTAATAAAGACTTCCATTTAGTCTTTCCAACCATAATAGCCCTCATTCCACAGGCCAGGGAACCAATGTGAGAATTTTGTCAACTTCTATCTATCCCAATTAACCCCAGGGTGAGTTCAGGAACCCACTGGACCTACTGTGAGTTTAACTTCAACCAAAACTTCTTTAATCACCTGACCTCCATAAAGTTCCTATTTTAACTGGAAGGCCACAATGCTTCTTGGGATCTCTCAGAACCAGCATCAGTTCAGAGTCAGTATCTAGTACACCCTGCAATGGCTGTTTCCTTCTCCCAGTGTATCTTTGCAAAAGGCTGTAGGTCCCTTTGGGGAAGGTCTGGGAAAGGATAACAGTAAAACCCTTAGGTATTTTATTGTGGTCCTTCCTCAGGGAAACCTGATTTCACTCAAGGAGTTTTGGGTCTGCAAACTGGCTCAAGTCTGGAAATTGATTCATGGGTCAAGATTACCTTTTACCATGATCCAGTGGAGCCTTTCTTTCATTTGTTTGAGAGGTTTCCCACTTATAAATATCAAACAAGTCAGGCGGTGGTGGTGTACGTCTTTAGTCCCAGCACTGAGGAGGCAGAGGCAAGCAGATCTCTGTAGTTCGAGGCCAGCCTGGTCTACAAGGGCTAGTTCCAGGACAGGTTCCAGAGCTACAGAGAAACTGTCTTGTTTTGGTTTTGGCGTTTGTTTGTTTTTTCGAGACAGGGTTTCTCTGTAGCTTTGGAGCCTGTCCTGGAACCAGCTCTTGTAGACCAGGCTGGCCTCGAACTCACAGAGATCCTCCTGCCTCTGCCTCCCAAGTGCTGGATTAAAGGCGTGCACCACCACCACCTGGCTTTATTTTTTAAAGATTTTTTTATTTATTAATTATGTATACAGTTTTCCCTGCATGTATGCTGCAGGCAAGAAGAGGGCACCAGATTTCATTACAGATGGTTGTGAGCCACCATATGGTTGCTGGGAATTGAACTCAGGACCTCTGGAAGAACAGTTAGTGCTCTTAACCTCTGAGCCAGCTCTCCAGTCTGGCTTTTTTTTTTTTTTTTTGAGACAGGCTTCTCTGTGAAGCTGTCCTGGAACTCACTCTGTAGACCAGGCTGACCTTGAACACAAAGATCTGCCTCCTCTGCCTTCCTAATGCGGGAGTAAAAGGCATGCAACACTACTACCTTGTGCAGTAGCATTCTCTTCTCTTTCATGCCTGGAAACACCATGATTGATTAGCCATTACCAAAGGTCCATACAAATCATGCCCCCGTAAAAGTCAGTTTGCCTGTGTTGCCCATTACGGGCTAGGACATGTCTATACTGCCCATTACTATAACCACAGTCACCTTGTCTCTAGGGAATCAGTGCTGCCACCTGGTCCCTGCTACTTTAAGACCCAATTAAACCCCTTGCATTTAATTCATCTAACTGAGAGAAATGTCTCCAACACTAAGGGTTGTCACAAGGAAAAGTGTGACCACAAAGCTCTTCAACTGTGCTAGTGCCCCCTCACCATTTTGCATCTTGTTGGATTAGTGAAGGGCTCGTCTTCTGGGCTTTCCCATTGTGGAAGATTAGGTTTTACACAGTGTTACCCACTCTTACATTGCATTTTCCCTGAGCCTTAAAATCCTTTGATCAACACCAAACCAAGGAATATCAGGCATCTCCAACTCCTTTTCAATAGGCCATCTATTGACAAATGCTTCAACCAACCATTCAAACAAACTTTTGATACCTTTGTTTGTTTTTTATTGTGAGAGTTTCCATATTAAACCTAGAATCTCCACTCAGTGGGCCCATATAAATAAACCCAACCTGTTCTAGTTTTATATTCCTTCCACCATTATTCCACACCCCTAAAATCCATTCCCTCACATATTCTCAGATTTCTGCTAGAATAAATTAGCAAACACAGTAAGCTCTTTAGTAGTGTAGTGCACTTCCTCAGGACTACACTTCCCACTTCTCTCTAGGAACCTGTTGAGCCTTCAGTTTGGTTTTAGGTCTAGAGGCAACTATATTGGGGCCCGGAAGGACATCAGTATTTTCTTGCCTGGTGTCTCGTTCAGAGAAAATCACTGCTTGTTTCAACAATGGCGGAATAACTTCCTCAAAGGTGAAATAAGCAGTGTTTCTGGATGTTGGGATGTGAGTACATTTTCTGCTAAGGATGGAGAGACTACTTCCTCTAATGAGATAAACCCTCGAGAATCTGAGGGTTCAAAGTTTCCAGCCTCAGTAGAGTCCTCTCACACATTCCCATCTCTAGTTACAAGATCCTATTCTTTACTTATTAGTGCCCTTACTTTGACCACCCACACCCACCGAGAATGGGACCCACCTGAATTTTTGCTATAATTCAGGCAACCTTATAATGAGGGCTTTGGTTTGCTTTTCCACACCTTGACTGCTGAAGACAAGATTCTCTTCCAGGGCACACTTTAGACTGTTTACACAAGTTTGTTGTTGGCCTTCATCATATTCAGAGATGCTAGAAGATGGTTAATTTTAACATGGAGCTCCTTCTTTTCCTTTGTCAGTTTATCCAGAGCTACTAGGAGCAACCAACTAGCATTGTTATTTTTTTTGTTTTTCCATAGTCAAAATTTTATATACAGATTCACCAAATCTGTTACCTCTCTCAATTGCTGATTCAGGATAATCAAAGCATTTGTCTCCTTAAGTTTGTAAAAAAATTATATATATATGGAATTTATTAATTAGAAATGCTTACAGGTCTAGCTAGTCCAGCAATGACTGTCTACCAACAGAAGGTCTAAGAATCCAATAGTTATTCAGTCCACGGGGCTGGATATCTCAGCTGGTCTTCAGTATATTCTAGACTAAAAAGATGTAGGCTCCAGTGATAGTGAAGGAATGGACTTTCCAGGCAGAGTGAGGGTGGTAGTTAAAGAACAAGCTTCCCTCTTCCATGTCCTTTATATAGGCTGCCCGCAGGTGTGGCCCAGATTAAAGGTGGATCTTCACACCTTAAAAGATCTGGATTAAAAGTAAGTCTTCCCACTTCCAATGATTTAGTTAAGAAAAAGTTCCTCACATGTGTAACCAGCCACTTGAGTTTTAGTTAATTTCAGATGTAGTCAAGTTGACAGCCTAGACTAGCTATCACAAAAGAACAAGCAAAAAAGCATTTAACAAACCATACAAGGAAGGGTGGCTGGAGAGATATGTGGTTAAGAATACTGGCTGTCTTGCAGATTACCTGGATTTGATTCCCAGTACCCACATGGAGGCTCACAATCATCTGTAATTCCACTTTCAGGGGATCCAAAGCCCTCTGCTGTCTGTTCTGGGCACCAAGCACTTGTGTGGTACACATACATACATATGAGAAGAACTCTCAAAATGAAATGAATAAATCTCATTTTAAAAGTAGCTTAGAAGGGTAGATTTCTTTTTTTTTTTTTTAAAGATTTATTTATTTATTATGTACACTGTGTTCAGCCTCCATGTATGCCCTCAGGCCAGAAGAGGGCACCAGATCTCATTACAGATGGTTGTCAGCCACCATGTGGTTGCTGGGAATCGAACTCAGGACCTCAGGAATAGCAGTCAGTGCTCTTAACCTCTGAGCCATCTCGCCAGCCCAGAAGGGTAGATTTCTAAACTCAAGAGTTCATCAGTTTTCTGTTCATACTACAACAAAAATACTCCCAACCCCTCAGAGGTTAATCCTTAGGGATTTAATTAATCTGGGGTTATTTGTTTATTTGTTTGAAGTCTCCAGATACTTAAATGTGCAGCCAGAATTGAGTACTACTGAGCTAGTCCTGAGGTCAAGACCATGCCTGATTTATCCAGTACTGGAGTCTCAAAACTTAGCTTCATAGTAGCTCAAATGTAGTAAGTGTGCATGAATAGGTGTTAAATGTTTCATTATTCCCTCGTTTCTCAGATGCACAGGACTTCAGAGGTTGTTTGCCTAGGGTGCTCAGGTTAACTGGCAGGTAGAGCAGTGAAGCCCAGATTTCTCATCTTTTAGCTCTATTTTTTGGCCATTTTCCTTTGTACATATATGCATTCTCCGTTCTTATGTTGTTCAATGTTATAACTTCTACCCCAGTTCCTACTCCACTCTGAAGACGGAGGAATGAACTTTAGATGCTTAGAAAGCTAACCGCCTGACCGTGTTGTAGTGTCAGTGTTCTGTGTCAGCTCACCCTTTAAGTCAAGTAGGAGTAGGGCAGAGGAGATGGAGGCGAAGAAACATGGAACTGAAATTCACTGTGTTCTCTGCCAGGCATCAGGCTTCAAGCCTCTGACTTAAGTTACTCATTCTTACTCTCTTTAAAAGAATTGTTCTTATTTTAATTATGTTTATGCATGTGTGTGCTGGTGCCTGTGGAGTCAGATCCTTCTGGAATTGGGGTGGTTGTGAGCCGGCCAGGGTGGGTGCTGGAAACTGAACTTAGTCCTTGAGTCCTCTGCAAGAACAGTACACACTTTTAACTGCTGAGTCATCTCTCTAGCCACTCCCATTCTCTCTTCTCTCCTTCCCCCATCTTTAATGAAGCTCTCTGTTCATTTCAGCAGTAAAACAATCAGATGTTTTAGAATACTTGACATTTGGATTGTTTTTTTTTTTTTTAATTTTGATTTTTTTTTGAGACAGGGTTTCTCAGTGTAGCCCTGACTGTCTTGGAATTTGCTTTGTAGACCAGGCTGTCCTCAAACTCACAGAGATCCACCTGTCTCTGCCTCCCAAGAACTGGAACTAGCGGTGTAGATTGTTTATTTTAATTAGGATTCTCATGACTTTCTGTTAAGGTGATTCCAGGTCCATGTTCCCATATCCTTGTTGCCTTATCCAGTCTTGACTTGTGTAAGCTCCCCCCAAAAACTCCAAAAATGGTGGAGATCAAATAGGAAAAGCTATAATGAATTATAAAGGATTATATAAGAAAATCACCCTCTGATTCAGTGTGTGTGTGTGTGTGTGTGTGTGTGTGTGTCTGTCTGTCTGTCTGTCTGTTTCTTCTGCCTCACTTTAAAGGATTGGATTCTAACAGTGATATACTCTGGACTAGTCTAATAACAGTAAGAAAAGATTTAAGAAAAAAAATTGAAGGCATGGGGGGGGGTATAAGGCAGAAAAGATTTACAGGACTAAGATTTAGAGAGATGGAAACCCTGGAAGATAAAAGAGACATTTAGTATCATTTGTCCCTTTGAAACATTTGCCATTGGTAAACTTGTTATCTGAGATCAGAGCTCTAGTCAGATCTGTGGGACTGGGGAGATGAAAACTGGCATTCTTGTGTACCAAGAAGGAAGAATGATAGCTAATAAAACCCCACTTCCCCCAAAGATTCTACTTAGAGGTAAATAAACCAAAACTAGATTGTTCCAGAAGCCAAAAGGAGAAAGACACCAGGAACAGGCATCAAATCACTGGATATTCATGCATTCTAGAGAGTAAATGTGCTGTACCTTTGCTCCTTCACTGTGGCAGTCTCAGCACAGAGGTAAGAGCATGTGTTGTTTGTCCCTTCTGGGCACCTGTGAACAAGTGAGTCTGCCACTTCCCCTCAGGTGTGTGTTCATAAGTGGGAGTGTTTTTACTTAATCCTTAAAAAATGAGACTGAGCGCACAGACATTTAGAGCTTAGAGCCAGAAAAGCCCCTGAAGGTCAGTCAGTATTAGGACCTTTGTCTGTTTGTCTTTTCCCTCCCCTCCCCTCCCCTTCCTCTCCCCTTATTTATTTATTTGGGTATGTGTGCAGGTGTGCACTTTCCATGGCATGCATGTCGAGGTCAGAAGACCACTTTCAGGAGTCAGTCGCCACCTTCCACCTTGTTGAAACTGTCTCATTGTTTCTGATGCCCTGCATATTCCAGACTAGCTGGCTTGCAAGTTTCAGGCATTACTACATCTGGCATTTAGTGTGGATTCCAAAGATCATCAAACTTGAGGTAATCAGCCTTGTAGCTAGTGTTTTTCACCCACTGAGCCATCTTCCTGAACCTGACCTTGTAATCTTTTTATGTATGTTTGTGCACATGCTGAGGTATAGATATGGTGGTCAGAAGGCAGTTTTATGGAGTTAGTTCTCAGCTTCTACTTTTACCTGGTTCCAGCAGTCAAACTCAGATCATCAGACTTGTATAGCAAGCCTTTACGCAGCTGAGCCACCTCACTAGCCTGCCTTGTGCAATTTATGTTTGAGACAGAGTACCTCGTAATTGTTTTCTGATATGTAAACACATAAATATCTTACTGTACACAGTAAAAGTAACATTAAATATTTTATGTAAAACTTCAGGAATATAGGCTACATGTAGTTAGGCCTCTGATGACTGTCAGTTTTGAACATGTGTAGACTTATCTTTTGCCATTCTTTTAACAGTATATATAGCATAACAGCTGATGACACAGTATTTATATGACATGAGATATTTGAAGCAACCTAGAGGTATTTTAAATACATAGGAGTATGTGTAAATGCAGGGCTATTTTATTTTGTTGTTAACTATTATTTTGATATTATTAAAATGTTATTTTCAAATTTTTATTTTATTTATGTGTGTGTGTCTGTCTGTTTGTCTGTGTGTCTGCTGGTAACATGAGGGGCCAGAAGAGGGCATTGGATTACCTGAAGCTGGAGTTACAGGTGGTTGTGAACTGACTGACATGGATGCTGGGATTTGAATTAGCATCTCCTGAAAGAGCAACAAGTGCTCTTATCCACTTAGCCATCTCTCCAGCCCCAACAGTGCTATTTTATAAAAGAGAATTGAGGAGGTTAGCCTCTGTTCTGATTCTGCCAGTTGTAGTTTTTTTGATTGGCATATTCTCTCTCCCAGTTGTCTTTTCAATATATTTGGGCAGATTTCACTGGGTCTAGCTACTCAAATGTCTTACTTCAAATTAGATTTTTTTTTGAAGGCCTGCCTTTCACTGAGCTCAAATTTGTTCAAGTCTTAACAGTTTAGATTCTCACCAAGCAGGGTGGCACAGACCTCTGTAGTCCCTGAGATAGAAAGGTAGTGTTTAAGACCAGCCTGGGTTATATACAGTTCAAGGCTAGCTTGGGCTGCAAGAGACCAATCTTAAGAAAATTAAATCAGGCAAAAGAAGACAAGCAATTTAGATTCTCTAACTTTGTGTTGAACATAGAAGAATTTGGACTTGGCACATGAAAAACCCTGTGTACAAAATAGAAAGACATCCGGTGCTGGAGCTAGTCTACCCATAGATAAAAATCAAATGTGTCCACTGGCACTGCTTCCTCCTGGCAGCTCAGATTGCCAACTGAGCAGCTCAGTGCTCTGTTGATAAACATTTTCTTTCCTGGGTAGAAGGGAATTTCTGTCCTTGATTTGTGTCACTAAGTGGAACAGAATTGTAAGCGACAGACAGATGAGTCTCAAACAGTAGCAGCACTAAAAAGGACCAGTTGGCCCCTCTGCAAAAGCAGGCAGTGATGTGTCTCTGAGTGTCATCTGTGGGTAATGAAGCAGTGGGACTGTCAAACTCACAGATGGGTCATGACTCATCAGACATGTATTTTCACTGGGTTTCTTCCTCCATGTGAGTTGAAGACATGGTCTTCTGTACATGCAGCTCAGACCAAAGAGCACCACGTGCCTCAAGCCTGTCTCAAACTAGACTTCACTACCCTGAAATTAATGAATAGTAGTCAACAAGGGTACCAGAAATCCATCAAAATACCTTTTAACAAATACAGGACAGCAGAATATCCATGTAACCTTGGACTTTTTTCCTCAAGCCATATGCAAAGTGTAACTCAAAATGGATTGAAACCTAAATACAACATCTGAACATTTAACCCTCCAAAGAGCTGGGGACATAACCAACTGTAAAAAGGGTCTAGATTTAATTGCTGACTCCACAGTACTAATGAGGGCTCTGTCACTCTGGTTATAAAGCCCTTATCACATGATTCACACATTTCTTTCCCCATTTAGGGATTTTGTTTTCATTATTCGGATAATACCATTTTTAGCACTAACATTGATGACATTCAATTTGTGTTGTGTTTGTTTGTTGTGCAGAATTAGGGTCAAACACAAGGCCTTATACACACTTAGCAAGTGTCTGTCATTTTGTTTTCTTTTTGTTGTCTGGTACTAGAGATTAAATCTAGTGCTTTCTTCTACCATTCAAAGTGTATAATGGGTTTCACTACATGCAGTTGTGCAAACATGCCCACATTTGAATCCTAGAGTACTGTCAACATGCTAAGAGAACCCGTGTTCACTAACTGCCACTCCCCATTCTTACATAGCCCCCACCCTGAATCTTCTTATCTGCTTTCTGTCTTTGAATTCCTCTGTGCTGCACATGGAGTCATACAACACGTGGGATTTCCTGACTGCACCTTTCCTTTGGCACATTTCTAAGGTTCATTCATGTTCCTCAGTGTCATACTTTCTTTTCATCCCACCCATGGGCACACAACACTTAGTTGATTCATGTTTGGATTTTGTAGTGTAAAATGGCTCTCGTTAAAAGTACTGACTGCTCTTAGAGTACTTGGATTTGACTCCCAGTACTCATCACATGGTGTCTCAGCAACTACCTGTAACTTTAGTTCCAGGAGATCCAGTGCCACCTGCTGGGCTCCATGGACACTGCACACTACACACATGCAGGCAACGCACCTATAGATATTAAAAGAAGCAAATAAAATCTTAATAAACAAAAAATAGCTTACTACCATCCTCCTAGAATCTGAATGCATGGAGAGGCATACTTTGCAAGCAGAATAGAAAACAGGCGTGATGAACCACATGGTCCCGGGTCTGTTTCCACATCCAGGTGGACATAATATTCTGATTTCTGCCCATCTTGTCTTTCTACTGCCATGGCACTAATTTAAGTATTATTATTCAAATGCTGCCCTGCATTTTGTTAAATTATTAACACTCAAGTCCAAGGTAGCACTCTCTTTTTGAGTGTTTACAGGACGTTTCTGTATCTCTCTGAATAGTTGTGACCCTTTAGCATAGCTTGTGACCTCTCACAAGAACTGAGCTCTCAGCATCTTCAGATTAATTTCCTCATTCTTATGAGGCCACTCTCACATGTTGTCTATAGTCTTCCTGTTATTTAATGTATGAATAGTCTTTTTTTAAATAAACAACTTTATTTAGGACATCGTAGCGGGAACATTCCCAGCTAACTGCACAGACAAGCAAGGTATTACTGTGTTAACACAGGAGCCAATGAGTATAGAGAAGACAGCACCAAGGTTATGGGTGAGAGTAGGACAGAGGCCCTAGGCTGATGCTGCTTTCCCATAGAGGGGCATACTTTCAATAGTTATTTTGTTTCGGTAATGTCAGGAACAAATAAAAAACTAGTACCAGATTCTATTATGTCTGGACTGATATCGCTATGCATATACAAATTCCAGGGCATTTTAGTAGCACTGCCATAGGCAAAGAAAGCCCATTTCTTCCTCACTGCTTTCTTATGTTCATTCATGCCTGAACTCTCAACTTTGAACCATGCCTTGATGAAAGTCTCAGATATACAACGAAAGTGTCTCAAATGGCAATAGCTATGGCTTAAGAGCAACAGGCATCTCTGCTTAGCTCTCCACTTGGAAGTGGCCAATGCCTCACCTCAAGCACGATACAGAGAACCGGTTTAGGAAGTGGGGTATGAGTAAAAGCAGTAAACAGCATTCAAGATCTCTGCTGTGCAAACTGACGTGAGGCTACGGAGCTGCTGCTCACACTGCGCTAGAGACCACAGCCTCTAGTTCAGTCTGCAAACTGCTGGCTAAATGCCTTATCTATAGGTCTGACGTTCTCTATGAAAGAAACCAAATCTGAAGGAGTAGCATTATCTACAGCATAGGAAGGACTGTGAAAATGCTGAAGGCTCACACAGAATTAACACTTTTTTCTTGAAGGGCACCTTGAGCTACATTTGGCATTTGTTTGAATTTATCTATTAGGGGCAGACTTATGGACATTTTATTTGTATTTACATTTTGGCAAAAAAAAACTTTGGTCATAGTTTTACAAAAACTTGTTAAAGGGTTATTTTTGATTAAAATACTCTTTGAGAAGTGATACACAACAAGAACAGAAAAGTAAACATTCACACCTAACATGAGAGCATCTTAAATACAGCAGGAGTCAGTAGTGCTTACAGAAAGGAAGGTCCTTTTAAGGAAAAGGAGCCAGTATCAAAATAAGGCACGCCCTATTATTGTACTAGGCAGTAGTGTTCTTTTTGGAAGGCACGAGCTGGGAATCTAATCACCCAAAGGTTTGAAAATGTGGTTTTGAAGACAATGTCAGATGTGGGGACAACTGACTGAATAGAATCCCCTTCCTGGAATCCACAGCGAGTCATCAGTGACAACATCCACCTCGACTTCAGCACTCTGGAACACCAGAAGTCCTCTTTCCTAGTCGGTGCATAACTTTGTGAAGGCACTGTGCAAAATGTGGGCAGGGCAGCTTACACCCCCATTTGGAGTGTATATTAAAACATGGGCACATTTCCTAGGCACTGAACTCTATGTAAACTAACAAAAATAATTTTTTGGGGGAAAAAAACAGTAGGTAAGCTCAATAAGTAGGCTTCGGTTTCACCAGATTCCTCACTAAAAGACATACCACACAATAATGATGATGACAGCAATCACCAGGACACTGATCCCTATCGCCCACATCTTGCAGTTCTTCCACCTGTACTTTCTCTTCAGCTTGGCAGGACTTGTTTCAAACTGAGAAGTGCCTGCCTGCAGTGCATCTGCGCGATCATCTAGCTCTGAGAGCTTCTTATCTCTTTCTAACACCTTGTCCACGTTGACTCTCATGATTTCAACCACCTCATTTACTTGATTCTGTGTCTGCTGGAGTCTGCGGTTACTGCCAGAGGCAACTCTTGAACTTCCTGAAGGCACACCTGTGGACATTTTGGCAGTGGCGGCAGCAACCAAGGGTCGATGGACTTGTATGAATAGTCGTGATTTGAGTGCCAGTTTTAATTGATCAGTAGTCACATGTAGCTGATGCCTGTCATCCATCCTTGTAGAAAGCCCTCTGGGACAGT
Organism: Microtus oregoni; assembly: GCF_018167655.1. Lineage (NCBI taxonomy): Eukaryota > Metazoa > Chordata > Mammalia > Rodentia > Cricetidae > Microtus > Microtus oregoni. The sequence goes on along the minus strand of NW_024543210.1, from coordinate 4,801,223 downwards.
GCTGGTCTGCCTAGATATTCAGTACAGTAAGCACCTAGCAGATATTTATGAATGACTGAATATAATCATGACTGTTATCTCTGCTTTTGTACTTCAGCATTCTGCCTGGACTTTGAGGCAGATTATTGGATTTTTAAGACAGACCTAGGTATCTCTTCCTTCTTCATGTATGTGGCTGTTATTAACTTCTTTAAATTTTTTGTAAAGTAATCCATTTTACATAATCCAAAAATAGTGCCCAAGAATTAAAAGATGACAATGACTTCCCCAAATTGACTCTGCCCTAAGTTAAACACTGCTCACATGAGCCTCATGCAACTTGGTGAGTGCGCTTTAGTGTATCAAGGATTCTTACAAATAGTTGAATCTAGATGCAGTGTGACCAGGGTAGAATCAGACCAGTTGTCACTTCTTTCTGGCATCTGCCTAACTATAAAGTTCATATCCAGCCCAAAATTTAGCAGTTAGCACACTAGATAGCCAAAAAGTTGTCCACTGTATATATACTGATAAGCTTAACACTTAATGTTTTTAATTACAAATTAAAAAGTGTCATGAACTTTTTTGAACAATACATCAAGTTTAATTATGCTTTTTTCATTTGATTAAAAAAATTGAGATTTATTTGCACCCAGTGAACATCTACTTTGAATTTAGTTTTGCTCTTCCCTGTCCATGTTATCTATCATTGTTTATATCAGTTCATAATACTTTTAACATTAAATTTTGAAAAATAACATTTATTAGACTGTGTGTACATGCACATGTACCATAGTGTGCATGCATATGGAAGTCAAAGGGCAACTTGTAGAAGTCTGTTCTCTCATTCCACCTTGTGAATTTCCCAGGCTTGGTGGCAAGTATCTTTATTCACTGAGCCAACTAATCAACCCAATTTCCAACTTTTACTAAAAATAGATTCTTTTCTCATATAATATATTTTGATTACAGTTTCACTTCCCCTGTTCCTCCAAGTTCCTTCCAATTTCTCCTTTGACCCAAATCCACTCCCTTTCTATGTCTGTTAGAAAGGAACAGATGTCTAAGAGATAGTGACAAAACATACAAAATAAAATATAATAAGATAAAAGAAAATGGTCACATTGAAGCTGGACAAGGTAAACCAACAGCAGAAAAAGAGCCCCAAGAGAAGACATAAGAATCAGAGACCCACTTGTTCACATACTCAAGAGTCCCGTAAAAACACTAAATTGAAAGCTGCAATATATATGCAGAGGACCTGGTGCAGGCCTATGTAGGCCATTCTAGCTGTTTCTGTCTCTGAGTTCGTGTGAGCCTTGCTCATTTGATTTAGAGGAACTTGTTATCCTGGTGTGCTGTATCCCTTCTGACTTTTACATACTTTCTGCCTCCTCTTCTGTAAGGCTCCCTGAGCTTTAAGGGGAGGGATGTGATGAAGACATCCCATTTAGAGCTGTGTGTTTCAAGGTCTCTCACTCTCTGCATAATGTCTGGCGTGGGTCTCTGTATTTGTTCCCACTTGCTGCAGGAGGAAGCTTCTCTGATGATGGCTGAGCAAGGCGCTGATCTATGAGTATAGGAGTCATTTTATCAGTACTTTTTTTTTTTTTGGTAGACTGGTAGTACTTGGTTTTACCCTAGGTCTCTGGACTATCTAGTCTCTGGTTCGTGGTCACCCAAGCAGTGTCAGGTATGGGTTCCATCTTGTGGAGTGGGCAAAACATTAGTGGCTTACGCCCACAAGCTATATGCCACCATTGTCCTATCATATTTTACAAGAGGACAGCATTGTAGATCAATGCTGGGTTGGTGTTTACATTTCTCTTTTGGTAGCCTGAGGAATACCTGTACCAAAGACACTAGAATGTAGGAATGGGGGTTCTATGTAGGCACCAGCTCGACTCTCCATGTTCAGTGAGTTCCGTGGGTGTTGTCTTTGGCCCTGCTGTCAGTTTGTAGCAAGTAACCTATTATTTTATTTTTATTTATTTATTTTGTTTTTCGAGATAGGGTTTCGCTGTAGTTTTAGAGCCTGTCCTGAAACTAGCTCTTGTAGACCAGGCTGTCTTTGAACTCACAGAGATCCACCTGTCTCTGCCTCCCAAGTGCTGGGATTAAAGGCGTGCGCCACCACCACCTGGCTGTAACCTATTATTTTAGCAACAGCCTTGGATTGTTTGGAAATTTCTATGGGACCCCTTTGGTTAACAAGTCAACTGAATGTAACCAAGTCCTGGTACTGGAAGCTTAGTTTGGTTACAAGAGACAGCCAGTTGGGACTCCGTCTCCTTCATTATTTAGAGACTTCATATGATTGCCTTCATATATTTTAGAAAATTTTGACTGTACTAGGTTTCTTTACCACCCCTCAAATGCCTCTTAATTCTAGCTATCTCTCCCAACATTCTCTCCACCAACCCCATCTCCCTTCTCCCTCCTCACACGATCTTTCCATTCCTGTATCTCCTGTCATTTATTTAATGGCTACTATCCACATATAAGAGAATATATACCATATTTATCTTTCTGGATCTAAGTTACTTCACTAAAGATGATTTTTTTCTAGTTCCATCCATTATTCTGCAAATTTCACGGTATAACTTTTTTAAACAGCTGCGTAACACTCCTTTGTATAAATGTACCACATTTTCTTTATCCATTCTTCTGTTGAGGGACATTTTGGTTGTTTCCAATTTCTGGCTATTATGAACAGAGCAACAATGAACATGGTTGAGCAAGTGTCCTTGTGATAGGATGAAATGTCCTTTGGGTATATGACCAAGAGTGGTGTAGCTGGATCTTGTGGTAGATCAAGTCCCATCCTTCTGAGGAATTGCCACACTGATTTCCATAGTGGTTGTACAGGTTTGCACTTTTACTAGCAATGAATGATTGTTTCCCTTATTCCACACCTTCATCATGAGCTGTCAGTTGTGTTATTGATCTCAGCCAATCTGACAGGTATAAAATAGAATCTCAAAGTAGTTTTGATTTGCATTTCCCTGATGACTAAGGTGTTGAACATTTGTGTTTTTTAGCCACTTGAGTTTCCTGTATTGAGAATTTTCTGTTTTGATTGTACTCCAATTTTAAATTGGATTATTTTGTATTTTGATATCTAGTTTGTTGATTTCTTCATATATTATGGATATTAGTCCTCTGTCTAATGTGGAATTGGTAAAAATCTTTTCCTATTTTGTAGGGTGCCACTTTATCCTAAAGATGGTGTCCTTTGCCTTACAGAAGCTTTTCAGTTTCATGAAGTCCCATTTATTAATTGTTGATCTTAGTGCCTGCAATAACAGTGTTCTGTTCAGAAAGTCTATACCAATGAGTTCAAGGCTATTCCCACTTTCTCTTCTATCAGGTTCAGTGTATCTGGTTTTATGCTAAGGTCTTTGATCAATTGGGAGTTGAGTTTTGTGCAGGGTAGTAAATATGGATCTATTTAATCAGTCCAAATTAAAAAAAAATGTAGACAATGTCTCACCTCTCACAAGGTCTTATTCCTACCTGACCTGGAACTGGCTATGTAGGCTGGGCTTGAACTCACAGAAATCTGCCTGCCTCCGCCACCTGAGGACAGAATTAAAAGTGATGGTTGCACCACCACCACCTAACATATATGTATGTATTAGTTTTAGAGATAAGTTTTGTTACATAGCCTAGGCTGGCCTCAGACTTAGATACTTGTCCAAGCTCTTTGCCTATTTATGATTTTTGATCTTGTTATTGTTGAGATGCAGGATTTCCTGATGGATTCTGAATAGTAAATACTGACCAGATAGGTAATCTGCAAATATTTTCTCCTGTTTTGTAAATTGTTTTTCAGGGTTTTTTTTTTTTTATTTGTGTGGGTGGGTACAATATGTACTTACAGAGGTCAGAGGTTGATATCACATGACTTCTTTATCACTCTTCATCTTATATTTTTGAGATGTGTTCTCTCCCTGAATCTGGAGCTCACCAACTAACCTAGATTGACTGACCAGGAAGTCCCAGGGATCCTCCTGTTCCCACTCCCAGTGCCGGGATTACAGGAACAAGGCTACCATACTTAGCTTTTTATGTAGTCGCTAGGCAGCTGAACTTAGCCTCAGTTGCACAGCCAGCACTTTGCCCACAGCTTGCCAGGCCCTGTGTGCAGAAGTTTTAAAGTTTCACATGTTCTCATTTGCCTATTTTGACATTTGATTTTGTAACTGAGGAATAATGAAAATTCCAATTCCTCAGTTACTAAAGAAAGTGTTATGCTTTCTGTAGGGTGTTTTAAGTCTTGATTTATTGTGAGTTTACTCTTATGTATGGGCTTGAGGTTCAACTTTATACTTTCTGTGTGTGGCAGTCCAGTTTTCCCAGCACTGTGTGTTGAACACTGACCTTCTCTGTATCCTTAGAGGCTTGATGAAGACCTTTTGACCATATATTCAAGGGTTTGCCCCAGGATTTTATCTTGTTTGTGTCTCTATGCTAGTACCATATCTTGGTGATTGGGTTGTGTATTTTAAAACAAGAAGTGTGAGACCTCCAGCTTTGTCCTTTTTCAAGGCTATTTTAGATGTTCAGAGCCCCTTGAGGTTTTGCATGAATTTTAGGATTGTTTATTTTATATTTCAGGTATGGTCTTCTAATTATAAAGCTCATACTTACTTTATAGTCAAGGCTGGCCTTGAACACGTTCTTTCCTGCCATATCTTCCCAAATTCACAGATTATAGGTGTGTGCCAACATACTTAATAGAAAATTTTCTATGTCTGATTTTTTAAAAATGTTATCAGGAGTTTGTTTTGTCTTAAAATAGTGTCTTCCATTGATGCCCAGGATGGTGACAAGCTCATGTGATCTTCTTCTTCTTCTTCTTCTTCTTCTTCTTCTTCTTCTTCTTCTTCTTCTTCTTCTTCTTCTTCTTCATCTTCTCCTCCTCCTCCTCCTCCTCCTCCTCCTCCTCTTCCTTCCTTCTTCTTTCTTCTTTCCTAAGACATGGTTTCTCTGTGTAACAACCCTGGCTGTCCTGGAACAAGCTCTTGTAGGCCAGGCTAGTCTCAAACTCACAGAGATCTGCCTGTGTTTGCCTCCCAAGTGCTGGGATTAAAAGCGTGTGCCACTGCCCAGCCCTCATGTGATCCTCTTGCCCCAGCTTCCCACATTGCTGGGACTATAGGTGAATGCCACCTGTCCACATTGGGATTTTGACAGGGAATACATAAAACCTATCAGTAATATAGAAATAAGTGTAGAAGGGCAAAGAGAAAGTGGAAAGCTGAAACTAAAGAAACATAAAAGGCTACAATGAATCACAAGGGGAAAGACTAGATCCTGGTTACCCCGGGAGAGTGCTAAGAGCTGCCAGGTCTTTAGGGACAAGGGTCTCAGACTTGGGCCAAAGCTGTATTCTGGCCAGGAAGTATTAAGAGCTAAGGATTCTGGACTTTGTAGGCCTACGTAAGAGCTTAGCAATGTCAAGGCTGAGGAATTTTAGGCTTTCCTTGAAAGTCAGTGCCAGCCACAAAGTGAAGAGTCCCGATTCCCTGGACCCAGAAGGCTTGTACAGCTGTAGTTCTGATTCCTGCACCACTCTAGGGCACTCACTACCTGTGTTGCTCTCAGTGCTTACTGCCACTGCTCACTATTGCTGAGTGTGGAGGGAAAGAAAGTGCCAAAGATCAACACTTGAAGAGCTTCTTGCCTGACAAAGGACAGCCAGCCAGCTTGTTTGACAGTTGTGTCACTATTTCTCATTGTATCAATGTTTGCATCATGCATTTGAGAGATCTGTTGTGAGGTCTGTTTATTATTGTTGTATCTCCTGGTGAACTGATCTTCTTGTCACCATGTAATTCCCCTCCTTTGTGTCCAGTGATAGGCTTAAGGTTCAGGAGCTTCTTATTGTACCAGCCATGTCTTCTGTCATTTTCATCCTGGTATAAATTTAGGTCTAGAATGGCTCTAGCTATATCACATTTTATCCACGAAGCATGTCTTTTTTTTTTTTTTTTTTGATTTTTCGAGACAGGGTTTCTCCGTAGCTTTTTGGTTCCTGTCCTGGCACTAGCTCTTTCTAGACCAGGCTGGCCTCGAACTCACAGAGAACCGACTGCCTCTGCCTCCCAATTGCTGGGATTAAAGGCGTGCACCACCACCGCCCGGCGAAGCATGTCTTTTAATTGGAGAATTTAATTCTCTTATATCAAAAGTAGTTGCTATCACTTGGTTATTTTCTGTTTGCTTCCCCTTTCTTCTCTTGCTGCCTTCTTGAACTTTCTTAGTGATGTGTTTTAATTTCTTTCGCATTTCTTTTTGTATACATTCTATAGTTTTTGGTGTGGCTGTGATTACAATTACATAAACCTCTTAAAGTTACTCCAGTTTGCTTTAAACTGGTAAGTTTTTGATAAATTAACTCTATAGCCTTTTTTATATAACATATGATACAAATTATTACTCTTTATTGCATATTCAGTAAAATGGATTTGTAGCTACTTTTTGTTCATTTTTAAAAGTTTGGCCACAAATTTTAAAATTATGTATGCACCTACATTACAGTACTACAGAATCCCGTGTCTGTATTTGTGTACATGCCTTCACCTGGGAGTTTTATATGTTTGCAAGGTTTGTGTTGCTGCTTACTGTCTGTTCAACTTGGAAGACTTCCTTTGGCATTTCTGTGGACCAGCTCTAATGTCATCTGTGTTTATCTGAGAAAGTCTTAACTTCCCCCTTTTGAAGACATGTAGTATTTCCCATTGCATCTTTTCCTTTCATCAATTTGGATGTGTCCTCTTACCCTTCAGTGTTCCTGGTGGGAAATCATTTCATTATCTTGCAGGCTCTGTTAGCTGCTTAGTGCCCTCTCATGCTACTTTCTTGAGTTCTTTGTGACTTTTGACACCTTGGTTATTGTGTATTTTAATGTAGGTCAGTGGAGTTTGTTGAGCTTATTGGATTTATCTGTTTATCTCCTCAGATTTGTTAGTTTTATTTCTTCCATTGAGTTTTTGGCTCTTCCCTTGTTTCTTGTACTTCTGAGATTCCCATAATGCATCTGTTGTTCCACTTGATAATCCTCTCTAAGTCCATCAAAGCTCTCTTTACCTTTTTATTTACTTACTTCCCCTCCTTAGAAACAAGGTCTCACTTTGTAGCCCAGCCTGGCTTTGAACTTGTGATCCTCTTGCTTTAGCCTAATAGGCATATGTCACTGTGCTCAACTTCTTTTCCTCTATTGGCTCAGTATTTTATTTTTATTTTTCAAGACAGGGTTGTTTTTTTTTATTTATTTATTTATTTATTTTGTATAGCCCCGACTGCCCTGGAACTCGCTCTAAAGATGTGTGCCACCACACCCAGCTTCTGACTCAGTATTTCAGACACCTTGACATAGAGTTTGTTGACTCATTCTTCTGCCTGGCAAGCCTGCTTTGAACCCTTGTGGTGAAGCTTTGATTATGTGTGCATTTCCGTCTGTTGATATTTTCACTGTGCTTGTGCACTTCTGAATTCTTTCACTTGTTACCAAGTTCTTTTTAGTTCACGGAGCATCCTTACAGTTCGGTATTGGGTATCCTTTGTCAGTTCACATACTCTTCCTCCAGGGCTGCTTCTGACATTTAATCTGTCCCTTTGACTGGGCCATGTTTCCCCAGGTTTTTTGATGTTGTTGTTTATTTGTTTGTTTTGTTTTGTTCTCCATAGAAAAGGGAGTCTGGAGTTTTTTCACTACACTGTCACACTGAGCTCTCTAAAGTAAGCTTTCTTTGAAGTCTAATTTAACCTTTTCCTATAATTTATGGAAAAGTGATAAACTCTGAGCTTACAAGTACAGCTTCATAATTGGACCTGAGCTCTATTCCTCAATTATTATGAATAACAATTATTATTCATGTTTTTTTGAGGATACACCACGGTGTTATGATCACTTAACATAAATCATCTCATTTAATCTTTGCAACAATTCCAGGAGGTGGATGTTGTTTATGCTTCCTTCTTGTAGGGGTAGAGCCTGGGGCAGGAAAAATGAAAACAACAGAGTAGTACATACTTGGTGGGTACCAAGCTTGGTGTTCACTGTACTAATTGGATCTTCAGAGTTGTACAGAACTTCTGGAATTCTACACGTTTGGTATCGCATTCGTTCTTATTTTTTTCAGCATGTAGAAATATTTTGCCTGCATGTATGTCTATGCACCAGATGCATACAGTAACCACAGAGGCCACAAATGGACATCAGAGCCCCTGTAACTACAGCTACTGATGGTTGTTGAGCAGCCATGTGGATGCTGGGAATCGAACCTGGATCCTCTGAAAAAGCCACCTCTCCAGCCCCTTGCATTCTCCCCCCTTTTTTAAATTAAAAGGATTTGCATTTGTTGTGTGTGTACATATTATACACATGTATATTCTAGTGTAGATGGAGATCAGAGGACAGCTTGTGGGAGATGGTTCTTGCCTTCTACCTACCATGTGGGTCTGGGGATTGAACTCAGGTCATTAGGCCTGGTGGCAAGCACCCTTACCCACTCTGCCAGAGTAATTAGACCATCATCTTTACTGTGCTTTCTTAGGAAGTCTCAGGGATGGACAATATGAAGAGAAATTATTTGCTGACGTGTAGCAAATGGCCTCTACTCTAAATAAGTTCATGGTTTCCATGTGAAATGCACCAGCAAGGTGACTGTCCACACTCAGCCCTCTCCAAAGTCTCCTCTCTTGCATGTCAGTATCTATAGTCACAGCAACAACCACTCTTCTACTATAGATCTTCGTTAGCTTTCCAACCTGTGACAAAAAGATTCAGAACCTTCAACTTATAAAGAAGATAGATTTACTGTAACTCACTGTCAGAAGTTTCTGTCCATGTTCACTTGTTTGTTTGCCTTGGTTCTGATGCAACACACTACAGCATGGCAGAAGCATGTGGTAGAGGAAACTGCTCACTTAGAAGCCAGAAAATCAAGAAGGTAGAGGTCAGCATCCTAGTGTCCTAATGACTGGCTGGCTGGCCTCCACTAAGTTCTACCTCCTTGTATTAGTCATTTTTCTTATTGCTGTGGCAAAGTATCTGAGTAGAAGAAACTTAAGGAAGGAAGGGTTTATTCTAGCTTAAAGTCAAGGATGGTGTCTTGCCACAGTGGGATGATAGCAAATAAGGAGGCAGGCTGGTCACATTGCATCTGTAGTCAGGAAGTAGAGAGTGAACAGTAAGTGATGCCAAGCTATATATAATGCCTCAAGGCTCACACTACAGTGACCCACTTCCTCCAGCATTTTTTTTTATTTTTTTTATTTTTCGAGAAAGGGTTTCTCCGTAGTTTTTGGTTCCTGTCCTGGAACTTAGCTCTTGTAGACCAGGCTGGCCTCGAACTCACAGAGATCCGCCTGCCTCTGCCTCCTGAGTGCTGGGATTAAAGGTGTGCGCCACCACTGCCCGGCTCTCCAGCATTCTTTTAAAGGAACTTCCTAAATGACACCACCAGCGTGGGACCAAATGTTCAAACACATGAGCCCATAGTGTGTATGGGAGGGGGTGCATTACACATTCAAATCACAATACTAACAGTACCACTGCTACTTAAGAGCTAAAGGGGCTGGCGACCAAGCCTTCAGTATAAGCCTTTGGGGTCTGATCTTAACTTGGGAAGACGTGAATTCTGGCTTCATCTTTGACTTGTCTCATCTGCTGACAGTGCATACCCTTTCGGGTGATGCTGGTGAACTTTTTCTCAATTGATCACATACTTGCTTTACTTGCTCTTCATTTTCCCATTTCTCCATCTATTCTGGAACTTTTGTCTTGACAAATATCTTCCAGTGAAACTGTTTAAGTCCACTAACATTTGATTAACTCACCAGCAAAGTAATATTCCATGTCTGACCCTGGAACAAAATGACAAAATGTGCCAAGCTCCTCCTCACAGAACTTATACTTCCTTAGCCTATAGTGCTAACTGTGGTCTTCATTTTTTAAAGAATTTTTAGAAGCATTTTTGGTCTTTGTTCTGTTCCATTCATATCTAAGACTGCATGAAACAACTGAATGATGAGAAAGATTACCTGAAATCAAACTGTTTTTATTACTGCTGCTGCTGAGGCTAGACTCCACCTTTTCTCCTCCTTCTCCTCTTCTTCTTCCTCCTTCTCCATTCATTTATTTTGGGAAGTTAGTTTCCCTTTCTCTGGGGGCCTTTTCACAAATGATTTCTTTGTATTTTAGGATCATTCCCTGATACTTGGTCAACTGGACCCTTGTCACTCAGATCTTGGTGCAAATGCCATTGTCTTAATCACCTATTCTCTGTTCCTTGCCCCCCCCCACACACACACACACTTGAAACATTCCCTGGCTTATCATCCATTTATCATCTGGACTTTAACATTAGAATGAAATCACTAGATGGTGGTGCTTATGTAATTCTAGGGATTAAGGCAGACAGATTTTGAGTTTGAGGCCTGGGTTACCTAGGGAGATCCTGACCCCCCCCCCCCCCCAAAAAAAAGCAAAAAACTACTACAATTCACTGATTTGTTTGTTGACCATCTAAAATGTTGTTTAGCACCAAGAGCCCTTCAAGTGTTGGGTGTGCGTGTCCATGTATATGCATGTGCGTGGAGCCTAGAGTTCGATGCTAGGTGTCTTCCTCATTAGTATTTCCATCCAGCCTTATTTTTTGAGACAATCTATCCCAGAATCTGGAGTTTACTAATTTATCTAGACTGGTGAGCAGCAAGCCTTAGGGATCTTTCTGTTGCACCTTCCCCTTGCTGGGATTGCAGGCATGCACCCCTATGTCTATACCAGCATGCCTGGCTTTGTATGTTGATGCTGAGAATCTAAATTCAGGCCCTTTTGACTTGTGCCATAGCACTTTATAGACTGAGCCTTGGCTCCAGTACCTTTTTCAAGCATTTATTAAGTGAATACAAACAAAAATCTCTGGGAGAGTAACTGTTGTGGATGGGAATGCAAAAATTCTGCACTTTGAGTAGTAGTGAATTTTAAGATGTAACTATGTTTGCTTTTAGTAGAACATTTTCTTTTGGTAGCTTAAATAGATTTCCTCAAAATAGAGATATGAAATGGCTTTACTTTACATTTTTAAAGTTTATTATCACTGAAGTCCAGTTGAATTGTGTAATGTGGAATAGAATTTAATTTACAATGTTGTAGTCATACATTCTCTGTCAATTTAAGAAAGGTCTGATTTTTAAAATTTTTTAGAAAAAAATTAATTCATCTAGAATTCTAGGATATTGGGTGATTTCAAGACATTATTAACCAAAGATTTCCTATCTGTGCCTAACTGTTCTACTTTCTGAAAGTTCAGATAGGACTTAAACACAAGGATCACAGCTAGTGACCTCTCACTTTTAAAATGGAGAAGTTTGGGGATAGTGGCCCAAAACTGCAAAGGATTTTTTAAAAGCTCTATTCATATAGCAGATGTGCCTTTTTTTTTAAGGTTGTGTGTTGATCAGGGTTACTACTGCTGTGATGAAACCCATGATAATGCAACTTACAAAAGAAAGCATTTAACTGAGGCCTTGCTTACAATTTCAGAGGGTTAGTTCATTATCATCATGACAGGAAACATGACTCTGAGAGCTTACATCTGATCTGTAAGTTGTAGGCAAAGAGAAAGCAGGACTAGGCCTGGCATAGACTTTCAGAAGTTCAGCCCCAGTGACATACTTCCTCCAACAAGGCCACACCTCTTAATCCTTCCCAAATAGTTCCTCCAACTTCAGAACAAGCAATTCAAATATATGAGCCTATGGGAGCCATTTTCATTGAAACTACCATAGGTTATATGTATATTTCTTGGGATAAGCTATAATAATCTGGTGAGTTCTGGAGCTGCCTCCTCAGATCTTACCAGCCAGCTCTGTCAGACCTGTACATTGTGTAGTTAGAGGCCTAGGGCCTGCACTAGACCAAGTTACTTAACATAAGACAATACGTGAAGGGTTTTTGTTTTGTTTTATTATTTATTTTCATAGTAAAATTTGAGTTTTAGCTGATTTGGTCAGGAAGGAGATTTGGTAAGCTTTTGACACATATGTACTAAAATGAGCCTCCATCAATTGTGGTTACTGTGTGCCCTGCATTTCATCATCTTCACAGCATCCTCACAAAGTATATGCTGTCTTCCCCACTGTAGTGTGTGGAGCTTGACTTACTTAGCCTTTAAGAATAAGCCTTCTGTTCCTGATTTGGACCTTGAGATTTCTGTCCGGTGCTCCAATGTGGGTCTCTGTCTTCTGGCTTTGTGGGAGCCTAGGCAGTTTGGATGCTCACTTTACTAGACCTGGATGGAGGTGGGGGTTCCTTGGACTTCCCACAGGGCAGGGAACCCTAATTGCTCTTTGGGCTGACGAGGGAGGGGGACTTGATTGGGGGAGGGGGAGGGAAATGGGAGGCAGTGGCGGGGAAGAGACAGAAATCTTTAATAAATAAATAAATTAAAAAAAAAAAGAAATTTACTGGTTAGCCCACATGGCCACACACACACACACAAAAAGAATAAACCTTGAGGTTTTTCAGTAGAGAGCAATACACTAGGATTCAGAACTCCTTCTTACTGTAACCACTGTGGAGGAAGGGAAAGGCATTTTGATTAGGGACCAAGGAGAGCTGGAAGTGGAGGTGCATGAAATGTGGAACCAAGTCGATGAGTTCATCATGTGAAACATCCAGGTTGGCAGGTGTGAGAGGCAGACGAGTCCAGGACAGTGAGGCGCTGGAGGCTGAGACTTTTCAAGGAAAGGCACTGCAGCGTGGTGCAAAAGGACGGGGGAGGGAGGGTAGAAGCGCCGGGTATTAATTAGAACTAAATGAGACTCGAAAGAAGCAGGCATCTGAGGACACTCCCAAGTGCTCCCTACTCATTGGAAACACCCCGGGTTGGACCATGATTTGGAAGTAGTATTTTTAGACATGACTCTGACTTCCATTTATGTCTTCTGTTTCGTCTCTCCACGGAGAGTAGTGAACGTTCATTTCCGTAAATGTCAGGACTGCTTTCTTGTTTTACTTGATTGGCACATCAGACTGTTCATGTGCTCAGTGCTTATTTTGTTTCACGTATATCATGGCTGTGTGCCCACAACCTAAAAATGTGAAAGGGAAAACAGTTGCCAAGTAAAACTGGTAGGACAACAGAATTTAAAAGATTCCTCTTGGTCTCTTGTTGTGAGATTGAGCACCACAGATCAGAAATTTGCTTTCTTGGAAAACTGGTCATTTGACAGAAGAAAACATGTTGCTTCCAAAACTCAGGTGTTCATGTTACTCTAAGGTCACTTGCTTAAAATATTCTGATTTAGCTTTTGAAAATTGTCAGGGACATGGAAACATTTGTGCTAATGTTTGTGTTGTACATAGCATCCCAAATTTCTTTCTTTCTTTCTTTATTTTGAGAAGTCCTAGTCTGCCAGTGATTGGGGGACTAGTGCTCTGCCACAGTTGCAGGGACTGACTGCGGAGACCATTGTAGGACTATGACACTGAAAAAAGAGAGAAAGAGAGACAGAGAGAGAGAGAGAGAGAGAGAGAGAGAGAGAGAGAGAGAGAATGGGTTAATCAGGGCAGCTGTGGTGGTCTATGAGCACCAGCACTGACAGCATCTGCCAGAGAATAGGTGTCTTCCAAGGATGTGTTTGGGTGGTGATGGCATCTCACAGCAGGACTCTAGACTCCTCCACTTTCTGCAAGAGCCTTTCTATTTTATATAAGGTATTTGTTTTGTTCAGGATTGCATGGAAGTACTAACTTAAAAAATAAGTACCTGAAAAATTAACATGTAGTTATTCCTTCCTAGTACATACAGAGACTAAGTCCCAAAGCAGGAATATGTGTTTTCTGCACCTCTTTGATAGATGCCTCCATTTGTGTTATTTAACATTTTATGGCCACAGAAATAGTCTTTAGCCCTATTCCAGAGAAAATTGGAGCTGTTAGAAGTCTTGGCTGTTCACTTCAGTTACTATTCCTTACACTTAAAGAGAACCATGTGGTCAAGGATTTGCCTGGTCTGAGAGGTAGACTCCTCTTCCCATTGGTCCCAAAATCTTTTAAACTCAGGTTTCTACCTGTTTTCTTCCTGAGTATATCTGAGCAGTTTAAGCCTTCGGAGGTCTCTTGCCTTGCCTTAAATCTGGTAATCATGGGCGGTGGTGGCGCACGCCTTTAATCCCAGCACTTGGGAGACAGAGGCAGGTGGATCTTGACAGCCTGGTCTATAGGATGAGTTCCAGGACAGGTTCCAAAGCTACAGAGAAACCCTATCTTGAAAAAACAACAACAACAACAAAAATATGGTATTTATAACATTCAGCTCAACTATATAAGATAGTATAAACAGATAGATCATAATGTCCCAGCCCTGCAATGCTATTTTACTTTCTGCACTGTTTTGACTAAATACAGACCTGCCAAGAGGCAACTTAAAGAAGGAATTTATTTTGCCTCATGGTCTGTCATGGCAAAAAAGCAATAAAGAGCAGGCATTTCTATGATAGTAGGAGCATGTATCTGGGGCTCCATCTTAGTAGAACAAGAACCAGTGATGGAAAAAGAAGCAGAGCCAGGTTGTAAGTCTCAGGGCCCATCCTCAACAGCCATTCTCTCCAATGAAGCCCTACCTCTAAAGGCTCTGCATCCCCCCAGAACAGTGCTACCTACCATCTTGGGATCAAGCATTCAAACCCAAGCCTATGAGGACAGTTCACATCCAAACCATAGCACACCTTTCTTAGAGCCACTAGCAGCCCACCATCTATTGAATAAATTCTTTTCTTGAGGTAGTTTGAACTAGATGATTCATTGGTATTAAGGCACCAGTAGAGCATGTTAGAGTTAGACAAACCAGTGTCTGAGCCATTGTTCGTCCACTTATAGCTATGTGATATTGAAAACATACTTAACTAAATCGGGCTTTGCCTTTTTATTGTTATTTGGAGGATCCTGGACGTGATGTCTAAGATGTACTTGCTTGTAGGATTTGATTTCTTATCATTTTTTTTTCTTCGGGACAGGGTTTCTCTGTAGCTTTAGAGCCTGTCCTGGAACTAGCTCTTGTAGACCAGGCTGGCCGGCTAGCTAGTTTTTTAGCGTTTATTTGTACCAACTCTTGCCAGGACTTTAGGGCATAGTTCAGAAAGATATAATCAGCCCCCCACCAGTGAGTTATTGGTGGAAAACAGCTACAGGGTGTAGAAGCTCTCCATCCACCCGTCCTTACACATGGATAGACTTGTTATTATTTCCTAAGTAAAACAGCAATTATTTATATAGGCCTTATGTTATTGTTACATAGTATTAGATATTATATGCTAATAATGAGTTAAAGCATATGGAATGTATATAGATATATGCAAATACTGTATAGCATTTTACATTAGTGACTTGAACATGTGTGGATTTAACTATTCAGAGACCCAATATCCCACAGTTCTCAAGAGATAAATAAATGCATCTCCCTTGACCAAGACAGGGTTTTTCTGAGACTCACTTTGTAAACCATGCCGGCATTGAACTTGGAGATCTGCCTGCCTCTGCCCTGAGTGCTGGGATTAAAGTGTGTACCACCATCCCCAGCTTGAAGGTGGTTTCTTTATGAAGAGTCCCCAGTAATCATCTGTACAATGAGAAAGTATCTTGGGAGACGGTAAAGATTGTACAGACCATCTATTTAGTGTTGTATGCTCTATAAGCACTTAGACTCATGCCTTGTTGGCATGTGAGAGAGATGTACAAGCTGTGTACATGTTACTACAGCTTTACCTGTGGGGTTTCTAGCTTGCCATCAGTTAGCATTAACAAGTAGGGATTCTGGGATTTTAAAGCCAGGCTGTTTGATGACTTGGAATGTCCTATGTCTGCTACACTGTGATTCTGTCAAAAAGCTGTTGTCACCAGAAGGTCACACTCAGAGGGTTGTGAGGAATACTGGGGACAGTGTTCCAGATCAGCTTGGTTGGTGGTGGTGTGATTCAGGGAAGGGACTCAGAACCCTAGATTTCCCTTACTCATCTGTCTGTTCCATGCATCTGGTCATTGTATTTCCTGAAGAGTTCTGGGCTCTTTCTCTATGAGACAGAGATAGTCACATGAAGAGCTTCACCTCAACCCAGAGCACCTTTGGGACTGTGAATACTGGATCACTCTTCTCCCAGACCAGAGACAGGTACAGGCCAAAGGAGGGTCTTTCAGTGACCCCCTTTTGAGTACCCTTTTTTGTCAGTGCTATCCTAGGTGCTAGGAATTCAGAGCTGTGAACACCCATGCTGTGTCAGGAGTGGCATGTCAGATGCTGTAATGCCACACAGTCCACGGCAGAGAAACCATGAGCTGTCCTAGATAGTCAGAAGAAACAAGTACCTCTGCAACCACAGGACAGCAGATTGCATACCTGGCTTGGCTAGGACCACCCAAGAAAGGAGGAACCATAAATGTCTGACTGAATTTGGTGTTTGTTTTGGTTTTTTGAGATAAGGTTTCTTTGTATAGCCTTGACTGTCCTGGACTTGCTCTGTAGACCAGGCTGGCCTCTACCTACCAAGCACTGGGATTAAAGGCGTGTGCCACCATTGCCCAGATGGTGTTTGTGAAGTTTTAGTTGAAGAAACAATACCTCATAATCCAGGGTTTTTGCTTAGTCTTGTGGGCACAGGGTTAAAATAAGGTGGCATCAAAATCCTATTTGGAGAGTACTCTGGCAGACTTTCAGAGTAGAATGGGAAAGGACGTCCAGTTACTGATGTGAGAGATACAGAAATGCTGAAGGCCAGAGCTCAGGTAATAGTTGTAAAAAGGGTCAGCCTCCAGAACTTTCCTGAAATGGAATTCCAGTTAGTAACTGATTTTATTTGTGAAAAGGTTGAGTGACTCAAAGTTGTTATTTGAGATTTTTTTTCTCCCTTATTTTATAAAAATTTGCAATCCAAATGCTGAAGATTTTCCTTCGTGGCAGGTTTCAGGAGGCAGCCTCAGTACACTTGCCAAATCTTGCCAGCCTGAGCTTTACAAACGGGTAAACATTTCTCTTTCTTTTTGGCTGACATCTCATTTCCTTTCTCTTCTATTCTGAAATTATTACAGCCATTTTTGTACTTCAAGGAACTGACATTATTCTCCCAGTAAATGAATAATCAAATAAAGGAGACCACTAATTATGGTGGCCCTCCAGGGTCATTTTAGGTATGGCATGGTGGTGAGTGTGAACTTTGATTGTGGCACTGGAGCAGCATGTGCACCTGTGCTAGTTTGTCAGTAGGGCAGCACATTAGATTCAGAACAATCGTTCCATTCTCTGGCTGTCCTTGAAAGGTAGCCTGGTCATCACTTATCTGATGCTCCTTTCTAACATGGGTCACGTCTGATCTTTGTAGCAGCAGCAGCCTTCGGAAGATGAGGTCATTAGGCAGATCACAATAGAGGAGGTCTCATTCTCATTGCAAAAACCGCACCCCACCATACACAATTCTTGGAGGTGGAATGTGTTACGTGATTTACCCAGGATCCTAGGCGCACCCTGGGTTTGACTTATTTCTCTAGACTAATCCAGTTCCCAGCCTGAAGTCTAAGCATTCACTGCATTAATCAGACTTGCTGGAATGATCACATGGTTTTCTAGCTGCCTCCCCTGTTAGCTGCCGCTTGTCAGCAGCTGGCGGAGCTGGAGGCTGCAGGCCCCTGTCTGCAGAGAGCCTTTTACTTCAGAATATTAGGGGGTGTGGAAACCTCATTTCTTCTTTCCTTCACTTTGCACCATCTGACTGACTAAATGGTTGTCCTCCGTACCAAAAAGGCTGTCATACAATCCAAGGAAATTGCCTCTGACTAGGTCATGTTTGCATTTGAAGAATTCAGGTATGTTTTGGGTTTTCTCTCAGTCTGATGCTGGGTTTTTGTTCTCTCTAGGTTTTTGCTGTGTAATGACTGCTTAGGCTCTGGCTGGTTCTACACACAAAAAGGGATTCATTCTTGTCTACATTTGGTGCGGTTTTATCAAGGTGGTGAGGTTCAGGGATGTTTACTGCATGGAAGTGCAGCATGGATAATTGGTTTGATCTTGTGTAAATTTGTGGAGGATCCCACCTTGTGCATCCTGCAAGCTGTTCTTGCTGGTATAGAGTTATGAATACAGAATAGCAACTGTGTGTCCAGAATGAGTCTTTTGCTATCTTTTGTTTTCTTCCTTTGTCAAACTCATGCAGTCTAATGCTGCTTTACAAAAAAGAGAACCGTAGCGGCTACGGTGAAAAATTCTGCAAAGGGATCTGCATGACTGGCTTGGATTTGGCTCTGGTTTCCTGTTATTAAAGCGGCAGCTAGGCTGCTTTCTGGGATATGCTTGACAACGTTTAACTGGGTGCTTCTTTCCGGGGCTCTTCCGCTGTTGTCATCATCAGTGTTTCAGATTAGATCCTTTGTGACTTCTTCCTTCTGCTCCTCCATCTCTTCCCGAGGAAGCTATCCCTGGGTCTGAATGTAGGAAGGGATGTGCCAACAGAGATAGTGTCTACGAAATGAGAATAAAGGAGGCAGAACAGAGGCGTTCAGATCTTTCTCTGCCCTTTTCTATGGACAAGTATATATATGGGTCTGTGCCTGACAGCTCCTTCTTTTTGCCAGTGGAATTCCTATGTGGCTTAGAACTGGGCGTAAATACCACATTGACTGGCAGAGAGGGTGATTGTGCGGCACCTCAGCTTTTCTTTGACAGGCCTTTTTTTTTTTTTTTTGTTCCTTCTGAATGTTACTGCAATAGACATTGAACCTGTAAGAGAAGAGCCAGCCAACCCAGAGAGCAGATGGGAGATTATGAGATTTCTACATACATAGAAAAGTAAGCTGCAAAGAGTTGTCTCCACCCTTTGCTCTAAACTTGATGCCTTGGGTTCCAGAAGTTATCCTTTGTTTCAGAGCATGTGTCTGCATTATTCTGAATGGAGTGGACGTGTGGTAAGGAAAGCCTTTCCATGTGGCAACAGCCCTGATGATACGAGACCTGTGCCCTTTCAGAGTGACCATGCTCAGTGCTTTAGAATAGCTTCCTTAGGGAACTATTTATGTAGTGTCTGGTGTGATGCAGTAGATGCACACTTAAGGGTTCTGGTCTTGTTTTCAAGATTAGCCTTACTATCTAGGAGTCACTTAAGCTCTGGTCTAGTAAGATGAGTCAGCATGTAAAGGTGCTTACAGCTATGACTGAGTCAGAGTTTGAATCCTTTCACATGGTGGAAGGTGATAACTGACTCCTACAAGTTGTCTTTTGATCTCCACACACATGTGCACATGTAAATAAATGTAATAACATTTTTAAGAGCTATAGAAGTTCTATAAATTGTAGAAATGAGAGTGGACCTTACTGGTTCATATATTTGGACGCATGGTCTCCTGTTGGCCCCACATTAGGAAGTGTGGCTTTGTTGGAAGAGGCGTGCCATTGGGGGTGGGCTTTGAGGTTTCAAAAGCCTACTCCATTCTCTTAATTAATGCCATTCTATTAGCTCTCTCTTTCTCTCTTCCTCATTGTTGTGTCTCAAGATGTAAGTTCTCAGCTACTGCTTCAGTGCCATGCTTTTCTGCTGCCATGATTCCCACCATGATGATGGTCATAGATTTACTGTCTGAAACTGTAAGCCCCCAATAAACTTTTTCTTTTTTCTTTTTTTTTTAAATTATTTCTATTTATTTATTTATTATGTATACAATATTCTGTCTGTGTGTATGCCTGAAGGCCAGAAGAGGGCGCCAGACCTCTTTACAGATGGTTGTGAGCCATCATGTGGTTGCTGGGAATTGAACTCAGGACCTTTGGAAGAGCAGGCAATGCTCTTAACCACTGAGCCATCTCTCCAGCCCAACTTTTTCTTTTTTTAATAGCTTTGGTCATAGTGTCTTATCACAGCAACAGGAAAATAACTAAGATAGCTGTGGTAATGTAAAGCTCAGATTTTGTTGTTAGCATTTTTTCTGAATGGAGTCAGCCTTTAATGCCTCTTTGAGCAGAGTTTAGAGTTTTGATTTGTGGTTAAGGAGGAAGGAGCAACAAAGTTGTTCTCACTGTGATAGACTCTGACCCCAAAGCCAAGAAAGACTTGGTGAAAGGGGGTTAAAGTCTTCTACTCGGATTAACTGAGAAAATGGCATTACGGGAAGTAGACTAGAAATGGGAGTTTGTTATTTCCTGCTTCAGGATTCTGCCCAAATTGTCAGCAAAGAATCTTGATAGATACAGTTGCACACTACTTTAGTACCGTACAGACAGATGACATTCTTTAGTCCAGGAGCTTGTGTACCTGAGAGCCAGATTATGGTGGTGGGATGCCCTTGGAACTAGAGAGGAGTATGGCACCCTAGTTTTAATAACTTCCTGGGTAATTTTGGTACTACAGGTTTCGGGACCAGACTTTCAGATCCATTGAGTTAGGAAAAGCAGACAGATCCAGAGATGAGAAATTTAAGGCAAAGGCAGCGAGGGAGCACAGAAGACATCAGGAGCAGAGAAGCAGTTCAAGTTCAGCCCTTCCTTAGCATCTACATTTTGATGGTTCCAGAACTCCCCTTAGGACACCGAATATGAAATGAAGGATTATGTGCAATTTACTTAAGTTTCTCACCCTGAATGCTGTAAATCACCTTTAGGTTACTAATGGTGCCAAATACATGTAAATGTTGTTTATGTTGCTATACTATAATGCCAAGAAACCAGCCTGTTCATGGTTTGTACAGATACAGACTCTTCCACATCTTTTCTTCTCTTTCTTTTTCTCTTTTCTCTATTTTTCTTTCCTCCTTTTTGTTTGTTTTTGAGGCAGGGTCTCACTGAGCCCAGGTTGACCTCAAACTTACTATATAGCCAAGATGATCTTGAACTCTGATGTTCCTGCCTGTCTCTCAGTTTCTTAGATTGTAGCCTTGTGCCGCCACACCCAGCTTCCTATATCTTTGGCGTGAGCTTGGTTGAATCCTTAGACAACTCGCTATACAAGTGGTGCTTAAGAGGCTCAACTATGGCCAGGTCAGTTTGATACACAGCCCCTCCTCTGTAGAGGTCTTGATGAACAGTGGTTTATAATCCTGCTACTGCTGCATATTACCTCCATGGGCCTAGCAAGTCTCTAGATCTTTCTTTGTGTCAACTTTCTCATCTGGACAATGGGATGGCCATTCTTACCAGAAAAATCTCTGCTGTTGTCAGTATGAAATGGGATAATATAATTTACAAATTATATCAGTCATTTCTACATGAAGATGAAGGGAGAAGAGGACACTGAGGGCACAATGACCATTTTCATCTCAAAAAAGGAATCTAATTTTGATAGAAAATGTTTGCATGCCATCACTCTTTATTGAGAGCTTTGGTGAATCCTGTCTTTCTTAAATGTTCTTTCCTTGGTTCTTAACACTGCTTGACATATAGGAGAGCTGTACTTAGCAATCAACACATTTTAGTTAACCAGGATTCTGAGAGGAATAAAAGCAAGCAAGCCATGTGGTTAACTCAGTGCCCTCCTGAGATTTATGCTGTGGTGTATGCTGGACCAGAAGAGCATTCTGAACAGCTGGTAGCTGACTTGACAGTGCTAAGAAGTGTCTCAGCCCAACACCAATGTGCGGGAGCACATAAGGAATTTACTGCTGCTTGCACCCTACACCCAGAGATACAAGATCCTAAAAGCTGGAGAAGTGACTGGCATTTCTCAAGGGTTATAGAATTTTTTCCCACCATGGAACTATAACACCAGGCATGCTGCTGTAGCTTGCTGTTGTGGTAAACTTGGGTCATTTGAATTTGGCCCTTTTAATTTTGATTTTCAATGATACTAGAGTGTTTTTTACTTCAAAAAACGTTTTAGAGATCTAAGGAGATAGTTTAGCCAGTAAAGTGCTTGCTGAACACTAATGGACCTGGGTTTGAATACCCCAGAACTGTGGAAACCCAAGTGTGGTAGCACACACCTGTAATCCTGGTGTTCCTACAGACAATAGGACCTGGATACAGGGGCATTTCCACAAGCTTCACAGACCTCTGTTTCTTAGAACCCTTAGTATACGTGGTGATTCTGATTTATTTCCAGAAGGTACCCTGTACACCAGTTCCAAGGTGTAAAACCCTGTTGGAATGTGTCAGTCATGTGGGGACTTACTATTTTGAGTCTGTTTTGGTTCTGTTTCATAGAATGATTGAGGTTCAAACTCCAACCGACTTCTTTTTCTTTATTCTAACTTAAATCTGGTCTTGGGAAATGTTATAGTTTTTTTTTCCTGGCCTTGTATTGGAATGTTGACATGGGCCAAAAGGAGTAGGCTCAGAAAAGACATGAAGTTTGTAAGCCTGAAGCACCCATGCAAATGTCAAGAGCCAGAGTTTGGTCCTTTCCATTTCAGGACTGCTGTCATGTGGTGAGTGGACCAGTACTTAAGTGGTTGGCTGCACAGTGCTGAGGAATTACATCTCAGGTGAGGTTAAGGGAAAGGAAAGAGGAAAAAACGTCAACAGATGCTGCCAGTCACTTCTTACATGATAATCTCAACCCATTTAGGACCTTATCATTGAAGACAAAGTCTGGACACATCTGCTTGCTTGGCATCAGTGTGGGAAGTTTGATAAGTACTTCACATTTAGCACTGCTAACAGCTCTTCTACTCTTTCTCAAACCTGTTCTTTCTGTAGTCACCCCAGTCCAGCCAGTGCCCACTCCTTTTCCTTATTCTTCCATCTCATCTTGTCAGCTCTCTCTCAGAATGTACCCAGCCATTCTTATTGCTAGTCTAGACTGCATTGCAGCCTTGTCTTTCAGGCTTCCTGCCTTGTTCCTGTAGTCGTACCCATTTTTCCTTTTGAAATTTAAACTCAAGTCATGTCACTGTGGTACTCTAACCTCGCTGAATGGGAGAGCCCTGACTCCCATGATGCCCTGCATGTTTTGGTCAGCATGTCTTGATAGTGTCCACATTTCACCTCCAACACTCCAACGGCCTTTGCCACTCCAACCACACCAGCCATACCAGCATTGTGGTGTTTATATTGCCCCTCTCCTCCCTGAAGATGCTACCTACACTCTATCTTCTCTCTAGGCCTGCACTCAAGTGTTACCTGGAATCTCTTTTAAAAGCCTCCACTGTGGGCCCTCCCCTTCTTTCTCCTTCGCCTTATTGTCCTTTAACAACATCTGTATATTCTAGATGTTGATTTTATATGTCAGCTATTTCCCTAGTGCTCTTGTATGTCATAGTTTCTAGTAAGTGTGTTAATGAATGAAGGAAATGAGAATAGAATTTGTGAAAGGTTAGGTAATTTGCATGAAGTTACCCAACAGTTAGAGGGATGTCTGGTCAGTTTCATGTTTTGTCTGTCTGCAGTAACATCTTGTGAATCCACCTTAGCAATGAACAAAACCCCAGAGACTCTTCTGGGATCCCAGGATATGTCATGGTGCCTGTCACATATTCCAGAGTTGTGAAAAGGGATAGGGCAGAGGAAGAACAGAGGATCCCCTAGATAGAGTGAGTAATTGACTCTTTCTGCTTCCAACAGGCTTTTATGCCTCCATCTCTGTACAGTGACTGGGGCAAAGTGGTCATGCCATGATTGATTTTTGTAGACTTGTCTATACAGAAGCATGAGTGCTTCAAGTCAAGGGGTTATCTCAACACTTGTCACCACCACTCCTTTGGAGATATTCCTTATCTGCTGGCAGGATTTGAATTAGGCCACAGGTCCTGTGAGGCTTACTCTTTGATTTCCTAGAGCCTTTTCAGGTTCATAACCACGTGGGTCTTTAGAGGTGACAGTAGGAGAGCACCTGGTTGGAGGAAATCAGCACAGAATGGGAAGTTAAGAGTGAAGACATGGACTGGGAACAAGAAGCACAGTTGATCTTCACTGATGCCACAGTTTTGTTAGTGTCTGACAAGCCACAAGCAAAACAAACAAGTTAGCTGCCAGGATGCCAAAGCAGAACATACCAGTCTGCCTCCACATTACAGTTAATGGTGAATCAACTCAACCGAGGCAGGGCTGTGGGTTTGCCACCCAGAGACTGACATCCAGTGCTTTCAGGAGAAACAGATGTTGTGGCTGTGAGAAGTCATTCTCACCTTGCTACCTGTCTTTTTAAATCAAGCTTTGGGGCGGGGGGGATTCATGTGTAGAAGGACTCGTGTGTGATGAAGCGTTGCTATGCTTGCATTCTGTATTTGGGATGTTAATGATGTGCTTAGCTGGCTCAGATGCTGCTGGTAGTGGCCCACTCCTTGCTTAAGGTGTTGTAGTCTCTTATGTTAAGAACAAAATAACTGAGGGGACAGAACAAAACCCATTACCTGAATAAGTGAGGTAATGTGACCTGAGTCCCAGCACATTCTAACACACCACGGCGGAGCCTTGTGGCTCTTGGCAGTGACTTAGGAGAGTGTAGAAGTTTGATCCTGTTGCATAGGATCTACAAACTCTGGGAGTAGCTTTTTGGAGGTGGGAAGTTAGGGGTCTTTCTGCTCTTACAGTTAACATTCATTCACCTGACATTTCCTGAAAAGCTACCAAATAGAAGCCATAGTTGAAAATGGAAAATATGTCTTCCAGAACTTATGTCCTCAAGAGCTGCTGAACACAACATGTCAAAAGCTTGGGATGAGGAAGCCAAGGGTGAGAATACCATCTTGGAAATCTGAACTGGAGGAGAATGGCAACCCTCGAGGAGGAGGTATCTCCTGGAGTGAACCCCTGGACCAGTAGCATGAGTTGTGGGGTTGGTGGGTAGAATTCTGAGAACTGTTGGTAGAGTGTAGGAGCTTACTGTGGGAAGCAGAGGAAGGAGCTGGGTGCAGTGTGTGCTCCCTCCCCCGCCATGTTTTGGCCAAGAAAACCCAAGGACAGACTTATATTTTGATGTGTGACCATGTCTGTGGTGATTTCGCTGTGTCCTGCAGAGGGCACCCTTTACCCCAAGGAAGTGATGTAAGTTCTTTGTGCTCTAATTTCCCTGTCTTTAAATGTGACAATTACCTGCTACAAGAATTATTGTGCTTAAATGAGACTTCTCATAGAAAGCATCTATGAAAGTGCCTGGAATTTCAAAGACACTTTAATAAATGAATAAATCTGCATTTACTGAAAGCAGGGCATTTCGTCAGATCCTTTTCTTGACTTTGAATTTTACTGGAGAGAGGAAAAAGGCCAACATATTGTAAAGACAGTATTTCCCATCTCTTCCTACCCACTGAGAGTTGAGACTTAAAATGCTAAAAATCAGCCCCTAGAAGATGATCCTGTTTGCAACTGAAGCATTTATAACAAAGTGAAATAAACATGGTGTGATTAATCAGGGAAGAGCTGGGATCTTTGCTTGGCTAGCATATAGACTCCCTTGTCACTGCTGTTGACAAATGAATTGTGTTTTCTGGCTAAGGTAATTTGACCAGAGACCAGCACCAAGTGTCAACCTTCCCTGAGCCCCTGTATCGGCTCTTATGTCCAGAGCTTGATAATAAACAAATGCACCAGACAGTAGTATGTGCATTCTGTTCCACTGAAAGGAGAGCAAGCCAAAGTAAGACTTCAGTGATGAGAACGTGCCAGCAAAATGGGTTGTTATAGCTTTAATAAGGTGTATATGGGTCTTAAAAGGAGTTATAGAAGAACTTTAAAGAGTGACTTTAACTCGAGAATCTTTGTACAGGTTTAAGATTGGGGTGGGGTAAGTGGGAAAGATTACAATCAAATATGGCCACTCCTCAAACCCCTTAAGAGACAGGAAAATTACTGCAAGTTTGAGGCCAACCTGGTCTATAGCAAGTTCTGAGCCAACAATAGACACTTAGTAAAACTCTATCTCAAAACACAACAGCATTGTACTCAGTGGAATGCCTTTCCCTGGAGAGAGGACACGTTCGCAGATAAATACACCTCAGAACAGTCTCAGCACCGGGAGATAAGGACTCAGTATCTTTACATTCTGTTCCCCTTTGTCTTCAAATGTGGGTACAATGGCTGCAGTGGATTAAGTTCTTGTCAACCTTTCCAAACTTCTGGACTGGGACATCTGTGAGGATCAGATTCCTGGTGTGAACAATGTGTGGGTCAGCTTATTCTTACCCATGACTGAAAAGTTAAAGGCAGCTTCCTTCAAAGACAGGCAAGAATGGAGTGAATGGTCCTCCTGTTTTGGGGACAGTCCTTCCCAACATATAATTCAGAACTCTGTTCATTGCTGGTACAGCTTCTCATTTTCTACACATAAAGCCCTTTGTGGTCTTTCTGCCCTTTCTCTTGAAGCTCAACTTGCAGAAGTTTAGCTTCTGTGCTCCACAAAACTGCTTGAGCATCAGGCTCGATGGTGTACACTTAGAGTTCCATCCCTGGGGAGACTGAGGCAGGATAACAAGCTTGAGGCAAGCCTGGCCTACTGGACTACACAGGCAAGCCCATCTTAGAGGCTGGGGGTAGGAGATCTGCTTTGGCTGTGGGTCTGTGTGTGCTGCCTTGCTCCCTGTCAAAACCCTTGTTTTTCTATTGATGACATCCCTCTAAATCCTCTTCCTTGGATGCTTTTCCAACCTCTGTGTTCCATGTTCTCTTCTTTTCTGAATTCCTATATAACACTTAAGAGATCTAATCCATAATCTACTATTTAATGTTTCTTAACTAGGCAGAAGGTGACCAGAAGATGGGAACAACACTTCTTATGCTTGCATCCCAGCACACTTAACAGAGCTGGGTAGTCTTGGCTTCCCAGTACTTGCTGTGTTCCTGTTTTTCTTTTTAAATTTTCTGTCACATTTGAATCATCGTTGCAGACCAGAATGAAAACTGACAAGAAAGGGGACAGGTACTGCCATTTGGATGTCTCATTTTTAACATGAAAGTCTTTGAGGAGTTTGATAAAGCCATTGAACTTAATAAAAGCAAGATCTGTTTGTTGTAGTTGAGCAGAATTTATCCAAGTAACAAGAGCAGGAAGTGTGTGATAGGTTTTCACAGTTCTAGGAATCGACAAAATGTTTGAGTTGTAAAAATTCATGTGGCCTTTAAAAGTCCTTATTTGTTTATTCTGACTTTTTGAGACAGGGTCCCAGTAGCCCAGACTGATCTTGAACTCTCATGTAGCCAAGGCTAGCCTTGAAATCCTGATCCTCCTGCCTGCACTCCTGAATACTGGGATCACAGGTGTGCACACCACTCTCAACTGAAAGCCCTTATATATTTAAACATAGTTCCTGATTCTCCTATATTCAAACAGAATAACAGTGCAGGTGTGCACGAGCTAGTTATTGTGTCTGATCTTCACTGTAGTCTATGAGTAGAAAGCAGGGATTCTGGTGTTTGGGTACATTGTGACCATTTTACCTCCCAGGTACCTAAAGTTCGGAGAACTTAGGTTACATCTCAGACTCTCACTGGGTACTGCTAGTGCTAGAATTTGAATCTTTATAAATACACGCACTTTGTCTTCAAAAGAACCTAGTGAGGAAGCTGCTGTTACTGTCACACTCATTTTATGAAAGAACTGAGGCATACCCTGGTTAGATGGCTCGTCCTGCATCAGATAGCTGCTGTTTGAACACAGGAACACTTGATTCTGGGAGCTCTGCTTTGGCTGCTGTACTCTGGCCTTTCTGGAGGCTTTGGGGGAAAGAGTTCTGGTGGTCATGTTGAAAGGAACTGTAAATCCCAGTCCACTGGAAAAAGACAATATGCAGTATCAGGAAGGCTCTGAGAAGATCTACTAAGGGTAGACACTTTGCTTTCTGAATTTCCCACTTGTCCTCAGAAGGAATCTCTTGCTTAACAATTTGGAATTTATGCTCAAGTACTGCTGTAGTAAAAAGAGAATCCTGGCATGGAACATAAAAGAATGTTTAGGAGAGAGAAAAAAATACATAAGTCAAAATGCCTAACTGGAAGGAGTCTAAAGTGTGTAATATCAAATATCCCATTGGAATGTGGGTTCAGAGTTGTAGTTTATATAATTTGGGGAAAATCACTTATTCTTTTACTGATGTGTATGCATCATTTAGATTATATATCCAAAAATGCTTTGTAAACAGAAAAGCTCAAGATCTTTTTCAAAATTGTCATTTTCCAAGCTCGCATTGTCATAATAGCTAGGACCTCCAGCTCTTAGAAGGACTAGAGTTTGAGACTTGGGATACAATTTAGTAGGAAAGCACTTGCCTAACAATGAGCCCCTGGGGGGCTGTTGAATGGAAAAATAGTGAATTCTTTCTACCTCTCTAGGTTCCCTATCTGGCATGTTAGAGCTGAAATTTTTTTTAATTTTTATTTTTATTGAGCTCTACATTTTTCTCTGCTCCCCTCCCTACCTCTCCCCTCCCCTTCAACCCTCTCTCAAGGTCCCCATGCTCCCAATTTACTCAGGAGATCTTGTCTTTTTTACTTCCCATGTAGATTAGATCTATGTATGTCTCTCTCAGGGTCCTCATTGTTGTCTAGGTTCTCTGGGATTGTGATTTAAACATAGAGCTGAAATTTTTTAAATAAAACTTTCTTGTGAATTCCTTTCTTCCTTCCTTCCTTCCTTCCTTCCGTCCTTCCTTCCTTCCTTCCTTCCTTCCTTCAAGACAGGTCTCTATTGAGCTGCTCTGGATGTGGCTGCTATTTGTGTAGATTGCGTAGACCAAGCTGGCTTTGAACTCAACGAAATCTATCTACTTGCATCTGACTCCCAAGCACAGGGATTAAAGGTGCTTGTTACCATACCTAGTTTGAATTAGTTTCTAGCTTGTGTTGCTTGGTTTTGTTTTGGGGGAGTTTAATGGAGTTCAACCAGAGGTCATGTTTTTCTCCATCACTTTATTATACTCCCCTTTGGATCTCTAAGTGAGTTCACTTTTTGTTTTTCTGACATATCTCTGGCAGAAAGTGTTTCTTTGGATAATTCCAAAATGCTAATTTATTTATTCACTTATTTATTTATGCTTGTTTGTTTTGTTTAGTTTTGTTTTGTTGAGACAGGGTTTCTCTGTGTAGCTTGGGTGACTGTCCTGGAACTAGCTCTTGTAGACCAAGCTGGCCTCGAGCTCACGGAGATCCACCTGCCTCTGCCTCCTGAGTGCTGGGATTAAAGGCATGTGCCACTATCACCTGGCTCCAAAATGTTAAATTTCATTCACTAGTGTATTGGGCTTTTTTCAAATCTTCATTTTTTTTTATTCTGCTCACTCCCTCAAATGTGGCCATCTGTTTTTTGTTTTGTTTTGTTTTTTGCTATTTTTAAAGGAATTTCTAGTATGTCGTCCTGTTGATGTAATCACTCTAAATGTCTCTATGATAAAGTCTGGCTCGTGTGAAGGACTATCAGGGATGGAAAGCCTGCTGCTCCTTTGCATGCCAGAGCAGTTTCTACTGGCAGGGAGGGAGGTGGGAGTGTTTTTACTCTTGGTTACTAGACCCTTTATCCTGCACATGACCAATGATGTGAGTTTAAGGTCATTCCAATACATGAAGTATTGCACAAAAGATACTTTTTAAAAAGTACTGAAATAAGCTTTGCCTCATCTGTTTGTCTGTTAGGACAGTGTTTTTTCTATACAGCTGCTCCAGCAGCTGTTTGGAGAGGAGAAACTTGGTGGTAAGGACCTAGTGTCCTCTGTCCTTTGTGATCCAGGCTTGTCCTCTTGCTCCTGGGAATCTGAGATTTTAACCCCACTCTGTGGCATTAGTATGGACCAAATTGTGTTCCTTCAAATTAACAAGCTGAAGCTCTAGTCCCAGTTGAACTTACTGTATTTAGGCCTTTAAGAAGATAAGGTTAGAGGCTGGAAAGATGACTCAGCAGTTAAGAGCACAGGCTGCTCTCTCAGAAGACCCCAGGTTCAATTCCCAGTACCCACATGGCAGCTCACAGCTGTCTGTAACTCCAGTTCTAGAGGATCTGACACCCTCATATAGACATCATGTAAGCAAAACACCAATGCACCTTTAAAAAAATAAGGTTAATTGTTGTAGTAGGGATGGAGCCCTAGTCCAATATGACTAGAGTCCTGTGAGAAGAGGAGGGCAGCAGAACACTCATGAACAGAGAAGAGAGAAGGCGACTGCCTATCTGCCTGGAAGAGTGGAGTACAGAGAAAGTTGCCTTGTTGTGATGTGAGGCTGCTCCCACACCGTGGCTGCAAAGTGCAGCCACAGTATAAATAGCTACAGATCAGGGATTGTCACTCAGGCCAAGAAAGACTTTGCTAGCAGTGGCCCTCACTCTGCTCGAGGCCTGGCTTCCCGTCCTGCTCCTCCAGGCAGAGGTTAGTCTCCTTCTCTCATACTCAAGAGCACTCTGTCCCAACCTGTTTCTGTGCTTACCATGCCTTCTGTCAGCCCCCACTTTTAAATGAGGAGCTGCTGTTAGGAGCTTGTCATGAATCCTGGACTGGAATGAGTGCAGCATATGTGTCAACTCCCCAGGGTGGTTTCCTGGGAAGCACTGGCAGGGTGAAGGAGCAAGAACAGATTACGTTTTGAGAACAGCACTGAGTTTTCACTTCCTTGAAGTAGAATGTCAAGGTCTCCTGAGGGACTTGGGGGAAGTACTGGGTACAGTTTCCCAGGCATGGTCCTCATTCAGAGTTAGATGTTAGTGATATAGAAGAATATACCTTCTGTTGACTCAGCCAAGATCTGTATTTTAAAAAATACTATTTAATTAACTCTATACCTAGTGAGTTAGAAGTTGATGGCAGTTGAGAAAACAAACCTTCCAAGGGCCAGAACTTGACCACGGTTGGTAGGCTAGTAGTAGACCAGGACTAGAACTTTCTTTTGGTTCCACTGTGGTGGTAGGTTCTTCCTTTGGCCTCCATCCTGACAGACATGACAGCGAGAAGAAGCATCAGTAATCAGTTCTGTCATTTTTTTTTTCCTTAAAAAAACAAAACAAAAAAACCTCTATCCTGGCCACACAGTAGGTTTGAGGTAAAAAGAAAAACTTAAAATCTTAAAAAGTTACCATAACTGCTAAGCCTGGACAAACCAAATGCACCAGATTTGAGGCCACCTGTTCCTGTTCCATGTGGGCAGGACTTGCAGCCAAAGAGCAGAAGCTATGGCCTGAGCTGGCAGGTGAGGTGGACCTCCACCTCTTCTCATTCTTTGTATCATAGAATCTTTGCTGCCGGGGCTCTCGGTCCCAAACAATATTGCTGTCATAACCTGATAAGCAAGACTGACCCTGCTTCCACTGTGTTTGTTCCTTGGCTAATTTATTTGGGGGACCTGCCCAAACCTGCCTGCTGGCAGGATCTCACTATGTTGCCCAGGCTGGCCTAGAGCTCCAAATCCACTGCTTCAGCCTCCTCAGCGCTGAAATGGCAAGTACCACAAAGGGAGGAAGAGTTTATTTCAGCTGATAATACCTTGGGATATAGTCCATCCCAGGGAGGAAGTCATGGCAATAGGTGCTAAGAGCTGCTGGTCACATTGTATGCAGTTAGGAAGCAGAGAATGAGAATGTTTTTACTCAGCTAGTTTCTTTTTCTTATTCAAAGTCTAGGAACTCAGCCCAGGGAAGGGTGCTGCCCACATCCAGAATGTCTCCCACTAGAGGCTTGTCTTCTAGGTGATTCTAGATTTGTCAAGTTGATAACATTAACCATCACAAGATCTGACCAATTTTCTTTTTAATTAACTAGTTTGTTTCTCTTATTTATTTATTCATTTGGTGGGGGAGTAAGCTATGGCATATGTGCAAGTTAGAGGACAGTGTAGTGAAGTCAGTTCTCTCCTTTCACCATATGGTTCCCAAAGATCAAACTTGGATCATCAAGCTTGGTGGCAAGTGTCTTTACTGGTGGAACCATCTCACCACCCCAAGATGATTTTGTTAAATGCAAAATGATAAACTGCTAACAATATTAAAACTCAAATAGAATAACATTAAGTCTTCAGACACCCTTACACTCTCAACAGAGGCCAAGGTTGGGCAGGAAATTGTCTGTAATAGTCTAAGGTGCATCTCAGGATCCTGTATGTCCTAGGAATCCCTCCCCCACCCTGTGTGTTGGGGGTGGGGGTGGGGAGGTGTTTTGCTCTAAAGAGAAGATATTTTGACCTCATTAGAAGTTAGGTGGCAGGCCTGGGTTATTGGCTTCTTAAGGATTGTCTTCTGGGTATACTCTTAAATGTACTCTACCTCTCCCAATGCAGATGGACTCTTCAGAAGTTCTCAGGGCATGGAACCAATTTCTGCAGAGCAAAATGTTGGAAAGAAAATAGAGACATTATTCAGGCCACCAAATAAGCATGAGACTCAAAAGGAAAAGAGGACAACATTAGGAAGAACATTAGAGCTTTTAAGAGTTTAGCCATGGGACTGGCTACTCTGTAGGAATTAAACATGGCTCCTCATATACTTCCTCAGTTTCAGATCCTCCAGCTTTTCTGGTATGGTAGAGTTTCGTTATTTTCTTAAAATAGAACTTTAAATCAAGTGGATACAGGAGCTAGGTTTCCTCAAATGATGTGTAAACCACAGGCAAAAAAAAAAAAAAGCTCTGTTGAATGTCTGAGTAAACTGCCTAGTGAGGCCCAGCCCCTTCAGTGCTAAGGAGCTTGCTGCTCTGCACTTCCTGTCCTCTCTGCTGTGCAGCCATGTCCTCAATCTGCTGCTGGTCTTCATGGGTCTTGGCCCCTGGACAACCTTGGCAAACAACTCAGTGCACAGTGTGTTACTAGTGCTCTGCTGCTTACTACAAATCCTTAACAGCTCCTTCTCTTTTTTTCCTCTCTATTGTGAACTTTAGTTATCATCTCCTTCTCTTTTGAGCTCTTCCTTCTTCAGATCTGGTGTTTGGTTCCTCTTCTGACTCGGGTCTTCTTCCTGTGGGCTCACAGCAGCCTCAGGTGCTCTACATTCATCCTGCTCTGGTCTATGTTAGAGCTTGTTCTATTTGTCATGGCTTTCTCTGTTTTTCTTCAAGAAATGGCTCCTACTACTCTGCTCCTTAGAAAGCTGTTGTCTGGGAAGAACATAAGATCTTCCATAGGCCTCCTGGCCCTTTCTCATTCTTGTTCAGCACTTCATTGCTTCACTGCATGTGTGTTCAGTCTCTTTGGACCACAAATAGCCTCAAGAGCTTTCAATGCAAATAATGCTGTAGGCGTGAAAGAACAGATGAAATAGTGGGCATAATAATCCATCATGTGTAGCACCATAAATCCATGGTGCTTTGGCAGCATTTTATTTCTCTCCAGTACAGCAGAGCATACATGTAGAAATAATTACATTGTGGTCGGTGTGCCTGATTGTCATTAATAGAGAGGCCTCTTCTGGTGTCCCTTTACCTCCATGCCTAAGGGAAAATCAGCATTAAAAGACTGAAGTTCTGGAGCCAGTGGGATGGCTCACCAGATTAAGACTCTTGTCAACAAGCCTGACAACCTGAGTTCAGCCCTTAAGGTCTGTTTGGAGGTTGGGGAGGATTCTTTTACTTCCGTCCCAACTCCTACGTACAAGGTTATGCTTTCCCATTAGCAGTCTTGAGACTGAGCTTCCATGCAGATTGGATGCTCATAGAGGATTTGAATGTTCCTGTATACTTCAGAGAATAGTTTGGAAATGAACAACATAATGTGTCTGGAGAAATTTTGTGAACTAGAGGGTGGTATAAATATAACAGAGGGCAGAAGTTGTAGGGGGTAGGTCAGTGGTATAAACAATGGTTTGGTGTCCTCTACTAACTGCCTGAAAGGCAGGAACAACTCTGAGCTTCAGCTTTTCTACTAATAGAAATGAAATAATGATGAAAATTGTAAAGATGCTGACATATAGAAGGTGCTTTAGCGAAGAGGTTCTCATCAGGCGTTTATCATGGATATCACACTATTAGGTTTGGGTTCTGGGTAGTTCCCAAATGGGTTTTGCAATAGACATTTGTAAATGTATTTTTGGCCAACTGTTTTATGTGTATGCCAAACTTAGAACTCCTATTTGAAAGCTTTGCCTTTGATTTACAGAATAAAAGATTTCAAGATGGGGTTTCATCCGTAAATCACTGGTGGAAAACAGACTAGTGTAATCAGTGTCTTCCTTAGAACACACAAGCCACAGATGGGGCCACATGCAGAATGGAAATAACTAATAGCATCATTAACAAAAATTAAAAAATCAAGTTAATTGTAATAGTGTGTATTTAAGCTTTGTGCCCAAAATATTATGATTTGAACATGTGACCAGCATGAAAATTATTGGTAAGCTATACTATATTACTTTCATGCAAGTTTGGTATGTATTTGTACCTGTGTCACTTTTCAGTTCAAAGTGGCCACATTTCAAGGGATCATGCTCACCTGTGACTTGAGACTGATCCCTGGTAGGCTGAGACTTAGAGAGTGACTAAGACAGAGATTCCTTAGTACATTAATGCACACAACAAAGGGGTTTAGAAGTGCTGGGCAAGCCATGTCTAGTTTTGGTGGCAAACCTTGCTGTGTGTTAGGTTCACCAGATGCGTGCTGTGCCAGTGTGTACTACAGCGATGGGAATACTGTGGATTTACCCCCTCTGGCCAGGGTGAGAAGGCTGCAGCAGAGCTTCAACAAGTTCACATGCTCACTCTCATTTCCTTTCTTTCAAAATATTTTTAATTTTAATTCAAATATAATTACATCATTTCTCTCTTCCCCTTTCTCCCTTCAGCTCCCCTCATCCCCTCCCCCACATTCATGGCTTTTTTTCTTTATTATTGTTATACATGTATGCATACACTTGCTCCAAAGTTTGCTCCTTCTGATAGGAAGGACTTCTTTGGAAGGTCAGGAGTCACTGACAAATTAATGTTGGTTATGAACCCAGGCCCATGAAAAAAAAATCACATTCTTAAAGCTGAAACATTGCATTAATTGGATTTTATGGCTCTGAAGCAAGCTCCTGTTCTTTAACAGGGTAAAGCAAGTGTGTAGAATATGTACCCTAGGCATCATCTAAGTTTGTGATGTTTACAGGAAATATTAGTGTGAGTGATTGGCCTGGCATGTTTTTGGTTGTAGAGTGAGCGCACCCAGCAGTAATGTTTTAATTGGCAGTCACCACCCCAACTATTAAACGAGTTAAAAGAGCCCTTCCCAGTTACATTTGCTTTGTGGTATAACATTGGTTTCTGGCTCTGTCATATGGAAGAATAAGGACAGGTGATGAAACAGGCCCAGGGCAGCAAGGTGAAGAGGCTGCCAAGAGTCTCACAGGGCATGGGCCTGGAGCCAAGTCCTCTGGCTTCAATATCACCATGCTTCCAGACAGCTTCCTCTACAAGCACCCCAAGACCTTTGTTGCTCAATTTGCTGGTGGTTTAATGAAGCAGATCACATCAGGCTGTGCTCACAGAAACTTCTCCTTGGGTGTGGTGGATCAAGAGTAGGGAAGCAGGGAATCACCCAGGCATGGCAGGAAGGGTTTCCTAGACAACCTGATTGCTGGGGAGCAATGGGAGTTCCCTATGTGTTCTCCTGATTGTAGGGGTCTCAGAGAAGTTTCTCTGAGTCAGTTTGGCAGGAGCATGGTTGACAGGGTTTCCTGGTAGTTAGTGTTAAGAAGAAAGACAAATGGGCACAGAATCTCAGATGTGCAGTTGGTGAAAGAAGTCAGTCTGAAAGGCTGCACACAGTGATCCCAGCTGTTTAGTGTTAGGAATTTTCCTAACGCAAGCTCTCTGTCGATGCAAAAATCCCAATCAAGCCAAATCACAACAAACCAAATTAAAAAATATCCAGCTTTAATGGGATTCCTGCTCTCTCAGGTGGCCCCGAGGGGTAACCGGGAAGCCGCTAATGCTGGGGGAGGACTACGAGGGAACTTTCACAAGGGTGGGATGGAAGGTAGGGGTAATAGCAGTTTAAATAGACTGGGGGAGTGGTCAAGATTTTGGCAGGCTGTCTTGACCCTCCTCCGGGGAGGGGTCAAGGCTTGGTGGGCACAGGGATGGGGCCTCCAAAGATGGAGGCCAGAGACCAGGACTTACATTTAGCATTCTGGAAAACTACAGAAATTAAGTCAATAGCTGTCAAGAAATGGGTAGAAGGAACAAGTCCTGAGAATGCAGTCTTTTAAAAAAAATTTAAGTTCATAGCAGTATTGAGAGGGCGGTAGATATTTCCCATACTCCCTACCCCCATATTTGCATATCCTCCATTATAAACATCCCCCAGTGATCAGTAAATGCACATATATACTTTCTAGCCACCGGATTCTGTCATTTATTTTTGATATTGTATACCCAAGTGTCTGTGGATTTGGACAAAGATACAGTGATATGTATTCATCATTATAAAATGAATAGGCTATGCCTGTTATGGGGACAGTAATACATGGGAAATCTCTGCCTTCTTCTCCATTTTGCTATGTGTCTAAAATTCTTTTTCTTTTTTTAAAGTCTCTTTTTAAAAAGGGGGTACTGAGAAGATGGTTCAGCAGTTAAGAAGGCTTACGGCTCTTGCAGGGAACTGGAGTTCATTCCCAGCATCCCCTTCAGGTGGTACACACATACACATGGCTAACAATAAAATAATTTTTAAATTTTTAATAAAAGGGAAAGAGATTGAGTAATGAGACCTAATGGCCAGGTGAAGACCCAGATCTTTGAGGACACTGAGGACCTGGGAAATGGAAAAGTGTCTAAGTGCCATCTAAAGGCAACCTCAAGGATAGTGGCTTTGAGAAGAGCTTACAAAAGTGCAGATGAGTGGCTGTCCCCAGGAGCAAGGCTCAGAAACTTCACATGTATTCGAATACAGAAAAATTTGACTGACATCTGTCAAAAATGAATATACAAACCATGGGTTCTAGATCTAGATGATAGGAGTAACTTTTTTTTTTAAAACAATAAACTCAGTAGAGCAATGGCCCCTTGTTAGCTAGACCATACTAATTATACACTGAAGTGGAATTCAGTGAAGTTAAGTCTTCTGAATAGAGAAATAACTGTCAGGTGGTAGAATGTTTCTAAGATGCTGGAGGGCATATGGAATGTGGCTCCACCCCTCACTGCAGGATCAGTATAAGCCAGTGAGCAGATTAGAGGGATCCCAGTGACTAGCTTTATGATAGAGAAAATGTACCTGTTACAAACCTTGGTACTGATGGCAACTGTGTGCTCTGCGGTGTTCCTGCAGTTGCTTCCAACACTGTTGAGTCCTCTGAGAACTGCTTTTTAAAAAGCCCTGTCCATGAACAAATTGTCATCAGTGTAGATGGTCATTAGCATTAGTAAGAGTGTTAACTGAGCACTATCCTTTCGAACAAGCTCTGATTGGTGATACGCTCTACTGTTTGAGAGTCTTTTCCAGTTCAGTCACTGCTTCCTATAGCCTTCACAGCCAGGTAGGAATAAGACAGGAGACTGAGGCAGCAAGACTGAATTTAGAGAAGCCACAGTAAGTGCTGAACCTCCTGCCTGACCCCTTATCCTCAAAATGAGGAAAGCAAGGTTTCCAAATAGAGCAGACAAGTTTGAGTTGGCCCCTGTCTTCAGATCCCACATCATTGCCAATGGCTATAGCTCCCCATAGCCAGCTCAGCACATCAGCCCACCTCAGATCATAATCCACTACATTAAAGTAACAATTTTGTTTGAAAAAAACAAATTTGAACAATTTTTAAAAAGGGTTTCAGGGGCTGGATAGATGGCTCAGTGGTTAAGAGCATTGCCTGCTCTTCCAAAGGTCCTGAGTTCAATTCCCAGCAACCACATGGTGGCTCACAACCATCTGTAAAGAGGTCTGGCGCCCTCTTCTGGCCTTCAGGAATACAGACAGAATATTGTATACATAATAAATAAATAAATATTTAAAAAAAAAGGTTTCAGTGTTTTAGAAAATTCCTTAACATAGTGAGTGTATCTCCTCTCAACCAAGCTAGGAAACTACGGTCTACCAGCTGCCTCCCTAGTAACAGTTTTTGTTGGCCACATTTGAAGCGGTACCATTGGCTCTAGGAAAGGAGCATTTTAAAATAGAATAGACTCCTGTTTTTCAGAGCAGCATCCCTCTCAGGAGGGACAGGGATACCCTGAGGCCAGGTAACTGGCCTGAAGTTACTCAAGTGCTGGTGCAAACATAAGTGTCAAGTTCCCACCCCACCCTCACCCCCATGCCTTCAACCCCTTGTCACACTCTGGTTCATGGCTCCTTTGAGTGCTTGGTCCTGGCTCTGGTTTACTCAGGATCTCGTGAACCCCTTCCAGAGAGACTGAAGTCCTGCTGCCATGAGCTGCTGAGGACCCAAGGAACAGATTGCTTAGAGCTGCTATGAGACTTTGTGCTGTGGAGTTTATCCTGCAGTCCTGCCCTTGTTGGCACAGGACTGGACCTTGGTCATCATTCCTCATTTTGGTAGGCTTCAGAAATTCAGAAGACTGGTCTCTGCTTGTCTGGCTTTGTTGCCATGTGGTGGTGATGGAGTTAAACAAAGCATGTGACGCGGGCTATCTTAAGTTTAAATCATCACCAGAATACTTAAGGTATTACTTCTAATTCAGAAATGCACTGGCAGCTGCCTGCTTCTTTCCTTGGCTCTCTCACTCTCTTCTGTCCTAAGCTGCAGAAGATGTTTAAGGCTGCCTCATGCAGCCCCTGCCCAGCCCCTCAGCTCCCCTGCTCTTTCTCATTCACTGAGATGCAGTCCCCTCTCCTGTTGCAACAAGCAGAAATGTCTTTGCATTATCAAATACCTCCAAGAGGGAAAACTACCTTTCTCTCCAGTCTAGATGAGAGCCATGCTTTATAGACTGTAGGGGTAATAATAAAAAGAGGACCCATTTGATGAAATTATTTAGAATATTAATGGAGTATGATATTTTCTAGAACCTGGTCCATAAGTCCTCCTGTGTCTTTATTCTTTCCTGCTTTGCCTTTTTGCATTCATCTTTCTCACTGTCCAAACTGAGGAAAGGACCCTGCTTCTGCTCACAGTCGCCTCCTTCACTGTTCTGACCCCATGGGTTTTATCTGGTTGTTTCTATTAAGGGACCAGACTACATTGTACTTAACTTGATATCCATGAAGTTTATCTTTCAAGGCATCATTGAATAGGTACCTGGGTATCTGCTAGGCAAGTATAGTAGTCAAAGTTCTCTAGAGTAACAGAATGTATAGAATAAATCAATCTCAAATCAACCTCAATCTCTCTCTTTATATTACATAGAAAAGGGATTTATTAGAATGACTTGTTTGGTTAGAGCCTCTGGATTGCCCCTGCATGGTCTGGAAAGACCCACTCCTTTCCCTCTCCCTCCTCCCTCTCTCTCCAAACCCCATAGAGTCTCTGAACAAAGGAAAGACACCAAAAAGTCCAGTTCCACATTCTTGGTGACTATTGCAACTTCCTCCCCTGATACCGCCAGCCACTCAAGTCCCCCCACCAAAAGCACTCAGCTTTTGGCCATCCTTGGACACAAACCCAGCTTGTGGTGGACACATTATTACCCCTTACCTACAATCTATAAAATCTCCTTGACTTAGTTCGGGCACTCTTATGGGAGATTTGGTACTTAGATAGAAAGTCCAGAAACAGATCCAGAAAAGCACATCAACTGATGCTCACCTGAGGTGTGAAGATGACTTAGTGATGAAAGCCTAGCTTGACAAAGGGCACCTGAGTGATAATGCATTATACACAGACAGATCTGTTGGGGAGGAGGGGAGCTTATCAGACAGCCAGTCAGTGAGCTTCAGGTTCAATGAGAGATCCTGTTTCAAAAAATAGATGGAGAGTGATAGAGGAAGACACTGTCCTGTGCATGCTCATGAGTACACATTCACACACACCACACACATACTTGGCAGTAATGAAGCAACCCGGGTTTTAAATTGAGTAAAAGACTTGAACCCTTTAGCAAAGAAATATACAGAGGGCAAATGAGCATGTGACATGATACACAGGATCATTAATCACTAAGAAATGCAAATTAAAATTACAGTAAGATCTCATTATGCACTTGTTAGAATAGCAGACAGGAATGCCCAGCACTGGTAGCTTTCCTACATTGCTAGAAAGAACCAGAGCAGTTCAGCTACTGTCAGTGAAGTCTCTAGTTAACTAACTGGCCATCTTGAATGTTTATTCTCCAGATAGGAAAAATCTGTGTGTGACTATTGACAGCTGTCAAGAATGGTAAGCTGTTCAGATGCTTTCAACTACATGAATAAATACTGTGTACTGCTTCGTACAGTGAATTACTATGAAAAAGACACAAGAAGCTGCTGTGCTTACTAGGAAACAGTAGTTTTGGTGAACTTGGATATTACATGCTAAGTGAAGAAAGCCTGTGTGAAAAGCTGCATAGGAAAGTGTAGTGATATTTTGTTTGCGTTTTAAGAAATAAAGCTTGCCTGAAGATTAGAGTGCAGAACTCAGCCACTAGAGGCCAGGCAATGATGGTACACATCTTTAATCTCAGGACTCAGGAGACAGAGGCAGACTGATCTCTTCTAGTTCAAGGCCACCCTGAGCTACATGAAATTGATCCAGTTTATCAGAGAAACAGAGCCCACACAAAGGTGACCCCACAGCTTTAATCCTAGCACTAGGGAGGTGGAGACAGGAGTGATATGGCTGGACAGGGAGAGGAATATAAGGTGGGAGGAAACAGGAGCTCATTGCAGCCTGAGGATGCAGTCTGAAGTGCAGTCCGAAGATGAAGTCAGAGGATGCAGTCTGAGGAGGCAGTTTGAGGATAGGATCGCCCTTTTGGTCTGAGGATTCAATAGAGATAAAAGGTCTCCCTAGTGGCGGGCTGTACTGCTTCTCTGATCTCTCAGCTTTTACCCCCTATTATCTGACTCTGGGTTTTTATTAAGAACAATTAGAATCCATGCTATAGAAGAGGGTCCCATAGTGTGGCATTCTTCAGTAGACAACATTCAAAAATGGAGGATGCATTAGTGGCTACCAGAAAGAGATGTGTATGTGTGACTCCCATGGGCAAGCCAGAGGGCGTGGTAAGGGTTGAACTATGGGGATT
Source organism: Microtus oregoni (assembly GCF_018167655.1). NCBI lineage: Eukaryota > Metazoa > Chordata > Mammalia > Rodentia > Cricetidae > Microtus > Microtus oregoni. The sequence continues at coordinate 4,760,269 of NW_024543210.1, read as the reverse complement.
TCTTTTTTTTTTTTTTTTTTTTTTTGACACATAAAGTTGTTTAATTAGGTTGTCAGCAATTTAGAAAACCAGTTTGTGAGGATACATCCCGTTGGTCAGACAGAACTGAGAGCGCAGGTAGCCCTGCAGCTGAGGAACAGCTTTGATCTTTGGCAGAATCTGTGAGTCCACCACTTTCTGATCAGCCTTGCGCTGCTCTGTAATCTCATATTTCTCCTTCTCTGTGTCAAAGATCTCGCCCTCCTGATGCCTGGGCTTACGCAGCTGCTTTTTCTTGAAGTAAGCATCAGTCAGGTGTTTGGGGATTTTAACTGTGCTGATATCAACTTTTATAGAGGTGGCGATGACAAACTTCTGATGTGTTCTTCTCAAAGGAACTCTGTTGAGGGCAAGAGGTCCTGTCACAAGCAGTAAACCACTGCCCAGTTGCTTCAGGAAAACCACTCTCTTGCCCCTGTGGCGCCCGGTAAGGATGATGAGGACAGTCCCAGGAGTGATGCTGGCACGCAGGCGTCTCACATGCTGACTGAAGGGCTTTTTGCCATGGCTCAGCAGCTTCCGAGGCACATCTTCAGTAGGATAATACCTGGGCATTTTTCGAAGCTTAACCACCCGGGTACCACCATTCTTGTCACCACCAACTGGTTTTGTGACAGTGGCAAGGACCTTTTCCTTTTTCTTCTTCTTTTCAACCTTGGTTTTTGCAGCTGTGTATTTCCTTTTGTACATGGCCTTTCTTGAATACATAGCAGATCGGGAGTACCTGCCAATTCCTCTAACAAGGACTGGATTTCGGCTGCAATGGGGCTTCCCCTTCTTGAGCTTTTTAGCCTTAGGGTCACCCTTTTTGGCTGCACCAGCGGCAGGGGCATCACCGCCAGCCTTCTTGGCTGCAGGTTTCTTCTCTTTTGTATCAGGTTTCTCGCCTTTTTCACCCGCCATCTGGTGAGTGACCTCGACCATAGCGGGCCCTGGGCGGTGGCCCTCGGATGTACCCTGCCTTCGGATGGACCAGGATAGGGGTCCTCAACTATGGGGATTTCTACAGTGGAGTTTACATAGAGCTATACAAATGTTAAATTTGTAGAAAGCAAATTCAGCCCCAAACTCAGAGAAAAAAAAATAAACAGTCCTAGCACCTGAAGATGATGAGAAGTGGTTCTTTGTCATTATTCTCCTTTGGTTTTATTTGATTTCAAATTAGCCATCTCCAACTGATGTGGAACTCACTGTGTAGCCTAGGCTGGCCTTAACCTGGCAACGTTTTTTGTGCCTCTGCTCCCTGATGCTAATAAGATTCTATATTATTATATATGTCTTATTATAATAAGACACCATCCCTGGCTCTTTCTTTACATCCTCTTTAAACACACTGGAGTGCTGTAAGGAGACCTGAGCCTTGGGAAACAGCTTTTGGAATCAGTGGTGTTCAGGTGGAGTTAGTTCATGAGCTTGCCTTGATGCCAGAGGGCACACAGGAGCTTCTGTGTTCTGGGGACCTTTTTCCTCAGAAGTATGCTGGCCTCTTTGGGTTTTCTGTTTACTCTCTAGACAGCTGAAGTAACTTGAGAATTATCAGCTTGGGCAACATCTTTTCTAGTGAAAATTATTACTGATACAAGCCAGGATGGTAGGATGGCTTTCTTCAGCCATCTTAAAGCCCCACTCTTCTTTATAACCCACTCAGAAAGTTTATATTTTCATTCTACATTTGGGGCAGTTTTTAACCATAGCTCTATTGAGATATAATTTACATATTATAAATCTACCCATTAGAAGTGTATAATGGGGTTTCAGCAGACTGCAACCAGTCATGGAACATTTTTATTACTCAAGATGGTAACTGCTCATTAGTGTGGTAGCTTTTGCTTCATTTTTTCTTTCCCATTGGTTCAAAGGTCCATAGCTAGTCAGGCTATTGTTTACTTTATTGTTATGTATGTATTGTTTGTTAATATATTATTTTAAAATATGTGCATGGGTGTTTTGCCTGCACATATGTCTGTGTACCACATGCATACTTGGTGCCTGGGGAGGTTAGAAAAGGGCTTTGGAAACCGAGTTAGAGATTGCAATTATTGTTGCATATTCAAACTCAGCCCTTAGGTAATAAGAAACTTCACTAAGCAGATACAATGGTCCACTCTAAAACTCAGCACTTGGGAGGCAGAAGCAGGAAATCATGAGTTTGTGGTCAGCCTAAGCTATCTACAGAGACCTTGACTTAAAAATATAAATAGATACATTGAGGCAGGAGAGATGGCTTAGCAACTGCTTTCCCAGAGGACCCAAGTTCAATTCCTGGCACCTACATGGTCACTCATAGCCATCTCTAACTCGGTTTCCAAAGCCCTCTTCTAACCTCCCCAGGCACCAAGTATGCATGTGGTACACAGACATATGTGCAGGCAAAACACCCATGCACATATTTTAAAATAATATATTAACAAACAATACATGCATAACAATAAAGTAAACAATAGCCTGACTAGCTATGAAGTGTGTGAGCTTTTTCCTCCAACTCTGAATGTTCATTCTCTCACTGTCTCACTGCCTCTGGACACAGAAGTTACTCTGGGTTTTGTTCTTCTGCCTGTGGTTTGGTTTTCCATGGACAGTTTTTTATTTTAATTTCCTCTTTATCTTTAATGTCTTTTAACGTACTCTGTGTTTATGTGGATACATGTGTGCACTTATCTCTTAATTGTATTTGTGCTCTGATCTGAGCTTTCATATTGCTCTGAAATTCTACATAATTCTGTCATTAACTGTCCACATATTTTATCTCTATTTTTCTTTCCCTACAAGATTGATTTTATAGAGAATTCACTATATTTGATCCTGCTCTCTCTATACTCTTTTTCTTACTTGTCTTTGTCAGGTCTGTGAACCTGTCTGGGTGTTTTGTTTTGTCGTTTTTCTAACCACTGCCTAGATTGCTGGGCTCTTGAACTCTGTGAAGACTAAAAGTCGGTTGGTTCTTGTTTGTTTCTTGTTGTTTTTCTTATTCCCACTTAATGCTTCAAGTAGCTTTTTAAATACAATCTTTTCTCATTTTACATAGCTATCCTCGTTCTAGGATTGAGTTAAAAGACCTCCCGAAAGGTTCACTCTAGCCACCTGCTACTGGAACCATGTGAAGGACAGAGGAGGTGTGGAAGGAAACCGAAAGGCACTTTCTCACAGAGGGTGTTACACATAGGCCAGCATCTTCAGGAAATGAAAAAACAAAAGCCTTTGCTAGTGTGATAACCATAACTAATTTTGCTTCTGTTCTTGATGAAATGATGGTGATGGTTTACCTTAAAAACCACTGTAAAATGAGCAGAATCTACATAGGGTACAGATGCTCACAGAATACCAAATCTTTGCTCTTTTTAGTTGTTAGGAGTCTAATTTTTGAGGAGAAATACCATGATAAGCTCCACAGTAGTCAGAGCCACCTGCCTCTGTCTGCTTTTCTGTCTTCGGGAAAATGGTCTAAGTTAAAGAGATCGCAGGAAGCCAGTCCTGGAATTCTGGGTTACCTGTAGTAAGATTTGGTAAAAACTAGAGGAGGAAGCTTTGTGGTCTGAACAGAGACAGCTGAGTTGTGTGTAAGGATGCTCCACTTGAGCTGTTGCCTAGGGGCTGCCTGTGCATGTGCGATGCTCTCTAAGCCCAGCTCAGAATGCCCTTTGCAGAGATAAGCACCAAAGGGTGATGCTAGAGGCCTTGTAATGCTGCAGGATGTGTGACAGTCACCTCAGTCTGAGTGATGAGACCCATTGTGGTTTGAATGTAAAATGTCTTCTTTAGGCTAGTATGTTTGAACCTGTAGTCCCAGCTGATAGCACTGTTTGGAAGGGTTGTGGAACATTTAAGGAGATGGAGCCTCACTGGGGAAGCAGGTCTCTGGAGGTGGGGCTTGAGGTTTTATCCCCCCCGACCCCATTTGCTGTCTGTTTTGAACTCACAGAGATCCACCTACTACTGCCTCCAAAAACTGGATTAAAAGTGTGTGCCACCACATCTGGCTGGATCACTTCTTAAACCATTAGCCCAAACAAACCTTTCCTTGGATTTTTGTCACAACAACAAGACAAATAACCAAAACAGAAAGCTGGCACTCAGAAAGTGCCTGCCATGCAAACATAAGGACCTAAGTTGAGTTCAGCTCTCTGGCACCCATGTAAAAGACAGGCGTGGCAGCATGCATCTGCAACCCCATCGCAGTGGTTGAAAAGGAGCAAGATAGATCCTTGTAGTTCTTCGACCAAGTGTTGAGTTCCAGGTTCAGTGAAGGACCTTGTCTTAGTGAAGGACAAAGATAGAAAATGGTAAGAAGTAGATGACACCCAGTATTGATAACTGGCCTCCATGGGTATGCACAAGTGTGTAGTCGTTCACATGTGTGCACACATACACATATGTGAACACATGTACAACACACACAACAATAACAACAAAGAAATGCAGACAGTAGAAGCCTGGCTCATAAAGTTTCAGAGTGGAACAAGAACTTTGTCAGAGCCTGGGTTAAAGTCCATTCATGTGGTATTCTGGGGAAAATATATGCCTGTATTTTGCCTGCATCCTGAGAACTTAAGTAAGACTAAATTCAAATGCAAATGGATTTACCAGGCCAGCTGCCTCACACCTTTAATCTTAGAATTTAGGAGATAGAGGCAGATGGATCTCTGTGATTTTGAGACTAGCCTGGTCTACATATTAAATTCCAAGCCAGTCAGGGCTGCCTAATGAAACCCTGTCTTTAAGCGGGGGTGGGGGAGTGGGGGGAAAGCGATGAACTCATTTGTTTAGCAAAGAACATTTCAAGGTAGCAGAGCCACTCAGCTTGTGGCAGTTGTAATGGTCTGTCTTGACGCTTTAAAAAACAAGCCATGCCCACTCCCCCATCCGAGGCTGAGGCAAGCTGATCTTCAGCTTCCAGCCTGAGTCTTGTCTTTTCAGTTTCTCTCTCAAAGAGGTAGCTGCTGCAGTGGCTTCTCTCCTCTCCCCCCTCCTTCCCCCCTTCTCTCTCTGCCTCTCTGCTCTTCTCCCTTCTCCCTTCTCCCCTTCCCTTCCATAACCCATTAAATAAATTCCCAACCTCACTCTGCATGGTGTGCCTATCCATGTCTTTGTCTCTCACCCACTGTGTGGCTCCCTACCTAGGACCAGCTGTAAGCCACTAATTAAGTTTGTAGTTGTTACAGTAGTAACAATAAAGAGTATAGAGTAGAAAGTGTTCTTAATAAAAGCTCCAAAATGTATAAAATAAGTATTAACAGAACTGAAGATGGAGAGAGACATGTTCACCCTTAAGCCACTTAGAAATTTTAAGACATTTCTCTCAGCAGTTGATAAAATATTTAAAGAAAATAGTAAGGACATAGGAGTTCAGCGCTTATTAACCACCTTGACCTAACTAATATTGTTAGTTACCTTTCTCTTGTAACTAAGAAAAAATACTTTTTCTCTTGTAACCATTATATGTTCACCAAACTGGGCTATATACAGGGCCCTAAAAGTCTCTATACAGGTTAAAACAATGGAATTCATACCTGGAAATACAAAAGAAGTCAGATTAAGGACATGCTCTGACCACAGTAGAACTAAGTAAATAGCAACAAAGCAAGAAAACACCAAAGATTTTGAAGCAAAACAAAATTAAATAATACACTTCCAAATAATCCACAGATAAAAAGAAAAATTCACAAGGGAGAATAGTAAATACTTCAACCAGCAAAACCACAAGTCAAAAACATGGTTTGCAGCTGACATGTGCTTAACAGGAAATGTAGATCTTTAATGCCTTTGAAAAGATGCACTTTCAACGTTCAAAGGGTATTCATGTCTTCAGTTAGAACAAGCCCTTTATGCTGTCTTTCACATAGCTATCTCCCATTGTTGCAATGATATTTCAGTGCATCTGTTTGCCCACAGGTCCATGTATCCACTGTGCTTCCAGCCCTTCTTTCCTATTTTATAGATCTCATGTGTATTCTGGACTGGCCTCAAATCCATGAACCTCCTGAGTGCTGGCATTGCAGGTATGCCATCGCACCAAGCTGTAGGACTCTAAAAGCTGTCTAAATACAAGAGCTACCCCTCCTTCCAGTTCTTTCAGCTGTAAATTGCTGACTGCAGTATCCTGTTAGAGAACTGTGTCTCACAATCATAATGCAAATTCTACCCTAGAGTCAAATGGAGAGTCTGGTATAGCTGTGCACACTGTACAGGCCCTTGCACTCAGAACCTGCCAGGCTTTTCTGAGTCTAGCAGCCTTCCTGTAGGAAGTCATCCGCCATGACCCTGCCCTATGTCAAGTGGAAACTGTGGTCCAGACAATGGAGCCAATAGTCACTGGTGGGGCCAACACCACAGCCTGGTCCCCAGCTCCTGACCAGCTTTGTTAGGTCTCCAACTCTGGACAAAGGGCTAACTAAGATGCTGATTAACATTTGAAAGTGGACACTGTCCACCAGCCTCTCTCAGTATCACCAGTTCCTGTTCCAGAGTCATCTTGACTGGTATGCCCCACCCTGACCCTACATCTCCAGCCTAGGGCTGGGCTACCCTTCTCCCAGCTGCTTGTCCCTATAACCTCAGCTAACCAGTCTTCTTGGCCTCTTTGTCTCTGTGTCTCCTTGTCTCCTGTCTTGCTCCTGGCACCTTAGCTCCTGGCTCTCCTTTTCCACTTCTCCTGACATGACCCAGTTCAGTTTGTTGGTCATGTCCACTCTGGACTCTCCCAGATGCCTCTACCTCTGCCTGTGCTCTCTCTTATATCTGTAATAAAAACCTCAGCTCCATAGGAGTAGTCTGCCTCTCTTTTTATTTCTTTTTGTATTTCAACAGGAAACTCATGAGCTTGAGATTGCCATTCTCAGGCCTAGGCAGCAGATCTCAGCCGCCTACACTGTTGGGGCCCTGTGCTCTTAGCTTCTTGTTTCGCTGTTTTCTACATAGGTTTCAGTTTTTCACTTGGGTTTGTTTCCCCTTTGTCTCTGGTTCAGCTTCCTTTTCCTGTTTGGTTTTAACTAGAGTCTAAAATCGTAGCTGTCTTCATAGGGTCTGTGGTCCTCTGATCCACATAACCTAACCTGGTGGAGCACAGGACTCACCTCCTCAGGATTCCCTGTGCAGCCTTCATTCAGCCATGGTCCCAGGGTAAGTACAAGGACCCAGAATGGGATAGAGGGGTGTGAAGAGGAAATCTAGACTTTGGATGTGGAAGGTTCTGTGGAGGTCATCTCTGGTCCTCTTGGATACCAGTCAGTGATGAGAACATCTAGGACCAGAGGGTAAAGGACTTAAAACCAAAATCCTAAAACAAGTTAATGCCTTCAGTCCCCTAGGCTCTTTCCAGTTCCTGGTCTGTGCTTGTTGATGCCGATGACCTTGAATCACTTGAGTCAAATCATTTGAGACTTATTCAGAATTGACCACCTGCCTTGGAGGATAGAGGGATTCTGAACTCTGAGAGGAGTGTTTTTGACTCATAAGTTCTTTGCAGAATGTCCTGAGGCAGCTTGTATGCTCTGACTCTGGACCAAGATGAAAGACCTGAGTTCCTTTTATACTAGAAACTGCATTGCTATGACCTGTTGAGAGATTTGTCCCCCTTTGGCTTCTGGTCCCACAGACGATGGTGAACATTGTTGAGTATCAATCATCTGCAAACTATGTTATAATGTGGGTGGACATGAGTGCCCCTTTCTCTGTAACTACATGAAAGTTTATTTGTTTAAATCATTATAGCCTTGTGTCTTCACATAAAATAATAATACCCCACTTTAAAAAGTATTTGTTTGCTAGCACACATCTTTAATCCCAAGTGATTAAAGGCAGGAAATCTCTTGAGTTCGAGGCCAGCATGGTCTGTAGAGTTCTAGGATAGCCAGGACTACCTGAGAAACCCTGTCTTGGAAAAAACAAACAAAAAATGCTGCTTCACCACTTGTTTTCTTTTCCCCATCTTGGATAGATGAGGAAGGTTACTACTTGTGCCTTGTGCTGAGGCTCTAAAAGGCTGCGGGACTTCCCCAAGGCCCACCTGGTTGAGGAGGGACCAGGCTTGGAACTTACTCAGAGAGCCTTATGCAGGCTCTTGAAACATGTTTTGCAATGAGCTTCTAGAGTGAACAAGACAATGAGTACAGTCTGCTGTTTGTCCCTGGGCAGCCAGGGAGCACGGGTGCCCCTCCTATTAGTCTCTGCTGAGGAGCTGCAGCCCAGCTAGGCTAGGGAAATACTGATTTGTTGCTTGAGTTTTGGTGTCTTTATTTTTCCTCCTTTGCAATCAGTTTTCTGTCATTTTAGTAGTTTTTCTGTAGCTTCAAGGTGTTTTGTTTTTTTGGGTTTTTTTTTTTTGGTATTTTTGTTGTTCTTGTTTTTGTGTGGAGCTGTGAAAAACAGAATGCTTTCTATTCAGAGGTATGATATTTTCGGTTGTAAATTACATTGTGAGCAGTTGAGGAAGCTTACTGGTGATCGAAAATAGTACCAGGAGGAAATAGGGAGGAGGCACCAAGAATTTTTTAAGGCCTTTTACTTCTTTGACATTGGAGAAGTTGCAGCTGGAAAACACTCTGGAGACAGAAACTGCAGGTCCAGGGCAGCAGAGCTTCAGGCCTTGAACTTTCCGCTCCAGCCAGAGTAACTGTTGTATACTCCTTATTCACTCCTTGCCTTATGCTGAAGAAAAGTCCTCTGATCGTATTGTTGTGAGTGACGATGAGTTTGTGGTCTCATTTCTAGCTCTGGAGACCTAGAGTTGGCCAAGACTAACTTGTGAGTTAGTAGCAAAAAGTAAGACAAAAGCCAGGTTTTCTTGCGTCTCCCTTCTTCATCAAGATTGTGTGTGTGCTTGTCTGTGCAAATAGGCTCACGAGTTGACACTGGGACTGTCCATGTGAGATATGATAGCATCTAGATTCGCCACTTCCCTGGCATCCATAGTAGGGCTGTAGAGGGCTTCCTGCCACCAAGGCCACTTCTGGACCAGGAACCCCTTTCTAAGCACCTAGTCAGAGACAGGAGCTGAATTTTCTTGCACACTTGTCAGGACACAGAACACTGTCTCACAGCAGTCCTGATGAAGACAAATAGGGGGAAAAGGACCCCCCCCCCCGCCTCAGCAACTGAGACTCTGAAGTAGATCAGTGACAGAGTGATATGAAAATGGCATGAAGGCAAAGCAGATATCCCCAGTACCTAGAGAACTCCAAAGATCCTATGTCTTTTCCATGTAGACGGCCCATCTAGAAAGAGGAGTGGGCCCTCAGCTGAGTGAGTGACATACTGCCTATGTGTGTAGCTTCTGTCATCTTCCTCCTGTGACACAGTACACATCCATGCAGGAATTCAGAGAGGGCTGTCATGACAATTGGATTCTTTCTAAGGGATCCACTTTCAGTGAATAAAGGAGTCAGGGAAAGCTCCTCTTACACATTTGTTATTCCCCGAAGCTAGAAGTTGTCCACACATCAGGGTCACAAACTAGGGGACAGCATTCTTGGATTCTTCACAACCATTATTCACAATTAGATTTCTGTTTCATTGAGAAACAAACCAAGAGGAGGAGAAAGGACTGGACCAGAAGTGTAACTAGTGAGTGGTAGATCCAAGGCTGGAATATGAGTCTCCTGAATGCTGTGCTGTCTTGGAGGAAGAGCTGACCTCCAGCCTCAGACCAGAGGGACTGGAGCTACGAAGGAGTGAGGAGATACTCTGTACAGGACAATGCAGCACAGACAATGTGTAGACAAATTTAAAGCCACATTCTCATGATCCCAGTGCTTGAAAGGCTGAGGCAAGAAGTGCTGTGAGTTTGAGGCTAACGTGGTCCACAGTTTGAGGCTAACGTGGTCCACAGAGTGAGCAATTTGCTGCAATCCAGACTCAAAAAACAAACAAACAAAAAACCCCAACAACAAAATGCAGGTAGCATTGAGCATCTGGGGCTGTTGGGAGAAAGTGGCCTCTTAGAGAATGCTGAATGCTGGAGCACCGGAAGGATTTCAAATGGGCCACAGCAGGTATCAGTCAACCAGGGACTACTGTAGCTATTAGACAGTTTTACTACCAGCAGAGGAAGGGCACACAACAGTTAAGAAATCAAGAGAGCCAGAAAAAGAGCAGCTGGAGCAATGTGGAAAGAATGGCGGGCCACCACCTTAGCTGTCCTCAGTGGGAACATTTTCTTTAACCTTGCCATGGTTACATAAGACAGACATAAAATTTAGAAATGAACACTGGTGTAGCGGAGAGGGAAAGCAGATACCCTGAGGTGAGAGCAATTTGGTGGACTGGGAAAAGAATAGAGACGACCAAGTCATGTGACTATGGGAAAATGGAAGGAAATAAGGGTCAAGGATGTAGCACACAGAACCTGTCAGTACACACAAAAAGTCTGATTTCACTTCCCAAGTTGTGAGAAGCTTTGGAGGGAAGGACAGCTGACTGAAGCAGGGCTGCATCCACACTGGCCACTGTGGGAATAGATGGCACTGTGGAGGAGGTAGGAAGTCTTCGTGGGAAGCTGCCTCAGTCATCTAGGTCAGAGGCAGTAGACTGGCGGTGGAGAGAGGTAGCCAGATGCAGTAGGGACGTGGGAGGGATAGCCTAAAGGACTTCCTAGTATACCCATATGGGTGTGAAGGAAGCACAGGGATCTGGTGTGACTTGGGTGGGTGGTGGTTCCTGAGGAACAGGGTTTAATTCAGGCAGCCTGAAAGAAGCTGTGGGCTTTGGACTTCATACAACATACATTCCCTAAAATGTTTCTTGCTCAAGATTGACAAGCAGGAATTAGCCACTATCACAGTGTAGCCTCAGGGGAAATACTATGTAAATGAGTAGTTGATTGCCCCTTCCAGTGTGAGCCAGTTTGATTCAGTCCCATCCCTAGTCCCCCAGTGATCCTTATCATATTTAGGATTTTCTTCTCAAGCACTCATCACCTCCTAAAATACTGCATGACTCATTCAGGCTTTGTTTACTGTTTGTTTTCCCTCTCCACCCCAGCTAGAATTCCATTTTTGAGACAGCAGGAACTTTTTGGTCATTAGTTCCCTGGGATTTTTCCGAAGCCTCAGATAACGTCAGGGGAACTCACACGTACTGAATCTCTAGGTTGAATTCTGTTTTGATCCTCTATACTTGGAGATACTTGGCTACCATAGCTGCTGCTCAGTGAAACTTCCTCCAGTGTCGGTCATTGTGGTTGCTCTGAGTGGGGAAGGAATCGTGCCCCCTGTGAAGTTGTACTGACTCTCGACACAGTTGTCTCCACTGCTCTCAGGGCCTACAGATCTCCTGTATGTGAAGATGTATGAAGTCTTTCACAGTCTGACTCACCAACAGCCTCAGGAGACCCTGGGATTTCCTTCAAGGTCATCTGTCCCAGAAACTTGTGACCAAGCAAGCCTCAAAGATCACAAAGTTTCTCATTTCTCTGGGCCCTGAAACCACATTACCCAGGAGAACTTCTAAAATGTTTGCCCTCTTTCATCCCCAGTGGTCCAGTGGCCAGAGTGACCACATTCCTGGTCACTCAAAACAGGGCATCAGGTTCCTCAGGCACCAAGTAGAAAATGTGGGAGAACTAGACAAGCCCAGTAATTGGGTCACTGGGGAGAGAAGTCCAACAGCTGCCCTTGAGTAAGTTCTGGGTGACAAGCATTCTACCAGTTGAGCTGCCTATGTTGCACGTCATCCCCATCTTCTGAGATTTTGTCTTGCTTTCCCCTCAAGTGAGACAGCACTGTTGTGGTGCTTGTTCCAGGTCACACCAGTGTCCTTTCTACAGCTCTGATTACAGCTAGATCTTTTGTACCTCATCTGTCCTCTCAATCGTAGCTCCTCCAGGGAACTTGCCTCAAACTACACTCAAGGTTAGACTCTTATTCTGAGTGTTCTTAACCTCAGTTATTCCACACTAACTCTCTTCCAGTAGCAAGTTTTACTCCTCTTTGGCAAGGGTCTATTATCTCAGATCTGCCCACCAGCCTGTTTGGGAGCAGGATCTATGTTATTCATTTCTGTCTGTCCCTATGCCTAATAAATAGTGAAGTTACTCAGCTGTTGGTTGAACTGAGTCAAAGGGCCATGTTGATGTTGAGGATTGGAGGTGTTAGTTGAGACCCCATACTCATTCCCAGGCTCCTAATTTACCCTCAGAGCTGAACATTGCCCTAGTCCTTGTCCCAAACTGGATCTCCCCAGCGTCTTGATGTTGTGCTAAACCCATTCTACTTAATCAAAATCAGAGACTAGTATCACAGAGTGTCTTGGACTTTCTAAATGCTTTCGAAGCATTAAGCAGCCTAATGTCCACATGGCCTGTTAGGTGGCTCTCCAAGCAAGGGATAAAGTTGGTGGCTATGAGAAGGTATAGGAAGTGCTGTGAGTCTAAGAATATGAGATTTTCTTAACAGTTTGTTGGGGTATTCTTTTGAGACTCCTCAAGTCTTAAGAGAGAAATGGAGTCTAGCTGTACATACATTTAGGATGGTGACATCGTAGGACAAAGAACAAACATCTGGATTCCCTGTGACTTCCCAGTCTGAACCTCTAGCTAGTCTGACTGGAAGAAAAGATGTCTAGACTTAACATGAAATTTAGGCTGTTAGCCCAAAGCCTCTATCGTGATAAAGGATGATCAGACCATGGCACTTGGTTTGCACAGGACTGTATGCAGACCTAGTTTCTTGTTTTTATTTCTGTAGTTTAGTGAACCACTAAATGTGGCTAGGAGGTTGATCTCTTTAGAATTGCATCAAAACTGTTTCTATCGCCAGGTGGTGGTGGCTCACACCTTTAATCCTAACACTCATGAGGCAGAGGCAGGCAGATCTCTGTGAGTTCAGACCAGTCTGGTCTACAGAGTGAGTTCCAGGACAGTCAGGACTATTACACAGAGAAACCCTGTCTCGAAAAACCAAAAACACAAAACTTTATCTATGATGATACCAAGGCTTTATTGCTCTTGCCTCATAAGTTCACAGTGGAACTTTCCAGAGATACTCAACATATTGTTATGTTCTTAAAACTTACTTTGAAAAAGAAAAAAAAACTTACTTTGACTTCCAGAATTATTAACTGTTCACATCACATTACTATAAAAATACTTGAGGTAATTAACTTATAAAGAGAAAAAAGATGTATTTAGTTCACAGTCCAGGATTGGGGTGCTGTGTTACTTTGGGCTTCTGGCAAGAGGGGCCTATCTATCATGGTGGAACCATTCATATCACACACCAAGAAGAATGAAAACAGTTGAAAGGAAGACCAGCACCCTGCAGTCTTTTGTGAGGACATGCCACCAAATGCCTTAAGCACTTCTTAGTAGCCCCACTTCAAAGGCTTCACTGTCTCCCAACAGTGCTACCGTAGGGACCTATCCTTTAACACGTGTCTTTGAGAACATTTATCCAAACCAAAGCAGTGGTAGATAATGTGCAAACGTAGCCTTCATGAGCAGGAGCTTGTGATCATTTGAGAACCCCGTCTATAAGCTAGCCATCTACTTATCCTATGAGTAGTCCATGGAGAACTGATAATCAACCAAATTTGGGGTGGTCATTTCCAGTGCAGAGAGGAGGGGCGCAAGGATCTGGGAAGACAGATTCACCTTGAACCAGCAGCTTTGTGATGTGGCCTCACATTGCCCATCCTGAACTGCTGGACTGCAGGAATCCTACGCCACACCATAAAATAACCATTTAAGTCCAATGCTAAACCTGTTTAAGATCTTTTCCCATTAAGGGATGACAGAGTCACCTTGTAGATGGTTGTAAATTTCAATGGACAATCTGGTGATCACCCTAAATTCCTTTCCTCAAACAGAAGGTAGCCTGACGTTTGTACCACTTCGGTGCTGGGATAGATGCCATCATCCTCCTAACATATGCCATACAGAAATGGGAGGAGGGCAGCCTAAACAATGGGGCCCACGTTGTTCTCAAAAATCATTAGTATCAATGAAAACAAAAATAACCGGGCAGCTTAGCTTAGAGTAAGGAAATAGCACAGCTGTATGTAAAGGCCTGAGTAGATTCTGGGTCCAAAGTTTCCAAAAACATAATTGGAAAAGTATAGACTCTGTATTAGATTTAAAGAAAAAAATTATTGTTTTCTTTAGTATAATAATGATGTTTCAATTATATGTTAGAATGTCTGTTTTATTGTGCTGGGCATGGGACCTAGGGCCTTTCAGATTGTAGGTGAGTGCTTTTCCATTGAGCTATATCCTAGCTAGTATATCCTTATTTTAAAGAATTGTATGCTTAGGAACCGAGGTTTGAAATGCCATGTCTGAAATTTCATATAGTTCAAGAAAATACACACATGGGTGGGAGAGTTGGCTCAGCAGTTAAGGGCACTGTTGCTCTTGTGAAGGACCAGGGTTCGATTCCCAGCACCCACATGACAGCTTACAACTATCTGTAACCCCAGTTCCAGGGGGTCTGATGCCCTCTTCTGGCCTTGTGGGCAACAGGCACATACTTGGTACATATAGATGCATGCAGGCAAAATAATCATATATATAAAATAATCTAAAAGAAAACATACATGCACACAAAGCAAATCATATGTGCCAGACTGTTAGCTGGACAGTTTAGATAAGAGGGACCAAGGGTGTGTTCTCTGCATCTCTGCAGGTTTGGCATTTTCAAAGCAGCTTCGAAATAACAAGACAAAGCTGAATTTGGGGATTTTCTCCTTTGCTAACTAAATAGAGTAGAAAAGCCCATCACATGGCAAAAGTGGGGAGTAAGCAAAAGTTTAGGCACTTTTGTACATCAGCATAGGCTTGGGCAAGGCACTGACTGCAGCAAGCCTGTCACCCCCATGGAAAGCAAACTATTACAACAGAATGTTTGTCAGTAACTCTGATTCCAGGTGTTTCTCTGTTACTGAACCGGGACATGGTAATGTGATGCAAATTTCCTCATCTCCCTGTCGAGGTTTTGGGAAGCAGTAAGGTTCTGTGTCCAGTATTGCCCTGTCACTAACTGACTCTCTTAACTCCTCAATTGGCTCACTATCTTTTCTTTTTTGGGTGGGGAGGTTTGCTTCTTTCTCACAGCAGCTCTGGTGATCCCTTGGGCAGCATTAAATGGGCTCTCTTCTTACCCTGGTGTTACCAGAGACCTTAGTGTTTGAGTCTTCTAATAGCTAGGTTCACCTGAGTATGCCTGTAAAAGAGACAGTAGTGAAAAGCAAAGAAAGACGATTTGTTCATTGTGGCCACATTGGGAAAAGGAACAAATGAAGAGGTTCGGTGACCCTCAAGTTAATCCTGAGGGAACTATCTTCAGGATTAGGTTTAAATAAGGGCAAGAGATATGCATAATTAAGCCATCCTGGTCAAGGCCTATCACTGATTTATCATGGTTTTACTCAGATCTATCCTGATAATTTGTTAGAACTGTAAAATCTCTAATAGGAGACCAGTTCCTCCGCTGGCTAACACAATCTTTCCTCCCCCCCATCCCCCATATGAGATTCCTCAGGAAATTTTAATTCTTTAAGGTCTGCTGTTAAGCCATCTGAAAGCCAAGGCGAGGGGCACAAGTGCTTCTTTAGAATATCTTCCATCCTGCCAAGACAGTTACACTGGTGGCATCTTGTACTAGGTCAAAGAACATCACAGACCCAGTATATGCACTCCATCTAGGGACAGGGACTACAGCTTTTATCTAACATAGCTGATTGCCTTTGTTGTTGTTTTGAGACAGGGTTTCTCTGTGTAACAGTCTGGTTACAAGGAGAGGGCTACTTGTTTGTCCCTGCTGCCTGGCTAGCTTACACCCGAAATAACCACACAGAAACTACATTCATTAAAACACTGCTTGGCCCATTAGCTCTAGTTTCTTTTTTTGTTTGTTTGTTTGTTTGTTTTTTTGTTTTTTGTTTTTTCAAGACAGGGTTTCTCTGTAGCTTTGGAGTAGGTCCTGGAACTAACTCTGTAGACCAGGCTGGCCTTGAACTCACAGAGATCCCCCTGCCTCTGCCTCCCAAGTGCTGGGATTAAAGGTGTGTGCCACTACCGCTCAGCCTAGCTCTAGTTTCCTATTGGCTAATTCTTATATCTTAATTTAAGCCATTTCTATTAATCTGCGTATTGCCATGTGACTATGGCTTACTGGCAAGATTCTAACTAGCGTAACATGGCGTAAGATGCATGGTGTCTCTCACTCTGCCCTCCTTCCTAGCATTCAGTTCTGTCTTCTCCACCTACCTAAGTTCTGCCCTATCAGGCCCAAAGCAGTTTCTTTATTCATTAACCAATGAAAGCAACACATGAACAAAAGAACCTCCTACACCACAGTCTTAGTTGTCTAGCTGTCCTAGACCTAGCTTTTGTAGACCAGGCTGGCCTCAAACTCATGGAGATCTGCCTGCCTCTGCTTCCCGAGTACTGGGTGGGATTAAAAGTGTACGTCATTACCACCTAGCAGCTCATTGTCTTTTAAGACCTAAGCAGGGAAATGGGTTTGATATGCACTCAGTAAATGGGGTGTTTGCTTGTTTTCCTTTTAAAATGAGTGTATGAGAGAGAAAGTAGACATAGCCAGAGCTCAGGTACATCATCATCCCCATTCCCAACAAATCTCTTTGAACACCAAGAAATAGGACACTGAATAGAACTCTGTACACGTAGGAGCCAGCATGCATTTGCTGAGCAATCATTTGGTCCCAGTGGCTGGAGCCACAAAGATGAATGGCACTGTAAATATCAAGCAGACACCCTGTTAAGGACCTTAGGTTCCAGTCAGAGACAATAATCTGTGCATCAGACCCAGTGGCTAATGGGTTCCAAGACCCAGCACAGAAATTCCCAGTGAGACCTGAGGGTGGGAATCCTTGCAGTGGACCTCCAAGATACTCTCTGGTACACCTGGGATGCTCCACAAAGACAGGACCCAACAGTCCCTCTCCAAGTCCTGTTGAAGAATCTGCCCCACTACATGTCTCTTTGGGGGTTGAAAGAATAAGGAGGCAATAGTAGCTACACAAGGCACATGGAAGGAAACTGCATACCAAGTCCACCTGGAAGCATAGCTACTGCTTCTCTGAACTGATGTTTTCCTTATTCAGGATCCTCTTAGCTGGGTGCTAATCACATTTGGTTCACATCTGTCCTGCTTCCTCAGCCTCGCTTTCATCTCTAGCAAACTCAAAAGATAGTCCTGCACGATCACTACCCTGAGTACTCACTATGTGCACTCATGTACCTCCACTATGTGTGGCAGAATGGTGAGATAGCTTGCTCTCTGACTTTCTCCAACATTCATTCATATCCGTGTTTTCTGTTCATAAAAGAAGAAAAAGCTGTGTGGAGGGCACCGAGCTAGGGCTGTGTCTCAATCCATGGTGGCTTTGACCCTGGAGGAGGCAGTTAGAGTAGAATGGTGGGAGCAGTGCAGGGGGAGCATGTGAGAGTGATGAGGACAGTGAGGGAGGCTGAAAGACGCCTCCAGATGGGCTCCCATCCAGTGACATTTCTCCATAAACTTTATGTCACTCAGTGTGAAGTGGGAGTAAATGGAATGACAACTTCATATTGGTGGTTTTGAGTGCCCACCATATTATTGTAGGCTTTGCCATGCAATGTTCTACCATATTAGGAAGTGATTAGCTTCTCAGAGAGCTTGGAATTAAGACCCCTATTTGCTTTATCCACAGCCTCTTATCTGAAATTCAGTAGATCAGTAGGAGCCCTGCTTCATCCTAGAGCCACCAAATAGGCTCTTAGGATGGACTGTCTTGCTGTCTTGCTCCCAACTGTTGTGGGGCAAGGGCTTCTTTAATGATTGTCTCAGACACTTTTAGGGATCACTTTTGGTGTTGTATGTTGAAAGCAAACAAGCCAGGGTGTTATGAGTTGCCTCAGAGTCTGGTCCAATTTTTTGACTTGGGACATGTGTCACCACACTCTCCAACACTCTCTAATTCTAGGCTGCCAAGTCAAGGGCGCTGGCTTATCAAGTGAATATACAGTCTGACAGTTCAAACATGCCCTGGCCTCCAGAAACTTACAGTCTTGGGCACATAAGCTCTAAATAGATTTTGTTTTTTATTTTTTTCAAGACAGGGTTTCTCTGTAACCGCTCTGGCTGTCCTGGAACTCAATTTGTAGGCCAGGGTGGCCTCAAACTCACAGAGATCCAACTGGTTGCCTCTGCCTCCCGAGTGCTGGGATTAAAGGCATGTACCACCACCACATAAATAGCTTTTATAAAATCTCCAAAGTAATCAGATACACATAGGACCTGCAGTGGGGCCAGATGTAGAGATACCTCCTGCAGTCACGAGTGACAATAGTGTGTGTCTGTTAGTCACTACAGTGCAGGTTTATAGGTGAGAACTCTTCTCTTCCTGGATCATACATGTTCAAGGCAGCATGCCTTACTCTTAGTAGTTGTCAAGTGAGTAGGAATGAATGGACAGTTTTCTCGAGGCAGTAGCCCTTCATCTAAGCTTTGAGTCAGACCTCTGGATGTAGGAAGGAGAACACATCCTAGGAAATAGTTTTCCTAATTACCTGGGTTACAGTGAAGTCATTTTAAAGGCCCAAATGTTGTGGGGATGTTTTTTCTGCAAGAACTTCTTTACCACCAGCCTAGCTTTCCTCACTGAAGTGTTCTAGGCAGGGCAACATCAGTTCCAGGACATTGAGAAAGGAATTTCCATGGGCCAAGCCCAGGAATCCCCCCTGTTGTCCTGGTCCTCCTAAGGTGGGAATGGAACTGTGGTGCACATCCTTTAGACCAGTGCTTAGTGGAGCTTGTCAGGAGGCATTGTCCAACAGAGGGACCTAAAAGAGACAGCTGCTGGAATAGCTTTTAGGATAACGTTTCAGTGGTCAGCTTGGGACATGATAGTAGAGCCCAGAGAAGGATCATCTCACACTTCAGTTTAGGACTTTTGCAAAGAGGTAACACACTCCACGTGTGGTAGCACACACCTTTAATCCCAGCTCTCAGCAGGCCGAGGCCATCCTGGTTTACATGGTGCATTCCAGACCAGCCAGAGCTACAGGTCAAGACCCTGTCTCAAAAGAAAGGTAACATGTCCAAATTCTTTACAGATTAATGGGAATTACTTGTGTCAGCTCAGCTGGAAAGAGTGTCCTAGGCAGAACAGAGTGAGCTGGGCTAGAGAAGCCACAGAAGCAGTACCTGTTAGGAGGCATGAGTGTTTCCACCAGATTAGATGGGGGAGGGGCTCAACTGGGGACCAGTTGGGAGGATAGAATAGAATGTGAAGGGTTCTACGGAACTGCCAAGAGCTGGGTAGTAACACACACTCTCGCAGGCTGTGCCTTACATGCTAACACAGGGTGTTTTTTAATTCTGCCAGGGAATTGAGGAAACCTTCAGGGAAATGAGGAAAGAGGAAAGAGAGAAGATAGTTGAAGGAAGATGAGCTACAGACAAGCAGTTTGTCTGAGGTCATAATAGCTGTAAGTGGCAAGGCTTCCAGTGAGGCTTGAAGAGGTAGGTCGATCTGCCTTTGAAGTTCTTTCTGTGACCTCATGAGAAGTATATTGGGACTCAGGAGACTGGAACCCAGAGATAGAAACATAGCCAGAAAGATTTTGTGATAGTATAGATGAGAAAGGGCTTAGAACACTGGCAGCAAGGAGGGACAGAAAGCAACAGAATTGAGATGTTTAGGAAATCCTACAGCTGGCCTGTTGGCCACAAAGGGCGAGGAGTGAAAGGGTAAGTATCCGAAGTGACTCTCAGGTGTCAGGAGTGGCCTTGAGGTGGGGTTGCTGGCATTTCGCATATTAGGAAACACTGTGTAGGTTCCCTGTTTGAGTTTATTGAGTTTTGGGATACTTAAGGGATAGCCAGTAGTCCAAAGTATAGGGTCAGGATCAGAGCTTCATTAACTTAGGATCTCTCGACATCCTGGTGATCACTGTGAACCCTGGCCATGGGTGAGAGCCATGAGGAGACTCCATCCAGGATTTTTGGCACTAGAATCTGCAATCATGTAGAAACCCAGGAACCACCTGAAGCTCACACTGAGCCAGAACCACACAAGGGGATCTGTGATGTCCCAGGAGGAAAAGCTCTGAACTTGGTAGTTTAATGTCAATCAGAACAAATGACAGTATGTATTTTGAATCATCCCCTCAAACACACACATGCAGACACAGTATAGAATGATTATATAAAAAGCCTGTAAGATATTGGGACCTCATGAAAATCACCCTTTCCTCTCCAGCTTTGTGGGGTTGAATTTCATCAGCGCCATGGAGCTCTGAGGCCATGTGGATGCTTGCCTGAGTTACCAGGGGCCTGTTGAAAAGGAAGTAGGAAGCCTTTTTTATTTAAAGAAGATCATTTTATAGTCTATATTTTAAAAATCCATCCATGTATTTAATAAATAATGTCTTTTAATAGAAAATGAAATTATCAAACTTCTTCAAATGATAGCTGACTTGGACGTAAGTTCAGCACATCCATGGAGTGTGTGCATCCTGCCGTTTGTATTCATCCAAGTGAATGAGCTGAGAAGGCAGTTGAACAGCTAGACTTCAGCAGCAATGACAGCTGCATAGCAGTCAAGATTTTACCTTCTCCCAACTCAAAGGCATCATAAGCCCACATTAGGAATATAAATGGCAAGAAGAATGTGTACTTCCTTTCATTTAGACTTACTAGTAGCAATAAAATGAAAGTCAGAAAAGTACCATTCAAATGAGAGGGAAAAAAAAAACCAACAACAACCGGGTTTTTGGTTAACCACAAGTTTAATTTGAACCCAGTGTGTTAAAAACAACAGGAAAAAAAAAGGAAAGGAAAGAAAATAAGGACCTGTGGCTATCTATCATTATAGTAACTAAAATTGTCATTGGTGCTAAAGTATCTAGCACATGACAGTCCAATGCAAGTGCTTTATTTCTTTTATCTCTCTTCCTAAGATCCCTGAATAGTGTGTGATAACCCAGATACATTGCACTCACTCTAAGGGGCCTGCAGCTCTCTGCATATTGCGTGGTTCTTGGCTCTGCCTCTGTCTGGGCTGCATGTCACCTCCTCCTATACTAGCACATCCACTTTCTCTAGGAGCTGAACACTGTCATCTTTAACCCAAAACCACTTTCTTCACAAGTCTCCCCTGGTTCCCTCAAGTTCTCTTGGCTGAGTAAGGTTTGTAGTTCTTGGATTCTCATCTGTAAGCTCCCTGGCATCTGTGCTAAGGTTAACACATGCCCAATTTGATCACTCATGTACTAGAAGAAAAGGTAATAAATAAGGGATTCAGTTAAAGAGAGTTACTGGAATGACAAAGGGGTTGGTAGGTAGCTTTGCCATGATAATAGGTAGAAAAACCAAGATGTTCCTTCAAGATGTTGGGCTGCTGTGGGCTGTCTAGAAAACACTCTGTGACTGGAAAGGTAGGGGTAGAGTGTACTGAGACCAAGAAGGGCTATCTAAATCAGTCATTCAACCAACAGGCCTCTTGAGAGAAGAGTCAATGCTTGCTGTGTATTGTCAGAACTGCCTTATTGAATGTAATCGAGAATTGGATTATTTTAGAGCTCTTTTCAGCTCTGAGAGGCTCCAGTGAGCACTCATTAGACACTTCTTGTTTACACTCTACGAAAGGTAATAGTCCATATCCTGAGCCACAGATTCTGAGTCACAGAGGAGATCCTGAGCTCAACCCTCTACACTCAGAATGTGTTAAACATTTACAAATCACAGAGAACTGATTCTTAAAAGCACTATTTCTGTGCTGGGTACAAGGCTCTTTTTTTCCAAATACTTTGTTTCCCTGCCCTTACTATGATAAAGTGAACACAGTATGACATTTTTCTTGCCTACTTAGTCTGTTCCTTATGATCACTCAACAGTGAATGACTGTTTTCTCTGCTTCGTGGTTGTTACTCTGCATGGTGTGGACTTTATTTCCAGTCTACTGTTGTCCTGCATGGTCTCCTTTCTAAGCACTGTCACTCTCCAGTTGTCAGCCACATCTTACCTTTTCAATTCGGGGATCCTTACACGCTACTGAGACTGTGTTCAAGAATCTTGGACTCTGAAAACTAAATTGCTGGCAGGTGTCTTCATGTGTTCATTTTAATGGTGACAGTTTACCTCTCCAGAGACTGTTTCTGCTGATTTCCTGGTTTTTCTAACATATTCTGAACAGGTGACGGTGCTTTGCCAGGTGTGTTCAGCCAGAGCCAGTGTGTGTGGATAACTGTTGCTCAGTTCTTTAGGTCACCTAACCTCTTTATCTACACAGCATTTCTAATGCTGTCTCGTCTTGATGCTAGATATAAATTGAACATTTGTTGAATGCCAGAAAGAAATCCTCTGTGTGTTGTATTCTGAAGTTGAACAGAAATGGCTGGATATTTGAAATTCCATCCCTGGGTACCTCGGTAAACTCATGTGAATCCTCTCCAGCATCCCAGCCACTCTTTCCTCTTCATTAAATGGGAAATATAGTTAGTGGCTACTTCATAAGCTGTGAGGCAGCAGTGCTTAGGTTCACTGTATTATTTAACACAGGGTTTATAATAATCAACTAATAATAATTCCTCTTTCCTTCAAGCATTCCTCCCTGCAAAGCATTGCTGTGAGTCTCCCAAGCTGTGGGATTTTGGCAGATACTCCTCTACTCATTTTTGGCATTGTCTTTTTTGGGTGACAAACTCATCACTTCACAAAACAGCACTATTGTGGGCAGTTAGAAGTTCTAGCAGCAAGTTTTTATCCTGTTGCCTTTGACCTCTGTTCCAGAAATGCACAGGACCAGCATCTATTACCATAGCCAGGTATGACACTGCAGACTTTCTTCTCTCTGCAGTGAACAGAGTATCTGCCAAGCACGGGCTTCCGTGATGGTCTACGATGACACCAGTAAGAAATGGGTACCAATCAAGCCTGGCCAGCAGGGATTCAGCCGGATCAACATTTACCACAATACTGCCAGCAACACCTTCAGAGTCGTCGGGGTCAAGCTACAAGATCAGCAGGTAAGTACTGGAGTCAGCATCACACACCTGAGCTGCGAGCCTACCAGTACATGCTTGGTGAAAAGAAGGCCCAGGCACTTTGCCATCGGAGAGAGATCTGGGTTCAGCTCTGATTCTGCAGCCTTATAGCCAAATATAAGACCAAAAGCAAATTATCTTTTCCGAGAGTCACTTTCCATTTCATATGTAAATAATAAGCTACATCTTTCTGCTCCATTATGTCAGATCAGAATACAATGACAGATAAAATAGAAAATCAAATAAAACATTCTGTCAGATCAGACTAAGATAACATTTGTGAGAAGTCTTTGGAAAATACAGTACACGTGGACTAGGGAGATGGCTCTGTATATGATAGTGCACAAGTGTGAGAGCTAGAATTTAGGTCCCCAGAACTCATTAGAAAGCTGGACAAGTGTGGTTGCCATCTGCAGCCCCAACACCAGGAGAGAATGATGGGGATCCCTGGCTAGCCAGTCTCACTAGAACCTGCAAGCTCCAAATCCAATTAGAGACCTTGTCTCAGTAAGGCAGAGAATGATCAACCAGGTGTGGTGGCACACACCTTTAATTCCAGCACTCAGGAGGCAGGCTAAACTGTATGAGTTTGAGATCAGCCTGGCCTACGCAGTGAGTGCTAGACCAGCCCAAGTTACATAGTGAAACTTTGTCTAAAATAAAATTTTAAGTAGAACGCAGTAAGGAAGATACTTGACATCAACCTCGGCCCTACACTTATTTGCAAATAAGCATACATACGTGCACACCAAACATTCAAAAAAGAAAGAAAAAGAAAAATATAGTATGTAGATGTTTTAGTCCCATTCTGTACTTACCTGTCTATTTATCATTTGCTATTGAGATTTTGGGTTATAACCCCCAAAGTTAAATTTGGCAAAAATACCAAGATGATAGGAGGATGTTATCATCTTTCCCTGGCAAACAGCCTGGACAGCTGAGGTGGTGAGCAGTGTTTCTGGGAAATACCTGTTCAGGTACAAGTACTTTCCTGTCCATTCATGTCACACACAATCAAGGCAAAGTAGTCTAATGTAACAAGCTTACCCAATGCTCCCCACCCTGTTGCCTCTGGGAAGATTGACAAGGCATTTTGAGCAGTGAGGCTAGAAGATCTGTGGTTTTGTTTATTGAAACAACAGCTGAGATGGCTCAGTGGTTAAGGGGTGCTCCTTTCAGAGGACCTGAGTTGAGTTTCCAGCACCCACATAGCAACTTACAACTGTCTGTAACTCCAGTTCCAGGGTATCCAATGTTATCTTCTGGTTTCCTTGGACACCAAGTGCTTACAGATATACACGGTACTTAGATATACATGGAGGCATACACATAAAGCAATAATAATAATTGTTATTATTAAAGAGGACTTAAAGTCCTCTCCTTAATGTTTTCTGGAGACTTTATGCTCAGGCTGGTTCCCTGCTGGCCCTGCAGGCAAAAAGTTAGCAATGTGAAGAGAAACCTGGAATTCTGATTTAAGTGTTGTCCACTGGGCAGGTTTCTACATTGGTCAAAACAGCCCTAGCCAGAGTCTGTGTCCCTTCAGGCAGAAAACACAAACATGTTTCTGGATTCCTGCTCTAAGGTAGCCTACCTAACCCTGAGCTTATGCTCAGCTTATGCTGCCTTTTCTTTCCCTTGTTGAGTTCTCTCTAGGCATCTCCTTGACATGACGTCCGTTGCCTGGTACTGTTCCTGCATCATAGTGGGTATCCCTAAGTGATTGCTTTTTTTTTTAAAATCTGGAACTGAGGCTGGGAATCTCACTCAGCACCCCATGCATGGTAAGCCAAGCAAAGGCTTCATGCATGCTACGCAGGCACTCTATCACTGCGTCACAGCTGTAGCCTTTTCCATGCCACTCACACCATTTGGTTGCTTCTGAACCCCTAGTACTGTGAACCAAATAGATTTCTTTATAACGTGAGCCTGCTTCTGATGCTTCTTTGTAGTAATGAAAACAGACCAGCAGCAAGTATACTGTTAGAAGATGCTGTGTGTTACCCTGTGAATGGGGTTTGCAGGAAGGTTCTGAGAAGGCTATTTCGTCATCAGGTGGAGACTTGTATCTCAGAGTCTCTACCAGCCTGTAGATTCTATATTGTTTTTTAGATCCTAGCTATCAGTACAGCGGCCAGGGAGATTGTTCTCTACTATTAAGCTTCTTTCTTTGTAAAAGACCTTTAGATTATTTTTGCTCAGAAGTCTCAAAACCATGTTAGACTTTTGGTGTTTTAAGGGCTTCCTCTTAAAAACAACAACAACAACAACAACAAAAAAAAAAAAACAGGAAAGGCACTCCCATGTACTCCTACATTCCCCAAAATAAAACATGCACACAGTGTGATTACGAGCTCCTGTGTGGAAAGTGCAACATTTAAAAATAAGCTTATCCTTCGAAAGTACCTAAAGCAGGCCTGCTGAATCTTAGGGAATTATCTTTAAAATAAATCTGACTAGGAAAGGTTGAAAGTGAAGGATTAGAAAACTGTAACCCTTATAATCACTACCATAATAAGCTGGTAGCTGCTATGTATGTCAGACATGACAGGCAACAACTATTCCAAAGAAAGACTGACCTTTTTAATAAGACACCCCATCAGAAGAGAAGTCACAGCAGCCCTAAATTTGAATGCATCTAATAATGTATGTTCTAAATATATAAGCAGAAATGGACCAATCTAGAGGTCTCAGGAAATAGACTAATTGCGAAGCCTACTTGCAGATTCTAATCATGGCTCCAAGTAGCATACTGAAGAAGCAGGCAGAAATGAGTGAAAACAGAGGGATTTTTGTTAGCATTATTAACCTGCTTGGCCTGATTTATGTTGTGGAAACTGCAGCCAACAGCTGTATGGTATTACAAGTGTCTTAGTTGGTGTTTTTTATTGCTGTTGAAAGACAAGATGACTACAGCAAACTCTTAATAAGGAAAGCATTTAATTGGGGCTGGCTTACAGTTCAGACATTTAGCCCATTATTCTTTTGATGGGAAGCATGACAGCACACAGGCAGACATGGTGCTGGAGAAGGAGCTGAGAATTCTACCTTTGGATCAGCAGGCAGCAGGAAGAGAGAGTGACGCTGGGCCTGGCTTGAGCTTCTGAAACCTCAAAGCATACCTCCAATGACTCACTTCTCCAACAAGGCCACACCTACTCCAACAAGGCCACACCTCCAATAATACCACTCCCTATGATCCTATAGGAGTCATTTTCATTCAAACCACATGATATGTACCAACAGAGAATATGCTAGACTATGGAGCACACCAGAATGAAAAAGGATAAAAATCATACAGAGTATATGCTTTCAAAATTTCTATTATTACTTTGTCTATATTTGGTGTGTGGTACACTTAGTGTGAGATTCTGGGTGGGTGCATGTCACCACTCATGTGTGAAAGTCAGAGGATAGCTTTATGGATTTGATTGACTACTTTGCCCTTTATATAGATGCTGAGCAGAGCATTGCAAGACTTGCACAACAAGTGCCTTTGCCTGCTGAGCCATTCACCAGCCCCTAGAGTATCTTCTTTGACCACAGAGGAATCAAACCAGAGTCAGTGACAGGAAGACAGCTAATAAAATCTCTGTCTTCTCTGTCTTCTCTGCATTTGTTTTTGTTGCGCATTCAGCTAGTGTGCAGTAGTTATGGAAAGAGGGACATTACTAACTGACTCCTGGGGCAAACAAGAAATGGAAATTTAAGATGAGAATGTTTTGTGCTGCTAAGTAGTAAAGAACAGCAAAGTTTATGAGGTGTTGCTAAAACTGCTCACAGGAGAAATTTTGTTTTATAAATGTATATATTGCAAAAGAAGAATGATTAATATTGGTGGTCTATGCTTTTTATCTCAGGAAGCTAGGAAAATAGTTAAACCCAACAAAAGTAGGAGGAAGAAAACCATAAAATTTTTTTAACTGGATCTGGAGAGATGGCTCAGACATTCAGTGTTTGCTGCTCTTCCAGAGAACCTGAGTTCTGTTCCCAATACCCATATCAGGTGGCTCACAAACCAGCTTCAAGGAATCCAACACCCTCCTCTGACCTCTTATGCACATGTGGCATTCACATATACACAAGTAAATACATAAAATATTTTAAATGAAAATTTAAAAACCCTAATAATATAAAGTAAATGAATGATAGAAAAAAGTAAAATATCTTGGTTCTTTAGCAAAAATGTTGGTTCTTTAAAAATAAAATTAATAAACTCATAATAAGAACAATCAAGGGACTTTTTAAAAGAAAGATACAAACTGTGAATATCAGAAACCAAAGGGGTATTATTACTACCAACCTATAAACATTAAAAATCAATATGCTTGGAAATTAGGCAGCTTAAATGAAATAGATGCCTCAAAAGCTGCCAAAATTAACATGAGAGTAATAGAAAAACTAAATAGTTTTATGTACTAAAGCAATTTAATCTGTAATTCCAAGTGTAACATTCCCACAAAGGAAACTTCAGGCACAGGTAGCCAGCTCAGTGAGCTTTTCCATTTATTTGATGAAGAACAGTGCTAGTATTACATAGCGCCCAGAAACAAGAAGATGGATCCTACATGGCCTTATTACCATGATGAGAACATTACAAAGCAGAAAACCACAAGCTAAATAATTAATGGCCTGAACCAAATAAATATTTTTAAACTCCTGATAAATGATATAATTTATTACAGGAATACAAAATTAACAGAACAAGGGGGAACAGAAAAGGCACTTAGTAAAATTTAGTGTCCCTTCATGATAAAAATTAAGAGGAAACTGGGAAAGATAACTTGGCAAATAGTATCTATAGACAGCAAAAGCCCTAGTCATTAAACTTGCCCTATATTCCAGGAGAACAAGACAAGAAAAAGAGAGAATAAACTTATCTTTCATCTCAGATGATTTAATAATATAGAGAAGTGTCAACAAGATGGCTCAGCAGGTAAATGTGCTTGCTGGTAAGCCTGGTGACCTGAGTGCAGTCCCCAGAATCCCCATGGAAGAGGGAGGAACTGACTCCCCCTAAGTCCTCTCACCTCCAATGCTCATGCCGTGGCACAAACATGTATATACACATGCATACACACATATGCATACAAATAAATGCAATAAACCTTTTTAAATAATTAAGAGTGTCTGAACTACCTACAAACTTATGGTGCTATAATTAGTATAAAATATATTAACATATTGTTATGCTAAATGAGTTTGACGGACACCTGTGTTTTTTTAATATGTTAGCAGTAAATAACTATAAAATGAAACTGTTTCAAATGATATTTGGAAGCTCACCAGAAAATTTCAAAGACTTTGGAACAACTCTCGCTGTAGCTACAACCTTCTGTACACTGGAAACTGTTAAGATGGTTGAGAGGACTCAAGCAGCCAAGCTGCTCAGAAACTGACCACGTTCATGAACTGAGGCCCTGGTGTCATTAGATGTCACTTCTTCAAAATCTCACCCATTTAAGATTCCAGCAGGTATTTGTAGAAACTAGTTAGTAATCTGCTTCTAAGATTCATATGAAAATTATAGGATCATCTTGAAGAACCAAAATGGGGCTTGCACTTTCATATTTCCAATCTTACTATAAAGCTGTAATAATTGCAGCAGGGAGATACTGACATTAAGATCAACTAACAGACTCAGAAATTTAGGAATGGCTAGATAAAGCCACATATATGTGGTCCCTTGGTTTATGACAAGGCATCTTTATGTTCAGCAAGGAAAAGATGTTATTTTCAATAAATAACCCCAGTTCAGTCTGTATTTTATTTTTAAATGGTTACGCCAAACCTCAGAATTATTTCAGCCTAAACACTAAAGGCCAACAGTAGCGGGGTACTTAGGAATCTGAGGTGGGAGGACTGCTTCAGACCAAGAATCCAGGGCTACCCTTGGCAATGTAGCAAGACCCCATCTTGAAAGAAGCGTGAGAGAGGTGTTCAGAAACTAGTAAAACATTGATAAGAAAGTACAGGAAAATTTTCTCATGACTTTAGAGAAAACAGATGTTCAGTGGTTAAGAACACTTGTTGTTGCAGAGGACCCAGGTTTAGTCCCAGCACCCACATGGTGACTCACAATCTGTAAATCCAGTTGTAGGGCATATGACGTCCTCTTCTGACCTCCACTGGCACTGAACATTCACATGGTACACAGATACCCATTCAAGGAAAATATATAAAATAGATAAATCTAAAGAAATTGAAAAAAAAGCATTAGCTATAGAGGACAGATTATGGATGGACTTCATTAGCACTGAGGAGTTTCCTTACTGTGCACAATGAGATGGAAAAGCAAGCTACACCCTGGGGGGACTACTTCCCCGAAGTATGTAATAGGCCAATTCAATCAGGAAGGATGTATACAAAGCTGAAAATTAACTTTAAAAAGCCAAATAGCTTGAACAAAGACTTCCCAAAAGAGCAGTGGACAGAAGTGACAAGCTAACAATGGTGGCAAATACAAGGAAAGTGCTCAGCCATTGTGTTTGGGGAGACACTATGCAAACCACCTGGGATAACACTATACTCCACACCCCAAGGGTGCCCTTCAGAAGTCAGACAGTTCTGACAGAAACGACCCTGGGATAGTGCTATACTCTGCACAACTCAAGGGTGCCATTCAGAAGCCAAACAATTCTGAGTATTTCTGGCCAAGTGGATCTCTCATATGTCGCTCAGGAGAGTGGAAATTGGTACCATCTTCCTGAGAAATCTTATAACCAAGGCTACTAAATCTAAATGCACACAAACCATACCCCTCCCTTCTGTGTAGATGCCCAAAGAAACAAGAATTTGTATCTACTAAAAATAAAAATATTCATAGAGCAAAATAGCCAAGGGCTAGAAACCAACTCAGACACTCATCAATAAGAGCATGGAGAAGTTATTTGCTGTTAAAATGGCATGTTTAGCCCACAGTGATGCTGCATGCCTGTATTTCTACCACTAGAGAGGAAAGGGCAGAGGATTCATGAGTTCAAACCCCATGCTACATAGCGAGTACCAGACCAGCCTGGGCTATGTAGTAAGACTCTATCTAGGCATGGGGGTAGGGAGAGAAATGGATGAATTTCACAGATATTATGTTAAATGGAAAGAGTCAGAAATAGCACTGTATGCCATATTAATCCATTTTTAGTTTAAGAATTGGTTGGCCGCGTGGTGGTGGCACACACCTTTAATCCCAGCACTCCGGAGGCAGAGGCAGGCGGATCTTTGTGAGTTTGAGGCCAGCCTGGTCTACAAGAGCTAGTTCCAGGGACAGGCTCCAAAGCTATAGAGAAGCCTTGTCTTGGAAAAACCAAAAGAAAAAAAAAAAAGAATTGGTAAGAGTTACCAATGGTGAGAAAAGTTAGAGCATAGTTATCGCTGAGGGGCGCTGTTGAGAAAAGAGACATCAGAAGAAAGCTTGTCCCATCCAAAAGTGGCCACACAGTGTTACAAATGCCCAACTATCTCCTCTAACTTGCTCTAAGTAGAACAAGCAAATAATCAGGTAGGCACTAAGATTTTAGCTTCCACCAGTAAAACCTATCTGGGAGTTGGTAAATACCAGGCTTCTCTCTGTCTTTGACCAAGTGATATATTAGCTATGCACCGCCTGCACATGCATTCAAGGCACACTTTGTGGGACTCTCCTTTATAAAAGGATGGTTTAGAAGTTGTGAAAATAAATTTTAAAGTGGTGGTGTCTCTCTGGTGGTTCAGCTTATATGAGTGTTTTATCTTCACAGGTCTATTAGGGAATATATTATCTACACTGTTGCTGTCCCTTTGCATTTCATGGATCTACTAAGAGTTGCTCAGCTGAAAAGGAATAAACAGGATGCGATGTACAGTGCTCTAACTCAATGATCTGCTCATTTCTTATACCAAGAACCACCATGTCTTCAAAGCAGTTGTAGCCTGTTGGGGTATTTGTGGATAGCAGCTGGCCGTCTTTAGGCTCCAGGGATAGCAACAACAGAAATGCCAGTATAAGGTCTTTTTTTTTTTTTTTTTTTTAAAACACAGGGTTTCTCTCTAACAGTCCTGTCTGTTCTGGGACTTGCTCAGTAAACAAGGTTGGCCTCAAACTCACTGAGATTTACTTTATCTCTGAGTGCTGAGATTAAAGGCATGTGTCATACCACCTCCCCAGTATAAGGTCTTAAGACCTGTGCAGCCAGAACCAATCCAGGAGGCTCCAGAGATCAAAGCCAGGCCACAGGAAATTAGAGAACAATGTTAGCTCATTTTGCAGGCAGTGAACTGCAGCATGGAGTCCCCTCTATAGACTGTTCCAGCCCTCCCATTAGTTTACTGTGTAACTTTGTTCAAGTCCCTTGTTTTTCCTGGCCCTGATTTCCCAACTACAAAGAGAATTCCTAAGATCCCTATGAATTCTTTTTCTGTACCTGGGATGGGTATTACTTTTCTCCTGATGCTTGCATGGCTGAGTCACCTCTGAGATTGTAGTCAGCCATCTCAACTCATAGTCTTAGAAGTCTCACTTCCCTAGAGCATCTCCCCAGCCAGTCTTGCTTTGTTCTTTCTCAACCAACCTTAATATGTCACTTCCAGACCTCTTCTGCACAACTTTCTCACAGAACATCTGCTATGAGTTGACTGGGACAGAATGGAAAAGGTTCTTAGCTTCCTGATTCTGTGCACGACTCCAGTCACTAACTCAGTGGTTCCTAACTTTCCAAACGCTGTGACCCTTAATACAGTTCCTCATGATGTGGTAACCCCCAACATAAAAATTTTTTATTGTTACTTCATAACTGTAATTTTGCTACTGTTATGAATCATAATGTAAATATCTATGTTTTCTGATAGTCTTATGTGACCCCTGCAAAGAGTTGTTTTGACAACCCCCATGAGGGGTCATGACTCACAGGTGGAGACCCATTGCTCTAACCTTAACAGCCATTTTAATCATGCTAACTTGGCAGTTCATCTCATACATACACTCCACAAACACTCGAGCCTTTTTTCAGCAGTGTAAAATTAAACCAGTCAACCCCCAGCTAGGGTCTTCTGCTTATCAGTACACATGTGTATGTCTGCTCCTACTCAAGAACTTGTATATAGATACTAGCCAAAATATTCACCTGTTGCTATGTGTAGCAAGAAAGTTGTAAAATGGTCCCATCTCTTCTCCTGATTTAGTACATGTGTCCAATGACTCATCTTACTTGTTCACTTCATTATACGTGGACCTAAGTTCAACTTGCATGTGAGGGAAATCTAGGATGATGCTGTTCTAGATATTGTCTGTAATTACTATTCTCCGGCTTTTCCTGATCCTGTAACACAGCAATATGAACAGCTGTGGAGAGCAACAAACCATTACCATATTCTTCCTACTTTACAGGCAAGAGGACTCTTAGGGGGAGGATTACACAGCCAGGTGATGGCTGCACCTAGAGTGTTGTCAGGCCACCACTGACTTCACAGAGCACCACTTTCTAAATAGCCTGAAATCATTCTCTTTCAGTGTCTAGAAGAGCAAACATTGAGGGGCCCGCAGACCTGCTGTTGAGTCTCTGCCGGCCATGGCTCTCTGAATGTCTGT
Organism: Microtus oregoni; assembly: GCF_018167655.1. Classification (NCBI taxonomy): domain Eukaryota; kingdom Metazoa; phylum Chordata; class Mammalia; order Rodentia; family Cricetidae; genus Microtus; species Microtus oregoni. The sequence goes on along the minus strand of NW_024543210.1, from coordinate 4,727,687 downwards.
CTTCGCAGTCTTTTGCCCTGCCTGGCTGATAGCTGTTATGTGTAGTAAGGGGAGAGCGGGCTGTGTCCCACCGCCTGGCTTGCTTAACTTCCGAAATAACCACACAGAAAACTGTATTAATTAAATTACTGCCTGACCCATTAGTTCTCGCCTCTTATTGGCTGCCATATCTTTATTCAACCCATTTCTAATAACCTGTATGTCACCATGTGACTGTAGCTTACCGGCAAGATTCTAACCTATGTCCGTCTCAGGCCGGAGATTCATGGTGTCTGCCACACTTCCCTTCTTCCCAGCATTCTGTTCTGTCTACTCCACCTATCTAAGTCTGCCCTGTCAAAAGGCCAAGGCAGTCTCTTTATTCAACCAATAAAAGCAACACACAAACAGAATAACCTCCTACACCAATTATGTCTGTTGGTGATTAATAACAAAAATAGCTGTGAGGCTGTATATGTGTGTAATATATTTCTACAAGTCATTGTTGAAAATAGAACTTGTTTATTATGAATTCTGAACACTGATAAGGGCTGTGGGAAATTGAAATCAAACTGCAAAATACTGTTACCCTTTAGGAGCTTCATATCTAGAAGATATGGATTAAGTGTAGCTAAAATATATCTGGCACCAGGAGATCCTTTCAGAATCCCCACAAGGTCAATAAGGCAGCATTAGTACCTTCATCTTATTGTTGGAGAAACTGAACCTTAGAAAACAGCATTGATTCCCTAAGTGGCACAACCAAGAGACAGGGTCTGAACCAGAACCCAACCGGGGAATTTTACTCCCAGTTCAGACCTAGTTAAGTGAAATAACAAGTTTCCAGCTGTTCAATTATAGCCTGAAATGCCTGATCACCTTTTCCCTCCTGTGAACCTTATCCCTCACACTACCCATGGTTGAAAGGATACAGTATCTTTGCCCATGGCAGCTCCCTCCAGCTCACTTACATTTAATTTATTTACACGTATTTCTCTCTTTTCTCCTCCAGGTTGTGATCAATTATTCAATTGTGAAAGGGCTGAAGTACAATCAGGCAACACCCACCTTCCATCAGTGGCGAGATGCCCGTCAGGTCTATGGCTTAAACTTTGCAAGTAAGGAAGAGGCAACCACTTTCTCCAATGCGATGCTCTTTGCCCTGAACATCATGAATTCCCAAGAAGGAGGTAAGCAGGACATTGTCTTTACTGGATGTTGAGGCTCTCTCTTGTTCTGTCTGTGTCCCAGCTCTGGTTGTCTAACATCCTGACATTGCTACTTCATTTATTGACATGATGTAGACCCTCAGAAACCTGTTACTTGACTTGAGGTTCACAGTAATGACTAAGAATAAGGAAGAGGGATTAATGTGCTATTGTGAAATGCAGGTTTGTATTAATGTGCTCCTGAAGCCCTCTGTGAGATGTGTTGTATGTTAGCCATCCTACTGCTGTATTCCAGAATACATACCTGACATGGCAGAATAGATAAGAAGTGAATGGAGTCCTACCCACTTTAGAATTTAGAGTTCACAGATTCATAAATAGCTAACTTTAATGTTCTACAGTGAATGCTAGAATAAAATGTGTGCAAAGTACTTGGGGACTACAAAAGAAAACAATAACTGCCCATCTGGGCTGTAAGAGAGGCCCTGGCAGCAGTGGTGACATAAGAGCTGAAGCTCAAAGGAACAAGGACTACACTCAGCAGGGTGTGCTGAGGAGGGAGCTGCTGCTGCAGAGGTAGAGGTGGGAGAGCTTGCATGTGTCAGAAGAAAAAAACCTACAGTGCAGTGTGTCTGGGGCCTGTGTACAGGTGCAGAGCAGCTAGATGAAACTGGAAGCGTGACAAGTTGACAAGTTGGGCCCTGTAAGGCTTGGGAGTGGGACTAGCAAAAGTCCCGGAATCGAGCAGTTACAGCAGAGCACCAAACTGTTGGTGACTTTTGACAACTTTGAGGAAGGACCTGAGCTTTCCCAATGAGGGTGTATTGCTGGCCTCAGTTGGTCCTACAGTTGGCAGGCATCTTAACCTTTGGTGGAGCACAGTGGTGGCAGAGCACAGTGGTGGCAGTGCACAGTGGTTATGAACCAGGCTTGGAACCACTTTACTTGGTTTGAGCTCTCTTTTGCTGCATTCCCAGTCAAGAAACCATTGAGCAACTCACTGAAGGTTCCTGGGCCTCTGCATCCCTGACTACAAATGCAGACAAGGAGAGTTGCTTTTACATTTAAATGAGCTAGATGGTTGTCATCTCTTGATTCAGCATGTGTATTATGTTACTGCTGTTGCTACTGCCTGCAGCCAGCACCACTGCTGCTACCCCGACTACCAAAACACAAAAGGAGACAGGTGCCCATGCTGCTAAAGGGAGATGACATTTGAACATATACTGAGCCTGATATATTGGTGCTTTGGGCTCAGCTTAAACACTTCAAGAGATTTTGTGAGCTAAGAAGACTATATGGAATGAGGTTTTGTGAGTCATGTGTGAGTCTTCTCTTGTTGTGCTAAGACAAAGGCAGCTTATAGAAGGAGCCTTACAGTTTCAGGGGGTTAGAGTCCATGACCATTGTGATGGGAGTTTGGGAACATGCAGTAGGCAGGCAGACACGGCATTAGAGAATAGGCACAGGGCAGCTGGACAGCTTACTAGGAATGGCATTGGCCTTGTTTGTTTGTTTGTTTTGGTTTTTTTAATTTTTTAAAATCTTTTTCAAGACAGGATTTCTCTGTACCTTTGGAGCCTGTTCTAGAACTAGCTCTTGTAGACCAGGCTGGCCTTGTACTCACAGAGATCCGCCTGCTTCTGCCTCCTGAGTGCTGGGATTAAAGGCGTATGCCACCACTGCCCTGCTTTTTTTTTTTTTTTTTTTTGAGACTGGGTTTCTATGTGTAATAGCCCTGGCTATCCTGGAACTAGCTCTGTAGACTAGGCTGGCCTTGAACTCACAGAGATTCTTTCCAGGTATTGTAGTGGTGAACTATCATGAGGGAATTGCTTATCAGGGTCACATGGTGTCAATTCTAACACAGGCCCACATCCCCAGTGGACTGAACAAATGGTCTTGTTGATGCTGGAATGAAGGCTGCCAGTTTGGATGTGTAGATACAGAGTTAGTGTGCCTGGTTAGCATTGGTAGTGGCTGCTGCTGACTGAGCTTTCTCAGCAGCTGATATGTCATGCACAAATGTGAAGCATGTATCTACGGTGTGCTTACATGCAACTCCCAGTAGTTACCAAACCTGAAAGAAAGGTACCCTTGACCCAAAGGCTTCAGCAGCCACATAGCCTTCAATACTGCAGTTGTTTGCTCTGTGTACAACTGATTGCCCAAATCATATGGATTGTATAGTTGCTTGTAGCATGACATCTTGAATCCCAAAGTTGTGCAGGATCCCAGGCTTAGGGTGGCATCTAGCACCCCATAAACAGACATACCCTTTTCGTTCCCCCTTGGGAATCTTTTCTTCTAAGGTGTCTGGTTCCTGTGACCTTCTGAGGTCTCCTGTAGACCTCTATCACCACAGGTGAGTCTTGATCAGCTTTTCCTACCCCTCAGTATGTGGATAGACATGGGTATGGACTTGGGGTCTTCCCAGGCCTGCAGGCACAGGCCACTTAGCTGTACCATTTAAAATAAGCTATATTTGCCTTCCCCCAAAATTAAAGCGTGTCTTTGTGTCTTCAGGCTTTTGGTTAACTCTCACCATATCCCTGGGAGATGTTATCTCAGATGCCTTCCCTGCTTTCTGGACCAGAAAGCCAAAGTTCAGAGAGGAAGTAACTGCTCAGAAATCTTATAATCGTAACTGCTGAAACTCAACGCTGGAACCAAGTTGTTTCATAGTTCTGTTTTCTGGGCGCTGAAAAGCAAACATTTGTGCCTCAAATGATTTCTTTTTTGATTCTTTCTCTCCACAGTGAGATGTACTAGCTTGTTTTTTTTTTTTTTATCGTGTTTAGTTTTATGGGTTGTTTTTTTGTTGTTGTTGTTGTTGTTTTTTTCTGAGACCGGGTCCTCTAAAGCCAAGGATGACCTTAACCCCTGATCCTCTTGCCTTAGCTTCTGGAATACTGGAATTACAAGTGAGCACTATCTTGTCCAGCTTTGTTTTAGTGTTTTGTTCTGTTTTAAAGACAAGGTTTCCTGTGTAGTCTAAGCTTGACTTGCGATCTCACTATCTCATTTTCCTGAGTGGTAGGTTTGCAGGCATGCATCTCAATGTCTGACCTGAAAACGACTATTAACTCATGATTCTTCACATTATTCTGGAAGAGGTTAAAGTATAGTAGAATAGTATTTTTTTTTTTTTTTTACTGTCTGAATTCTCCATAGAAGAGATTCTCAGATGTTTGACCCTTGACAAAGCTACTTTGCTGATGGTTTTTTTTTTACCAGGTACCTACTGGATCTAGCTTCTTGTTTCAGTGATTTTTGGATACCCAGTCTTCAACTTCAGGCCTAACCCAGGGAAACTAAAGTCAATTTAGCAGGTACAAAACAGTTAAAGTAACAGTTACGGAGTGTTTCCCATTGCCTATGAAGAGGTAAGGTATCTTAGAGCTAGCAGAAGCTCTCACAGTTCTGGAGAACAAAACTCTGAGTTCAGGGATTGTCCTGGGGAGGTGGGGGCTTACTGAGGCTTTTTCTATAGATGTTGATATATAGAAGTTACCTGAAGTGGAAAGGGCTATTTGGCTCTAATGCCACTCACTCCCTTCAGTGTTAAGGAAGTCAAGATCCCTGTGTGGGTTGCTCTGGAAGCTCCCACTAGTGGAAACAGTGCTACAGCCTAACTTTGGTGGCTGCCATCTGTGTCTGCTGCTAACTACAGAGCATGCCCTACAGACCATGTGACCCAGCTTTCCTGGGTATCATATGACAAGGCATGGTGTGATGGCCACAGATGGTACTTAGGCTCAGGTACGACTTGGAGAGAGAAACTTCTCTGGCCTGGGTACATGGAATTATGGAGATAGTTAATACTTAGACTTTTTCTTCAAAGCCTACAATTTTTATTTTTCCCCAGGCCACTTATTCAGGTGGCCTTTTCCTGCTCTTCCTGAGAAATGGTTCTCACCAACCAAGAAGCCTAGTTGAGGCCAGGGGCCAAGAACCCCCAAGAAGACTAATTGGGGTATAGAGGTTTTTGTTCTTAAACTCTAAAGCACTTAGGACAGCCTACTGTGATACATATTTTTTTTAGAAAGGGCTCTGAGATCCAAAATAGAGGTATCCAAAATAGAGGTATGTATCTTGTTTGGAGTTGAGAGTTAAGGTTAGGTCTTCTGGTTTGGAATCCAGTGCTTCTACAGCTGTGCTTCCAGGGGTCAGGGAAGGTACAAGTCCAGGTTGTTGAGCTGTGCCCATGCTGCAGCCATTGGTGGGCTTCTCATATTAAAGATCAGATCTCAGGTAGCCCAGCAAGGCTGGTTCATGCTATCATTCCAGTCCCTTGCAGGAGAATGAAGTGGACTTTAGTGTCAGTGTCTGTCTTGTTGCTGACTCTTGAACTGCTGATACCACTTCCAGAAAGCATTCAGACTGTCTCTGCCTGCATTGTTGGTCTGCCTAGTCCCCAAGCAAGGAGAGATGTTGACCACTGTTCTACACTCTGTCCTGCTCAGTTTCCCTCTCTACCTCAGACATCCTCCAGCAGCAGGGAGACTGTCTGAGTTAGAGTTTCTATTGCTGTGAAATGACACCATGACCATAGCAACTCTTACAAAGGAGAAACATTTAACTGGGGTGGCTTACATTTTCAGAGGTATAATCCATAATCATCATGGTGCGACATAGTACTGGAGAAGGAGCTAAAAGTTCTTAAATCTTTATTCAAAGGCAACAGGAAGTGAACCAAGACACTGGGTATAACTTGAGCATAGGAGACCTCAAAACCTGCCCCCACAGTGACACACTTTCTTCAGCAAGGCCACATCTACTCCAACAAAGGCACACCTTCTAATCATACCATTCTGTATGAGATTATAGTGGCCAATTACATTCAAATTACCACATTCCATTCCCTGACTCCCATAAACTTGTAACAATATCATAATGCAAAATACAACTTCAAAAGTCCCCATTTAACAGTATTTAAAAGTTCAAAGTCTTTTCTGAGATTCATGCAATCTCTTAACTATAAACCCCTATAAAATCAAAATCAAAGAACAGATCACATACTTCCAACATATAATAGCACAGGATATTCAATACTGTTCCAAAACATGGGGAAAGGAGCACAGAGAGGAAATACTGGATCAAAGCAAGACCTAAAACTAGCTGTACAAACTCTTAAACTCTGCATTTTCATGTCTGGTGTCAACGTACTCTTCAGATCTCCAACTTCTTTCAAGTTTTGTTGACTGCAACATCTTCCTTTCTCTTGGGTTGGTTCCACTTCCTGTTAATAGCTTTCCTTGACAGGTATCCTGTAGTAATATGAGCGGCGGGGCTGCGTCCCCAGCACCCGGCCGCCCCCACGGCTAGCTTTACCCAAAATAATTACACGGAAACTGTATTCTTTTAAACATGCTTGGCCCTTTAGCTCTAGCCCTTACTGGCTAATTCTGATATCCCGATCAACCCATCTCTAATAATCTGTGAGAACAGGTCTTACCGGGAAGATTCTAGCCTAGTCCATCCTGGGTCGGAGCTTCATGGCGTGTGTCCTGCCCGGGAGTGGGGCATGGCGTCTCTCTCAGGCGTCTGCTCCCGAGAGGAGAGCTGTGGAGTCTGAGCTCACTTCCTCTTCCTCCCAGCGTTCTGTTCTGTTTACTCCTTCCACCTATCTTCTAACTAATGAGGGCCAAGCAGTTTCTTTTTATTTAACGAATGACCTTCCTCCATCATTTCCCCTTTTTCGGTTTAAACAAAAAAAAAAAAGGCTTTAACTTTTAACATAGCAAAATTACATATAACAAAACAGTTATCAAGTAAAAGTTACAATAATCTTTATCATAACTAAGGAAAACTATAACTATAACTAACTATTCTTAATTCCATCAAAGACTCCAGAAAGATACAATATTACCTAAGCAAACAAGAAAAAAGCAACTTTTAAAACTTTAGAAATGACAGAGACATCTCGCTGCCTGGACAGTCACCCAAAGTTCCTCTGTACCGTTGGGGCATCCATCTTCAGCCTTCAGGCCCAAGGTATCCAACAGACATTTCCATAAAGCAGGAAAATTCAAAGTCAGTTCAGTCACTATCTGTTGTGTCCTGCAGAATGTCTCGCAGACTCTTTCATGAATCAGGAACCCCGAAAGATCATCTCACCTTAGGCAAGTTCAGTAGTCCTCTCTCTGCGGGTTCTCTGTGTCCAGTTTATGCAGTAGTCCAGGCAAAAGCAGTTTCTTGCCCAAATGGCTATCAAACTCCATAACGAGCCTCTTTGATGCCCATCTTCCTCTTGAAGTAGATTGGTGCTGCCAGGAGCAGAGTGTCTCATTGTCATGAAAAGTCCTAAGTTATTAAAACATTTAAAATGCCATATTCTATAATCTTTGAAAAATATGAAGAATGCCTATCTAAAATATATCTATGCACATCTAGAAAATATTAACTAACATGACTACAAACTTGACTATTATTTATGATTATCCATCAACAACCTATATTTCCTAATTATACATTACATTTTAATAATGAACTACACAATCACAATACCTTAATCAATATCAGAAACACTTATACATATAACAAAATTGACCTTAAATCTCTATCAATAAAGCAAAATCTATACTAATGCAAATTATTCATACCTATATCATATCCCCCTTTAAATGTAAAAGAACATTTATAAACAATTTTTTGGAATATGGGCGCAGTTATTTCTCTCCAAACTGCTTCCTTCTGAATGGGGGGCGTCGTTAATTAAGTCTTTCATGGTATAACCTGTGTGCTAGTTTCATCTCAGTTGGCAGTTGAGCGAAGCAATTTTCTGAGGGTGTTCACGCAACCTTTCAGGAGGACGTGGTCCATCATTTTGGTATGGAAGCAATCCACAGAGTCTCATCGTCTGTGAAAACAAAAGAAGAATCTCTTTTCCAAAGTATCATATCCTTAGATCCAAATTCAAAATATCTATGTTGGATTAATTCAGCAGCATTTATAAATAAATATCTTTTAGCATCTGTTGCTCCTTCCTCAGCATTTAAATAATTTAAAGAGAGCATAATAGCATACAGTATCAAAATTCTCTGTGTATTTTCCATCTTTGTGCAGCTTTGTTTTAACCTCGATTTTGTTTATTTTTACTTTTAACTCTTTGCTTTTTGAGACAGGTTCTCTGTATCTTTGACCTGAAGTAACTCTGTAGACCAGGCTGTCTTTGAACTCTCAGAGATCCGCCTGTCTCTGCCTCCCAGGCATTCAGGATTAAAGGTGTACACTACTACACCTTGAACTCACAGAGATCTGTTTGTCTCTGCCTTCTAGGCACTGGGATTAAAGGCGTGTGCTACCACACCTTGGAGTCACAGAGGTCAGTCTCCCTCTGCCTTCCAAGTGTTGGGATTAAAGGTGTGTACTACCACACACAACAACTCTCTTCCTTTTTTTTTGTTTTTTACTTTAAGAACTTCAACTTTTAGTCTGCATATATTTTTAACACACTGTAAACCATTTAAAAATTTTCTCTGTCTTTGAATCTCTCTTTACTGTATATCTCTCTTTTTCTGACCACATGAGTCTTTAATTTACCAAGCAATATCAGTATGATTAAAGGCGTGGCTTTGCCGGCTAGATGTAGCCCATTCCTTAGCTTTCCAGCCTCATGGCTGAGGTACTGGCTGTAGCCATGTTTACTGCCACAACTCTATGGCATTTCAAGGTCCCTGCCAGCAAGCGAGCTTCAGCAGCCTGTGCTTGCAAACCGCACGAACCGCCTGCGTAAAAGAGTCAGAGTTTGCCCTGGCAGGACAGCCCAGAAAGCCGGCATTTTTAAATGGCGCAGCTTTTTTCCTGCTACAGCTGAAAACCGAAAATTCAGCTTTTCATCAACACCGTTTAAGTGTTTCGTGGCAGGACCTCTTAATGAGCTGCAGGGTTTTGCAGCTAAAGCTGAGTCAGGAAGCCTCTCTTAGATGAGAGCGCTTGCTTGCCTCTAGCAAGCAGAGTAGACCCAAGAAATTGCCACAAGAAACATGCTTTACTCTATTCTTTTCCAAGCTTTCTCAGGCTTTCTGTGGACTCAGTTAGCCCCACGTTGGGCGCCATTTGTAGTAATATGAGCGGCGGGGCTGCGTCCCCAGCACCCGGCCGCCCCCACGGCTAGCTTTACCCAAAATAATTACACGGAAACTGTATTCTTTTAAACACTGCTTGGCCCTTTAGCTCTAGCCCTTACTGGCTAATTCTGATATCCCGATCAACCCATCTCTAATAATCTATGAGAACAGGTCTTACCGGGAAGATTCTAGCCTAGTCCATCCCGGGTCGGAGCTTCATGGCGTGTGTCTGCCCGGGAGCGGGGCATGGCGTCTCTCTCAGGCGTCTGCTCCCGAGAGGAGAGCTGTGGAGTCTGAGCTCACTTCCTCTTCCTCCCAGCGTTCTGTTCTGTTTACTCCTTCCACCTATCTTCTAACTAATGAGGGCCAAGCAGTTTCTTTTTATTTAACGAATGACCTTCCTCCATCAGTATCCCGCAACTCTGGCATCTCCAACATCTTAGGGTCTCCAAGGCAATCCAGGATTTACCTTCACAAGCTTCTTGAAATGGACTCTTTAAGCCTTTATGCAGGCACACCCCTTATAAATGCCTGGCCTCGGTGTTTCCTTAGTCACTCTCTAACTCTAAAGCCAGAACCATGTCACTGAAGTTTCCAAGTTCTGCTGCTTAGTGGGGCTAGAACATGGTCCCCTTATTCAATTACATCTTCATCAACTTTGTGTAGTTCCCTTCACTGCCTACACTTAGCTGTCCTGAAACTGGGTTTGTAGATCAGGCTTCAAACTCAGAGCCAGCCTCTGCCTTTCCGCTGTTGGGATTAAAGTTGTGCACCACCGCACCTGACCGTAAGCTTTTCTTTAGCTCCTTTTCACAAGCTGGAAACTTAGTTGGGTGGGATCTCACCCTGAGGTTGCCACTCCCTTTATTCCATTTCTTAATCTGTCTATCTCCTTGAACACAGCGCTTAGTTCCATTCTATGTCCTGGTGCTCTTCTCCTCAAATTTTACATTTGGTATTTTTCCTTTCTCAGCTTCCTCTGTTTGATATAAATCTTTACAAGCATGAACAGTAGTAACCATATGACAGAGTCTATACTAGGATGTTTTGAGATTCCTTCTGCCAATGGAATTAATCCAGATCTCTTCACTTTAGCCTCAGGCAGACCCTTTGAAAAAGGGCTAGAGCGGCTACATTATCACCAAAATACCACGAGACCAGTCTCTAAGCTACGTACTAGCATTCTTCTCCTCTGAAACCTCTTGATCCAGGCAACCACAGTTCATATCACACTGAGCATCACTGTCTTCCATGTGACCCATTAAACAGCACTTAAAGTGTTCAACTGCTTTTCTAATCCACAGTTCCAAAGTCCATATTCCTTCCAACAAAAGAATGAATAGGCAGGCCTATCATAGCAATATCACACTCCTGGTACCGACTTCTATTTTTTGTTAGGGTTTCTTTTGCTGTAAAGAGACACCCTGTCCACAGCAACTCATATAAAGAAAAAACATTTAATTGGCTTACCTTTTCAAAGGTTTAGTCCATTATTACCATGCTACATGGTGGAATACAGGCAAGGCATTCTTAGATCTTGATCTGAAGGCAACAGGAAGTGAACTAAGACACTGGGCATATCTTAAGCATAAGAGACCTCAAAGCCTGCCCCCCACAGTGACACACTTCCCTTGACAAGGCCATATCTACCCCAGCAAAGGCACACTTCCTAATAGTGCCACTTCCAATTAGCTTATGGGAGTCAGTTAATTCACTTGAGCCAGTAGGAAGAGTCTAGCATCCAGAGTCCTGTGAGTCAGTCTTACCCCGCTCCACTGCTGCGCTGCAGAGCTCATGGTTCTAACCCCGCTCCACTGCTGCACTGCAGAGCGCATGGTTCTAACCCCGCTCCACTGCTGCACTGCAGAGCTCATGGTTCTAACCCCGCTCCACTGCTGCACTGCAGAGCTCATGGTTCTAACCCCGCTCCACTGCTGCACTGCAGAGCTCATGGTTCTAACCCCGCTCCACTGCTGCGCTGCAGAGCTCATGGTTCTAACCCCGCTCCACTGCTGCACTGCAGAGCTCATGGTTCTAACCCCGCTCCACTGCTGCGCTGCAGAGCTCATGGTTCTAACCCCGCTCCACTGCTGCGCTGCAGAGCTCATGGTTCTAACCCCGCTCCACTGCTGTGCTGCAGAGCTCATGGTTCTAACCCCGCTCCACTGCTGTGCTGCAGAGCTCATGGTTCTAACCTTGCTCGACTGCTGTGCTGTAGAGCTCAGAGTTTTGATTCTTTATCTTCACTGATAGACTCTGAAATGGCAGGGTTGGTGTAGATATAGGTTATAACACAGGGAAAGCGTGGGAACAGAAAGGTGATGTAGTGGACAGGTCATGCCGCCAAGAATATTGCAGCACACAGGTCAAGCCTACACATGAAAAACTGCTTTAAACCAGGGTGGTAGTAGTGCATGCTTTTAATACCCCACTCAGGAGGCAGATGCAGGCGTATCTCTGTGAGTTCGAGGCCGGCCTGGTCTGTAGAGTGAGCTTCCAAGACAGCCAAGGCTACACAGAGAAGCCCTGTCTTGGGACTGGAGGACGTGGGGGGGGGGGCGGAGAATTGCTTCACCTGTACCAACAAAGTCATAAAGACAGAAAACATCTATCACCATGCACAAAACTCAAGTCCAAATGGATTGAAGACCTCAATATCAGTCCGAACACACTGAACCTGATAGAAGAGAAAGTGGGAAGTACTCTACAACACATGGGCACAGGAGACCACTTCCTACGTATAACCCCAGCAGCACAGACATTAAGGGCCTCATTGAATAAATGGGACCTTCTGAGACTGAGAAGCTTCTGTAAAGCAAAGGACACTGTCACTAAGACAAAAAGGCAACCCACTGACTGGGAGAAGATCTTCACCAACCCCGCAACTGACAAAGGTCTGATCTCCAAAATATATAAAGAACTCAAGGGGCTGGAGAGATGGCTCAGTGGTTAAGAGCACTGACTGCTCTTCCAAAGGACCTGGGTTCAATTCCCAGCACCCACATGGCAGCTCACAACTGTCTGAAGATCCAGTTGCAGGGTATCTGACACCTTCACACCAATGCACATAAAATAAACTATAAAAAATATTAAAAAAAAAAAGAACTCAAGAAACTAGACCGCTAAAGGCTAATCAACCCAATTATAAAATGGGGCACTGAGCTGAACAGAGAATTCTCAACAGAAGAACTTCAAATGGCCAAAAGACACTTAAGGTCATGCTCAACTTCCTTAGCAATCAGGGAAATGCAAATCAAGACAACTTTAAGATACCATCTTACGCCTGTCAGAATGGCTAAAATAAAAAACACCAATGATATAGCCTTTGCTGGAGAGGTTGTGGAGAAAGGGGTACACTCATCCATTGCTGGTGGGAATACAAACTTGTGCAACTACTTTGGAAAGCAGTGTGGCGGTTTCTCAGGAAATTAGGGATCAACCTACCCCTGGACCCAGTAATACCACTCTTGGGAATATACCCAAGAGAGGCCCTATCATACAACAAAAGTATATGCTCAACTATGTTCATAGCAGCATTGTTTGTAATAGCCAGAACCTGGAAACAACCTAGATGCCCTTCAATGGAAGAATGGATGAAGAAAGTATGGAATATATACATATTAGAGTATTACTCAGCAGTAAAAAACAAGGACTTCTTGAATTTTGCGAACAAATGGTTGGAAATAGAAAACACTATCCTGAGTGAGGTAAGCCAGACCCAAAAAGAGGAACATGGGATGTACTCACTCATATTTGGTTTCTAGCCATAAATAAAGGATATTGAGCTTATAACTCAAGATCCTAGAGAAGCTAAATAAGAAGGTGAATCCAAAGACAAACATAAAGGCATCCTCCTGAATATTAACCTTCATCAGGCGATGAAAGGAGACAGAGACAGAGACCCACATTGGAGCACCGGACAGAAATCTCAAGGTCCAAATCAGGAGCAGAAGGAGAGGGAGCACGAGCAAGGAACTCAGGACCGCGAGGGGTACACCCACATACTGAGACAATGGGGATGTTCTATTTGGGAACTCAACAAGGCCAGCTGGCCTGGGTCTAAAAAAGCATGGGATAAAACCGGACTCTCTGAACATAGCGGACAATGAGGACTACTGAGAACTCAAGAACAATGGCAATGGGTTTTTGATCCTACTGCACGTACTGGCTTTGGGGGAGCCTAGGCAGTTTGGATGCTCACCTTACTAGACCTGGATGGAGGTGGGTGGTCCTTGGACTTCCCACAGGTCAGGGAACCCTGATTGCTCTTTGAGCTGATGAGGGAGAGGGACTTGATCGGGGGAGGGGGAGGGAAATGGGAGGCGGTGGCGGGGAGGAGGCAGAAATCCTTAATAAATAAATAAATTTAAAAAAAAAGACAGAAAACAGATTTTTAATGTTTTGCCCCTCCCTCCCCAGATTTTTAATTTCTTGAGCCAGAAATTTGTTTTAAGAAAGAAAAAGGACTATTTTTGAACAGTTCTAGAATGTACTAAATATTCTAGGAGTATAACTGTGGCATATATCGAAGGAAATTATGTTTGATCCTGTTTGTAACTTAACCTGAGAGTTATTTTCTGTTTTGGAAAACCCTATCTCTGGCATTGTAGCTGTGATATTTTTGTCATCCAGATGACTTTCCTGTAACAAATGCCTCTGTGGCAGCCACATTTCCTCAGAGTCTGTGGGCAGGTGCAACCATCTCTCTGATTCTGTCTCCTGCTGTAGGTGTATCTGACCTTTTACATATGCAATAGACGCTTTATTAAGACCACCTCTCTGCCTCCCTTTACAGAACAATAAGGTACTTCCCAGATTTCTTTCATCTATGTAGAGCAATTGTATAATCCCTGAGTTGCATTTCAGGGTAATAATACAGTTCAAAATTTTGGTTATAGAGAAGAGCTTTGATTCTGAGAGGCTGGAGAACTGCTTGACCAGGAAGCTACATGAAATCAGACTCCCTCCTTGTTCCATACTGTAGTTTCATTTCATTGTTACTTAACAGTGCCCCATCCCACAGTGAGGAAAACTGAATCTCAAAGGGAGTCACTTGCTGACTTGTAAAGAAAACAAACAGGGTGAGAAAGAACATTGCTTTTCCGTTAATCTTGAGACAGCAGGTGTGGTTTGAAACAAAATGGCTCCCAAAGGGAGTAGTACTATTAGATGTGGCCTCGTTGGAGTAGGTGTGATCTTGTTGGAGGAAGTGTGTCACCACCGAGGCAGGCTTTGAGGTCTCACATATGCTCACACCATGCCCAGTGTCTCAGACCACTTCCTCTTGCCTTCTGATGAAGATATAGCCAGCACCGTGTCTGCCTGCATGCTGCCATACTCCTAGCCACCATGATGATAATGGGCTAAACCTCTGAAACTGTAAGCCGCTACCTCAATTAAATGTTTTCCTTTATAAGAATTGCTGTGGTCATGGTGTCTCTTCACAGCAGCAATAGAAACCCTAATAAGACAAGGGGTATCAGACTAGAGCAGCATAGTGGGAAGAACCAGCCTACCTTAACTCAAAATTTCATTTTTGCTGCTTGGGCCCTGAGCAGGTCACTGCATCTGTAGATGGTCAGAATGCCACACACCAGGGGTGGTTATGTGACCTGACTGTTGTGTAAGATGCCTTGTGCCCTTAAGGGCTGTTCCCCCACCCTAAGCCACTCTCTGTCCCCACATCCAGCATTCTCTCAGATGACTTAAGTTCTCTCAAAACTCACAGATATCTTGCAGTAATGTTAATCCAGGAGAATGGAACACCTAAATGATGGGACTTTGCCTCCTTCCCCCTCAAAGCTTCACCTGACATTTCCAAAGGCAGATGTCTAGCCCCAGATGGGGTCTGCTGAGTTAGAACTGGGAAAGCCTTTCTGTCAGAAAGCCAAGTTTGTTACCAGTGGACAGGGTCTGGGCCAGATGTTTCCAGGTTGTTCTTGACCTCTTATCTAATTGAAAATCAGGGCTCACACAGATTTGCCGAAAATAGCAAGATAACTTATCTGGAACAAAGCCATAGTGCAGTTTAAAGAGGAATAACACTGTCAAGACTGACAGCAGACCATATGAATATGAAAGACACTCGGGGGCCCCAGTTACTGTTTGAGGCTTCCTCTTATGGGGTTCAATCAAAGGAGGAACTGGTTACTAAGGGGTATAGTTTGGGTGGTTCTGTTTTGATTGATAGATAAGGTCACATAATTTTTCTACTGTGCATGTCTCTTCTCATAATGTGTCAGATTTTAATGGTATGATATACATACCCAATATACATTGCCATAAGGTAGTAAATAGGTGGTTCTTCCTAAAAGATTACTTGGACAAATTTGCTTTATGCAGTCAAAACCAGTTTAGGCCAGATCAGTAGGTATGCTCTTCCTACCTACCTGGGTACATTAGGAATACACTTCTGTAGAAAGTCTAAATTTGATAACTGTACAAGGCAGAGAAATTTATACTACTGTTTAGAGAGGGGGTACATGTAGTCTATTATCATGCAGGTAGGGATCTGAGGAGGTTCTGAGGTTTTAGGAGAGTGTTCAGAGAGGGGATGTGTGTATTGTACACGCAGGTTAATAAGCTGGGCTGCTAACTGCATTACTACAAGAGAGGTGTGCATACATCAAAATCAAATAGGGTCACAGGCCACTAAACTATTCTGTGTTTACCTGCCTCAAGTTTACATTTTGTAGGTGACAGACTAGCATCCAATCTGGGATAAGGCTTACACCGTAGAATAAAGCTAGGTCCACACCAAAGGGTTCTTCCATTATCCCTGACAGTCTGGGTCCGAAATGCCCTTTATTTCTGGAGTCAGAGTGGGGCTTTGGAAATTAGGTAAGTGCACACATCTTTTCCCTTCTGGCTCTTAGCTAATGAAGACCATCTAGACTTTCCCAGTAGGTATAGTGCAGGAACCACAGACTCTTCTGAGAAGCAGACTACCATATCCAGAATTTAGAACTCTTCCTTTCAGCATACGGGGGAGACTCTTGCCCCCATGAGCCTGAGTCACAGTGTCTGCAACAATGGTAAGAAATTGAATTCACAGGGGAGCAGCCCTCCTGTTGCTGACAGGTCATCTGACCTTGGGCAAGACTTGAGCCTCAGTTTCCCATCTGGAAATGTGATACCTACCAGAAATGAGATCATGTAGGTGAAAATTCTAATGACAAGAGACAAGTTGGTCAGAATAGCCTTAGCATGAAGTTAGTGGTTAGCCATGAAGGTGTGTCCAAGCTCACCGTGGAAGTAGATGACTCTTTTTAAAGCATGAATCTGATACCAGAAGCTGCAGCCTGAGAAAGCTCTATATGTTAGATCTAGTTTGGAAAGCGGCAGGAGCTAGAGCAGATAGATGACCACTCAAAGACAAGGTTGCTGGTTTGGTGTTGGATTTGACTGATTTCAGACTGGTTGTCTGAGGAGGATCAGGGGCCAGCAAACTACTCCAGGATCTCACCTCGAAATAACCAAATAGTTCTGCTTTACTGATGTTACAGAGTGGGATGCTAAAGAAAGAAAAGCTAAATCTTCTCAGCTTAGTGGAAATCTACATTGGGCCACTCGAAGCGATGTAAAGTGGTCTCTCAGAACATAATGGTATGTTCTTTTCATACGTGGCTTGATGTAATAATATCATGGCTATTAATATCTGACCATCCTAGGGCTGATAACAAATGTTTCCCCAGATTTTCCAGTCACACCCCCCCCCCCCCCATGCAAGGTCCTCATTCAGTGTCTAGTGGCCCACTGACTTAACATGCTTGGGGCCAGGGCAAAGAGTCCGCCAAAGGAATGTCTAACCAAACATCTTGTGAATGGCACCATTCAGACCTGTGAATGGGCATAATTTGTTTCCTCTCTGAAAAGCTGGGAGGAATCTTTAATCTCAGAGCTTCTTGAAGTCAGCTTCAGTTTTGCTTCCCACAGATTTGTTTTTTTTTTTTAAATCAAAGTTACCTTCCCCCCAAAGAAATAGAATTCCTGAACTGTTTGTGTGGTTGTTGGCTGTTGGTATGGTTTCCTTTTGGGCTTGGTGGAACCAAGATCACACTCTTACCCAGGCTTTGTTCCCAGCTTCTGCCTCATCCTGTCTGCCCTGCCCCCTAGTGGCCACACTGTAAAAGTTGGACCTTTGTGCTTGTCACCTATGTTACTAAAGATATGGCTGCCAAATGAAGCAGGGTCTTTGTATCATCCTCCGTGCTTGCCACACTTTGCTCCCGCTGTGTTTTTCCCATCTCTGACACCTTCTCCCTCCTTACTTGCCTGACACATTCAGAATCCCAGGGTTCCTCACTCTCCCCAATGTATTCCAATGGTGCTGTATTTTTTGCTTCTGTCTTGACAGCATCACTTGGCACAGCACATGGATTCAGTTGGTTTGGACTTTTTATCTCTAGAATATCAAAATCCAGCATGATGCGGTGCACAGCTTTAATCCAGCGCTTGGGCGGCTGCCACAGATGGATCTCCGAGTTTGAGACCAGCCAAGGCTACACAGAAAAATCCTGTTTCAAAAAACAAAACAAAAAAACAGTCTAGTATGACATCTGGTCTAGGAGCCCTCAGTACACCCTGACCAGACTTGAGGAGTAAGCTAGGATCAAGGGATGTAGCATATCTGGATTCATTTACAAACACCTAGTCCTTAACTCAGCTTCAGGTGCCTTAGACTATGTTTGGGGAACAATGTGTAATGGGCTGTGTTCCAGGAAAACTCTGCTATCATGGTCTCCTATCAGATCCCTCAGCCCCATACATTTATCATCCCTCTCCTGAAGTGTGAGGACAGACCTAACAAGTTAGCCTTCATTTCACCTTCCAGAAGTGGGTCAAACTTCCATCTGGCCTGTTAGTGCTTCTAAGTTGTTGACCTCTGCAGCCCTCCACAATGCTCCCCACCTTTAGTTTACTTCATGCCTTGGCCCAGTACTCTCCTGCTAGTGGCCTGTCTTTCGCATTGCTCTATTTGTGAAGCCATCCCAGATGCTCAAAGAACCTTGGATCCTTTCCCTAGCTGTGAACACACTACTGCCATCCCATTGGCCTGAACTCTTGGTTGGCTGGGTTAGGCTATGAGCTCCTTTGGACAAAGTGCTTTGCCTTCCATATCTGTATTTACTTGCATCCCAACGAGATTAACATGTGTTTGTGGTTTATGCTTTCATGAATGAGTGAGTGAGCAGCAAGTTCACCATGTGTTCCTGTGTCATTCTGTGCACCTTGCACACATACTCCACATTCCCTGCCTCTGCATCCTCTTCTGAAGACCACGATGAAGCTCCTGAAACACCAGCACCATTTGCCACCTGTGAAATTGGGCTCAAGGTGAGGGGTGCTATCTGTGATTGAGGGACATGGTCAATGGAATTGTCTCACACAGAAATCGCACCCGTCACCTTGGCCTGCTGAGCACCATCCCAAACCAAGAAGCACACCATCCCACCAGCAATCCTGGTGAAAGAACTGTGACTGTGACCATGAGGTGTGTGTACTGCAAAAGGAGCTTTGGATGCAGCCCTGAACAATGTGTGAGTCTCTGTGACCACCATACCAGCAGAGTAATAATCTGTGGGAAATAGTTTGGTCCAGCATGAGTAGCTGGTGTTGGTTCAAACTGCAGGAGTCTGACCCTGAATAGTTTAGTCTAGGCATATTTAAGCATAGCACAACTTGATGTAAACTTTCCTGGTGATAACTAACTCAATCCTATATACACAATAAAGTTTAAGGTGTGACTAAACCAAAACACTTTGTAAAGTACCTGTGTCACCTTACATAAAGATGGGTTCTAGTTGGGTGTGGTGGTGTACGCCTTTAATCCAAGCATTTAGAAGGCAGAGGCAGGCGGATCTTTGTGAATTCAAGGCCAGCCTGACCCATAAATCCAGGACAGCCAGAGCTGTTACACAGAGAAACCCAGTCTTGAAAAACCAAAAATTAAAAAAAAAGATGGGTTCTATAGACTGACGACATGTCACACCTTCCGTGCTAGGTTCTATAGATTGACAAGCTCATGAAAAAGGTCTGGGGGAAGATCCAGTGTGGTCTCCTATACAGATACCGCAAAGGTTATCAGGCTGTTAACCACATCTGCTCCCAGACTTCTGGCTGGATAACCAGCTATGCGTCCCTTGCTTTGAAGGAACAGCCCTGTGAGTTTAGCATTCCTATTTCCCCTAGTGCTGATCTGTGAGCACAAAAACTTCCAGATCTCCCATAGAAGAGATCTGTTCTTCAGCCCTTGTGAAAGTCACCCTTTCTAAGACTGTTTCTCCATCTGTGAAATGGGTTGTCACACCTACCTCACAGGGGTGTTTTAAGGGCAGCATAAGACATTGTACGACTTTTTTGTCACCTGAAAATCACCACAACTGCTTGAAATCCCTCTCCTTACAAGGCAGGAGTTCTCATCAGCAACCACTCATGTGACAGTGCTGAGAGTGTCCTGGGGCACACAGGATGATGGGACATGGTCTCTGAGGGAAGCGGGTAGGTGGCTTGGGAGTTTACATCAAGGTGTAAGGAGAGCTGGGCGGTGGTGGTGCACGCCTTTAATCCCAGCACTCGGGAGGCAGAGGCAAGTGGATCTCTGTGAGTTCGAGGACAGCCTGGTTTACAAGAGCTAGTTCTAGAATAGGCTCCAAAGCTACAGAGAAACCCTGTCTTGTGGGGAAAAAAAAAAAAAGAAAAAAAAAACAAGCAACAAACAAAAAAGATATGAGGAAAGACTGAGCCTGGCCTTTAGGGTATCCTTCATGGGGACCTTTGCTCTCTGAGTATCACCATCCTCCTGCTGTGGCCTTGTCCTTTAAAGAGCTGCTGGCTTACCTGTAGTTTACATCCCAGAAGAGAAAGACTGTCTCCTTCTCCAGCACCAGAGTCACTTCCTTAACACTGATGCCAATGTGCCTTTGAGGCTTCAGGCTCCTGACACACCACATACCTAGAGAGAATTTGTGAGAGACTGAGCCAGAGCATAGCCATCTGATGCACTCCTGTCCTTCCGGGACTCAGAGAGCAGCCAGCTAAGGTGAGGTACATATAGTCAACACAGGCAGTTGGCAGGAGGGGCATAGACTGGAGGCAGGAGACCCTAGCTGCATCTGCTCCACACACTGTTATCCTTAGCAACCCTGGGCCTAAAGCAATCCATTCCCCACACCCCCATGCCAAGTCAGCTTCCTTATCTTTTAAGTGGATATAAGGGCTAATGAGATGGCTTAGATGAAGGTACTTACTGCCAAACCTGACAACCAGAGTTCAGTCCCCAGAATCCACAATGATGGAGTGAAGGAACTAACTCCTGAAAGTTGTGCTCTGACTTCCATATATGCACACACAGAAATAATGATAGACAGACAGACAGATAGTAGACACTGTTGCCTTTTTGAGGCTTGAGTTATGGTTGTAAGAGAGACAGGAGTGTGACTTGTAAGGCATGAAGCACTGTACACATTCAATCTGTGTTGCTCTTGGAGCCCTGGCCCCTTGGATCTAACATTGTTGGTGTGACACCTCTGGGACTGTCATAAGCTCCTTACAGAAAGGAAAAAGCCTCCCTTTCCACAATGCCATTGTCCAGTCTCCTAGCTTCCCTGTCTTCATAGTATCTCCTGCATCCTATAAAGAGATGTTAGGAACTATTGCCTCTCCTTTAAGAATGAGGAGGCAGAGGGTCACAGCATTTCCTAATTTGCTGAATGCTACACTAGTGAAAGAGACTTCAGTTTTCAGTTGAGGTCTCTGCCATCAGACTGCCTCCCAAAGAGACTCTGCCTTCCTGGTAGCTAGCACACTGTCTAATAACACACCCTCATTGGGGGCTAATTATGAAAACTTTTCTTGGCCCATCTTTGTGGGCAGAGACTCTAGAGTAAGTGGAGAATTCATTTATATCCGCTTTCTTTTTCTCTCATAGCATGTATAATCTCTTTCCTGAAGAACACCTTCAAACCTGGTGTGGTAATACACACCTGTAATCCTAGCACCTGGGAGGCCGAGCAGGCAGACTGCCTCAAATTTAACACCAGCTTGGACTACATAATGAATCCTTGTCTCAAACAAAAACCACAACAATAATAATTTCACAAGTAGTTTTTTGCCAGCTTCAATTCTTGTATGAAAAGAGCCAACACAAATACTGTAGTAAATAGGCATCCTTAGGGTTTGGAAAGTCAAGTCCTGAAGTTGAGATGCAACCTTTGCTTTCTAGAGTAGATAGGGTATGTGATTATGAGGCCCTGTGCTCACCTGCTTGTCTGCCTGTCCACCTGCTTGTCTGCCTGCCCACCTGCTTGTCTGCCTGTCCACCTGCTTGTCTGCCTATCCACCTGCTTGTCTACTGCCTGCCCACCTGCTTGTCTGCCTGTCCACCTGCTTTTCTGCTGCCTGCCCACCTGCTTGTCTGCTGCCTGTCCACCTGCTTGTCTGCCTATCCACCTGCTTGTCTGCTGCCTGCCCACCTGCTTGTCTGCTGCCTGCCCATCTGCTTGTCTGCCTGTCCACCTGCTTGTCTGCCTGCCCATCTGCTTGTCTGCCTGTCCACCTGCTTGTCTGCCTGTCCATCTGCTTGTCTGCTGCTGCCTGCCCACCTGTTTGTCCCCACCTGTTTGTCTGCTGCCTGCTTTCATCCATCTACCCATTCATTCAAAACAAATATTTTTTTAAACACCCACCCAGTCAATTTGACTACTTCTGCATGTAGCCCACTTGAGTATCTATTCCACACAGCAAGCAGATCTTTTCAGTTCTAGGTATAACCTGGTCACTTCGTCTTCATTAAGAGCTCTCAGGGCTATCAGTCTTAACTCAGAATGAAGTCCAAGACTTTATAGAGTTTGCATGCTCTGGTCCTGGCTGCCTCTCTGAATTCTTTCTCCTTACTCCATGGAATGTTTATGTAAATGTATTGGTCTCCTACCATTCCCCCGAAATGCAAGGGCTCGATTCAGGACCTACACACTGAGTGTATCATTAAGGTCACAGTTGCTCCCTCACTTCACTGGAGACGCTACCTAAACATTGCCCAGCCAGATGTTAGCCTATTATAACATGTTACCACGGTTCTCTCATTCTGCTATATTTTTCTTCATATGTCTTATTGCCTGCCTCGTCTCTTGATTATAAGCTAGGCAAAAGTTTGTGCAGCAGTTTGTGTCTGTGCCTGGTTCGCTAGCATCTAACAACTGTCATTTGTTTGAATGAATGAGTAGTCTGTGAATTACTGAACTTCTGTTCTGGGATTTGTAGCTTTCCACAGCAAGATGAATTAGACATGATCCCGCACTCACCAGGCTTACAGCCAGGCAAAGAAGGGAGACTTGTGGATGTATGTCATGTGCCATGATGGAAGGAAACTAGGGGTTTATGGGATTCTAGAGCAAAGGGCTGGGATGCAGGCAAAGGAGATGGAGCAGGCTCCTGGGTCAGGCAGGCAGGTGTAAGTTTTTGTTACAGTGATAAAGGCTTTAAGGACTTAAAGAGGAATGAATGTTGGACTCAGCTTGGTTTCAGAAGTCTCAGTTCTGTAATAGAGCAAACTATGGTGGGATGGCATGGAGGAGAGGTACTCACCTTTTGGAGGTCAGGAAGCAGAGAGAGGTAGGACAGAGTTCCAGAGACAAGATGTACCCTGCAGAGCCACACCACTGACGCACATCCTAATAGCCCATTGCTGGGACCTTGTCAATTGCTTTACCTGTTAATGAGTTTTGCCCTTTCCTTAACCTACCACGCCTCAATAGCACTGCCATACCTTCAACACATGAACTTCATACCTATACCTTAACATCATTCCTGCTGAGGATTGATAGAAGATTGACAGTTAAAAAGTTGTCCGAGGGGACTGCAGAGATAGATCAGTGGTTAAGAGCACTGGCTGCTCTTCCAGAAGACCCAGGTTTGATTTCCAGCACCCACATGAGGATTCAAACCCATCTGTAACTCTAGTCCCGTGGCCTTCCTGATACTTAGTGCACAGACATAAATGCAGGAAAACATTCATATGCATAAAATAAAAATTAAACTTTTAAAAAAAGGCATATATATTTTTGCTGAATGTGGTAGTATACACCTGCAATCCTACCACTTGATTCAGGATCTCAGGACTCATGAGGCCAAAGCAAGGAGATGATGAATTCAAGAGCAGCCCCAGCTACAATGCAAGACCTAGTCTTTAGAAATAATATATATGTTCTTGGCGTGTCTGCATGCTGCTCCAGGGAAGCACAAAGGGAACAGGTATCACTATGAGGAGCAGCTCCAGGGAATTCGTACATTAGAGAAGGGAGGAGGTCACGGACTTAGCTGACTGATCTAAGTAGGGTCACTGGTGAGAAGAGGTAGTGAGAAGCTAGGTCAGGAGTTTAAGAGGCCTCAGATCCTAGAATGAGTGTTTCCCATGGGAAGCACTGTGGAATCTTTACAGTTCCTTGTCCAAGGAAAGCTGAGGTAGGACTACATCTCTGATCTTCAACCTGTGGACACAGGCTTAAGGAGGCAAGCCTGAGAAGAGGCCCGTGGGACGTAGCACAAAAGGCTTAGATGTAGACAAACCAGAGAACGTGCACTTAACAGTTTTCGGGAGAAATAGCAGAGACCAAAAGCAGGAGAAACCACAGTTGATGTGGGGAAAGAGACATCTCTCGTAAACAGTGCTAACTTTGGTATCCCATATAGAGTGTGGGTACCCTGTCGTTATGCCAGGCCCTACCCTGGGGTGCTGGAGTACACGGAAGATTGGTTGACCACATTCTGCACTACCGGTTGCAAGAACTGACTTAGGCCACTCAGAAGCCCACGTGAAGGAGGACAGAGAAGGAAGCAATTGCCTCAGCCACCTGAGTAGTAAGGGAAGGCAGTAAGTGTAGAGAGCTGCTATTGTGTTACTTCCTCCCAGGAGTCTTAAAACAAGCAGATAGAGGGTACCAACTGGCTCCATCCAGGTTCAGCATAGACCAGTGTGTTTACAGCTGCCATCTCCACAAAGTGCCATTCACTCAGCCAGCCTTCTCCCTCTTTATATGCTTTGACACCCTTGCTCTAGTTTCATTTTTGCTATTATAAAACATCCTGGCCAGAAACAACCCAGGGGAGAAAGGGTTTTGTTTGGCTTACAAAGTCACATACCATCCCTTCAGGGACATCAAAGCAGGAAGCTAAGCAGCTAGTCACAGCCACATTTGAGAGTGAAGAGCAAATAAATGCATCCTTGCTGGCTCTTACTAACTTTCTGGACCCACCAGACTGTTTTTCCAGGTGACTCTAGGCTGTCAAGTTGACAGTTAAAACTACCCCACGCAACCCCTAGGGAGCAGGAGCAGCTAGAGGGTAGGAAGGAACAATGATGCCTGGCATCTCAGGGCCTGGTATATACTTCCCATTACTATTCCCATGGACCTTGCTGTCACTGTTTGACCTGTCTTGTGCCATAGCTGCCAGCAAGGTGTTCTGTAGCCATCATAGCAGCTCTGCTCTGGAAGGTAATGTTCATGTCACACCCTGAAGAAACAACTACAACAGCTGCAGAGCCAGTTTGTGAACCCGGCAGGGCGCAGCAGGAACAGGAACATTAGCCTGACACACAGAAGACATTGTCACTATACCCACAGGCATGGCAGCACTGAGGCATGGCACTGCCCGAGACAGCAAGAATGGCAGTATAGTGTGGGAGGTGAATGTTTGCTACCAGGTTTAGTCATTCCTACACACACCTTGGAACTGGGAATGCTAGGAAAAACTCAGGAATGACAGGAGCATCTTAGGAGAAAAGGCAGATATATTGGTGACAAAAAGGTGACAAAGAACCAATAGGCCTAAGGAGGACTAGGCGAGATCCAGTGACAAAGCTACACAGTACCCAGGAGTTCTTCTGTCTGCTCACCGGTCCTCCCTCCCTGCATACATACCCGACTTCCATCAGGGAAAGAGGAGAGCTGGGATGGGAGGTTCCTTCAGACAGACACCTGGTATCCTTGAGGCCTATGAGCAGAGCTGCTACAAGGGGTCTGCAGTCCCTCAGGGCCCATAAGCATACTGGAATCAGGTAGCCAGGAGGATTCTGATAGGTTAGCTGGGAAGCTTCATTAAAGATTGACAACGTGAAGCCCACTTGCCCACAGGACAGCATATCGGTTACCACTGCACCAGCCAGACGGCTGAGGAAGAGGAGGTAAGTGGCCAGGATGCGAAAGGCACCTCGCAGACTGTGCCGAGGAACCCTTCCCGTAATGGTCAGCAGGGAGTGGACCTTTCACTGCTTCTGCTTCTGCCACTGTGACTGCACCGTGCTTTGCAGAGTGACCTGTAGGTGACGGAGCCCCTCCCTCTCCTTCCTGCTCCTCCTGGGATTCTTCTCTATTCCCGACTGCTGGAACTGGGGTAGGGGGGCTGAGTGCTGCATCTTGGGGAGAGCATCTCTTACTGCATCCAGCGTCCTTGCAGAAGTGGCAGGATAAACTGGCATTGGGAGGCCTGGGCTCCTGTTCCAGCTGTAGTGCCCAGTAGAGGTCTACAAGATGTTCACCCCATGCAAGATGTCCACCTTTCCCAAGTTGAGACTCAGTTTCCCTACCTATAAAGGAAAACTAATATATCCTACTGGAGAATTAGGCAACTTAATCCCCCAAAGTAATATGAAAATGCTTTGTAAGCCATAAAGATATGAGATGGTTACTGTAATTTACTCTGTTTGAGGTTCGTTTTAAGATCAATTTTATTTCCTTTAATAAGTTTTTAGGAAAGAGGAGAAAAATGTTACTAGGAAAACTGCTTGCCTAAGCAGACTATCTGAGCAGGCCAAGCCTGCGGATGGGGTGCTCGACTTGGGAACTGGAGTCTGGGTTCTGGCTGTGTGTTGGCTCTGATGTGGACATGACCTTGGACAAGCCATTACCCTATCCCTGAACCTCAAGACCCCTCCATGAAAGGAGACGGTGGGGAAGACAAGAGAAGGGGTATTCACTGGCAACAAATCTCTAGCTGTCATCTGTCAAAATTAGAAGAGGTCCTCTCCTCTGCCATGTTATTTCTGAAGACCAATGTCAAGGGTTGGTCAGTTCTTTTCCCTGTGTGGCCTGGGCTTCTCCCATCTTGGAAGCAGTCTCCCTGTCTGTAAGAGAGGTCCTTGTGTATAGCAGGGCTTTCACAGCCTGAACTCTTGGGCCAGGCAGTGTCTGCTGGTTACAAGGAGTTGAATTATAATTGTCTAGCCCAGGGCCAGCACTCAGGGGTGAGGGTCTGTTGCTGGAGTTATCAGGAGTGGTAGATCAGCCGACACATAAGATCTGAGCACAGCAGCTAAGCCTAAATTGCTGTGCCAGAGATCAGGCAGAAAAGACTGGAAAATTCATGTAGCATTCATTTAAGCAAGCTGCTAAACCAGCATTAAAATGTGGAGGTGGCCAGGCATGGTAGCACATGTCTTTAATCCCAACATTCAGGAGGCAGAGGCAGGTGAATCTTTGTGAGTTCCAGACCAGCCTGGTCTATATAACAGTTTCAAGGCAGTGAGGTGCTGTCTCAAAAAACAAAAAGGTGGAAGGCGGTGGCAGTCAAGCATTTGTCCACTGGTGAACTTGACACAGGAGTTGCCTTTGCCTTATGAGTATGGATGTGGAGGTGTTTGTGTGGCCAAGACTGAACATAATATACTAAAAGGGCTAGAGTCCTGGACTGGGGGACATTTGTCCTGGGAGTTTGCTCCAGTCTTCCTACCCATTCCTTTGTAGCTTAGACCTAGTAACGCTATAGTGGCCAGATCCTGGATCACAGATTCAACTCTTACATGGATACTTGCCTGCATAGCAGCAAGAATTATACCCATACAGAAGGAAGGGCCTAGTCTCTAGCCAAAAGGGAAAGGAAAAATAGACAGCTAGAGAGATGGTAGCAAGGGAAGCGGAGAGTGACTCAAGAGGGCTTGGGACACTGCCCAACTCAGACCAGGTGGTTGTCGTCTGCTGGCCAGAAATTACATCAGGTGTTACTGAGAGGTGGAGGTCCTTTGTCTCTGGCAGTCCCAGGATCTCAGGTTCCATCTTTTCAAAAGGCAGGAGATGCCTTTCCTATAGATGGTAGCTGGAAACTTAGCCTGCGCTCTGTCCCAGAGGAGCTGAGGCTGCTGTGCTGAGTCTCATGGGTGATGGGGAGTAGGAGACCCCCATTAGGAAAAGCTGGCAGCTTCGCCTCACTGCCCGCCTCAGAATGTAAAGTTAGACAAGACACCCAGGTGAGGGACTAGAGGACTTGTAGCCCCTTACTTACCTGTAAGCATGCTAGAAGAGCGCAGCCAGAAATGGACAGGCGCTGAAAGGTGAGACTGAGGGCTAATGGGAGGACTGAAGGAGAGCAGAGCCTGGTTCTCCACAGACCATGAAGGATCCCGTCTAATCCCATCAGACTTCTGGGGACAGCTCTGGCCAGTTTCCAGACGTGAAGAGAAGGATTCTGCACAGGACCCAGTGCATAGCTCACTTGATACCCAGTATATTCTAGTCCTCTTTACCCCAGCCACTATGGGTGACCCAGAATACCTCACCTGCTCTATTGTCTTAAAGTTTATTGGGTATGGGCTCTGGCTTAGCCACTTTTTGAGAGTCTTTGAACCATAGACCTTTGCTGCTTTCTAAGAATATTTTGTCACCACTGCTCTCAGCCATTGCTTGAAGGATCGTCAGAGAGTCTGTCAGCCATCTTTATTCACCAAGTATTCACTGCATGTCGACTGGGTGCCAAGAATTATGTGAGTGTTGGGAATCTGGAGGTGTCAACAGTGGAGCCATGGTTAGACTGTTCTGTGCCTGTGTTCTTCCTGTCTTCTGAGCCTGACAAACATGCATAATGTGCCCTAGTGATCACAAAAGCTCACTCAGTGTGAAAGGCCAGGCAGAGAGCACTTTTTGCACCTGGGCACTCATGACCTGGCTCGTCCATGTCTCAGCGTCTTGGCCAGGTGTGAGGGTAATGGCAGGAGATGGGAGCTGTCTACATCGGGTTCATTCTCTCTGAATCTGAACCCCGATTCTTCTTTCCTCTGCTCTCTCCTCATCCCTCCCCCTGCACAAGGGCAGCATTCCTGAAGATGATGAAATCCGTAGCAAATCCTAAATCAAAGACAGGTATTATGGGAGTCGTCTGTAAAGGAACGTTAACACTGCCTAGGGGGATAGTTCAGTCAGTAAAGTGCTTGAGGACCTGAGTGTGAACCCCAGAACCCACATACAAAAGGAGTGATGATGTGTACTTATAATTCTGGGCTAGGAAGGCAGAGACGGGCAGATCCCTGGGGTTCACTGGCCAGCCAGCTTAGCTGAATGAGTGAGTTCTAGGCTGGTTGAATGGCACCTGAGAAATGATACCCTGTGGTATCCTCTGACCTGCACGTGCACCCATACCATGTACACACACACCCTCAGATACATGTGCACTTGAACACATGAACAAATGCATGTGTGTGCACATACACATGAGGGAGCACTGCAGTTTAAGGAGTATGTTCCTAAAGCAGAACTCTTTTGTTCCTTATAGTATGCCAGCCACTGAAAACAAAAGGAGTTTATTCCCAAGGTGATCAGGTGTAGAGATGGGAGAGCAGGTCTCGGGTCAGCCTCCCCAGGGGCAGGGGGTGAGGATGGGTATTCATGAGCTGGACAGGGTGTTTGGAGGTGTGGAAAGGTGGTGGGAGTAGAGTTACCCGTGATTTGCATGTGCATACTTATCTCCACAAACCATCATAGAGTCATTGAAGAAATCGTAGCACACCTAGGAGCGGTGGCAATGGCCTGAGATTCCCCAAATTCAGAAAGCCAGTCTAAGTTGCTTAAAAAGACAAAGAATGAAAGGAAAGGAAAAAGGTATGGATGCATGCCTGTAACCCCAGCTTAGGAGCTAGAGGCAGGAAGATTAGGAGTTCAAGGTCATCCTTCCTAAAAAATGGAATGAGTGGAAGTATGAGGACATTACCATGATCTCAGAGTGGAATTTGGGGCCTTCTGTTGTTACAGGATCACCAAAGGGTCAGTAATTTCAAAAAAAAAAAAAAAGTAGGTTTCTAATACTTGAAAAAAAAAATCCAGATGACCATTATGACCCACACATCAGCAAATGTAGTAGAAGACTAATAATATATTGCACAGGTGCATTTCCTCCCAAAGTAGTGATTTTTTAAGTCAGCGAAAACATGACAAGTTACATTTTTTTTTCAGTTTTGCCTCAGTTTCAAGAATAAGATTATTCAGTATTTTTCTTGTTGTTTGTTTTCATTTTTACTAAATAGGGTTTCTCTGTGTGATCCTGGCTGTCCTAGAGCTTTGTAGACCAGACTGGCCTCAAACTCATAGAGATCCTCCTGCCTCTGCTTCTTAGTGCTGGGATTAAAGGCGTGCGCCACCGCCAGGTCCAGCAAGCTCCCTTAGTCTAGAGGAAGCCTGTGAAGGGTGGAGGAAGTTGCTCGTACCTGCTTATCTCCTTCAGTGGGTTCTGGGTGTGTTTTGATTCTTCCCTGCCCAGTGCTGACTTCTCTCTTAGGGGTGATTCAGTTTCCTGTCTCCCTCCCACTGTCTTCCAGCTACCTCAGGGCTTTCCACACCATCTTCTCCAGCCAGCTTCCTCTCTCCTCCTGCCCTATTTCCAGCAGGCATTCTCCTTACATCTTTGAGCCCAGAGATGGAGACTGGCCCCTCTTCACTCTCTTCTTGTTTATTTGCTGTTGTAGTTTCCACCTTGTGAACGTCAAGGGTAAAGGGCATCCTCTGATTTACTAGATGTTTAAGAAGAATGAGTGGGTGGTGGCACTTGGAGTTGGGGCTGGGAAGCAGACTTCCCCAGCATGGAGAAGTCACTCCTTCCTGAGAACATTCATACTCCAGTGGACTTGAAGCAGACAAGTTTGGTTCTGGTTTCAGCTGAGGCTCAGCCTCTATTCCCTAGCAACTCTTTGTGTTCTGAGAGGAGATCTCTCAGGAGGAGAACCCAGTCCTACCTCTTCTCTTTCATCTCTTGCCTGGGTGGCTACCAGGGTATGGCCTGCTACAGGGGCTGGACTCACAGGTAACAGTCATGCCCTGTGGGGGTTACAGGTATATGTCACCACGCCTAGTTTTTACATGGATACTTGTGCAGCAAGCACTTCACAACCCCACGTGGCCACCAGGGGATCCAGTGCCTTCTCTGGCCACCATGAGCACCCACACTCACTCTGCAGCCGCAGAGACACATACACATAAATAAAAATAAAGTAAATCTTTTTTTAAAAAAATACTTTTAAGTACTAAGCTGTCTCTCCTTTTCCTCACCCTACATCCTGCAGACAGGGTCACAGCTCAGCTCAGGAGGTAAGAGGTGGCACAGCGAGTCTGCCATCTTGGCCTGTAATTACAGCTGTGGGGAGTTATCTGCAGTAGTCAGCCTAGGACAGATGAGTGACCAAAGCTTTCCTATTGACGTCTACTTCCACTTGAGAAGCACTGCCTTGCTGAAGAGGCCCTTTTAAGTGGGCTGTTGTCCAGGACTTCCCAGGGGGACCAGTATCTATTCTGGAGGAATAAACCTTTTCCCCAACCCCTCTATCTGAGTCTGCTATTGGGACAGCTGGACCAATGGGTAGGGAAGAGGGCATCCAGGGATATTTTCTGCTTTCAGCTGAATCTAAAGTATGTCTTCAGGACAGAGCTCTGGGCCTGCAAGGGACTGTGGCTCCTGATGGCCTTCCTCTGTTCTCTGTAGTAGCAGGTGAGCTAAGGATTTTGGGAGTCTAGGCCAGCATGCAGATTGAGGAACCCAAGTGTGTGACAACAGAACACTGGTTGAGCATGGCCGCTATCAGACATCTTAACAGAACAGGCCAACAACTGCAGCAGACCTTGCAGCAGCCAGTGTGGGCCAGGTCTTAGTCCTGAGGTAGTGACCACGCCTCAGACAACAAGCAACACAAGGTTGCCAGAATAGGAAGTCAGCATGCAGAAGGAGGCAGGACAAAGCCTAAACTCGGGGATGGGCTCAGTTGATCAAGCTAGAACCTAAGGCCTATGTATCAGTTACTTGTCTGCTGCTGTGAGAAAACACCATAACCAAAATCAGCTTCAGCTTTCTTATTTTGGCTCACAGTCCCAGAGGGATAGACTCCATTATGGTGAGGAGGAGTGGTCGCAGGAGCAGGAAACATAGCATAAACTGAAAGTAGCACAAGGCTGTGAACTCCCACAGCCTGCCCCAAGTGACAGTCGTCCCCCAGCAGCATCACTAGCTGGTGACCAGAGGTTCACATAGCCAAGGCTGTGGAGGATGGTTTTCATTTAAACCATCACAACCTTGGCCTGGCTAACAGTGGAGTCCCAGAATGTAGAGCTGAGGTGTGGTGAAACCTGTCTTCGCCGGAATGAGTGAGGCAGGGGTCAAGGAGCCCCTTCCTGCTGTGCACACACAGGTGAAATCTGAGAGCAGTGTCTAGGGGCAGGGCAGCTCGTGGTTCTTCAAGTGTCATATGAGTCCACCTCATTCTTCAAGCCAGTTTCAGTCTGACATGGTGAGACTGAACTTGAGAAAGAATGTGACATTTGGCAAGTATTTTGTCTTGCTCTGCGTCTTGCACAACCTTTGAGCAAGTCATCTAACTTCCTGAGCCTAGTTTCCTTAGTGGTCCCAAGTCCTCGTGGACACCCCTAACTGTGTGGGAATTACAATTGAAATATAGATTAAGTAAAGAAAGCATCAGTGCATTGCTCTGATCAAGTTTCCTTAGTATATTAACATTTTCTGCTCATGAGGTTATTAGGGCAAAGACTGGGCTTCAGGGAGTAGGAGGCTGAAGAGTCTCTCAGCTGTCTGAGGTTGTAAACTTGTGCTCACTTCACCCAGAGATAGAAACAAAGCTGTTTGCACATCCCTTCCACCAGCCACTGATTGTGTGCTTCCCAAGGGACACCTGACCCTCAGGAAACAATCAGCTCTTTCTTAGGTTCGAGCTGCAGCCTGGATCTATATTCTCTCTCTCTCTCTCTCTCTCTCTCTCTCTCTCTCTCTCTCTCTCTCTCTCTCGGTTTTTCGAGACAGGGCTTCTCTATAGCTTTGGAGCCTATCCTGAACTAGCTCTTACAGGCCAGGTTGGCCTCGAACTCATAAAGCTCCACCTGCCTCTGCCTCCCGAGTGCTGGGATTAAAGGTGTGTGCCACCACTGCCCAGCTTGGATGTCTCTTTAAATGTGGCACAAAGCTTGCTGAGGCAGTCTTCTAGCACCAGCCCTCCTGTGAACATAGGCTCAGCATTGGGGTCCTATCCTTGTGGGTCTAAAGTGGATACGCCCAGTGTTTTAGGTGGCACAGAACAAAGGCAGCAGTGGCAGGGCCTCATTGTGCTACTCACAGCTCCAGACTCCCAGTGTGAGCAGTAGGTACAAGGAGGGGACACCCCACATGTGTAGTCCCTGGGTTCAGTCTGGCCCTGCCATTCACCAGCTGGAGGCATTAATCCTGCACTCAGTTGATGATTCTTAACATGCTGGTGATGGGGCTTAGGAGACAGTGACAAGTGAGGAAGCAGACACAGCAAGTGTTGAAAAGTAGATGGGGGCTGGAGAGATGGCTCAGTGGTTAAGAACACTGCCTGCTGTTCCAGAGGTCCTGAGTTCGATTTCCAGCAGCCACAATAGTGGTTCACAATCATCTGTAATGAGATCCGATGCCCTCTTCTGGCCTGCAGGGATACATGCAGACAGAGCACTGTATACATAATAAATAAATATCTTTTTTAAAAAGTGGGTGGCACTAAGGCCAGCTGGCCTGGGTCTGAAAAAGCATGGGATAAAACCGGACTTGCTGAACATAGCAGACAATGAGGACTACTGAGAACTCAAGAACAATGGCAATGGGTTTTTGATCCTACTGCACGTACTGGCTTTGGGGGAGCCTAGGCAGTTTGGATGCTCACCTTACTAGACCTGGATGGAGGTGGGTGGTCCTTGGACTTCCCACAGGTCAGAGAACCCTGATTGCTCTTCGAGCTGATGAGGGAGGGGGACTTGATCGGGGGAGGGGGAGGGAAATGGGAGGCGGTGGCGGGGAGGAGGCAGAAATCTTTAATAAATAAATAAATTAATTAAAAAAAATAAAAAGTGGGTGGATGTCAACAGTTATGACTTGTGTGTCCCACCTGTGCTTCAGAGGGATGAGCCACAGGACACAAAGAGGAATGGTAAGTGGGAGATGAAGGTATGCAGGTGCCGCACAGGTGGTAGGGCCCTCTTTTAAAGGAAGGCCAGGAGGGGTGGAGAGCGTGCTATTACAGTTATCTATTGGGCCTTTCTTCCCTCTACTGACCACTCCACTCTGCATCTCTTCCCCACAGGCCCCTCCACACAGCGTCAGGTGCAGAATGGCCCCTCTCCTGAAGAGATGGACATCCAGAGAAGGTAACCCCGTGTCCCACAGCTTCCTGCCTGAAAGCTTCCCAGGAGTGGCAGGAGTACCCTTCAGCTAGCTGAGACATACAGCTCAGGCCAGCACTGGGGCAAAGGGAACACCTACTTAATGTCAGAGATTAAGGCTACATGTCACTAGCATGTAGACCCATACTTCCCTAAACCCCTTCTGAAGTGTACCTAGTAAGTAACCCTGTAGTGCCAGGTGTCCCTCTGATGGGGAACTAGAAAGAAGCATGTGGTCTTCTGACCATTTCTCCTGAGGCCACATCTATAGAAGCCATAGGCTCCCAAAGCCCACTCTAGTGAGGCAATCAGATCAGTCAGAGGGTCACACTGGCTTCTTCGAGATGCTTCCTGCACAGTGTGTCCCAACTTGCCAGTCCTCTTCCATCTAGGTACCTGAACCTAACACATCCTTCACCCCCTCTTTGAGACAGGGTTTCTCTGTAGCTTTGGCACCTGTCCTGGAACTCACTCTGTAGACCAGGCTGGCCTCAAACTCATAGAGATCCACCTGTCTCTGCCTCCCAAGTGCTGGGATTAAAGGCGTGCGCCATCACCGCCCGGCCACATCCCTCTCTTTACAGGAGGCAGCCCAGGGATGTGGGGAGATAGCTCAGACAGTAAAGTGCTTGCCAGGTACTAATTAGAGCCCCAGTGCTATATATATATATATAAAGTTAGATATGGCACCACCCACTTGAATCCCAGAGTTTAGGAAACAGAGATAGGCAAACCCAGGAGTTCACTGATTTGGCAAGTTCCAGTTCAGTGAGAGATCCTGTCTCCAAAAAGAAAGGAAAAAGTGGATGTTGCTAAGGAACAATATTCAGGGTAATCCTACGCACACACACACACACTAGTGTTGTGGCTCACCTGGACTCTCAGACACGGAGAAGTCAAGGCTTCTGCTGTGGTTGCTTTTCAGACAAGTGATGGAGCAGCAGCAGCACCGCCAGGAGTCTCTGGAGAGAAGAATCTCTGCCACAGGTGAGTGAGAGTCTCCTTCCTCCAGCTGCCACCCACACTGCCCCAAGTGACCCCAACTCAGATAGACCTCTCCCTACTTCTGACTGCCTAGACACAAAGTGTGGCCGTCACTTCAATTGAAGTAGGACCGAGCATAGGATTAGGAAGCCTCCTGGCCCTCCCATTGTTCAGTTCCTCCAGTAGACATGTAGGGGCACCCCTGTGTCAGGAAACTGAGAACTAGGGACATGCTATCAGCAAGGCGGACAACCGTTTCTGCCCCCAGGAAGTCATGCTTGTCCTTGTGCCATGGGTGCTAGAGACACCCAAGAGTCAGGGCCAAGGCTCGAGAGAAGTGCCAGAGCAGATTCTCAGGAGCCAAGTGGGACTTAGCACACCACAGGACGGGGTGTCAGGTGCATTGATGGGACAGGACTTTTTCATTTGCCTTGTGCTTTTGTAGCCTCATCTTACCTAACTTGCTCAATGCATTCTCAAGTTCTATCTTGCTTATGGGAAAACAGCCCCAGCTGCTTTCCAAGCACCCTGCACTCAGGTGATACTGCCCTCTCACCTGGCACCACAGCCTGCTCTGTGTTCCCCATGCACAGTCCTTGAGCAAGTCTCGTTCTAACATCATGTCAGCCCCTCCCAGCACCCTGGCACACACTGAAGTGGAGCCTACCCTGCACTCCCTCTTACCACGTTGCTCCAGCACTAGCTTCTCCTTTCTTTTCCTTCCAGACATCCCATTTTCTTTGTTCACCCCTGCTTCCCTTCACTTAACTGGATACTTCCTCTCCTGTGTGCCTACTCTTGGTAGAGCTTGCCTTGCACCACTTGCCTGTGTTTGCCTCTGTGGTTTGTTCTCTCTTCGCTAGCACCCTGAGCTGTTTTCCTCCACACACGACACAGCGCCTGACACCCAGTGGAAGTTCAGGCAGTTTTCAGTAGAGGGTGCCTGGCTAGATGCACAGGGAATGCCAACAACACTCAGCATTAATAGTCCCATGACCAAAGCCCCGGTCAGCTTCAGGACCCACGGTTATTGCTTACAATCCCCAGGGACCTAGGGTTAGTAACTTCAGTCAATGCCTAAGATAGAGCCAAGTACTTAGAATGGAAAAAGACACTGCCGAGAACTCCCCTCCCACTAGAAAAGCATTAGTGAAGCAAGAAGTTTGCTGCACTTAGGGGTGTTAAACCACTGTATGTCAGGCTAACCAGGCCCCAGATGCTGAAGAAACTGAAATAGAGAGTGACTGTAACAGAGCCAGGTTCTGCAGGGCTTTCCTGAGATGTAAACTGTTCTGTTCCTCATCTCTCTGAGGAGCAAACTGCTCTTCATTCTTCTCCAGGAACCTGAAATAAAAACAGTAGACTGGACACCAGCTAGGTGCTGGACACTGACTCCTCTCCTTTGCATTTCAGGGCCCATCCTCCCACCTGGGCATCCTTCTTCGGCAGCCAGCGCCACCCTCTCCTGTAGTGGACCTCCACCCCCACCTCCACCCCCAGTTCCACCTCCACCCACAGGGGCTACGCCCCCGCCCCCGCCTCCTCTGCCAGCTGGAGGAGCCCAGGGGGCCAGCCACGATGAGAGCTCTGCATCAGGACTAGCTGCTGCTCTGGCGGGAGCCAAGCTGAGGAGAGTGCAGCGGGTAAGAGGGTGGGCATGCCAGTCACCCTCACACATCAGCAGAGCAACTCACCCTGCCCTCACCTGTCATCAGTGAAACACTGGGCAAAGGGCTATCCCCGGGCCCAGCCAGCCCTCTGCCAGGTATTAAATAAGTAAACAGGGACAGCGCTTTGTCAGCTACAAGCTGCCTTAGTTAATAAGTACATATCTGCCTTTGCTTTTCCCATGGAACTCACTTCTCGCTCATTCAATTTGCTCCCCACCCCTGGGGCGTGTACTCTGGAATGAGTAGCATGTATGTGGTCATCAAAGAGTGGCTCTGATGCATATCTCTGACTTGAAATTTGCTTCCCTGTCTCTTGTGACCTTCTGACTTTGGCAAGGACTCAAGCCTGTGAGCCTATCTTGCCAATGCCTGGCCCTCTCTAGATTCTCATTTTCTGACCCGTGGAGTTGGGAGTGTTGGACTAGCAGCCTCACTCTTTTTTTTTTTTTTTTTTTTTTTTTTTTTTGGTTTTTCGAGACAGGGTTTCTCTGTGGCTTTGGAGCCTGTCCTGGAACTAGCTCTGTAGACCAGGCTGGTCTCGAACTCACAGAGATCCGCCTGCCTCTGCCTCCCAAGTGCTGGGATTAAAGGCGTGCGCCACCACCACCCGGCTAGCAGCCTCACTCCTAAGGTCTTTCTACATCCTGCATCCACTAGGGCTGCCCTTCCCCTCACTGTACGCTTTCTCACCCTCAGCCAGAAGATGCATCAGGAGGCTCCAGTCCTAGTGGGACTTCAAAGTCCGATGCCAACCGGGCAAGCAGCGGGGGAGGTGGAGGAGGCCTCATGGAAGAGATGAACAAACTGCTGGCCAAGAGGTAAGTCTGATGATTTCCAGAGTTTGTGTGCCTCCTGGGAAGCGACCATCCTCAGCTGATGGTCATTGCCAAGACACATTCGGGGGTAAGAAGAGCATCCCCTGCACTTGCAAGCCCAACATACATAAAACACACTCCTAAGAGCTTTAGAGAGCACTCTAGAGAATGTACCCAAGTGGATTATGTCTCAGAGCACTCAGAAGTGAAAAGGGCTTCAGATAAGAGTAGAAAAGACAATGTTTACACCTTCCCAGTGAGTGTAGTCCAAACTGAGAGGGAGGGAGTACTCTTTCACTATCTAAAAACAGGAAAAGGCCAGGGTCGCCAGCAGCCATGGAGACGCCAGGTGTGGATGGAGGCAGTTCCACATCCTACAGAAGCAAATGGGCAATGGAGAATCAGATGTGAGCGCCTATGGCTGCTGTGTGGTCAGCCCTGTCGCAGGCATTTCCCTCTAAATCTCACCAGTGCAGAGCAGAGTGACTTGGTCTCCAGTTGTCTGTCTGACAGTTTTTACAGTGTTGAGATGGAACTCATGCTAGGCAAAATGCACAGCCACTGAGGCATTCTCGGGCCAGGCTACCCTCTGTTTTTAAGAGATAAAACATGGACTTGTGGGCATCAATGGTTAGAAATGGAGTAAAGTGGCTGGGTAGACCAGTGAGGAAACCATTGTAGTCCAGGAAGAGGTGATGGTGACTGGCATAAAGTGGTTGGCAGTGGGGACAGGTCAGAGTGGGAAGAGATCTAGAGACAGAATTGACAAAACTTACTATTCCTGGTTTGTAGACCTGTCCTGAGATGAGACAGCTGCGTGAGCCCTACCACTGCAGCCAGAGGCTGCTCCTCACCACACAGCAGGCCCACTTCTCTCCTGGTGGGCCACTCACCTCAGGTTATAAGAGGCTAATCCTGTGAGGGCCTGACAGAGTTGAAGCACATTGTTGGGAAGTATGGGAGGCCTATGTCAGCCTGGGAGAGAGCCAGGTGCAGGTAACCATTGAGACCAGAAACACTGTAAATCAGAGTCCCGTAAAAGGAGTTTTCGTTCATGTGAGGAAAATGCATGTGTTTTGCATTCTTGGGGAACCTTTAGCCCCTTGGTGTTGTCCTGAACTGGGAAGGGTGTGACTAGGTTAGCTGAGGTCACAGGCAAAAGAGCAGCAAGAGAAAGTTCCCCAGCCAGTCAGCTGCAGTTCTCTCAGCTCTGACCCAAAGAGACAGACTGGGCCAGGGTACCAGTCTATCCATGAGCCATGAGTGCCTTGGGAGTATAGCCTCTCAGTAAACCCTGTCCCTGGGGACCTAGACAGGGTACAGCCAGCTTCTTTCTCCCTCAGAAGCTATGGCCACCACCAGCTGAGCTGAACAAAGAAACACCCCAACGTCTTCCTTCCTGTCCAGACTAGTTTTGAGTCTAGGTCATGGGTGAGCACAGAAACTCTTATCCTTTGGCCTTGGCTCATGTGAAGAAGGGTGCCTGATCAAGTGGCCTGTTCACATAAGCATACATCCTCCTAATCTACACAATCCACTGGGGAGCCAATTGTGGGCATGGAGGCAGCCCAGAGTTCTAGGTCACTGTGAAACCTTGGGAAGCTGATTTGTATTTTTTTTTCTCTCCAACATCTAGGAGAAAAGCAGCCTCCCAGACAGACAAGCCCGCTGACAGAAAGGAAGATGAGAGCCAAACGGTAGGCAGCATTCTACCCAGCCCGCCCACACCCTCAGGCTTACCTCCAGTTTAAGCAAATCTCCCAGAAAGATAACTGGGAACCTGATTTGAAGGCAGCTGTGAGGGAGGGACAGGGATCCAGCCAGGCTTGCATCTCCAGAGCATTCTCCTGACCAGACCCTTGGAGCCATCACTCAGGTTGAGAACCCCAGGGAGCCATAGGGCCACTATACTCCAACATATCAGGGCTGCATCAAGGGATTTGGGTACATCTGCTGAAGTCTTATGGAAGTCAGAGCAGTTTTATTTCAAATTACTTAAAATTCTAAATACTTGAGTCTGTTAAGCCCAGTGGGAGCTGAGGTCTCCACCCTGGCAGAGGATCCTAGAAACCTGGGCTCTGTCCTTGGCAGGCATATGGAGCCTGATCTGGCAGCCCAGAGTTCCCAGCCTCAACTTCTGTTTGTGGCCACAAGTTTTCTTATGTATGTGATAAGCTTTCTTAAAACAAATATATAGAATTCTACTTGGACTCCTGAGTATATACCTCAAATACAAACAGCATAAAGGCTGCACCTCACTAGCAGAACTAGAGAGAATTATAGCTACCTAGGACCAGTGTATGTTCCCCACCTACTCAGCCAGTGAGGTGGGCCTGGCGCCCCTGGACTCCAGTCTGCTCTTCTCATTGTGGTCTGTGCTACTTTGCTGGGCCTGGGCATGTGCAGTTCTCTCTGCCACCAGCTAGCTCCTCAGCCTGGACTTCTGCATGATCTTTACTCCCTACAAATGGCCTCTCAGACCCCAAGCTCTCTGCTTCTGCCATGCCCTCCATACACCTAGGGTTGCCTTGCAGACCTGCCAGGGACCAAACTGAGATCCTCACCCATTGACCTGTGTCTTGCACCCCTGGGACTTAAACCACACATGATGGAAATACAAAGGCCTGTGTGGCTAGGAGCCACAGATAGGATATTTACACGCTAGGTGTGTTAGGACCTGGTGGCCACATTTGCTTGAATCAACACTGTTTTTCTTAGGTGGTAGCTAGTACTCATCAGCCCCAGCTTCATAGCACCCTCGGGCCACAGAACCTTGAGGAGTGGATTTCACCATTGAAGCACCATTGAAACCCTTCTCAGGCCTTGTTTTTTCCACTTTTTTGGCAAAGGCAAATCTTCCTGTGTAAATCAGGTTTGGGTAGAATGCTAGGGGCCAGGAAGCTGTCTTCCTGCTCACTGTCCACAGTCTGGTGAACCTGCTGTGATGTGAGGGTTGGTTCTTCAGTGGTAGACATTTACTAATCATATCCCAGAGTCCATTTGGAAAGCAAGCTGGTGCACAGGTGTCCTGCCTTGTCCCTAAACAGCTTTCCAAACAGACTAACGAAAGGGCCCTTCTCTTCCATTTTAGGAAGATCCTAGCACCTCCCCATCCCCAGGGACCCGAGCCACCAGCCAGCCACCTAATTCCTCAGGTAAGAGGTTACCTAGCCCAACAAATGCTTGAGGTCTTAAAGCAAGTGGTCAGCTAAGCTGGCCACTTTCCTCTGTGGGCAAGCAGAGAGGGTCAAGTCTACTGCGTTCCAGATCTTCAGAGCTTCCTAAGGAGACCAAGCAGACAGCTGGGCCTGTGTGACAAGGGAACCTTGACCCTGCTCCAACTATAGGAAGGCACTAAGAGTACCATCCACAGTGGAGATGTCATGTAGGACCTGGATAGGGGCTGGGCTGCCAGGAGGTTTTGTGGCAGGGTTATTTTACAGTTCAGAGCTTCCACAAGTTACCACTTAGCCACATCCCTGCATAAGGAACTATTAAATGTCATTTTTTGTGTCTGCTGTGTAATGCCAGCTAGAGTGGTACTACAGTTAGGTCACTGCAGTGACCCTGCTCTATCAGAGACACAGCCTCCCTCTACCCGGTCACTGCAGTGACCCTGCTCTATCAGAGACACAGCCTCCCTCTACCCAGTACCACCATCAGCTGTGGCCAAGGGAACTTGAGTAGGAGAGTGTCATGAGGCTTAGCTGTGGTCCTTCAGGCTTCCACTCACAGCACACTCAATGTCGGCCTTACACTAAGCTCACACACATGGTGAGGAGAAGCAGAGGAGTCTGTTTGTCCCATCTGACAGGTAGATGTTCTTCCGAACTTATATCTGTATCATGGCTGATATCTACCATCCTTCTGGGACTTCCTGAGCTCCCTGTGTTGCAGATTCTTTGGTCGGTGTTACTGTCCTTATTTTCCTACTGTGTAGATGGCAAGTAGGAGGGGTTTCCCACGTTTAGCAGTTTTTGGCTCCCTGTGGTAAAGTTCTGCTTGAGGTCACACACCCTGTCCCAGGTATTGTTCCTATAAGCCCAGTGACCTGCCAGGTGGCTCTGTGAGGTAACCTGCCTCAGACCTGAGTTGGTCTGCAGACAAGGCTCAGGTTAGGGCAGAACAGCCTCACTGCCCCTTTGCTCAATCTCTGGGCAGTGTGTTCTGCTCAATGTAGTATATTTCCTGTGAATTGGGGCATGAGTTATAATCTAGTACAACAAAGGTTGGGCATTCCCAGTCCAAAAACCCAAAATGCTCCAAATTCTGAAGCTTTTCCAGCAAGCTTCAGGTAAACTCTGAATCTGCACATGTCTGGTCTCAGTGTCTTAGATGAGACACCCTCAGCCTGTTGCACTAGACTCAGAAAAGGGAAAGTGGTTTCCAGACTGAGGAAGGGAGCAGGCAAGACTCAATGTGAGCTGAAGTACAGTCAGATCGCAGGGAGCCTGGCCAGAGGAGCATGGAGGGGGACAAGACAGATGAGAGCGTTGGGAGGGTCCCGTCCTTCCTGTAGCTGGAGTTTCTGTTTCCCTATCAGCTGGGCCAAGCTCCATGGAGAAGACTCAAGTTTGAAGGGAACAGGAACCCTGGAGTTGGGAAACGGGGTGACAGTAGGGCTGCCTGCAGTTCCAGGGGTACCCTGGCTAAAAGTTGGCCTGAGATCAGGAGCCAGTCTTCCCAGTGGCGCTCTCCATCACCGCCTGGGCAGGTTTCTAAAGGGATGTTTAGGAGAGGGGTCACTAAGCCCTCTCAACTCTGACCCTTCATGAACTGAATTGGCAGAGGCTGGTCGAAAAC
Source organism: Microtus oregoni (assembly GCF_018167655.1). Classification (NCBI taxonomy): domain Eukaryota; kingdom Metazoa; phylum Chordata; class Mammalia; order Rodentia; family Cricetidae; genus Microtus; species Microtus oregoni. The sequence continues at coordinate 4,685,767 of NW_024543210.1, read as the reverse complement.
CCTGGGAACGGAGCAATTCGGTGGAGAAACCTGTGTCCTCATTGCTGTCCAGGTGAGCTGTTCTGGGAAGGGCCAAGAGACGATCTCATGGGTGGACTCTGGTGCTGGTTCACATGTCTGTTTCATTCCATTGCCCTAGAACCCCGTCTGTGGCTAAGAGCCCCGAAGCTAAGAGTCCCCTTCAGTCGCAGCCTCACTCTAGGTACCGACAACCCTTCCTGCCCGTGTGTTACCTGGGCTTGGGGGCCTCTCTTCCCCCTGGCCCATGACTAACACCTCTCAGCCCTGTCTCGTGTCTTGGTATTAACAACTTGCTCTGGGAAGGGTGGTCCCCTCTTTCATACCTGGGGAGAGGAAAAGCTAGAGACCCTTACAGTGGTGTAGGCTGGCTCCGTCCTCTCCTGAGAAGGGAAGGCCAAAAACCTGGAGAGGTATAACTTCCAGACGGAAAGGGAAGCAAAGCAAAGAGCCACCAATCCCTGCCAGCCAGGACAACTGTGGGGACTGCTGCACCCCAACCCAGCACCCTGCCCCTTCAGATCATTCTTGATCCCCTTCCTTTGCATTCAGCAAATGTATCCAGTTTCCTCACAAATCAACTGACCTTGTTTCCCAACCAAATGCTGGTGTGACCACAGTGTAGACTCTTGAGAGCTGTGCAGTGTGACCGCAGGGTAGACTCTTGAGAGCTGTGCAGTGTGACCACAGTGTAGACTCTTGAGAGCTGTGCAGTGTGACCGCAGGGTAGACTCTTGAGAGCTGTGCAGTGTGACCGCAGTGTAGACTCTTGAGAGCTGTGCAGTGTGACCGCAGTGTAGACTCTTGAGAGCTGTGCAGTGTGACCACAGGGTAGACTCTTGAGAGCTGTGCAGTGTGACCGCAGTGTAGACTCTTGAGAGCTGTGCAGTGTGAGCGCAGTGTAGACTCTTGAGAGCTGTGCAGTGTGACCGCAGTGTAGACTCTTGAGAGCTGTGCAGTGTGAGCGCAGTGTAGACTCTTGAGAGCTGTGCAGTGTGAGCGCAGTGTAGACTCTTGAGAGCTGTGCAGTGTGACCGCAGTGTAGACTCTTGAGAGCTGTGCAGTGTGACCGCAGTGTAGACTCTTGAGAGCTGTGCAGTGTGACCACAGTGTAGACTCTTGAGAGCTGTGCAGTGTGACCACAGTGTAGACTCTTGAGAGCTGTGCAGTGTGAGCGCAGTGTAGACTCTTGAGAGCTGTGCAGTGTGAGCGCAGTGTAGACTCTTGAGAGCTGTGCAGTGTGAGCGCAGTGTAGACTCTTGAGAGCTGTGCAGTGTGACCACAGTGTAGACTCTTGAGAGCTGTGCAGTGTGAGCGCAGTGTAGACTCTTGAGAGCTGTGCAGTGTGACCGCAGTGTAGACTCTTGAGAGCTGTGCAGTGTGAGCGCAGTGTAGACTCTTGAGAGCTGTGCAGTGTGACCGCAGTGTAGACTCTTGAGAGCTGTGCAGTGTGAGCGCAGTGTAGACTCTTGAGAGCTGTGCAGTGTGAGCGCAGTGTAGACTCTTGAGCTATACAGTGTGACCACAGTGTAGTCTCTTGAGAGCTATCCTGATCCCCAAAAACCTGTATTTGAAGGCCCCTAAGCCCACACCAGGAAATATCCTCACAGCCACCCCAAATGGAAGCAAGTGTGTCTTGTCACAAAGTAGGTGACACCAGAAGCCCTGCTTGCAGAGTGAGACAAGGTCATGAGGAGAGCAGAGCTCCAGCATAGCCCTGACAGGCATGCTCGTGGTCAGCCAGGCTGTGCACCAGAGAGAACTTTGGCTCCTAAAGAGGCTCCGGAAAAGACTGAGGGCAGGGGTAGAGGTTTAGAGAAGGCCTGGCCAAGCCTCCGTGAGAGAGAATCTGCTGCGTAGATATTTGGGAGGCGGCCTAGGATGTTTCTGAGAGGAGAAAGCAGTAGAGCACCCTTCCACCTAGAGAGTCTAGCATGAAGGAGGTGGTACCCCAGCATGGAGCTGACTGACTCCACTGCTACCAACCAGAGTTCAGCTGGAACACAAGCTCCACATGGAGGAAGACGTTATCAGTACTTTCTCTCTGGGAGACAGGAAGCACTAACACAGTCTGCCTCAGTTGCCTCCTCTGCCTAAGGCCTTTGAAGACAGAAGACTGCTCCTGTGTGGCCCCATGTCCTGACTCAGACTGGGAAATGTGGTTAAGGGACCGAGGAGACCATTAAGGGGCAGGACATTCACATCCTTTCCCAACAGCCCTGCAGTAGAAGGGCCGGGAAGCAAGTGGCACTTGGACCCTGAGCAGAGGCCGCTGACGTCTCAGGCTTCCCCAGCATGGGTCCCTACAGACCCCAGCACCCACCTCCCATACCTGCCATTCTTCTTCCAGGGTGAAGCCTGCCGGGAGTGTAAATGATGTGGGCCTGGATGCCTTAGATTTGGACCGGATGAAACAGGTGAGAGTGAGTACAGTCAGCAGGCTGGGACCATCTCTAGCCAGTGGGTCCCCTGCTTGACTGCCACAAAGGCAAGAAGCTGGCCAGTGGAAGAAAAGGGAGTCCCTGGGCACCCTGGGATTCCTCCATTAAGGTCTGAGGGGTGTTGAGAGCAGGGCTTCCCCAGGGCCTGGCTGAGGGAGAGGCCCCTGCATCCCCTAGAGCCAGCGTCTGTCCCTTCACTCTGAGATTCTGCCCAGCAGGAAATCCTGGAGGAGGTGGTTCGAGAGCTCCACAAGGTAAAAGAGGAGATCATTGATGGTGAGTGGGGGCCGCTCCAACCAGGGATGCGCTCATTGTCCTCCCAGCATCCTACACTCACCCCCATGTGTAGCTGTGGAAACTGAGGCTCAGAACAGTGAAGTGGATTACTGTAACGCACGCCTCCCTGGGGTGTGGCTTCTGTGTCTGCTATTCCTCCCAGAAGGTCACCCTGCGGAGGGAAGGAGGGGCCTTTCCTGTCCAGTCTAGAATGCCCAAACTCCTACAGCCTGCATGACTCTGCCTAGGGAGCCCCTGGCTGCAGAAGTAGGACTGTGATGTCCCCACCAGGGCCTGTAAGGAGCTGGCCCAGGCTGGAACAAAGCAGCAAAGCACAGCCTGCACCCATCCCCCACCTGTTTCCCTATCGCTGGTGCCCAGCAGTGACCTGAGCTAGAGAGACCTATGAAGTCAGAGGGACAGCTAATAGCAGGCTCCCAAGGGAAGATATGCACAGAGTCACTGCTGAGACCTGGCCGCCATTTGCTACAATAGCTACACTCCTTGGCCACAGAGACCACAGTTCTGTCCCGTTCCACCAGAGGACAGGTATGGGAGAATGTTCATGAATGCAGGGAAGGAGACATCAAAGCTGTGGAGCAGTTCACAGCCTTACTGCTGCCCCACAGTTCCAGTCTTGGGGGCTCCCTTTCTGGCACTTGGGGAAATAGCTGGGTTAGAAACCCCAAGCATAGTCCAGTTGTTTTCAAGAGAGCTGCCTGGGAAGAGGCAGACCGTGATGAGAGCCTAGCACAGTCACTGCCTGCCATTGTCATGTACCCATGTACCCATGCTCAGAACCCTCAGGAAAGCAAGTGAGCATCCTAGCGAAGATCCTATTACTTAATGGTTGGTTGCCCTCTCTGGCTGTTGACTACGGACAGGTCTGTCCACTGAGAAGGCGCCAGACGCCTGTGAAGGAAGAGGGAAAGTGTGGGGAGCTAAGAGAAGGGAGTCCAGATCTGGGGAAGAAACGGGATGAGGCAGGCAGAAGAAGGAAGAGAGATTTGGGAAGGCTTAATGGGTCTCAAACAGACAGAACAGAGTCAGCTCTGGAGGACAAAGACCAGGCCGTGGCACCAGCACAATCCATGGCTCTGTGGCCAGACACTCTTGCTATACCGCATGCACTAGGCAGATGGAACCAGCCTCCATCCTGTGTGGGGAGGGACTCAAGGGCCTCTGAGCAATGTGGGTACCCATCTGCCATACTCTAGGAATACCTGGGTCACCCCCCCCCACAGCAGCCTGAGGAAGCAAGGCATAGTCTTTGTCTTTTTCAAGTCCATATCATTAGGGGTCGAAGCCCATAAGGTCTGGGTTGTTTGCCCAAAGGTCTGTCAAAGCTGCCATGCTGGTGGGCATCTAGCCCATGTGTGGTCTCCGGCAGCCTGAGCAGGGTGCTTCCGTGCTACACTGAGCCTCCCTCTCCTGTCCTGCCCTTAGCTATCAGGCAGGAGCTAAGTGGGATCAGCACCACGTAAGATGGCGCCAGCTTTGGAGGATCGCGAGGAGCCGTGCTGGCCCCAGCACACAGCAAGCCTGCAGAAGCGTGGATGTACTTAAGTCTCAACCTGTGATACAATATTAAAATGAGGAAACAAACTTCAACTCCTGGATTTTTAGCGTATCTGACACAGAACACCGGGTCTATTCTTTTTTGTATTTTATATTTGCTTATTTAAGTGTACATTTCTTTGGTTTATAGAGAGAACACCCCAAAAATCACCTGCTTTATTAGATGGTTTCCAAGTTTTCTCCTAGGTGACACTGTTAGCTCCAGAGCTAGCAGTGAGCAGCTGGGTAGCGTGGCCTTTCCACGCCACAGAGCTGTCAGAATGCAGCTTAGCCCCAGCAGCTATGGTGTTTCCAGTCTGTCCACGCAGTGCGTGTTATGTCCACTCGATAATAAACCGTTCACTGTCCACACTCAGGCTCTGGCTTGCTCTCTCTTGTGCCGGCTCTTGGCTGCCCTGGGGCGGGGGTGCCTCTTTATAGGGAGTGCCCAGGCCAGAGCATGCAGGACTAAAGAGTTCAAGAGGGACCTCAGAGAGGAGCTGGGCTCTGTCAGAATGTTCCTGGGACCCAAGAGCGTGGCCAGGCCACCAGGTACCTCCTACGTGTGGAGCTGAGCCCAGGCCCTGCCTGTGGGGAGCCACACAGCCCTAGGATCACAGAGTGGCTTGGCTCTGAGTGTAGCACACTCCCTGAACTCAAGGATTCCATATGTGCAATCTGCCTATCGAGTGCTGGAAGTGGGCCTGGGGCTCAGGGAGGTGAGAGGAAGCTTTGCCCCCAGAGACTCCCTGCTCCCCGTGGCATTACTGGGAACAATCCATAGCAACCTAGGGAAATCCCAGCACTTAATCTTCGCTGTGGCTACGGAGATCCTCTGACCCATTCGGCCAGTAGACAGCAATGAGAGCCTTGCGACCATCCCCATGTGAGCCCCCATGGCAACCAGGACCGTAGAGCAGAGTGCCTACTGGAGTGCTCAGTGCTGAGGGCTGGGTAGGAGGGGTTGAGGTGAGATCCTTGGCACATTGCATCTCATTGGGTTCCAATGATCCTAAAAGCCAGGAATGATTTGGGGGCCTATGAGGAGATAAGAAACTGAACAACCTTGAAGGCCTGGCCACAGCCGCACACTCCACATCCTTGAGAGGTGCTCTCAGCCCTCCCTACTCCCGCCGCTCCAAAATGTCCTCAGCACGGCCTAATCACGACACCTTCAGACGTTCCCTTAGCCTCAGACCAGCCTCTGACATTAGGCGAGGTCTAGGCTCAGTCAGGGCAGTGAGTGGCGGCTGGCCTCCCTGGGATTTCCCTCAACCCCTAGAGTAACTGTGTTACTGCCCTGGCTCAAAGTCCTCACGTCTCAGAAGGTCAACTGTCACACTCTTCAGAGATACCTGTTCCTAGAGCCGCAGGGCCACTCCTAGGCATGGGGCATGGGCTATAGCACGTCCTCTTTCCCCCCACCCCTTTGGTGCTGTCCTTGGCCAAGCCTAGCTCAAGCCCCAGGTTGTAGTGGGAGCTATAAGGCTGGGCCCACTCTTATCCCTCTCTGCCAAGTGATCCTCTCTCAACACTGCTGATAGCTGCTCTGGACACCAGGACCCACCATGGTCCAGCCCCTTAGGACCAGGCCACTAACCAAGGCCACCTCTCTATTCACAGCTATGCCATCACATCAGTATTTATGCCCCACCCCCAACTATTACACACACAGAAACTGCCCAGCCAGCCATCTGACTTGGGAACCCTGTCCAGGGCTGTGGACCCCGTGCTGCCTGCCCGACCCAACCCTGCCCAGGGCTGTGGACCCCGTGCTGCCTGCCCAGCCCTATCCAAGTTCGGGATGGTTCAACAGGTCAGAGGGCCTAAAGAACTGTTCCGTGGCTTGGAGGGACCTTCTGAAGCCCATACCTTGAAGCTTTTCCACAGTGGCAGAGGCCTCAGGGACACACCTTTCCAGAGCCTGAGGGAATGAGAGACAGGCATGGAGCTGGCCTTCACCCACCTGGATTCAGGCAACATACTCTGGGGGCCCAGGTTCAGGCCAAGACTCCATCCTGCCCAAAAGAAGGACAACACATTGACTATAAAGACAAATATTAGGTTTAATCTAAGGCATAAGAACAGAGAAGGCAACTCCATGGGACCACAGGCACAGAGTATCCTGGTCAGTCAGAGGGAAGGCCAGAGAGATTAGGTAAGCCTGGTTCCCCCAACCACAGCTGCATCCCGTTGCTGGGCCAGAAGCAGCCTAGACTGCAGGAGCTGATGTAGCTAGACCAGTTCTGTGGCCCTGGCCCACAGAAGTGGGGGTAAGAGGCACTGGGCTGCACCCCTCAGGACTGCTGGCCGGCAGGGTTCACAGGCGGTCCTCTGCCAGCTTACACGTGCGCTTAACCCTGGCATAGGGTCCCATAGAGTCCTCAAATACAAAGTCCCAGAGCACCTTCACCCAGGAGTGGTGCTGCGGCAGGTGGTCGTAGTATTCGGGTGCAATCTTCCGCACCTGTGGAAAGGGGTGGGGGGGTCAAGGCTGCACCTTGGCTGGTACTCTACCACACATGCAATGAGAGCACACACGCGCGCGCGCGCACACACACACACACACACACCAGCTGCAGGTGAAGGAGGCCCCAGCAGGGAGGGCACCACAGCCCTGAGTGCCCCACCTCAACACCCACCAACTTTCTGATCCCAAAGGTCAAGGTGGGTCCATTATGGCCCTGCAGAGTTCTGAGGCCTGTACCCTGAGGTCTTGAATAACACCTTCATTCCTCACCCCAGCATCCTATGCTCTGGCAGGCTCTGGGCTTCAGCTTTCGCTGCTTCCTCACCCAACACACGTCTCCACCCCGTCTTTACCCTGACCTGATATGCCATGTCTGCCTCCTCCCCCTGGGAGTGTTCCAGCCATAGCACCCGTAGCCAAGCCACCACGGTGCTATGGAAATTACTCTGCCACCTCCCCAGGGAAGGCAGTGTTCCACATCTGAGGTGGGCCCGCCAGGCAGCCTTTTCTGCATCCCGCAGCAGGTGCGCTGTGAAAACTGCTCCTGTCAGAGGCAGCTTCTGGAGAGACGCAAGCATGACTTCTGAGATAAGCTATCCCTTTTAACCTCTGCCTCCTTCTCAAATGTCCATTTGAGTGTGACAGTCATGGCAGGTGCGGCTTCATAGGCTGCACAAGCACAGCACTGGGACCATCCAAAGTCACCCAGCCCACTGTGTGTGCACAACAGACGCACGCACACACACACACACACACACACACACACACACACACACACCTGGGCACCCAAGAAGAACATACACAAACATACTCAGGAATTTCCCGAGAACCCTCCTCCACTGCTGCTCCTTGCCACACCTGTCTAACAGCCACTGGCATTCAAGGCTCCCTGTCCCTCTCAACCTTCACCCCTACACCTCAGCCTCCCCTTCCTGTGGCTGTAACCGGTCTCCATTGGTTATAAGGACAAAACCACAGCTGTGCTGCCTGGCCATCTCCAGGCTGGAGAAGTACGCCCAAACTGTCACAAGACTGAGCAGCCACAGGCGGGAGACAAAGCGGAGTGCTTCACGTGGTGTCCACTGATAGAGAAAAGGAAGCTGAAACGGGGCGAGTGCGTGAGCAGGACACACCATCAGGTCCCATGAGCAGGGCTCCAGCAGCTGTGCACTAGCCTACGCTGCTAGCCCGCACCTGCCTTGAGAAACTCTGTCTTATCTGGATCTGCCTCTTCCATCTCCAACCCAGCACACCAGAAATGAATGACCATCCCCTTACCAACACACAGAGGAGAAGTCAATCTAGGAATGGCAGAGCCTCCCCCTTACTCCTCACTCCCCCTGTGCTGGCTCAGCCCAGGCTGAGCACTTACCAGTGGCAGGTAGCAGCCGGGGATGCTGGGAAAGTCATGGTGCTCCATGTGGTAGCCCACATTGAAGGTGATCCAGTTGAGGGGCCCGTAGTAGGAGTAAGTCTCATGGCCCTTCATGAACATATAATGCTCAGCCACAAAGTGGCCAGAGATAGGGTGTAGGCCCAGGCCCAGGAAGGATCCAGCTAGAAGGTAGACGACGGGTTTGATCCCCCAGAGGGCAAAAATGGTCAGGTCAACAGCCAGCTGCACCAGGGTATTGAGTATCTCCATACGAGTCACCGCCTTGGGGTTCACATAGAGTGGCCTCAGCGAGTAGAAGAAGGGTTGCAGGACCAGCCAGAGCAGCTTGCGGGCCGGCGTACAGAAGAACCAGCCTTCAAAGTTCGTGGGAATGTCCACGTCCAGCCCGTCGCCGCCCAGGTAACGATGGTGGTCCACATGGTACTTTTTGAAGGATGTGGCATAAGGTACGCCAATGGGTAGATTAGCGAAGATGGCAAACCAGCGGTTGCGGGAGGCAAAGTTCGTGCCAAAGGCAGTGTTGTGTGAGATGTCATGGATGGCCAGGGTCAGGGAGTGGTTGATGCAGCCACCAAAGGCATAAGCCCAGAAGAGCAGCCATCGCCAGGAGAGCCCCTTCACCAGCCAGCAGGCCAGAAACTGCACCAGCACCAGGCCCAGCACTGTCCACTTGATGTGGGGGTCTGGCCGCATCAGGGCCTTGATGGCTGGGTACTTGGCTACAGGGAAGACAAGAGTTATGAGTGACTTGGCATTCACGGAACCCTCATCCTCTTCCTGTCATCTCCCATCTCAGCCCCTAGCAGTGCCTGAAAGCATTCAAGATTCCACCCCATACCCTCAAGGGTCTTAGAGAGACATGCCATCCCTATACTTCGTGTCTTGGGAGAGTTGCAGCCTGGACTGTGGGGTACAAAGGATCTTCTACCTCTGACCACCTTTGGGAGGAGGCTGGCAGACTTCTCAGGGTGCAGGAATTTGTCACCAGCCTAAATAAAGTGCAGGTGTCACAACAGGTCACAGAAACCAAAGTAGCATTAGAGCCACAAGCCTTCTAGCTCCCAGTGTTCCAGTAAACACATGTCCGTGTCATGTATGACTTGGTACTTGGGCATGGTCAAAGAGGGATGATGTGGACTGGCCATTCCCAAACTTGTCAGGCGCTCAGAGTGGCGAGGCACAGCTTGGGAGGCAGTCCCTAAAATAAACAAGCACTGTAGAGAAGCTAACAAAATGTCACCTGTCTCTTCGGGGCAGCAAGCGTCCATCCTTGCATAGTTTGTGCTGTTTTGTGTTTTGTTTTCTAGAAAAGGGGCAAATGGTACGTGTGGAAGTTACCCAGGTCAGGAAGGGCCATGAGGGAAAGGCAGGCAGAGTGGTGACATGTTTAGGTGCTGGCACCTAGAGACTAAGGTTGGGGCAAGATCAGGAGACAGCAGGATCTGGTCAAACATCAAGCGCTGCATCCAGGAACAGAGGGTCATCAAAAGCTCAGGGTGACAGATACCCCCAGGTCTGCTCTGTTCCTTGGCTTCCTGGACAAGGGCAGACATTCCAGAGATGGGGCCAGCACTGTCCTACAGATGGAGAAACTTCGCCAGCCAGGCAGGATCTTATTCTAGGGCACCTCAGTTAAATAGCATCAGTCCTCAGCATCAGCACCACTCTGAGCAGACAGTGGCCTCAGCTTGCCTTACCTAGGGCTGGCCTGTAGGATCATAGCAGGGGCTGCAGCCTTGACTGGGATGGGCAAGGCCATGTCGACAGCAGTGATGCTATATAATGCCTCCAGCTTGCAAACCCAAAGGGGCAGGGTCGGAGGAGCTGTTCAGTTGCCTTGGGTTCATTCCCAGCATTGCATGAGCAAAGTGTGCCAACATACACAGCTATAATCCTAGCACGTGGGGGTGGAGGCAGGAGGATCAGAGTTACATACACCTATAATCCTAACACATGGGGTTGGAGGCAGGAGGATCAGAGTTCAAGATATCTCTCAGCTATATGAGTTTGAGGTAGTCTGGACTGCATGAGACCATGTATAAATAAGCAAATAGGCAAATTGTATATATGTTTTACCACAAGAAAAGAATGTTCAGTTAGACAGTGTTGGCTCATGCCTTTTATCTCGGCATTCAGGAGGCAGAAGCAGGAAGATCTCTGAGTTTGGTCTACAGAGCATGTTTTAGGACAGCCAGGGAAACAGAGAAACCCTGTTTTAACCCCCCCCCCCAAAAAAAAAAAGAAAAGAAAAAAAAGAAAGGGAGAGAGAACATTAGGCCGGGAGACACACAGAATCACACCTCTGGTCCCAGGCACAGGGGCTGAGGAAGAAGGGTGGCTGGAACTCGGGAGCTCCAGACCACCTGACAAAGCAAGACACACAGAAGTCCCACTGTTACCGAATTCCAGCTCCCAATACCTCTCCTGAGCAATCTGGCATGGCCCTGAGATAAGGCCTTGCTAGCCCCCTGAGGGATTTCAGGGGCAAGCTAAGGCAGGCTGACAGAGGCCACTTGTCAAGGTTCGTGGTGGCATGTGGTGTGATGTCGTGGGCATGTCCCATCAGGGCATTAAATGTTTCCAATTTCAACCCTGCCCACAGTTACGGGGGAGGCCATTTAGCACCAGTGGTAAGCAGAACAATACACCCCCCCCAAAAATGCCCACATGCTAACACTAGAGCTGCACATACGATTAAAGCCATGGCAAGGCTCCCCAGGTAATGCAAGAGCCAAGCTGGGAGCCAAGGGCTAAATGAGGCACGAGGAGAAGCCGCCTGTCTTGGAACACAGGAGGCCCGGTGAGGAAGGTGGGGGACTCCAGAAGCCAGGAAAGACCATGGAACCTGCTCCCCCGTGGAACTTCAGAAGGAATACAACTCTGCTGATGTGAATTTCTGCCCAGTGAAAACTAGGCCAGAATGCTAATGTCCAGAGCAAAAGATACTATGAAGTTGCATACACCCAACACGGTGACTCCATTCAGGGCCTCCTCCTCCCAGCCTTGGGACAGAGGCCAGCCAAGTGTGGCCTGTCTCTGAGGGCCCTGCTCCTCACCAGTCCTGGCAGGATGGCTCCTCCCTCTGGACTCAGCAGGGATTTGGCTCTGAGCACACAGGACAGACAGATATGTGAGCCATACTCTGGCCTTCCCCTGGAGGGACTGATGTCCCTGCTGCTACCTGGGGAGTTGGAGGGTAGGGGGACAGATGCAGAGCCAGGGTCCGAAGGACACCACCGGGGAGAGCCTCAGTGCTGCAGGAAAACGGAGAGGAACCCAGGACCATGCGGAAGGCATCATGTCTTGATGACAGAATAGGGACATCTGCAGGATGACATCAGGAAAATCACATGCAAAGTGTCTTCATCTGTGCATGCCACCAGCTTCCCAGTCCCCCGTGAATGGCTTCTGTGTACCTGCCTCACCCACGCAGCCTCCCTAGGCAGCAGCCAGCCTCCCTCTCTCCTGCTCAGCAACCCACTAGCTCCAGCTAAGGACGTCCAAAAGGCAGCTGCCCTTGCTTCCCCTTGGAAGGAAGCCAAGCATCAGCGCAAGAGGGTGGGTCCAGCCACACCTGTGTCAGGTGAGCCCCAACCAGGTGAACTCCAAGGCAGTGGGGCCCAGGCCCAAGCTCAGATATAGACTAGCACATGCAGGGCACACCTGAGCACACAGCCTAGCAGAGGCTAGCCCATGCAGGACACACCTGAGCATACAGCCTAGCAGAGGCTAGCCCATGCAGGACACACCTGAGCACACAGCCTAGCAGAGGCTAGCCCATGCAGGACACACCTGAGCACACAGCCTAGCAGAGGCTAGCCCATGCAGGACACACCTGAGCACACAGCCTAGCAGAGGCTATCCCATGCAGGACACACCTGAGCACACAGCCTAGCAGAGGCTAGCCCATGCAGGACACACCTGAGCACACAGCCTAGCAGAGGCTAGCTCATGCAGGGCACACCTGAGCACACAGCCTAGCAGAGGGGACTGTGGGCCTGCTCTGGCTGGCTCTGTGTGTCAACTTGAAACAATCTAGAGTCATCTGAGGAAGGAGCCTCAGTTGAGGAAATGACTCCCTGAGATCCAGGTGTAAGGCATTTTCTCATTTAGTGATCAATGGGGAAAAGCCCAGCCCATGGTGGGTGGTGCCATCCCTGGGTTATTGGTTCTGGTTTCTATAAGAAGGTGGGCTGAGCAAGGCAGGGGAAGAAAGCTAGTCAAGAGTACCTCTCCATGGCCTCTGCATCAGCTCCTGCCTCCAGAATCCTGCCCTGAATCCTTCGGTGATGAACAGCAATGCTGAAGTTTAGACCTAATAAATAAACCCTTTCTTCCCCAACTTGCCTTTTGGTCACAATGTTTCATTGCATCAGTAGAAACCTAACTAAGACAAATTGGTACCGGAAGTGGGGTATTGCTGCGACAGTCCTGACCATGTTTGTGGGGAGGATTGTAGAAAGACTTTGGAATTCGGGTCTAGATGAGCCGTTGAGAGTGAAGAGCTCTGTGGGGTGCTCTGTGGAACTTGGAAGATGAGAACATTGAGAGCAGCACAGAAGATGGAGGCCTGGCTTGAGAAGTCAGAGGGAAGTTTAAAGACTCGATCAGGGCCATTTGCTATTCTGAATTAAGATTCTGTGGCTCTGGTTAGCTGGGGCTGAAGAATTAGCTCTGATCAACAAGATACCAAAACTTTGCTTTTCTGGGATACGTGATGCTCGTCGGCTGGAACTAGGAAATTCGCAGCAATGAAGAAGAGACCAGCATCACTGAGGTGAAATCTTCTGGGAACTGTTTCCTGAGATCACAGTGAGGTTGTGTTTCACAGGTGGCCAGTGTTGTACCTCGTGCTGGCCGCCACACTTGGTCATGTGTAAGAGCCACCCAGGTGACAATGGTTTTGAAGGCATGAAGGGGTCATGGAGAGCAGCTGGGCTCGGCACTGTGAGAGGCCAGAAGACACCGTTGGTGAAGGTGCAGCCTCAGTGGCAATTGAAAGTCCAGGACGGAAGGGGCCATGCAGAGAAGCTGAGGCTTGGCACCTTGGAGAGAGCCTGTGGGAGGCTATTGGTGAAAGTACATCCCGGTTGCAGCCTAAGACCCCAGCGTTTTGGAGATGCCAGCACTGTAGGATGACCACCAAGAGCAGCAGCAGCGGTGGAGTGGGACCAGCGGGAGCCTGGACACCGAGCTGTGTGTGCTGCGGAGGGCAGAGCTGGAGAAGCGACCCAAGCCATCTGTGGGAGTCCAGAAGATAGTGAGTGGGTCCCAGATCATTGGTTGGTCCCTCTTGAAGGTGGTACTTACTTTTGATTTTTAAGGGAGCCCACAGATGAAAGACTTGAACTTTTCAAAGAAACTTGACTGAAATTTTAAAGGATAAATTTGTAAAGACTGTGGGACTTCCAAAATTATTTATGATTTTAGCGTGAGATCTTGGGGATGAGTAAGAAAGGAAGAGATGTGGCTTACTAGTAGGTATGTCTGTGTGTCAGGTTGAGAAGGGGTCCGTTGACTGGCTGGATTTGCATGTCAACTTGATACAAGCTAGAATCCCCAGAGAAAGTCTCAGTTGAGGAATGTGTCCACGAGATCCAGGTGTAAGGCATTTTCTCCCTTAATGATCAGTGGGGTGGGGGGCAGCCCATGGTGGGTGGTGCTTTCCCTGGACTGGTGGTCCTGGGTTCTATAAGAAATCAGGCCGAGCAAGTCAGGGGAAGCAAGCCAGTAAGCTGCTCCCCTCCATGGCCTCTTCATCAGCTCCTGCCTCCAGGATCCTACCCTGTGTGAGCTCCTGTCCTGACTCCCTTCAGTGATGAACAGTGACGTGGAAGTTAAGCCTAATAAACCCTGTCCTCCCTAACCTGCTCTTTGGTCATGGTGTTTCATCGCAACAATGGAAACCCTAAGGCAGGGGTGCTTGCTCAATGACCCCTTCCCTCTGCCCAGGCCCTCTGCAAGAGTGCCCCTACTCCCAGCGCCAACAGCTCCCAATGAATAACTCAGCCCCACCCTGGAGTCCTAGCTGTCCCTCCTCTGCCTCAGTTCCCTCCCATAGAGGAGAAACATAACACATGGAAGGACAGTGTGTCCCCTCCCCACCCCATCCTGAACTCCCTAAGCTGCCTCTTGACAGACCCTGAGCGGTCCACACTGCTGCTGAGCCCCTCCGTCCAATGGGCACGCCACTTAAGTCCTCTCTTGGTGGACACGGGCAGTATCCAGTCTCTAGCCCACTGAGCCTCTAGCCTGGATGCCCTATGCATATCTCAAGAGTTCTCAACTCTGCCACATGCCTGGAGCCCAGCCCTGGCAGCCAGCTAGAACTCCACAGTCAAGCACCCTCAGACTCAAGCCAGTGCCCCCCTCTCTTGGGCTGCCTTCTCCACCCCACTTCTGGTGTGCCTTCCATGACAGCCTACTAAACTAGAGGCACATGGAGGTGGCATCTGCCCTAGGGGCACATGGCCACTGGGTCTAAGGAGGCCTGACCTAAATGCTCCAGATTTGCCAGTACATGTGCTAGTCACTTGTTCTTAAGGACCCAGAGCCTATGGTAACAACCCCATCCACAAGACACACTCCTTGTCGTCGTCTTCTTCTTCTTCTTCTTCTTCTTCTTTTTCTTCTTCTTCTTCTTCCTCTTCCTCTCCCTCTCCCTCTCCCTCTCCCTCTCCCTCTCTCTCTCTCTCTCTCTCTCTCGTTTTTAGAAACAGGGTTTCTTTGTGTAGCCTTGGCTGTCCTGGAAATTGCTCTGTAGAGCAGGCTGGCCTTGAACTCACAGAGATCCACCTGCCTCTGCCTCCTGAGTTCTAGGATTAAAGGTGAGCGCCACCACTGCCTGGCCACAGACACTCTTAACCTGTACCTTTGAGGACACCTCCTGGTTTGTCAACTGTGTCATCAGGGACAGAGTCAAGAGCTGGGCAGGAGAGCAGCAGAGAGGGCCTGTCAGCTGCAGGCCACTCCAGCACCCCCTCCCTATTGATCCATGGACCTCCCCCCTCTCTTTGATCTACAATGGGGTCCCACCAGTAAGACCTATCATCACTTCCGTTCTATAACCATCATACCCCTCCCAGCCGGCATCAACACCACCCAGGACAGGATTCTCCCACCCCTTTCCAGGGAAGCTAATGAAGGCACAAGACTACTAGTCTGGCTACAGGGGAGTGATCTTGTCTCCTGGGTCATGGGATCCTTCAGCAGTTCAGCCTCTCTCCTCCCGCCACCAAACCGCTTAGTGATGATGATGCCCCCTAGTGACCATAGGCAGAAGTACCATCATCTCTCCATAGCTGACCAGCCTCTCATCCAAGCACCCGAAGCTTTCTAGAACTTCATCCCAGCTCCACCTCAGACTGCAAGGATGACTCCCCACTACTTTGATCTGTCCTCTGGCCCTGCCCTAGCACGTTGGAGTCCCCTGGGAGAATTGGACAGTATTAACAGTGGTCTGGGGCGCCTTCCTGAGTCTCACATCTGTCTCCTCACTCACCCACTTGTTAGACCTGGGTCTGCATGCCGGTCTCTGGGGATCCCCAGCTGATAAATTGTGGAACTTTGAATCAGGGACAGGCATGTGAGCTCATACAGGGCACATAGTGTGCCCTGGCTATGGTGCTGTAACAGGCCAAACAGTGGGATGGACTCTTGAACTGAAATTTACCCACTGAAGGTACCAGGGTAGCTGCTGGTGGGAATGGCCTCAGACCCTAAGAAGTGTTTGAGGTAACAGAAGTATGGTCAGATTGGGTCATGTTGCAAACTAAAGACACCTGCAGTGTGGCCTTAAAATGAAGCCCTTGCATGACATGCTAATATACCTCCATAAGGTTGCTAAAAACGAAAGCAGGAACACGGCATTAAGACAGACTAAGTGGGGCTGCAGAGATGGCTCAGAGGTTAAGAGCATTGCCTGCTCTTCCAAAGGTCCTGAGTTCAATTCCCAGCAACCACATGGTGGCTCACAACCATCTGTAATGGGGTCTGGTGCCCTCTTCTGGCCAGCAGGCATACACACAGACAGAATATTGTATACAAAATAAATAAATAAATATTAAAAAAAAAAAAGGACAGACTAAGTGCAGCATTCCGGAACGTGTGAGCCAGGCTGGCAAGGTGTGTTGGGGACAGAGACAGTGCTCTATCTGAGCAGAACCCAGGCAGCCCCAACTCAGATCCCCACATGATTGGTTAGGAAGTGAGGCCTTGGGGTGATTAAATCACAAGATGGGTCCCTTATAATGGGACAGTAGACCAGAGTGCTCCCTCACACAGAAGACCAGCATTCTCCCTCGCCTCTCAGCTGCACGAGGCCATGATAAGAACATGGAACTGACCTTCACCAGACCAGGCACCTGGCACCCAGGCTGATCCTGGTGGCCTTTGGCTAGGGGTGGCTATGGTGTAGAGGGTCGGTTGCTTCCGCTTTCCCTAAGTCCCCAGAATCACTGGGCACCAGACACAACTGAGCATTGAGTGGGAAAGTCTGGTGCAGAGTTACACCTGGGGACAAAGGTAGAGGGTGTGGAATCCCCAAAGGGAGCAAGGGAAGGAAGTTGGCAGGGGAGGGGCATGTGGGCCAACTCCAGGGTTCCCGGGCACAGGAAGCAGAGTGGGAATCTCTTCCCCAGCTCTACCTCAGAGATGCACCCAGGAAAGTGGGTGCCAGCCACAGTGAAAACCATTGCCGAAATTGGTAAATGCCTCAACTCAGGGCTTTTAGTTCCTTCCAGAGAGCCAGTGGCTTCACATTTACCATACGCCGCATGCACACATGCATGTATGTGACCGTGCATTCGTGTACACGCCTGGGCATGTGCTGCCGGGTTATTTCTTTAGAATACTTGAAGCTAAGACATGGCGAAAGCACATGAAGTCAGTTGATGAAAAGGGAAGGAAAAGAAGACTATCTGGAACTCAGCAGATCTCTGAGTTTGACGCCAGCCTGGCCTACAGGGTTCCAGAAAAGCTGGGACTACATAGAGGAACCCTGTCTTGAAAAGCCAAAAAAGAAGGAGGAGGAGGAGGAGGAGGAGGAGGAGGAGGAGGAGGAGGAGGGGGAGGGGGAGGAGGGGAGAAGGGGAAGGGGAAGGGGAAGGAGGAGGAGGAGGAGGAGAAGGAGAAGGAGAAGGAGAAGAAGAAGAAGAAGAAGAAGAAGAAGAAGAAGAAGAAGAAGAAGAAGAAAGAAGAAGAAGAAGCAGCTGGGGACGGCAGGAGGGTCCTGGTGTCGGCCCAGCATGTGCCAGGTCCTGAGCTCCACCCTTAGTGCCACAAAAATAAACAACCAGAACCAGCACAGAACAATCCTTACAGAGGCCGGAAAGTTGCCTGGACCTCTCAGATTGGGGAGGAGGCAAAATACAGAGACAAGTAGCAGGGTCAATGTCTGGTTATCCCTGCTAGACCAGAGCAGAGGCCAGAGTTTAGCAACAGAAGGTGTAACAGGGAACAACATGACCGCTAACTCCTGCACTGCTGGGGACCAGCTCCCCACATCCCATTTTTCCATTTCTGCTTGGTGCAACATTATAAACGCCTGCCCAGCAGCACACTGCCCCTGACCACAAAACCATGGTCCTATAGCTGGGGGTAAAAAAAACCAAGCCCCCGAGGAGACCCTGGCACTAAAGGCAGCCACAGAGCTGGGCAGGAAGGCAGGCAGACCCCTCTCCTATAATCTCAGACCCTGCCTGGCAGAGAAAGTTACAGACTCAACCAGATCCCTGAAGAGCCTAGCAAGAGGCAGGCTTACAGCCAGCCACCCTGCAGTCTACATGTCCCTGGCCGGGTGATCAGGGCCTCACCTTCCCCTGGCAGCTCGCTCTGTGCCCTAGACTCTCAGGCGGCATTTAGGTCTTCTGATCCTCCCAAAGGCCATCGCCAGTGAGAGAAGTTTCAGCCAAACCTTTCCTAAGCAAACAATCCAACAACTGACTTTTATTTCCTGGTTTCCCGTGTGTGTGTGTGTGTGTGTGTGTGTGTGTGTGTGTGTACCTTGCTTTCATATTTTCTTAAAAAAAGCAAACAAAACTACAAAGCTATTTATCTTCAAAAAAACAAACCCAAGCTTGTGTGGCCATAGCTCAGTGTGTAATGGGTCAGCTTCCTGCCTGCCCTGGCCTGAGAGGCACATTCTTGGATGCTGCCATGAATCCTATTTTCTTAGGACTCCGTGCCAGGAGGGCATGTTCTCATCCTAGGTAGCAGCAGAGGTGGACTTTGGTCTTATCGCAGAACACCTGAAGCCAACCCTTAGCAATGACTTCCTGAGACCTGACTGGGAGATTCCGATCTTAACCAACACCTACAGGCTCCGTGCTCGACGTAGCCACCAGTCAGTCAGTGAATTACAACTGGACTTGAGCAACCCAGGCCTCGGCAGCTCCTGCACTGTTCGGCTCCTCCTCTCTGACTGGCACTTAGAAAAGAGTTATGTTCAGGATCCACCCCGAGGCTGGGAGGGAAGGAGAAATGGGTGGGGCTTCTTGTACTCTGTCCTCAGTGAGTCCCCAGCCCTTTCTGGAGGAGGTTGCCACCCATGTCTGTGGGGATCCTGGCCTTCATGAATCCTTCACACATCACCTCCCGAGTCTGAACAGCAACTTCGTAAGGAAGGCTTTCCCTTCAGCCTTCCTGCTCGGCCAAGCTGCAGCTTCCTCGTCTGAACACTGACTCACCCCTAAGTCACAAGTGACTCTTGGAATCGGGGCCATGGGATCAGCCTTTCTACCAGTCACTAAATTGCGGCTGCAGAGCCCAGAGCTTGAGCAATGGAGCTGGGGAAGCAGAGCCTAGAGAGAGCCTTCACCTGATTGGCCGGGACCATCAGAGCAGCTGGTGGGGTGGGGTGGGGTGGGGAACTTCCTTGATGAGGGAACACTGAACCATACTGATCAATGCAGGAAATCCAGAGCCCAAGCAGATTAAAGAACACACATCCCAAGTCACCGGCACAAACTGGGCAGGGAACAGGAAGTCACAGTCCCTACAGCAGGGGCATGAATGTAACTCCCTGAAGATGACAGTTCTCTTGCTATGCCTGACCAGAGTGTCCCCATCAACTCCCCACAGCTCCTGTGCTGTCCCCATTTCCCCACCAATCTTTCTAGGAAATCTGGATATGTCCCAGGGCCCATGGTTCTCTGGTTAGAGACATTTAGGGCTGGGCTGCGGCTTGGCTGGTGGTGTTTGTTGTTTAGTGTGTGCAAAGCCCTCGGTTGATTCCCCAGCACCCCATAAATGCTGGATGTGGTGATGAGTGCCTGTAATCCCAGTCCTAGGAAGGCTGGGAAGAGAGGACCACAAATCTGAAGCCCACTCGTTCATATGGGAGGGAGGGAGGTCCTTGTCATGTCCCTTATTGGCGCTGGTCCCTCAGGAAGCCTGCCTCACCCTCCACTACTGTACCAGGGAGAGCAACCCCTGGGGACAGGGATACGGGAGTACGTTGTTACAGGTGCAGTCACCTGGACTCCATGAGCACCTGTGGGCAGGGACACACAGAGACACACCCTATATGTGTCTCTGCTCACAGATCTTCTCTACCTAAGGCCAGGTGCCCAGAGAATTGAGGAAGAGAAGCTGGGGGGCCAGGGGAAAGGCTGAGGAGGCCCCTACTCCCCTACTCCCCCCCCCCCAGCACAATGGAACACCTAGACCAACGCACCTGCCCTCCTCTGGTGGCGGTAGTGCCTGCTAAGTTCCCACAAGCAGAGAGCATGGCTTACCCAGACATATAGGAGACAACCACAAGACACAAACCCACAGGACAATTGCCAGACCCTGATCCCCTAACTGCAGCAACAGCGGGTCAAGTGCACCCTGAGTTTAAAAGTAAGACAGAAGCTTTCACTATTAAGGGCAGATCAGGAAGACGCCAACAACAAAAACTCTAGGAAAAAGACCCATCAGATCGAGACCTGGCTGAAGACAACCTAAAGACCTGGACCCCAGCCCGGATACCATCGGCAAGGAAAACGGAAGCCGACAGTTGAATAACCTCGAGTTAAACCCACAGCCAATCCGATGAAGCAGAAGGGTTAACAGATGCTAGGGCGCCAAAGTGAGGTGGGGGGCGGGGGGAAGGAGCGCTGCAAGGAGCGTTCTGGGCCCAAGGAGGTTTGGGACGTCGGAGGAAGGAGCTCTTGTCATGCACCCTCCACCTACGGAGCCCGAGACTCCTGCCCTTCTCGTGGAATCCGCAGGACCGGGCCTACCCCGGGACGTCTGCGGCGGGAAAGCCGCGATCCTCTGGTAGGACCCTCGAGTTCTACCGCTTCCTGAGAAGGTGTCCTGCACATTCCCGGTGGGTGGGCTTGGCCGCTGCGCTAGGGAGTCAGAGCACAGCAGGTGCCTACTGGTTGCTGCTGAAGAACCCACGGTTCAGCGCGTACTAAGCAGTTCTCCCACTGTCCGCCCATCCCGCAGCGGCCATCGGGTCCCCAGTTATGGTCGCACGCGCTCACCGAGCATCTCCTTGCGCCGCTGCGTGTGCGGCTGGTCGCTGTAGACCCACTCGAAGTCGCTGCGGCCCGCGCTGTTGCCCATGGTGGCGACACTGGGGCCCCGAGCGCGCTCCGCTCTGCTGAGTTCTGCTCACCTGTCGCAGGGTGCCCGCTCCGGGCAGGGACCTAAGGACCCGGGAGGAGGCGGGGTAGGGGGCGGGGCCGAGACTTAAGCGCCTCGTGGGCGGACCTGGGCGGGTGGCGGTGGTTCCCCGAAACCCAAGAGGTCTGGGTTGGGAGATGCGACCGTGCCCGCACCCTGGCTCCTGGACGCCTGGAGTCCTTGAATCCTTGACCGCTTGGCGACGGCCACTGCCACTTTCAGGCTGTGTGCTCCAGTGCGCACCTGTCCCCATGCCCGGCCGGTCTCACCGCGGAGCGCAGTACACTCTGTGTTCTAGATTTTAGGGCATTTGGGTCTTCTGATCCCAGCATCACGGAGGAGTAAGTGGAAACAAATGTTGGGGGACATGGAACTGGTAAGAGGTACCCGGAAGCAAGGACCTTGGGACAGGCAGGCCCCAGTAATGTCTTCCCCTGCTTGTCCCTTTCATGCACGCACGCAGGCACGCACGCACTCACCACTCACGGCAGAGGGACATTAAAGACACAACAAAAGCATGGCAGTGAGTCAAACATGAGGAATACAGGTTCAGAGATGATTCCGGGTGAGCTGTGCCATGGCACAGGTTGGCTTTGGAGCAGTTTTGCACTGGACCTTGTAGGACGAATAGGTGGTCAACAGCAAGAGAAAAGGGAACAGCATTGATGGTTAAGGGAACAGCAGTGCAAAGTCTGAGGTGAAATGAGCAGACTCAGACTTGGGTCTGTGGGGCGACAGAGGTCTCATCTGCTCTCCACCTGCTTCTGGTGTTCCAGGGGTTCAGAACCTGGCCTCCCCGTGGCCCTGTCTGTTCTAGCAGCCACGGCCACCACAGGCAGGCATGGGATGGAGAGTGTCCTCTTCTTCCTGAGGCCCAGGCCCATGGACCACTCTCAGCGCTGGCTGGAGCTGAGGAGGACTTTGACGATATCTGGGTGGAGAAGGGCACCAAGGACGGTTCCACAGTCCAGTAGGGAAGACACTCAGTCAGACGCTGTCCCCACTGCTGTGTAGATCATGGCCTGTGCCACAGAGCCAGAGTGATTGCTGCCACATCAAGAAGAACCCTCAGCTGCCATCCCACCAGCTGCCAGAACCAGGCAGATGGGAAGGCCTTTCTTGCGGGGAGGGGGCAGGAATACAGGGGGACCTTTACCAGGACTCAACCCTCAACCTCTGGTCTGGCCTGGAAAGCCACCAAGGTAAAAGCACTTGTCACGTGTTGACCTCCGTGTTGATTGCTGTAATCTTTCGTCTTGATGCTTGCACCTGGGCTCCTGACATTCCGGTCACCTCATACCAACATCCTCAGGCCCAAGCCAGGGGCTAGAAAACATACTCTTCGCTCAAGATACCAACTGCCCAGGGAAAAGGAAGCCAGAGTACTCGGTTCACAGAGGAGACAATGGAGTTCAAAGAGGACTGAGATATCCAGGCATAGCCGGACACACCAGCAACCCTTGTCCTCAGGATGCTGAGGCAGAAGACTTGCAAGGATGTGTATCTCTGATGTCTCCATGAGTAACTCTTGTCACACATAGAGCAGGGGTTCTGTAGGATTGCAAAGGAGCTGAAGCTATGGCCAAACCCCACAGTAGCATGTGCATCCTCGCAGAGTCTGACAGGATGCTGGTGTGAGCAGACATGTGACTCCACAGCACCCAATCACGTGCCGTGAGTCACACTCCCCACAGCAGTAATACCAGGCTGTGCATTCACTGCGTTTCACGGCGTCATTTCTCAGGGTGTTCCCTGAGCTTCTTAAACAACAGATCACCAAGGCTGTCAGCGTGCCTCGGGCTAGAACCGCCACCTAGCATCACGAGGCGCCAGTTCCATTCACCCCACTGTAAACACGGTAAGGTAGTATACGTCTGCTGTGCCCTGTATCACTGCATTGTCTCTAGTGTACCGTTTAATCTTGTTTTGTGCACGGTGGCATCAGGAGCAACAGGCAACAATACATAGAGGTTAGAGGCCAGGAGCTATAGGGTTGTGTAAATACGTTATTACATTATCCTGTTAGCGCAATGGCTAAATTCCCTAACCATGAGTATTATGAAACATTTCCTCACTGTCAAGACACACACACAAACACACACACAATATATATATGCATAATATATTCATAGTCATATACTATATGCATAATCATATATATGATCATGCAATTATGTGTATCTTTATATTAGACAAGCTACTGAGTCCCTGGCAAGTTGGTAAGCAGAACTCTCATGGCCTGGCAGTAGGAGGAAGCTTGAATGTCAGTTACTTCAGAGAGCACTTGACATCCATCACGTCCCTAGGCTTGGGAGCAGCCTGTGGTTTCTGCCTGCTGGTTTCTTCTTGGGACCTGGTTATGGTCTTTTATATCTGGTTCTGGTATCAGGAGTTGTCTGAGGACTCAGGGACTGTCCTTTGGTGACAAAAACCAGGCCAGAACTCATCATTATCAAACCCCCTGCCCTCAGTGCCAATAACCTGCCTCACGGCCAGGACCCAGAGTCAGTGACCTCTAAGGGAAGTCGTTCAAACAAAGAAAGGCAGCCCTCCAGAAAGGGGTGGAATGGGTTTGAGGGGGAAGCAGAATTGTATGGAGGGTGGGGAACAACACAGCCTTCCAAGAGCCCGGCGTGACACAGAGTGCTGGAATCTCAGGACTCGGGAGTTAGAGCCAGGGGACAAATTCAAGAGCAGCTTTGTAGTAAGTCTCAAAAAAAATTGATAACACTCCCCAAGGTGCGTCGTGTTTGAAAACAAAAACCAAAGTTGGTAATGCGTCTCAGTGACAAGGCCTGGTTCCATCTCCACACAAAGTAAGTATTAAAAATCAAGCAATCAATTAATAACATACATCAGCTAAAAATGATTCTAGAACATCACTCTGGCCAACCAGAATTCCCTGCTCTCTGATTCTTGGTCATCCCAGATGGGAGGAGTCCTAGCAAGAGGGTCCTGCACCCTGAATGCCAGCATGCCTATCCCATCGTGATGGACAGCACCCCCAAAATGAATCCAAACAGATCCTTCCTCCTATAGTGGCTTTCAGGTATTTGGTCAGAACTCTGTGAAAAACAACTAGGCAGTGTCTCCTGGGAAGGTTCCTCAGCTACTTATTAACTCAGGTGCACTTAGCCCGACAGTATTGGAAAAGAATTCTTGGCTGGGTGAGTAAGGTGATCAATGGAATTTGAGCTCGAGAAGTTTTGTATCTAGATAACGATGGGCACTGTGTATACTCTCAGCGGAAGGTCATTGCTCCTTTGCTCTCTATACTTTGAGACAGGCTGCCTTGCTGAACCCCCAGCTTGCTGATTTAGCAGTCCAAGCTGGCAGCTTAATCTGGGGAGCTTCCGTCTCCTCGCCCCAAGTGCTGGCACTGCAGGGGGACCACAATGCCAAGCTGGAATCCAAAATCTATTACCATAACTATTACTACTATAGTTACGAGTGTGTATGTGACGGGGGAGGTGCATGCCCCATAGGCATGAAGGGGATGGAGGAAAACTGTGATATGGTGTGGTGCTTTGAATGAGAAATGTTCCCCATAGACGCCAGTATTGAGTCCCAGTCAGTGGTACTGTCTGGAGAGGTTTGGAAGGTGTGGCTTGGAGAGGGGTGGGCTTTGAGAGTTCACAGCATCTCCCTGCTTCCTGTTTGCTCTCTGCTTGGGGCTTCCCACTCCCGCAGCCTTGCCTGCCTCTTGCTGCTGGCCTCCCTGCCAGGCTGGACCATTGCCCTTCCTTCTGAACGTTTCCTTGATCATGGTGTTTCTCACAGCCCAGAAAGTAACTAGGGCGAGCAGGTTCTCTCCCCCATCTTCTTCATGGGTTCTAGAGATGGACCCCAGGCTTGTGTGTCAAGGGCTTTAGCACTGAGCTCTCTCCCTGCCTTCTGCTATTTGTTTTGGTTGCTAATACAGGGTTTTTGGTAATGCAGGCTAGCCTCAGTCTCTCTGTGTAGCCAGGGGTGGCTTTGAACTCCTGATCCTCCTTCCATATTCCAAATACTGTTACTAGACTGTCTTGAAAGTGTACGTGTGAAGATTTTTGAAAAAGAACCTTTAGGGCTAGAGGTCAGTGAAAAGTTTCAGTACCGGAATAAGCCTCTCTCCCTACACAGTAATCCGAATCAGACCAAATCAAATCGAATTAGAAAAAGCACAGGTTTAATGGATACCAACATTCCTGGTGGCTCTCGAAGCCCTAGAGAGGAGCTGGGGAAGGAAGACCAGACCAGAAAATCATGTGTTTGTTCTCTGGGGTACAATTTAAATACCTTGTGTGAGTGGTCTTGAACATCTCTGGGGAGGGAGCATCGTTTGGTGGGCTTTCTCCTTGGTGGAGTCTGGACTGAGGCAACTCCCAGGGGAGGGTGTTTGGGATGGAACTTACACTTGAACATTCCAGACTCGTTGGATATATGGATGCCAGGGGCTGTAGTGTGGCCTTAACCCAAACATTCCATACTCGTTGGTTATGTGTATGCCAGGGACTGGAGTGACACCTCCAACTAAACATTCCAGACCACTCCCACAGGGTATTTAAATTGTACAACAGAGAACAAACACGTGGTTTTCCAGTCCTCCATCCCCATCTCCTCTTTGGGGTGCTGGAAAGCCATCCCGGAGTATTTGTATCCATTAAACCTATACCTTTTCTTTCTTAATTTTTAATTGCTTTTATTAAGCTATATATTTTTCTCCATCCCCCTCCTTTCTTCTCCCCTCCTCTTCTACCCTTTCCCATGGTCCCCATGCTCCCAATTTATTCAGGAGATCTTGGAGATCTTGTCTTATCCTACTGCCCATGGAGATTGGATCCATGTATGTCTCTCTTAGGGTCCTCATTGTTGTCTAGGTTCTCTGGGATTGTGAATTGTAGGCTGGTTTTTCTTTGTTTTATGTCTAAAAGTCACTTATGAGTGAGTACATATGATATTTGTCTTTCTGGGTCTGGGTTACCTCATTCAATATGATGTTTTCTAGATCCATCCATTTGCCTGCAAATTTCAAGATGTCATTATTTTTTTCTGCTGTGTAGTACTCCATTCTGTAAATGTACCACATTTTCCTTATCCATTCATTGGTGGAGGAAACAACATTAGATTGTTTCCAGGTTCTGGCTATGATAAACAATGCTGCTATGAACATAGTTGAGCACATGTCCTTATGTTACAATTGAGCATCATTTGGCTATACACCCAAAAGTGGTACTACTGGGTCTTGAGGTAGGTTGTTTTCTAATTTTCTGGGAAATCACCATACTGATATCCAAAGTGGCTGTACCAGTTTGCATTCCCACCAGCAATGGAGGAGTGTTCCCTTTACCCCACATCCTCTCCAGCATAAGTTGTTATCAGTGTTTTTGACCTTGGCCATTCTTACAGGTGTAAGATGGAATCTCAGAGTTGTTTTTGATTTACATTTCTCTGATGACTAGGGATGTTGAGCATTTCCTTAAGTGTCTTTCAGCCATTTTGAATTCCTCTATTGAGAGTTTTCTGTTTAGGTCTCTACTCCATTTTTTTATTGGATTAATTGTTCTTTTGATGACCAGTTTCTTGAGTTCTTTGTATATTGGAGATCAGCTTTCTGTCCGATGTGGGGTTTGTGAAGATCTTTTCCCATTCTGTAGGCTGTCGTTTTGTCTTGTTGACCGTGTCCGTTGCTTTACAGAACTTCTCAGTTTCAGGAGGTCCTGTTTATTAATTGTTTCTCTCAGTGTCTGTGCTGCTGGGGTTATATTTAGGAAGTGGTCTCCTGTGCCAATGCATCCACCTGTACTTCCCACTTTCTCTTCTATAAGACTCAGTGTGGTTGGCTTTATGTTGAGGTCTTTGATCCATTTGGACTTGAGTTTTGTGCATGGCGATCGATATGGATTTATTTTCTTTTTTCTATATGTTGATATCCAGTTATGCCAGCACCATTTGTTGAATACGCTTTCTTTTTTCCATTTTATATTTTTTGCTTCTTTGTAAAAAATCAGGTGTTCATAGGTGTGTGGAATGATATCCGGGTCTTTGATTTGGTTCCATCAATCCTCCTGTTCTTATGCTAGTACCAGGCTGTTTTCAGTACTGTAGCTCTGTAGTAGAGTTTGAAGTCAGGGATTGTGATGCCTCCAGATGTTCCGTTATTATACAGGATTGTTTTGGCTATACTGGGGTTTTTGTTTTTCCATATGAAATTGAGTATTATTTTTTTTTGAGGTCTGTGAAGAATTTTGCTGGGCATTGCATTGAATCTGTAGATTGCTTTTAGTAAGATTGCCATTTTTACTATGTTAATTTTACCTACCCAAGATCATGGGAGATCTTTCCTTTTTCTGGTGTTGTTTTCAATTTCTTTCTTCAAAGATTTAAAGTTCTTGTCATACAGGTCTTCCATTTGTTTGGTCAGTGTTACTCTGAGATATTTTATGCTATTTGTGGCTATTGTAAAGGGTGATGTTTCTCTGATTTCTTTCTCAGCCCATTTATCATATGTGTAAAGGAAGGCTACTGATTTTTTGAATTAATCTTGTATCCTGCTACATTACTGAATGTGTTTATGAATTTTAGAAGTTCCTTGGTAGAATTTTTCAGGTCGCTAATGTAAACTATTATATCGTCGGCAAATAGTGAGAGTTTGACTTCTTTTCCGATTTGTATCCCTTTATCTCCTTTTGGTGTCTTATTGCTCTAGCTAGGACTTCAAGTACTATATTGAATAGACATGGAAAGAGTGAACAACCTTGTCTTGTTCCTGATTTCAGTGGGATCGCTTTGAGTTTCTCTCCATTTAGTTTGATGTTGGCTGTTGGTTTGCTGTATATTGCCTTAATTATGTTTAAGTATGTTCCTTGAATCCCTGCTCTCTCTAAGACCTTTATCATGAAGGGGTGTTATATTTTGTCAACAGCTTTTTCAACATCTAATGAGATGATCATGTAGTTTATTTTTCTACGTTTGTTTATAAGGTGGATTACACTGACAGGTTTTTGTATGTTGAACCATCCCTGCATCTCTGGAATGAAGCTGACTTGATCATGGTGGATGATTTTTCTGATGTGTTCTTGGATTCGATTTACCAGTATTTTTGCATCAATATTCATGAGTGAGATTGGTCTGTAATTCTCTTTCTTAGTAATATCTTTGTGTGGTTTGGGTATCAGGAAACCTGTGCTTTTTCTAATTTGGTTTGATTTGGTCTGATTTGGATTATTGTGTTGATGGAGAGGTTTAGGTTTATCAGGGTACAAAAACTTTTTAGTCAGATCAACGGAATAATTCTTTCTTAGCAGTGTACGTGAACCTGACCTCCACCCTCTCAACCCCAAGTAAAAAAATAAGTAAAATTGCTGTGTGCTAATGGCACACTCCTTTAATCCCAGTACTCATAAGACAGAGGCAGGCGATTCCCTGAGTTCAACGCCAGCCTGGTCTACAGAGTGAGTTCTAGGGAAGCCAAGACTACACAGTGACACCCTGTCTTGAAACCTCCCCCCAAAAAGTATAATTGATCTGTTATTGCAAAGGTCTGTAGAAGAGGAGACCTCAGGCAATCTGTGAACTCCAGAACACTCTTACCAGGTCTTTTGGAACAGAGACACGAACACTCAGTGCTTTCTCCAAAGAAGCCATTTCAATGACATTCCATTATAAACAATTCTATATAATCATGACAGTCCTTGTCTGCATTGGTTAGTCCCGCAGTGTGTTATATTATACATTACCAGGGCCATATCTGCCATTCACTGATAGCCAGTTTGCTCCTGGTGACCTGCTGCAATGTCCTCATGCAAGCTGGAGAGCTGTGGAACAATACCTGCATGTGGCATGTTGAAGAAGCAAGGGAAGCCTTGAACATGACACATGGGAGGAGTACTGCTGCCCGCTGTTCACAGGAAACTGTGAGAGCCAAAGCTGCATTTTAAGTTTTAAAGAGGTTGCCTAAGAGATCCATGAAACAAAACAAAAAAAAAAAAAAAAAAACCCGCCTCTGATCTGCAAGTCCCTTGCCCGAGGACAGACAGTTCCTGAAAAGCTGGAGGCTGTTGTTTATGGACGATAACAAGTCACCTATGTTTTGTTCCCCTTAACAACTGCTGTGCTTGATCACATGGGGGCCGGAGGTTTACAGGCTAAGGTACGCCAGGATGTCTGCTTGCCCCTGATTGGACCTGATGGGAAATGCAATGAATGAAGAGGTTTGTAACCCTAATCTTAACCCTTCTTAAGTCACTGCAAGCTGGGATTCTGGCCCATTTCCCTGGATCCTGGGTATGGACCTGGCCAGAACCCATTCACCTGGCCGGTGTTTAGTTAAAGCTTGCTTAAAATTTGGCTTTATACTGTGCTAGTGATCTTATTCTCGATTGATGGGATTAACAAAACCTCATTAAATTGGAGGGCACAGTGAAACAATGGTAATAGTCACTTAAGACCCTTATCTAGTCCTACACAATAAACCATGAGATACATAGTAAACGGTGTTCTTACCCTTTGCTTAAATGTAGGACTAACGATGTAGATAGATACACAGGGCTATGTGGTGGTTTAAAAGAAAAATGGCCCCATAGAGAATGGCACTATGAGGAGCTGTGGTCTTGTTGGAGTAGGTGTGGCCTTGTTGGAGTGGGTGTGGTCTTACTGGGGTGGGTGTGGTCTTGGTGGAGTAGGTGTGGCTTTGTTGAAGTAGGTGTGGCCTTGTGGGAGGATATGTGTCACTGTGGGGCTGGGCTTTGTGACTTCTCCTATGCTCAAGCTACACCCAGCAACACAGTTTGCTTTTGCTGCCTATGGATCAAGGTGTAAAATTTCCAGCTCCCTCTCCAGCATGTTTGCCTGCCTGCAGCCATGTCCCACCACAATGAGAATGGACTGAGCCTCTAAAACTGTAAGCCAGTCCCAATCAAATGCTTTCCTTAGTGAGCGCTTTGTGGTCATAGTGTGGTGTAGGAGGTTCTTCTGTCTATGTGTGGCTTTCATTGGTTGAATAAAGAAACTGTCTTGGCCTTTTGATAGGGCAGCACTTAGGTAGGCGGAGTAGACAGAACTGAATGCTGGGAAGAAGAGCAGATGGAGAGCCACCATGTGGTTGTTGGGAACTGAACTCAGAACCTCTGGAAAGCCAGTCAGTGCTCTTAACTGCTGAGCCATCTCTCCTTGTACTGTCTGTCTCTTTAAAGACTTTACCCTTTTTTTTTTTAAGCATTAACTTTATTTTATGACTCTCTATACCCTTTTCCTACTATGGAGTTGCCAGGTGAGAAATGTTGAATATTTCCTGGTAAGCCAAGACCTCATGGTGACATAAAGATTATTAGAAATGGGGTAAATCAAGATGTGAGAGTTAGCCAATAAGAGGCTAGAGATAATGGGCCAGGCAGTGATTTAATTAGCACAATTTCTGTGTGATTATTTCGGGTGTAAGCTAGCTGGGATGACAAGCAGCCAGCTCCTCCTGTTACAATGGTGTCTCTTTGCAGCAACAGAACACTGACTACAACAGGCCATGCAGTAGGTTTGCCCACATCACCATACACACCCAAACCCCTTGTGATCTGCTGCACCTGACGGATGAGTCACTCAGAGGTTTTCTCAACCATTGTAATTGGATAGGATTCCTGTCATAGATGTGGTGTTTGACTAGCGTGGCATTATGCGGTGTGTGGTTAGTGTCTTACTCTCTAGGAAGCATCCCTGGTTTTCCCCCATAAAACAAGCCCTGGCTAGGGAGATGCTCTTTCATAGTCATAATGGCTCACTAAGAAAAGAGCAGGTGGCTCGAGTTAAATGACTAAGGAGGGGGGAGATGGACGTCTTTAGATTGACACGGGTGTGGCCGGCAGCGTGGAAAACTCACCTGGCCCACTTTGGGCCCTCTGCAGTGCAATGCAGCTGCACACAGCCCTTGAGAGCCCGTGGACTCTGAGACAGGAAGGACTTCATATTTTTTCACTGGGTGGTAGGTATCACCTCCATAGCCTTGTTTCTAAACCTCAAAACGGTTGTCCAGAACCTGATGGCTGAACAGAGCCCAAGAGAGCTAAATGGAGCTACAGATTAGCTCAAAGGAACTTCCAAACTGACAAGGCCTATCTGCAGAGGAAGAGATAGCCAGACAGTTCAACAGTACCCCCCCCCCAAATGAAAGCCAGTCACCAAATGGTAGTGACCAATATGGTTCAAAAAGAGCCCTAACAGCTAATAAGAACCTCTCTGCTCCCTGCCCCCTCCAATAAAACCAAAGGTGAATTTGGAAGTGCTCTGATGGGGAGAGACATACCAAAGATTAGACGTTCTCCAGAATTCAGAGTCCAAATACCCCTGTTCTGTTTCACCAAACAGGAGAAAATGCTGGCTGAAGTGGGGAGGGGGTAGGGAAGTGTTCTGAAATAAGATGACCCCAGCAACTGCTGCAACAATCCCATCTTTTCTTCCAGATTTAACTTGTTGTGAGTGACAGACACCCTTTTCACCAGCTCCTGGGTGACTCGCCAAAACTGTTATAGGAGTTAGGGTCATAGCCCTGGCATCCCTAAAACATTGGGTGAGCCTGTGCCCTGGCAACCCTGAAATGCTGGGCTCACCATTCATCCTCAATACACCAGATAAAGGAGTCAAACTGATAGTGAAAAACAGAGAAAAGAGGTTCATTTGATGAGGACACTCTGGAAAGAGGGGCAAAGGGATCCGGTGACTGCCCTACTTCATCTTGGGAGTCATGTGAGGGAAGGTGTAACTGGAAGACAAGAGATGTACAAATCTAAACAGATCCTCTGTTGGCCTGTCTGCCATGGTCTGAGCTCCAGTCCTGTAGTAATAAGAGTGGCGGGGGGCTGCGTCCCTGGCACCCCAGCCGCCTGGCTAGCTTATGCCCCAAAATAACAACACTCAAACTGTATTCATTTAAACACTGCTTGGCCTTTTAGCTCTAGCCCTTACTGGCTAATTCTGATATCCCGATCAACCCATCTCTAATAATCTGTGAGAACCGGTCTTACCAGGAAGATTCAAGCCTAGTCCATCCTGGGTCGGAGCTTCATGGCGTGTGTCTGCCCGGGAGCGGGGCATGGTGTCTCTCTCTGGCGTCTGCTCCCGAGAGGAGAGCTGTGGAGTCTGACCTCACTTCCTCTTCCTCCCAGCATTTGTTCTGTTTACTCCACCCACAGGGCCAAGCAGTTACTTTATTGCTTAACCAATGAAATCAACAGATTGATATATGACACTCCCACATCACAGTCCCACAGGCTGACGGCAAACTGTCATTCTCTCCCAGAGACAAGCAGGTTCCATCTGTGTTTATCTCCAGGGTGAGATTCCCAAGACAACTCCAATTTCTTTGGAGCCCACTGTTTTATTGGGGAGCACTGTCTTAATGGTTGAATAGCCAAGTGTCTCTTTCGAACGTCTCTTCTGTCAAAGCCAGTTAGTTATATGTCTTCAGGCTTTAGCTCTTTCAGCCCAACCTGCTCTGCCTCCTGTTGCTTTTGTCTGTCCGTGGATATCCACCTTCAGTTCTCTTGGCTGTGGATTCTAGCCTGCTATGGTTTCTAAGGCACCCAGTGGGGTACAAAAGCTCTCAGTTAAGATGATGGTGAAGTCACCTGACCTCAGTTAAAATGACGGTAAGGTCACATGACCTCAGTCAAAATGGTGGCACTCACATGTTGTATGGGAAAGCCACATGTTTTTAGCCATGGGAGTTTTAACAAGAGAGACCTAACGGCGTGATCTGCTCTGTTGCCCAGCTGCCATGCCACAAGCCGCCGCAGGGAGCAAAGGCTGGAATTGAAAACAGCTGCCTCGTGGATCCGACCAATCTTGTCGGCAGCAGTAGCATTGGCAAGGACAGTTTGAGAAAAAGCAGAGCTGGCGGGACACCAGTGAAGCATTTACAGGTGGGTGACTGATAGTTTGAGGGTTTATACCATAGCTGAAAACCCATGAAATACCACAGGGCCTGCGGAAGAGCATCCTCTCTCTACATGCAGGGTGTTAAAGCCTGACTGGCTCCCATCCAGTCATCTTCTGACTAGGAAGCCAGAGAGGCTAGAGGCTGCTCCAAGTGGTCTCTTATGCTGGGGACCACTTACGAATGGTCGAAAAGAAGAGAAAAGAAAAGAAAAAGAAAGGAGAAAGAAAAATTTGAGGGACTCTCTGGGACCCCAAATCGAATGCGCCACACAGTGTGTGCAGTGCTAGCACGGAAGGACCAACCCTGGGTTGTCTGGTCAAGTGTTTAGCTATGGGAAGCAACCAGAGATGAATGTCAGTGAAGGGCTCAACCTTAGCTGTGGAGGCTGTGGTCGGGAGATGGAAGGGGAAAACTCACCACCGAAGCTGCTGGTGTGCGTAGAGGTCAGTGTTCAGGCAGATAGAACACAGAGGTGTTGTAAAGAAACCTGGTTCCCTAGCCATGTGCCCTCAGCCATGGGCAGGAAGGAACATGGAGAACCTGCCAAGTCACAAGCACCAGAGAGAGAAAAAGAGAACCAGAGGGGCATGGAGGAGCCATGGCAGCAGCTACCTCTTTAGGAGAGAGACAAAAAGGGACTCTCGGACTGGAAGCAGAGGGAAGATCCACCTGCCTTGGTCCTGACAAGGGAGGAAGTGGGCAGGGCTTGTCTTTTAAAGGGACAGGACAGACCATTACAATGACTATGTTTTATCTGTGCTAAGATGGGGTGATTTTGGTTTTACAATAAATTGCTAAGCGTTAATATGTTTGGTTGTAAAGAGTGCTGTAGAATTAGGTGTCTGGATGGTATATGTTGTTGGGGAATCAGGCTTCCCTTGTACATGTTCTTAGTATTGCTAGAAATTTGAAGACAGACTGAAGAGGTTCAAAGAATACTTGTTGGAGGCTGAAGGATGAGAAGAGAGGTAGACTGTAAATCTTGACAGCTGTGAAGGGAGACGGAAAGAGAAAGGCATTGCCTTTGAAGTCAGAAGTAGAGAAAGCAGGCAGGCTCGGGGGTTTGGGTCAATATCTGAAGAAGAGGTAGAAGTGGGAAGGGGTAAAAGAGTTCAGAAAAGAAAGCAAGGGGCTTCCGACACCACTCAGTGGGTAAGAACACTTACTGCCAACCCTGAGTCCAATCCCTAGAACCTGCATGCTAGAGACGCTGAGAACAGGGGATAGAAACGGATTAAATATAACAGGGCCCCTAAGTAGCAGCTCAGAAAACAGTTACAGCTCCTGGTCCCTTTTCCTCTCTTCCCCATGTGGCATGTGAGACCGTGGTGGAAAGCTTGTGCCAATTCCACTGGGCAAGAATAAGACCTTTGCCAAAGCCAGAGCTCCCAGAAAGTGGGCAGGAATTACCTTAGTTAGGTACTTACAAAGGCAGTACCCAAAGGTTCCATCAGGGACAAGCATGCACCTTGATATGCTGTCTGCCTACACCTCCCGCCTTTATGTGACCAGGCACATTCTGCGCAGGTGGGACAACCAACTTGTTTTCCAAAATGAAAACAGGTGGCGTGTTATCTTACATAAACAGCTCCCAGTATTCCAGGACATTATCTGTCCTTGGGCAAGTGGGGCTCACAGGTTAGAGGTATTTTTGTTTTACAGGTCTCTCAAGCACGGTAATTAAAACTTAAAGCATAAGTATGTGGGAGGAATAATTATCCCGTTAATGAAAGCTCTGTTCTCGGTATAGTCGCTTACCCGGCCACTACTGTGTAATGATCCACGTGGGATAGTTATGGCAACCTTGCTAATTAAGATAATTAAAATTTTAAGTTCTTTTTAATTGATGGCCAGACCTAGAGACACTTATGCCTCTAAAAGTTTCTTGGTGCCCAAACTCAGTGATGTCGAGTTTTTAAAGACAAAAACCAAGTTAGACGAGGGTCAGAGTAACCTTGAAACTTTCGTTCCCGGCAGAGCACAGCAATGATTTTAGACATAGCATGCCAATTATTCTGGCTAAGACATCTGGACCATGCTCAAGGCCATGGAAATCTCACACGTGTTGCTGAGCAGTCATGACTGTTGGGAGAAGAGAGTAGAGGGCAGAGAACTGTCTGAGCAAACGCAAAGTGGAGTCAGGAGAGGACGGCATTAGCTTCATCATTTCTGTCCCCACTCCTTTAAGTCAGCTCGCTTCCTTCTCCTTTCCATCGACTTTGATACTGTCTGTTCTGAGCAAGGTTTTGGACTTTTCTTGCTCACTCTCTAAAGCCACCCTCCCCTTTTACCACGTGGCTGCTTGTTGACCTCATTGCTGAACATGCCCGCCTAACTCAAAGGGCATCACTTTCTCTCTTCCCCGTTATAGTTGGACTTCAGAAGGTAACGTTGGGGGTGGAGCCAAGGCAACACAAAGCCACACCATGCGACAAAACTCACGTGGGCGGTTTATTGGGAGTGGGGTGCAGAGGTGGCCTCTGAGCAGAAATGGAAGGGGGAGAGAGGAGTGAGAAGGGTTTGCTCTTTATAGGGGAAATAGCGCATGTGCACCGGCTGCAATAGTCGGTGTCACATCTTGGCTGCTGCTCCTGACCTGTTCTGCTAGGTCCCCGAGGGCAGGTCAGTGTAAACGCCTGAATGTCAACATGCCCTCTACACCCCACTCTCTCAAACACTAATAACATGCCCTCAAGCTTCCTAATTGTCTACTCTCAAATTCTTCCATTAATGAAACAAAGAACCCGAAGAGGATTCTCCCAACTTCCCCCATAAAGTTTGTGCCCAAAGCTTCTAGTAACGTTTCTTTTCTTCTTTGGATGGCAGAGCTGTTCCATTCTCCCCTCTGTTCGAAGGGTTGCCTTTCTCAGTGTGCACAGCTTACTCTGTTCTAGCCTCTGTTGTTTATGTGTTTTGAAACCACACCTGCTCCTGCTGTGTGGTCACCTGACAGGGTCAAGTATCACCTGGGAGCCGGCCCTCAAGGGATGTCTGTGGATATAATTATCTCCTGTTAACTGCGGTAGGAAGACACCCACAGTGTGTCCTGTCCTTCCCTGCCTGGGGCCTGGGACATGTGAGTGTGGGAAAGAAACTGCACGTAGTCCTTCACCACTCCGCTTCTCCTCTGTGGATGCTCCTGCCTCTGCGCCCCTCTCCCCCTAATGCTAGGATTAGAGGCCTGTGCCACCACCTCTGGCAAACAACCTCTTTTTCAGCCTGCTCTTGTCAGGGATTTTATCAGTAATAGGAAAGTAAATGATAGACTTGGGTTCTCTATTTTGATTTTTAAAACTGCAGTTTAATTGTTTTTTAAGGGTGACAAGAAGCACCTTTTTCTTCTCATGTTTCTTAAAAGAAATGCCTCTGGTGACTAGAAGTGACAGTTTGCAACCATATGAGACATTTTAGTAAAGGAAAAGCAAAAGTTGGTTGTTTTGTCTTGTTTTGTTTCTTTTGCAAAAAAGTCCAATTTCTGCAGATGTTTACTCTGTGGTTCATATTATCTAGTTAAGACTTAAAACATTTCTTATCAGAGAGACTGGAGAGATGGCTCCAGTTAAGAGTATGTGAGGCCGTTTTTGTGGAGTACCTTTGGTTCCTAGCACCCCTGTGGGGCATCTCACAATCACCTGTTACTCCAGCCCTCCAAATTCCATGAACACCTGCACGCATACACACAGACATAATTAAATAAAGTGGTTTTAGGACTGGAAAGATAGCTCAGAGGTTAAGAGCATTGACAGCATGTCCATATATATATATTTATTTATATATATATATATAGAGAGAGAGAGAGAGACAGAGAGACAGAGAGATCTGATGCCCTCTTCTGGTGTATAGGCAAACATGCATACAAAACACTATACACACATATACACACATATGTATGTATATATAATCTTTTTTAAAAATAATTTTTATTCCAGATTTTTTATTAGAATTCCAGAAAGAGGGAATTATATAATTTATCAGTTACATAAAGCATTGCTAGGTCACATGGAGGGCGTGATTCTTGCTTATACATGTACTTAACACATATCCATTGCTTACTACCTGCCAAATACTGTCCTTGGCATTAGAATAAAGCAGAAACCCTTGGTTTCTTGGTTACACTTTGTAGCAGTATGCATTTACAATAAAGAAAATATAAGGTTGTACCATTACACATACTATGAAAAATATAATAAGATTTGTGTGTTTAGCAACTTAAAATTGTCTTATACAAAAAGTCTTCAAGAGAAAGCAACATATTTCAACAAACTCCAACAGCTGAGGGAGCAAGTCATAGGCTGGCTGTGTCCAGCGCTTACTAGGCACAGAATAGCCAGTCCACAGAGGGATTGTCTCTTGCTGTGTTCAAGGAGGAGGGAAGAAGTTGTGTGCCTGTAGTGGTATTAGAGAGGAAGTAATATATATAGTTTTAACTGTGTTCATAGGGACAGCTTAGTGTGTTGTGGTATACTGAACTATCATAATAATTCTTAAAGCAATATGGAAGACCTTTGTGGGAATTTTGACAAAATAAATGAACTGATGATCCAATACATCTGTTTGAAAGCATCTCTGTAGTTACTGCGTTGGGTGCAGACTGAAGGAAAGGGAGGATTTTTTCAATGCAATGTTTCTCTTTATTTTTAATTTTTTATTGTTTTTATTGAACTATATGTTTTTCTCCACTCCTCTCCCTTTCTCTTCCCTCCCATTCAACCATCTACCATGGTCTCCATGATTCCAATTCACTCAGGAGATCTTGCCTTTTCTACTTCCCATGTATATTAGATCCATGTATCTCACTCTTAGCATCCTCATTGTTGTCTAGGTTCTCTGGGATTGTAAATTGTAGGCTGGTTTTTCTTTGCTTTATGTCTAAAAGCTACTTATGAGTGATTAAAAGTTTCTTACAAGGCTGTTGCAGGAACTTTGACGGACTGTTCCACCTTGCCTTGGCAAAGTTCAGCAGTTGTTTCCTTTTGTGTTCTGCTTGTCCAATTTGGACAACATACTATCAGCAGTCAAGGCAAGGGCTGTTTCTTACCCAGTGTCTAACTTTTGCCACAAAAAACAAACTACATTATAGAGGTTCTTCGATGTCCATCATCACATCTGAAGTAGATTGGTGCAGCCAGGAGATGTGTCTCATTGTCATGAAAAGCCTTATACTACTAAAACATCTTAAATGCCATATTTTGTACATCTATGAAGTGATTGAAGGCCACCTTTCTATCTAAAATACATCTGTTTGACCTTCAAAACATACCTAACATGACTAACAGTTTGATTGTTATATGTGGCTAACTATTAATCTGTATTTCCTTATTATCCTAAATAGTATGTAATAATAACTTTCAAGGGCTAGAAATTTACATTTCATTGTTAAATAAGCTACCTTAAACAAGAGTAGAAACATATGCACAGTATGTTTTAACAAAAGTAATCTTAAATTTGTATCAATATATAAAAATTCCTTAAACAAGAATAGAAATATATATGATATTAAAAATATTAACAATAACTTTGAATTTGTATCAATATGCAAAAATTCAGCAACATAAAGTATTTAAGACTAGTAGTTCCTTTTTTAGCTTAAAAGTAGATTCAGTAATCTATCCTTTTATTCCATAATTTCTGTATTCCCCTTTGTCTTTTCAGAATGAGATCCCTGAATCTAATCTCCTTTGTTCAGCTTTTTTTCTTGACCACATCAATAATAATTTGTAACTGACCCCCCAAATGATAACAAATATCCATAACACATAGAATGACCAAAACTTACCCACTTCACCTCTTGGGAATGTGGGTGTTGTGTTCTCTAGATAACTTTCTGTTGTCTGGGAGTGGGGCAAGAGCATCTCAAGGGAACCCTGAAAAAATTGAGATAATAGTCAAGTCCTGGGAGAGCTAGCTGTATCATTTGTTGCCAGTCTGTGTAATGAAAAAGTGTAGGGCTTATCTGAAGTCCTGGATGGAGTAGTACATGAGACCAAACACTCTTAGTAGCTGCCTTGAAATTTCCCTGAGTAGTTTGTAGTCCAAAGATGATCTTTGGATTTTTTTTTGTCAGATTAGTGGTATTACCACAATCCAGGTGGAATAATTGTGGGGCCCCATCATCCTTTTAGAGACTTCAAAGATTGCTGTTAGGAATGGTCATGGTTCACTGCAGAAAACTTAAACATACTAAATGTCATATGCTGTTGGAGGAGGATGCTTGTTTGTCCTGGCTGCTCATACCTGAAATAACTACACAGAAGCTGTATTAATTATCACAAACAAACTGTTTGGCCTATTAGCTCTAACTTCTTATTGGCTAGCTCTTACATCTTAATTTAACACGTTTTTATTAACCTGTGTATAACCATGTGGCTCTGGCTTACCAGCAAGGTTCCAGCTGTTAACTTGTTTCTTTCCCCTCTGATGGCTCCATGGCATCTCCCTGACTCCGACTACTCTCTTTATATATCTCTTCCAGCCTGGCTAAGTAATGTTAAGCCATTGGCCAAAATCAGCTTCTTTATTCATTAACCAATAAAAGTAACACATAGACAGAAGGACTTCCCACACCTATATGCAGCAGATTGTGGAGAGGTTAAAGGACCACAATTTGTTAAGTGTAAATGGAACACAAACTTATTTCCTACTTATGTGATAGAAACTCAAACCCAAAATCATGTACAAAAAGCCAGATTAAACCTTTTCGAGAATTAGTACTCTATTATCATTAATATCAGAAAAGACAGTTTATATATATGTATATCTTATAAATTGGGAGACAATATTAATACATTAAGAAAAGTTTTAAAGAGTCAAAATAAAACCAAAGGGTTATGAGATTAGTGGCGATATAATAGTCCCAGTTTTGGTTTTTCTTCGTCCCATACCAGTTGTCTCTTCTGACAGGAGACAGAGGCTTTGGATTTTCCTTTAACAGGCACACATGGGTTTAGAGAAGGAGAGAGCCACATTCCAACCCAAAGTCAGCTTTGAATTTTAATTAAACCAGAATTACAAATGCACCATTTGTTTTATATGTCTGTAGAGAACTGCAGAAACAAGCATCTGGATAGATTTATGAGATTTTATCCTATTGAAAATGTGATATACCATTAGGCTAATTTACTCGTTTTCTTTGGACTTTTTTTTTTTTTGATGATTCTCTCTTCTCCAGATGTCTCATTTGTTCAGTGGTCTTTAGAGACCATAGTTGGAGACTTCTAACTCCTAGAAAGACAAGAACAAAATCTTGCCCCAACCATAACTTTGGGGGATTTTCTTTTTGCCTAGTTATAGCTGATCAAATGAAAAGCTTTTGTTAGTCGTATAAATTAGTTCAGAATGAATGGCCATGTTGTATGATGAACTATCACCTCTTTTAATCAAGAGGTCTCTCCTGTTCAAATATAATCTTTATTAATTTTGATGGTATTTATAGCTATTCTCCTGTGGAAACAAAAGTAAAACCTTTCCCAATGTAAAACATGTTCTGGTTCCCATTCTGAGGTCACAAATCTTTAAAGTATACAGGATGATTTAATTCAGCAATTTTTTTCTATTATTCAATGTCTCTCTACAGCTGGCATGCCTTTCTTTTTAATTAGCATTTAAAAATATGAAAGTTAACAAAGCATTAGATAAT
Source organism: Microtus oregoni (assembly GCF_018167655.1). Lineage (NCBI taxonomy): Eukaryota > Metazoa > Chordata > Mammalia > Rodentia > Cricetidae > Microtus > Microtus oregoni. The sequence continues at coordinate 4,645,453 of NW_024543210.1, read as the reverse complement.
CAATCTCTGGGGTCTTTTTATTACCCCTTATTGTTTATTAAGCATATCTTGTAAGGTAAGATTAGATCTTCCTATAAGTGCTTGCCCTGTAGGATTAGTGGTATACTTGTAATGTGCTTTATGTTGTAATATGCAAAAACAATCCATTTAATTTTACTAGAGACATATACTGAAGTATTGTCAGTCTTAATTTGTACAGGTTTCCCCATGATAGCCATAACTTCTAATAACGGTGTAATTACAGAATCAAGTTTAGCACAATTACTAAAAACCCAGAGACAGATATTGGGTTCAACCTGAAGGTCAGAAAAGCAAAACAGCTATCCACTGGCTCTTACCTCTGTTTCAGTCTGACATGGCAATCCTGCCTCCAGGAATCTAAGAATTAGACTATGTCTGAGAGCTGTCCCCTCCTGTCTTATAGTCCTCTCTAGGGCTGGGATTGAAGATGTGCATCAGTACTACCTGGTTTCTATGACAAACCACTGTGGCTACAGAGATTAAAGGTGAGTGTCACCACTGCTTAGTTTGTAAGGCTCACTAGTGGGGCTGTTTTACCCTCTGATCTTCAGGCAAGCTTTATTTATTAAAATACAGATGAAATACCGCTATATTTCCCTAAAGGCGTAAGTCACAAACAATGCCACACCAATTCGGGGTTATGATTATTAGGGTGGTATTTATTTAAAGGGGAAAAAACTTACAGATCACTGTCCCAGGCAACAGCCCTCCACGCAACCAGGAAAGGAGTCTAGTCGCCAGCGGAGCAGGAAGTGAAGAGAGAGAGGAGAGGGAAGTGGCCGCTTTTTTAAAGGGAGAGAAACCACGCCCCAATGGGCTGGTACCTCAGCGGTGATAGGCTGGAGGAGTGGGAGGACCTCCCGCAACACCTCCCCCTTTTGTTTAAATAAGAGAGTTCTAAACCTACTATGAAATTATATACAATAAGTACAAATATCCTATTCTAACTAGCTTAGGTCTTGTATAATAAATAACTTGGCCAAGTCATGAGAGAAAGTAACTACATTTATATAGTCTTCAACCCCATCAAAGATCTGAGAAGGGAAATAATGTTACCTGGGTAATTAGGAAGTTTAGTAAAACAACTTCCAAAACATGCAACAAATCACAGAGACAACTGGCTACCTGGGCAATCACCCAAAATCACGTTAGCAGCGTTGAAGCAACCAACTTTGGCTAAGGCCTAACATAACTGACATACCATTTTCAAAGGCAAGCAACTTTTCAAAACTATCTTACCTTGTCTTGGCAGGATATGACAGCCCTGTTTTATCCATTGATGCACGCTCTGTATCTTTGTCAGTCGTTGAGGTATGGGCATTTCTTTGCCCCAAGGCCAGTTCTGCCAAAAAGAAGGCTCCAGGTGGAGTGTCTTTGGTGCTCAACATTCTCTCGGGAATAGAGTGGTGTTGCCAGGAGCAATTGTGTCTCACTACCACAAAACTCTGAGTTAGATTAAAGGCCATTTTCTACAGCTCTTTGAAGAAGTTGAAGATTATCTATCTATACTGAGTATAATAGCTATATATCTAAAGAACCTGATTAGTCTATTATAAATGACAAACTTAGATGACTATTAGTCTATATAATTCTCAATATCTATCTAACTTAAAGACTAAGACAATAAACGACTGTGAAACAAATGAGGACAATGACCTCCAAATATAAACAATGTACAAATATACATTGCAGTAGGTAAATATATATCAATACACAAACATTATATAAGTATCTTAATCAGAGGTAGAAATGTACACTGCAATATGGTAAATATATACAATATATATATATATATATATCAATACAATATATGTCAATACATAAAAAATGTTTTAAACAGAGGTAGAAACATGCATGCGTACAATAGTCAATATAATTTAACTTTGTATCAATATACAAGAATCTATACCAATGTATTTGTCTAAAAACAGTAACTCACAATTACAAATCTATTATCCCATCATCCCTCTTTTTTTTTTTTTCAAAATGATCCCTGAGCGTATAAAATTCCTCCCCCAACCCTCAATCGTATACTAATTATAATCAACCCCTAAATGATGTCCCTAAACCCAAGGGCAAACTTTACTGGGAGAGGGGACGTCGTCCTCTAGAATTACTTCCAGCTGTCATGGGGGCGACGTTCTTTCTGGGGGATCTGTGAGTTAAATTTCAAGATCAATGTCTTTTAAAATTGCCAATAGTCTCTGAGTATTTTGTGCAGGTCTGGCCAAAATGTTGTATAAGATGTGCACCATTCAGCCTGGTCTACAAGATCTAGTTCCAGGACAGGCTCCAAGACCACAGAGAAACCCTGTCTCGAAAAACCAAAAAAAAAAAAAAAAAAAAAAAAAAAAAAAAAAAAAAAGATGTGCACCATTTCAGCTAACCAAGTTGGAACTGTCTTGTGCAGCTGGTACCAAAAGCAGGTCTTGTAGTAGCGCTATCAGTATCATGACGTCATATCAACCAGGTGGAGTTGTTGTTATGGGGCCCCATCTTCTTCCTGGAAACTTCAAATGTCACTTCGGGAAAAACTCATTGTTCATTATGAAAAACTTAAACATTAATCATATAGACATATATAGTCATATATATATATATATTCAATGAAAGACATGATAGATATATTCAATGAAAAGTATGATAGATATGAAGAAAAGCAAAGATGTTTTCTAAACTCATATTTCTTTCTGTCCCATATCATGGCTCTTGACATGAGACAGAAACTCCAGAAACTCTGGGTTTTTCTCTTACTAACAGGCTTGGAATTGGAGAGGGACTGAGCCAGAGTCCAACTTCAAAACCAGCTTTATAAATTTAGAAATATGGTTTAATATTACTTACACAACCCATCAGTTGTCTTGATATTTCCTATTGGGCAGGTATTTTTCCATCTGTCAGTATCCAAACATCCAGGGTCCCTTGAATTTCTCAAAGATGAGTGTTTTCCTGTGGAGATAAGAACAGAACCCTGCCCCCATTCTATATGTTTTTCTTACCACCTGTATGAATATCATCGTTGTGGATGAGTTGTCATTTCTCCTTTCCAAGAGGTTTCTCCTCTTCAAATCGAAACTTTATTAATTTTGATGGTATCCACAATTTTTCTTCTCCTGTGGAAACAAGAGCAAAACCCCTTCCCCAACGTAGCACATCTCCTGGCTTCCACTGAGAGGTCAGCGCATCTTTGAAATAAATCGGTTGATTTAGTTCAGCAGACTTTTCCATTATCCAATGTCTTTCTGCTGCTGTCGTTCCTTTCTCATTAGCGTTAAGAAAATTCAAGGTTAATAAAGCATTATGTAATCTATTTCTGGGGGTATTTTCAGTCCCTTTCTGTTTGTTCAGCATATCCTTTATAGTACGATTTGATCTTTCTATAACTGCCTGACCTGTAGGATTATTTGGTATACCTGTAATGTGTTTTATATTATAATAATCAAAAAAGCGTTTCATTTTCTTAGAAACATATGCTGGACCATTATCTGTCTTTATTTGCGCAGGTATACCCATGATGGCCATAACTTCCAATAAATGTGTGATTACTGAATCAGCCTTTTCTGAGCTCAGGGCAGTAGCCCATTGAAAACCTGAATACATGTCTATGATGTGGTGTACATATTTTAATTTACCAAATTCCATAAAGTGGAACACATCCATCTGCCAGATTTCATTTCTCTTAGTACCCTTTGGGTTACTCCCTGCAGGCAACGGTGTTTGATTATAGAAAGAACAAGTAGGACATCTCTTTATAATGTCCTTAGCTTGTTGCCAAGTAATGGAAAATTCTTTCTTTAGGCCTTTACTATTGACATGATGCTTCTTATGAAATTCCGAGGCCTGCAACACACTTCCAATTAATAATTGATCAATCTCAGCATTGCCTTGGGCTAGAGGACAAGGCAGACCTGTATGGGACCGGATGTGTGTTATGTACATCGGACAAAGCTTGTTCCTGATTATGTCTTGTACCTGGATAAACAATGAAGTCAACTCTGTGTCATCTGGTATAAATTCAGCGGTTTCAATATGTAAGATAACTCTTTCTGCATATTGTGAATCTGTAACTATATTAAGAGGTTCTTTAAAATCCCTTAGCACCATAAGAATGGCATATAATTCTGCCTTCTGGACAGAATTATGAGGGCTTTGTTCCACCTTACTCAATTCATCTGACTTGTAACCTGCTTTCCCTGATTTATTTGCATCAGTATAGAACGTACGGGCTCCAGTTATTGGAGCATCACGTACAATTCTAGGAAGAATCCAAGAAGTTCTTTTTATGAGATTAAGTCTATCACTTTTGGGATAGTTGCTATTAATTTCTCCCAAAAAGTTAGCACAAGCTCTTTGCCACGGTTCATTGTCTTCCCATAACTTTTTTATTTCTTCAGTAGTAAAAGGCACTATAATTTCTGCTGGGTCTATACCTGCTAGTTGACGAAGTCTCAGCTTACCTTTTATAATTAATTCAGAGACTTTTTCCACATAAGTTTTTAATTTTTTACTTGGTTTATTAGGTATAAATGTCCACTCTAAAATAATATCTTCCCTCTGCATTAGAATCCCTGTAGGAGAAATTCTGGAAGGCAATATTGTAGTAATATGGGGCGGCAGGGCTGCGTCCCCCACACCTGGCCGCCCACATGGCTAGCTTATGCTCCGAAATAACAACACACAAACTGTATTCTTTTAATCACTGCTTGGCCCATTCTCTTCTAGGCTAATTCTCACATATTAATTTAGCCCATTCCTAATCATCTGTGTGTAGCACCCCAAGGTGCGCTTACCGGGGAGATTCTAGCCTAGTCCATCCTGGGTCCGAGCTTCATCACGTGTGTCTGCCAGGGAGCAGGGCATGGCGTCTCTGCTGAGGCGTCTGCTCCAGAGAGCAGAGCTGTCGAGACTCTGACCTCACTTCCTCTTCCTCCCAGTGTTCTGTTCTGTTTACTCCTCCCACCTATCCTCTAACCAATAAAATGGGCCAGGGCAGTGCCTTTATTAGCCAATGACCTTCCTCCATCATTTCCCCTTTTTCGGTTTAAACAAAAAGAAGGCTTTAACATAGCAAAATTACATATAAGAAAACAGTTATCAAGTAAAAGTTACAATAATCTTTATCATAACTAAGGAAAACTATAACTATAACTAACTATTCTTAACTCCATCAAAGACTCCAGAAAGATATAATATTACCTAAGTAAACAAGAACTAAGAAACTTCAAACTCTAGAAATGACAAAGACATCTCGCTGCCTGGACAGTCACCCAAAGTTCCTCTGTACCGTTGGGGCATCCATCTTCAGCCTTCAGGCCCATGGTATCCAGCAGACATTTCCATAAAGCAGGAAAATTCAAACTCAGTTCAGTCACTATCTGTTGTGTCCTGCAGAATGTCTCGCAGACTCTTTCAAAATGAATCAGGAACCCCGAAAGATCATCTCACCTTAGGCAAGTTCAGTAGTCCTCTCTCTGCGGGTTCTCTGTGTCCAGTTTATGCAATAGTCCAGGCAAGAGCAGTTTCTTGCCCAAATGGCTATCAAAACTCCATAACGAGCCTCTTCGATGCCCATCTTCCTCTTGAAGTAGATTGGTGCTGCCAGGAGCAGAGTGTCTCATTGTCATGAAAAGTCCTCAGTTATTAAAACATTAAATGTCCTATTCTGTAATCTTTGAAAGACATGAAGAATGTCTATCTAAAATATATCTCTATATATCTAGAAAATCTAATTAACATGACTACAAGCTTTACTATTATCGATGATTATCCATTAACAACCTATATTTCTTAATTATACAGTACATATTTAAATGAACTACACAATCACAATACCTTAATCAAAATCAGAAACACTTATACATATAACAAAATTGACCTTAAATCTCTATCAATAAAGCAAAATCTATACTAATGCAAATTATTGATATCTATATCATATCCCCCTTTAAATGTAAAAGAACGTTTATAAACCGTATTTGGGAACATGGGCGCAGTTTTTTCTCTCCATACTGCTTCCTGCTGAATGGGGGCGTCGTTAATTAGGTCTTTCATGGTATAACCTGTGTGCTAGTTTCATCTCAGTTGGCAGTTGAGCGAAGCAATTTTCTGAAGGCGTTCACACCAACCCTTCAGGAGGACGTGGTCCATCATACCAAATCGGAGTAGAAGAAATGAACAGCGTCTCATCCTCTGTGAAAACAAAATAAGAAACTCCTTTCCAAAGTATCATGTCCTTAGATCCAAATTTCAAAGTCAAGGCATCAAAATATCTATGTCGGATTAGTTCAGCAGCATTTATAAATAAATATCTTTTAGCAGCTGTTGCTCCTTCCTCAGCATTCAAATAATTCAAAGAGAGCATAATAGCATACAGTATCAAAATTCTCTGTTTATTTTCCATCTTTGTACAGCTTTGTTTTAACCTCTATTTTGTTTATTTTTACTTTTAACTCTTTGCTTTTTGAGACAGGTTCTCTGTATCTTTGACCTGAAGTAACTCTGTAGACCAGGCTGTCTTTGAACTCTCAGAGATCTGCCTGTCTCTGCCTCCCAGGCATTCGGGATTAAAGGTGTATACTACTACACCTTGAACTCACAGAGATCTGTTTGTCTCTGCCTTCTAGGCACTGGGATTAAAGGCGTGTGCTACCACACACAAAAACTCTCTTCCTTTTTTTATGTTTTTTACTTTAAGAACTTCAACTTTTAGTCTGCATATATTTTTAACACACTGTAAACCATTTAAAAATTTTCTTTGTCTTTGAATCTCTCTTTACTGTATATCTCTCTTTTTCTGACCACATGAGTCTTTAATTTACCAAGCAATATCAGTAGGATTAAAGGCATGGCTTTGCCAGCTAGATCCAGTCCATTCCTTAGCTTTCCAGCCTCATGGTGGATATACAGGCTGTAGCCATGTTTACTGCAACAACTGTATGGCATTTCAAGGTCCCTGCCAGCAAGTGAGCTACAACAGACAACACTCTAGTCCTCTCTCGGTAGCTGGCCCTCCTGCCTCAAACAGTCAGAGTTTGCCCTGGAAGGATGGCCCAGAAAGCCGGCATTTTTAAACGGCACAGCTTTTTTCCTGCTATGGCTGAAAACCGAAAAGCATGTGTTCAGCTTTTCGTCAACACCTTTTAAGTGTTTCGTGGCAGGACCTCTTAATGAGCTGCAGGCTTTGCAGCTAAAGCTGAGTCAGGAAGCCTCTCTTAGATGAGGTGCTTGCTTGCCTCTAGCAAGCAGAGTAGAACCGAGAAATTGCTGCTACCAAGAAACCAGGCACAATGCTTTCATTTTGTTCTAGAATTACTTCCCAAGCTGTCTCAGGCTTTATGTGGAAGCAGTTGTCCACGTGGGCGCCAACCTGTAGTAGTATGGGGCGGCAGGGCTGCGTCCCCCACACCCGGCCGCCCACATGGCTAGCTTATGCTCCGAAATAACAACACACAAACTGTATTCTTTTAATCACTGCTTGGCCCATTCTCTTCTAGGCTAATTCTCACATATTAATTTAGCCCATTCCTAATCATCTGTGTGTAGCACCCCAAGGTGCGCTTACCGGGGAGATTCTAGCCTAGTCCATCCTGGGTCCGAGCTTCATCACGTGTGTCTGCCAGGGAGCAGGGCATGGCGTCTCTGCTGAGGCGTCTGCTCCAGAGAGCAGAGCTGTCGAGACTCTGACCTCACTTCCTCTTCCTCCCAGTGTTCTGTTCTGTTTACTCCTCCCACCTATCCTCTAACCAATAAAATGGGCCAGGGCAGTGCCTTTATTAGCCAATGACCTTCCTCCATCACAATATGATTAGGATGCAGCTAAGATTTGGGTTCACCCTATCCACATGTGCCTCCTGTAATTTTTCCTCAATCATTGTCAGTTCCTTTTCTGCTTCAGCTGTCAGTTCTCTTGGACTATTCAAATCTTTATCACCATCTAAGGTTTTGTTTAAATGAACTATTAGATCAGGTGTTATCCCAACAGCTGGTCGTAGACTGGAAATGTCTCCTAACAATCTTTGGAAGTCATTAAGAGTCTTTAACCGGTCTCTCCTAATTTGTGCCTTTTGCGTTTTAATTTTCTCTAACCCTATTCTGTAACCTAGGTAATTAATAGAATTTCCTCTTTGAATCTTTTCAGGGGCAATTTGTAATCCCCACCTAGGCAAGACTTTCTTTACTTCTTCAAACATCCTTTCTAAAGTATCTTTATTTGAATCAGATAACAAGATGTCATCCATGTAATAATAAATGATGGACTTGGGGAATTGTTTACGAATTATTTCCAATGGCTTACAAAATATTGGCACAGTGTAGGACTATTGAGCATACCCTGTGGGAGGACAGTCCATTGATATCTCCTATTAGGCTGAGAATTATTATAAGTAGGCACTGTGAAGGCAAATTTTTCTCTATCCTTTTCTTGTAACGGTATAGTGAAAAAACAATCTTTCAAATCAATAACTATAAGAGGCCATCCTTTTGGTAACAGAGAAGGCAAAGGAATTCCAGATTGTAGTGGGCCCATAGGTTGAATTACTTTGTTGACAGCTCTTAGATCTGTCACCATTCTCCATTTACCAGATTTCTTTTTTACAACAAACACAGGAGAATTCCAAGGGCTGGTTGATTCTTCAATATGGTGAGCATCTAGTTGCTCTTGCACCAGCTGTTCCAATGCCTGTAGTTTATCTTCAGCTAGAGGCCATTGTTTGGTCCATATTGGCTTCTCAGTTAGCCATTTTAAAGGTAGGGCTGTTGGTACCTCTAAAGGTTTGGTATTTGCTGTATGTTCTTGTACAGCCTGAATGGCTGGTGATCTTTTTCCATAATACCTCATCATATCCTTCCCAGAATTATGAGTTCCTGGAAATACAGGAATGTTAATCTGGGTATCCCATTGCTGTAGCAGGTCACGGCCCCATAAATTTATGGCAATATTGGCTATATATGGCCTTAGTCTTCCTATTTGCCCTTCGGGCCCTATGCATTCAACCCATCTTGTGCTTTGTTTTACACGAGATAGGGTTCCAATTCCCAGGAACTGAACATCTACCTCTTGAAGAGGCCAATTCGGATGCCAAGATTCTGGGGTAATGATACTTACATCCGCACCTGTGTCTAATAAGCCTTCAATAAAAGTGCCATTTATACAGACTCTTAGCTTTGGTCTTTGATCATTAATAGAAGTCTGCCAAAATATACGTTTACTCTGTCCTATTGGGTTTTTTGACTCATCCTCCACACGTAATTCTTCATTTAGACCAGTATTACTTTTTACAGCAGAAATTGGAGCTTTTAATTTTCTTGGTGAGGCACGTTCTCCACTGTGACTGGGAATGACTGGGCCACTGTTGGCTTGGGGGCCTGCGAGAGGCCCCCCAAGGAGTTTCCCGATGATATCGGATTGCCCCGTCTGTCTGTTGTTGACCTACATTCGTTGGACCAATGCCTGCCTTTACCGCATCTCCTACATATACCTGAAGGCCGAGGTCTCCTATTTTTGTCATTCCCAGAAGAGATATTATTCCTAGAAATTCTTTGCCTGCAATCCCTTTGCAAATGTCCTAATTTACCACAATTAAAACACCTGGCAGTTTGATGTCTCCTCATTGCTTTGGAAATCGCTTCTCCTACCCAAGATTCATCATTATAGCTAAACGTCTCAACATTCATCGTATGCTGAATCCATTCATCCATAGGTGCTGATCTAGACTTTAAAGGCCCAATTATCTTTTTGCATTCTATGTTTGCATTCTCAAAAGCTAGAGATTCAAGAAGTATTCGTCTAGCTTCTGGGTCTGTTACCCCTATGTCCAGAGCCTTAATTAATCTTTGCAAAAAATCAATAAAGGGTTCTCTCTGTCCCTGCCTAATTCTGGTATATGATTCAACCCTTTTTGCTGGATCTTGTATCCTATTCCAAGCATTTAAAGCTGCTTGGTGACATAGACACAGTACTTCATCGTCATAAAGAGCTTGGACCTGTGGATCAGCATATTCTCCTGCACCAAGAATTTGATCTTGGGAAACCTCAATACCTTTTGCTCTTCCTTGCTGTTCCATATGTTTGGATTCTTCTCTGAAATAAATTCCAAACATCAAGGAAGGTCCATTATCTAAAACTGCAGACACTAACTGATGGAAATCATGGGGAGTAGCTCTAGCATTAGAAGCCCAAGTCCTTATCATTTCCTTTACATATGCATTGTGCAAGCCAAAATTAACAACAGCTTGCTTAATTTCTTTCAAATCATTCATTGCTATTGGCGTCCATCTAGCTTCTCTGACTCCCTTTGAGCCTTTAGAAGTTGATGCTTTTTCAGAATTAAGTATAGGGTATGTCGCTAGAACCCTGGGTAAGCCAGTTCTAATAGCTGGTGGAGGCATTGTATCCTGTCCTTGTGCCTCCTTACTCTGTTCACCAGCTGCAATAATTTCCCCAATCTTTTCAAATCTTTTTATCATTGTCTCTCTTAAATCCTGAATCTCCTGACCTGTATATATTTCCAGTGATTTCACTGATGTATCAATTTTTTGGTCCCCATTCTGCACCTGTGATTCCAAAGCTTTAATTTTTTCCTTCAAAGATAACATGTCCTCCTTAAACTTTTCTTGTATATCATGTAGATTCCCATCTTGGAGGTACATTCTGTCTGTTACCTTATCAAAACTTTGTGATAAAGTCTGAAGGTCAAATTCAACAGCCTGAACCCTTTCAGGTAACTTTCTAATACCCTTGGATATGGAATCAATTTTGTCTGTCATAGTATCCACTTGTTCAGATAACCTCTGATTTTCAATAATTTTAATCCTGTCAATTAGTTGTTCATTATTAGTTCGTAAAGATTCTGTCATTCTTAGGAGTGCCATATTCTTCTGTTCATTATTAGTTTGTAAAGATTCTATCGTTTTTAGGAGTGTCATATTCTTCTGTTCATTATTAGTACGTAAAGATTCAATCGTTCTTAGGAGTGCCATATTCTGTTCATTATTAGTACGTAAAGATTCAATCGTTCTTAGGAGTGCCATATTCTTCCTTAATGATAGAATATGGTAAAGAAAACTGAGGCCTAGTAACAAGCAAATTAAGGTATCCCCATAATCATATAAACCTTGTATGATGTAATTCGTTGTATTAGTAAATATAAGTTTACTAATCCATTGTATTAGTGAAAACAAAGCAGTAAAATTTGCGTTAGAAACGAAAACTGCCATATTACCTATTATCCAGCAGGTGGCGCTGTTGCAGAGTCGCGGTGAAAACATGGTCCTGTTTCAGTGCCTTAGTAGATGTTAAAAACTGGAAAATGCAAGTTTCTCAACAAAGTAAATGTAATTAAATCAATTCCTGAGATGGAACCAGAAACCCAGAATCCAGGGGTAGAGAAGAGCAATCTAGAAGCCGCTTATGCCTCCACGTGACAGAGTCACCCTGAGGGGTTGCAGTTTTCAGCAACCACGTGCTCTGGTTCGTGCCACTTAAGAGCTGTACTTGCAAGGGAGATTTAAAAATGACTCAGAAAAGAGCAAACCACGCGGGCAGAGACTATGCGGGCCTATGGAGTTTAAATCCACGTGGTGAGTCCAAGGCCGCCGCTGCAAGGCACAGGCGGCGGCTGAGGAAGGAAGGGCTCCCGCCTAGCCAAACTCGCGGCCGCCAAGCTGGACTCGCGGCCGCCAAGCCGGACTCACAGCTGCGAGCGGGGAAAGGAGAGGTTCTGAAACCAAACGTTGGGTGCCAAAATGAAGGCGTAAGTCACAAACAATGCCACACCAATTCGGGGTTATGATTATTAGGGTGGTATTTATTTAAAGAGGAAAAAACTTACAGATCACTGTCCCAGGCAACAGCCCTCTATGCAACCAGGAAAGGAGTCTAGTCGCCGGTGGAGCAGGAAGTGAAGAGAGAGAGGAGAGGGAAGTGGCCGCTTTTTTAAAGGGAGAGAAACCACGCCCCAATGGGCTGGTACCTCAGTGGTGATAGGCTGGAGGAGTGGGAGGACCTCCCGCAACATTTCCCCTTTTGTCTAAAATAGAAAAGAAGACTATAATTCAAGCAAAACTGTATACAATAAGTACAATGATTAGATATAATATGTACAGGCAATAAATATATCAACAATGTTTAGTCCATTAGTATTTGATAAATTCAGAGAAAGTATTTCTTATCTATCCTATCTTTGTGAGTCCAAAGTCTTATACCTAATTCACTTTCTACCATAATTTTCTTTCTGCATCAGGTAAACAAGGAAAACTATAACTATCTAGTCTTCAACTCCCTCAGAGACCCAAGAAGGAAATAACATTAACTGAATAAGCAGGACATGTGAGCAAGTGACTTCCAAAAAATGTGAGTAATGACAGAAGCAGCTGACTGCCTGGATAGTCACACAAATTTCCTCTGCAATGTTAGGGCATCTATCCTCAGCCTACAGGCCTAGCATAGATAGACTTTTCTATGAACCATGATATTCTGAAGGCCTGTCTGTCTCTCTTTGTCTTGACAATGTTTGACATTTACTTACGTTTGAGTCCTGCTTGTCCAATTAGGACAGCATATTGTTAGCAGTCGCAGCAAAGACATTTTCTTGCACAATTGTTTACTTTTGCCACAAAGAAAGTAAACTCCATGTGAAGTTTCCTCAATGCCCATTATCTTTTCTGAAGTAGATTGGTACTTCCAGGAGCAGACATGTCTAATTGTCATAAAAAAGAGCCTACGTTATTACCACATCTTAAATGCCATATCCTGTAGATTGTGGAAGTGTTTGAAGATGCCCTGTCTATATAAAATATATCTTTGTTTGACCTTGAAAACACACCTAATGTGACCACAAGTTTCATTGTAATAGGTGACTAATTACTAACCTGCATTTCCTTATTGTCCCAAGCAGTTGGTAATAATAAATTTCAAAGACTAGAAATTTGCATCACATTCTTAAATAAGCTATATAGGTACAATACCTTGAACAAGATTAGAAACGTATATACAGTATGCTTTAACAAAATTAATCTCAAAATTGTATCAATGTACAAAATTTGTATACAATATACAAAATTCCAATTAAATGTAAAACATTTAAAACTAGTAGTTTCTTCTTAAAGTAGGTTCAGTAATCTACCTTTTATCTTAATATATATAATATATTATATATAATATAATATATATATATATATATCCTCCTTTTTCTTTACAGGGTAGATTCAATAATCTACCTTTTTATCCCATCATATCTATATCCCTCTTTTTTCTTTTCAAAACAAGAATCTTGAATCTAATTTCCTTTGTTTAGCTTATTTCCTGACCATTAACAATAGCAAGTTATAACCAATCTCCCTAAACAATGACAAATATCCATAACCCAATGAAAGACCAAAAATCACCCACTCCAACTGTTGGGAATGTAGGTATCATGTTCTTAAATTTACTTCCTGCTGTCTGGGGATGATGGCACATTTAAGGGACCCTGAAAAGAATAAGTTGCGTTAATTGTCTAGTCCTGAGAGAGGTAGCTTTGTCATTTGTTGTCCAGTCTCTGAATAATGGAAAGTGCAGAGTTTGTCTCAAGTCCTGGCTAGAGGAGTCTGTTAGGTTGGATCATCTCAGCTAGCCATCTCAAAATTGTCCTGAGCAGTTAGTCCAAAGTCAATCTTTAAGTGGTGCTATCAGCTGAATAACATCATATGAACCAGGTGGAATCATTATTGTAGAGCCCCATCTTCTTCCTGGAAACTTTAAGAGTACTGTAGGAAAATTTATTGCTTACTGTAAAAAAAATTAAACATTTATATCAAAACAAAAAGTTTGAGTTTCAATAGACATATATTCAAAGAAAAGTGCCATAGAGACTAGAATAGATATGGGGAGGAGTAGAATTTTTGAAAGCAGAGGTTCAATAACCTTAGGTCCTAGATTTTTATTTTCCTTCTGTCCTACACTGTGGGAGTAGGGGCCACTTGTTTGGCCCAGCTGCCCAGCTAGCTTAGGCCTGAAATAACCACATAGAAACTGTATTAATTAAATCACTGCATGGCCCATTACCTCTAGCTTCTCATTATCTAACTCTTACATCTTAATTTAACCCATCTCCATTAATCTGTGGATTAATGAAGTCATGGCGTACCAGCAAAGTTTCAGCATGTCTATCTCTGGCAGCTCCATGGCATCTCTCTGACTCTGCCTTCTTCCTCCCAGAATTCAATTCAATCTTCCCTGCCTAAGTTCTGTCTCCTAGCAACAGGCCAAGACAGTTTCTTTATTCATTAATGGAAATCACAGCACACAGAGGGGACTTCCACATCAGTACACCAGGTGACTCTCCTGATATGAGGCAGAAACTCCAAATTTTCCTTATTTGGAACATGTTTGGATTTAGAGAAGGAGAGAGTCATAGTCCAATTTGAACATCAACTTTGATTTTTAAGTGATTTGGGACCACCATGATACTGAGAAAGGAGATATGTATGCTTGTGTAGTGAGATTTTACCCTGCAGAGAATATTGGTATAATAAATTAGATTTTTCATTGCTTGGTGATTTTTTTTTATGGATAGCTATCTTTTCTTCTTTGGGCATATAGATGTCCAAGGTCTTGTGACTTCTCAAAGATGGGTATTTTTTTTTTTGCAAAAACAAGAGCAGAACCCTGAACCAACTCTTGTGAGGTTTCCTTACAACTTGTAGGATTGTCAACTCTATGGATTAGCTGTCATTTCTCTTTATCAAGAGGTTTCTCCTTTTCAAACTGAATCTTGCTTAATTTTGATGGCATCCATAGCTTTTCTTCTCCTGCAGAAAGAATAGCAAAACCCCATCCACAACATAACACATCTCCTGATTTCCATTCTAAGCTCAACATTTCCTTGATGTACACCAGATGATTTAATTCAGAAGTCTGGCTATTGTTCAATATCTATCTGCAGCTGTTGTTCCTTTCTCATTAGTCTTAAGAAAATTCAAGGTTAATAGAGCGTTCTGCAAGCTATTTGGGGGGATATATATTATCTCTTTCTGTTTATTTAACATATCTCTTATAGTTAATTTTGATCTTTCTATAAATGCCTGATATATAAGATTGCTTGGTATACCTATAATATGTGTTAAACTTTAATAAGAAAAAAACTGTTCCATTTTCTTAGATACATATGCTGGAAGATTGTATGTCTTTACAGGCACACCCACGATGGCCATAACTTCTAGTAAATGTGTGATTAATGATTCAGCCTTTTCTGAATTCAAAGCAGTTGCCCATGGAAAACCTGAATATGTGTGAATGGTGTACATATTTTAATTTCCCAAATTCTACAAAATGTTCCACATCCATCTGCCAGATTTTATTCCTTTGAGTACACTTTGGGTTACTTCCTGAAGGTAGTTGTGTTTGATTGTATAAAGGACAAGTAGGATAGCTCCTTATACTTTCTTTAGCTTGATGCCATGTGATGGAAGAGTCCTTTTTAAACATTTGCAATTGAAATGATGTTTTCTTATGAAATTATGAGGCCTTCAGCACATTTTCAATCAATAATTGTTTGATTTCTACATTACCTTGTGCTAGAGGACCTGGCAGACCCACATAGGATCAGATGTGTGTTATGTATATGGGATGATGTCTATTCCTGATTATATCTTGTAACTGAATAAATAATGAGGTCAATTCTGTATCATCTGGTATAAATTCAGTGGTTTCAATGTGTAAAACAACTCTTTTTGCATATTGCAAATCAGTAATTGTGTTGAGACATTCTTTAAAGTCCCTTAGTATCATGAGAATAGCATATAATTCTGACTTTTGTAAAAAACCATAAGGGATTTTTTTCTGCTTTACTTGAAAATTTTCATTTGTAACCTGCTTTTTTAAATTTATTTGCATCAGTATAGAATGTAAGGGCTCTAGTCATTGGTGTATCTTGTGCAATGCATGGAAAGATACGATTAGTTCTCTTTATAAGTGAAATTCTCTTGCTTTTGGAGATAGTTGTTGTTAATCTTTCCCCAAAAAATTATTACAAGCTCTTTGTCAGGGTTCATTGTCTTCCTGTAATTTGTTAACTTCATTTGTGAATCGTACTATAGTTTCTGCTAGGTCTACTCCTGCTAATTGATGAAGTCTCAATTTTCTTTTTAACTTAGAGAACTTTCCCACATAAGTTTTTAATTTTTACTTGGTTTATGTGGTAAAAAAAACATCCATTGTAAGATAATATCTTCTCTATACATTAAAATTCCTTTAGGAGAATGTTTGGAGGGTAATATGATAAGGATACAGTTAAAATTCAGATTTACATGATCCACTTGTGCCTCCTTGTAAATTCTCTTCAATCAAAGTCAATTCCCTCTCAGCTTCAGCTGAGAATCCCCTGGGACTATGTAAATCCTTGTAACCATTTTAAAATACAAGTCAGATTTTATTTAACTTAATCAGGTCATCAGGACCTATCCCAATAGTGGGCCATAGATGGGAAATATCACCTAGCACTCTTTGTAAGTCATTACAATCAATCTCTTCTAATTTGATCCTTTTGAGGTCTAAGTCTTTGTAAACCTATTTTGTAGCCTAAGTAATTAATAGAATCTCCTGTTTGTATTTTTTCATGAGCAATTTGTAATCCCCAACAACGATAATTTTATTTACTTCTTCAAACATGCATTCTCCAAATGAGAGACATTTGGTAAAGATATGGGCTACGAGAAATAAGGTTACTCCACATGATTGGCTTTAATTAGTCTCAAATGTGTTAGATCATGGCCCACAGCTATAATGGAAAAGTTATTAGAGAGAGTAAGCTAAGGCTCTTGAACATCAGTGTAGAGTCAGAGATAATATCAAGCAGTTTCCCATTGACATTCTGAATATGTATCTATGGTATGGTGTGCATATTTTAATTTTTTAAACTGTGCAAAATGAAACACATGCATCTGCCAAATTCCATCACTTTATTACCCTTTGGGTTACTTCCTGGAATTAATGCAGTTTGGTTATACAGGGGATAAGTAGGACCTTTTTATCATTTTTTTGCTTGTTGCCAAGTAGTAAAAAAAATTTTTTTTCAAATCCTTGATATTATCATGGTGTTTCTTATGAAATTCTGAGGGTTCTACCACATTTCCTACCAATAGGTGATCAGTTTAATCATTACTTTGTGATAGAGGGCTTAATAGACTGAAAACAGATCTTATATGTGTTTTATACAAGAGATGATTTCTATTTCTGATTATTTCTTGTGATTGAATGAATAACATACTTAATTGTGAATTATCTGGAACAAGTTCAGGAGTTTTAATACTTAAAACAACTCTTTCTACATATTGAGAGTCAGTCACTAAATTAAGTGATTCTGGAAAATCTAATACCATGAAAATAGTATATAAGTCTGACTTTTAAACAGAATCATAAGTACTTTGAATTACCTTTTTAAAAATTTCCTGACTTATATCCAGTCTTTCCTGATTTGTTTGCATCAGTATAGAATGTAGGAACTTTAGAAATTGTTGTTCCCTATACAATGTGAATAAAAATATCATTTAGTTCTCTTTATAAACTGAAGTCTCTTGCTTTTAGGGGTAGTCTCTTCCACAAAAATTACTGTAAGGTCTTTCCCAATGTTCATTTTCTGCTCATAATGAGGAAATTGCAACATTATTAAATGGTACCACATTTTCTCCTTAATCTATTCCTGCTAATTGATAAACTTTTATATTTTCAGAATCGATTAAAAAAACTTTTCTATATGGGTCTTGAATTTTTTAACTCTATGTGGTAAAAATATTCATTCTTCTCTGCATAAGAATTCCTGTAGGGGCTGGAGAGATGGCTCAGAGGTTAAGAGCACTGGTTGCTCTTCCAGAGGTCCTGAGTTCAATTCCCAGCAACCATATGGTGGCTCACAACCATCCATATTGAGATCTGGTGCCCTCTTCTGGCCTGCAGACAGAACACTGTATACATAATAAATAAATAAACCTTTAAAAAATCATTTAAGAAAAAGAATTCCTGTAGGAGAATGTATAAAAGATAAAATAACCTGAATATAACCAAGATCTGGATCTAAATGATTTCTTTTTCTTTTTTTTTTTTTTTTTTTTTACCAAACCCAATTTTCTCACAGTCTCAGATGATGATCTTCTTGGACTCTTTAAGTCATTGTCACCTTGTAAGCTTTGAAATACATTACTAATTTCTTGAGCGGGCAATCCAGTTGTGGGTTGTAGCCAGTTAATATCTCCCTGCAAATTTTGAAAACCATTAAGAGCTCATAATTGATCTCTCCTGATTTCTAGTTTGTGGCTAAAGTTTTTTGTAAACCTATTTTATATCCTAGATAATTAATAGAATCTCCTCTTTGCATTTTTTCAGGAGTAATTTGTAATGTTCAACAAGGCAAACTTTTCTTTACTTCTTCAAACATTTTCTCTAAGGTATCTGCATCTGAATCAGCTAGTAACATATCATTCATATAATGGTAAATTATAGATTGAGGAAGCTGATTATAAATTATTTACAACTAAATAATCCAATTAAAAAGTGGGGTGCAGATGTAAACAGAAAATTCTCAATAGAAGAATCTCAAATGGAAAAAAAGACATTTAAGGAATTGCTCAACATCCTTAGTCACCAGAGAAATGCAAATCAAAATGACTCCGAGATACCTCTTGCACCTCTCAGAATGGCTAAGATCAAAAAACACTGAGGACAGCTTATGTTGGAGAGGAAATAGAGTAAGGGGAACACTCCTACATTACTTATGGGAGTGCAAACTTGTACAGTTACTTTGGAAATGAGTATGGTGGTTTCTCAGAAAATTGGTAATCCATCTACCTTGAGACCCAGCATTATCACTCCTGGGTATAAACTCAAAGAATGTGCTCATAAGTAAATACTAGATTTAAAGCAAAGGATAACCAGACTACAATCCAAAGCTCCAAAGAAGGTAGGAAATAAGCAGGACCCTAAGAGGGACACATGGATCATCTTGGGAAGGGGAAATAGATGAGATTGTCTGGGTAAACTGGGGGAGGGGGCAATTGAGGAAAGGGGATGAGGATGAGAAAATGACGGAATCAGAAGGTTGAGTTGTGGGAGGGGCAAAGTGCAAGAGCAATGAAAGAATTAATTTGATAGAAGGAGCCATTATGGGGTTATGGAGAAATCTGGTTCTAGGGAAATTCCCAGGAATCCACAATGATAACACCAACTAATGGAGCAATAGTGGAGAGGGTGTCAAACTTGCCTTCCTCTGTAATCAGATTGGTGATTACCCTAACTGTCATCATAGAGCCTTCATCCAGTAACTGATGGAAGCAGATACAGAGAAATGCAGCCAATCACCAGGCTGAACTCTGGGAGGTGAATCAAAGAGAGGGAGGAGTCAAGATAATGACAGAAAAATTCACAGATACATCAGACCTGAACTCATGGGAACTCATGGACTCTAGACTGACAGTTGGGGAGCCTGCATGGGACCTAACGAGGCCCTCTGCATGTGTGTGGCAGTTGTGTAGCTTGGTCTATTTGAGGGGCCCTTAGCAATGGAACCAGAATCTTTCTCTTGTGTATTAGCTGGCTTTTTGGAGCCCGTTCCCTTAGGTGAGATGCCTTGCTTGGCCTTGATGCAGGGAGAGGGGCTTGGTCCTGCCTCATCTTAATGTACCTAACTTTGTTGACTCCCCCTGGGAGATCTTACCCTTTCTGAGGAGTGGATGGGAGGTGGATGGGGTTGGGATAGAAGTGGGATAGGGAGGTAGGAGTAACTGTGGTTGGTATGTAAAATGAATAAAAAATTAAAAATAAAAAGCCAAACTATTTCCAATGACTGTTGTATAAAATATTGACACATGGTAGGGCTGTTAAACATTTCTTGTGGAATATTTTCCACTGATACCTTTTAACAGGCTGGATTTATTATAAATAGGCATTGTGAAGGCAAATTTTTCTCTATACTATTTTTGTAAAGATATAGTTTTTCAAAAGCAGTCTTTTAAATCAATCACTATAATAAACCATCCTTTAGGTAACAGAGAATACAAGGGAATTCTAGGCTTTAAAGAGCCCACTGGCTAAATCACATTATTAGTAGCTGTTAGAAATGTTAACTTTCTCCATTTTCCAGATTTATTTTTAATGATAAAAATAGAATTCCAAGGACTGGTTGATTTCTCAATATGTTGAGCATTTAGCTGCTCTTGTACAAGCTGTTCTAATTCCTGTAACTTTTTTTGATATTAAAGGCCATTGTTCTATTCAGACATGTTTGTCAGTTAACCATTTTAAAGATGAGGCTGTTGGCACCTTTGAAAAATTAACAGCTGTTGTGCCCTGTTTAAGTACAACATGAATGGTCAGCAATTGTTCTTTATAATACCTTTTAATATTTTTCTCAGAAACATGTTAGTTTACCGTTTGTTTTTGAGATTGGAGGAATGTATATCTGGGTATTCCATTGCTATAACAAATCATGTCCCCAAAGATTTATTGCTATGTTAGCCACAAAGGGCTTTGATTTTCTCTTTGTCCTTCTGGCTCTATACAATTGGCCCATCTTATACTTTATTTTACCTGAGATGAAGATCCAATTAGCAGAAGCTGAACATTTACCTCTGAACAAGCCAATTTAGTGTCCAAAATTTGGGTGCAATTATTGCTACATCTGCTCCTGTGTCTAACAAGCCTTTAATATCAATACCATTTATTTGTATTTTTTCCACTCCGAAGAACCAATGAGTTCATTTTAAAAAAGAAAAAGAAAACAAAACTATCTTTTTTATTATACATACCAATCCAAGTTGCCATTCCTTCCCATCCTCCCATTCTTACTCTCCATTCACTCCTCAGAGAGGGTAAGGCACCTTGCTTTGTGGAAGGTCCAAGGCCCTCCCTACTATATCTAGGTTGAGCAATGTATCCATCCAAAGAGACTAGGTCCCCAAAAAGCCAGTACAAGCAGTAGAGATAAATCCTGGTGCCACTGCTAGTGGCCCCTCAGTCTGCCCCACCCATGCAACTGTCAACTACATTCAGAGGGACTATTGGTCCTACACTTGTTCCTTCCCAGACCGGCTGGTGTTGGTGAGCTCCCATTAACTCAGGAAGACTGTTTCAGTGGGAGTACCCATCACGGTCTTGACCTCTTTGCTCATATTCTCACTCATCCCACTCTTCAACTAGACTTTGAGAGCTCAGTCCAGTGCTCCACTGTGGGTCACTGCCTCTGTTTCCATCAGTTGCTGGATGAGGGTTCTATGGTAATATTTAAGATGTTCATCAGTCTGACTACAGGGCAAGGTCAGTTTGAGCATCCTCTCCTCTATTGCTTAGGGTCTTAGCTCGGGTCATCCTTGTGGATTCCTGGCAATTTCTCTAGAGCCAGATTTCTTGCTAGCCTCATAATGGCATCCTCAATCAAAATATTTCTTTCCTTGCTCTCATCTCTAACCTTCCTCCCACCTTGACCATCCTGTCACCTCAAGTTCTCCTTGCCTCTCCCTTTTCCCCTCCTCTTTCCCTTCCAACTTCCTGTCTCCCCTACCCCTATATTCCCAATTTTGTCAGGCAATCTTGTCTATTTTGACTTTCCAGTTGGATCTATTTATATTTTTCTTAGGATTCACCTTGTTACTTAGCTTCTCTAGGATCATAAACTATAGGCTCCATATACTTTTTTGATAGTTAGTATCCTCTTATGAGTGAGTACATACCAAATTCATCTTTTTGGGTCTGGGTTACCTCACTCTGTGTGGTGTTTTCTATTTCCATCCATTTGCATGCAAATTTCAAGATGTCATTGTTTTTACTGCTGAGTAGTACTCTAATGTGTAAATATGCCACATTTTCTTTATCCATTCTGTTGTTGGGGGGCATCTATGTTGTTTCCAGGTTGTGGCTATTACAAATAATGCTGCTATGAACATAGTTGAACAAGTGTATTTGTAGTTTGATTGAGCATCTTTTGGGTATGTGCCAAGAGTGGTATTGCTGGATACCACTTTTGGGTATACATCCAAAGGATGCTCAATTGTAACATAAGGACATGTGCTCAACTATGTTCATAGCAACATGAACATGGTATATTTATAAAATGGACCACTACACAGCAGAAAAAAGTGACATCTTGAAATTTGAAGGCAAGTGGATAGATCAAGAAAACATCATATTGAGTGAGGTAACCCAGACCCAGAAAGACAATTATCATATGTACTCACTCATAAGTGGTTTTTAAAAAATAAAGCAAAGAAAATCAGTCTACAAACCACAATCCCAGAGAACCTAGACAACAATGAGGACCCTAAGAGAGACATACATGGATCTAACCTATATGGGAAGTAGAAAAAGACAAGAACTCCTGAGTACATTGGAAGCATAGGGACCATGGAAGAGGGTTGAAGGGGAAGGAAGAGGAACAAAGAGAAATAAATATAGAGCTCAATAAAAATCAACAAAAAGAGATATATATTTTATAGTTTATAATAAAGTCTGTGATATATCAAAAAAGAATGGTATTAGTATTGCTGGATCCTGAGGTAGTTTGATTCCCAATTTTCTAAGAACCCGCCATACTGATTTCCAAAGTGGTTGTACAAGTTTTCATTCCCACCAGCAATGGATGAGTGTTCCCCTTATTCTACATCCTCCCCGAAATAAGCTATCATTGGTGTTTTTGACCTTAGCCATTCTGACTGGTATAAGATGGTATCTTATAGTTGTTTTGATTTGCATTTCCCTGATGGCTAAGGATGTTGAACATTTTCTTAAGTGTTTTTCAGCCATTTGAGATTCTTCTGTTGAGAATTCTCTGTAAGTCCTTTACCCCATTTTTTAATTGGGTTATTTGGAATTTTGATATCTAATTTCTTGAGTTCCTTATATATTTTGGAGATCAGTCATTTATCTGATTTGGGGTTGGTGAAGATCTTTTTCCATTCAGTAGGCTGCGTTTTGTCTTATTGACTGTGTCCTTTGCTTTACAAAAGCTTCTCAGTTTCAGGAGGTCCCATTTATTTATTGTTGCTCTCAGTGTCTGTGCTACTAGTGTTATATTTAGAAAGTGGTCTCCAGTGTTCATGCATTAAAGGCTACTTCCCATTTTCTCTTCTATCAGTTTCAGTATGATAGGGTTTTTATGGAGCTCTTTAATACATTTGGACATTGTCTTCCCACAACTTTTTTATTTCTTCAGTAGTAAAAGGCACTATAATTTCTGCTGGGTCTATACCTGCTAGTTGACGAAGTCTCCGTTTACCTTTTATAATTAATTCAGAGGCCTTTTCTACATAAGTTTTCAATTTTTTACTTGGTTTGTGTGGTAAAAAGATCCATTCTAAAATAGTATCTTCCCTCTGCATTAAAATTCCCATAGGAGAAATTCTGGAAGGCAATATGACTAGAATACAACTAAGATTTAGATCCACCCTATCTACATGTGCCTCCTGTAATTTTTCCTCAGCCATCGTCAGTTCCTTTTCTGATTCAGCTGTTAACTCTATGGTACTATTCAATTTTTTGCCAGCATCTAAGGTATTGTTTAAATGAATTATTAGATCAGGTGTTATCCCAACAGCTGGTCGTAGACTGAAAATGTCTCCTAACAATCTTTGAAAGTCATTAAGAGTCCACAACCGGTCTCTCCTAATTTGTGCATTTTGCGTCCTAATTTTCTGTAAACCTAATCTGTAGCCTAGGTAATTAACAGAATCTCCTCTTTGAATCTTTTCAGGAGCAATTTGTAATCCCCATTTAGGCAAAATTATCTTTACTTCCTCAAACATTCTTTCTAAAATATCCATGTTTGAATCAGATAGCAAAATGTCATCCATGTAATGGTAAATTATAGACCTAGGGAATTGCTTAAATATTATTTCCAATGGCTGACTTACAAAGTATTGACACAGGCTGTGGCTATTGACCATTCCCTGTGGGAGGACAGTCCACTGGTATCTCCTAGTAGGCTGAGAATTATTATAAGTAGGCACTGTGTAGGCAAATTTTTCTCTATCCTTTTCTTGTAAAGGTATAGTGAAGAAGTCAATAACTTTAAGAGGCCATCTTTTGGATAACAGAGAAGGCAGAGGAAGTCCAGATTGTAGAGGGCCCATAGGTTGAATTACCTTGTTGAAAGCCCTTAGATCTGTCACCATTCTCCATTTGCCAGATTTCTTTTTTACAACAAACACAGGAGAATTCCAAGGTCTAGTTGACTCCTCAATATGTCAAGCATCTAATTGCTCTTGTACCAATTGTTCTAAAGCCTGCAATTTATCTTCATCTAGAGGCCATTGTTTAACCCATATTGGATTCTCAGTTAGGTAGGGCTGTTGTTACCTCTAAAGGTTTGTTAGTTGATTTATGTTCTTATACAGCCTAAATTGCTGTTGACCTTTGTGCATAAATTACTTTATTACATCCTTCCCAGAATAATGAGTTCCAGGGGCTGCAGGAAAGTTAATCTGGGTATTCCATTGCTGTTGCAGGTCACGGCCCCATAAATTTATTGCAATATCAGCTACATATGGCCTTAGCTTTCCTCTTTGACCTTCTGGCCCAATACAGTCAACCCATCATGTGCTTTGTTTAACTTGAGATATGGTTCCAATTCCTAGTAATTGAACATCTGCCTCTTGAAGAGGCCAATTTGGATGCCAAGATTCTGGAGTGATGATTCTTACATCCACTCCTGTGTCTATCAAGCCAACAATCACAATTCCATTTATACGTACTCTCAGCTTTGGTCTTTGATCATTTATAGAAGTTTGCCAAAATATATGTTTCTTATTTTCTAATTGCATTTCTGACTTATCCTCCAAATTTGCATCATTTAGAACCTCATGGTCTAGCACAGAAGCTTCTAGAGTTTTTAATTTTCCTGGTGCAACATGTCCTCCATGGTTGCTGGGAATGACTGGGCCACTTTTGGCTTGGGAGCCTGCGAGAGGCCCCTCAGGGAGTTTCCTGATGGTATTGGGTTGCCTTGTCTGTTTGTTGTTGATCTTCATTCATTGATCCAATGCCGTCCTTTAACACACCTCCTACATACACCTGAAGGCCAAGGTTTCCTATTCCTGCCATTCCCAGATGAAGTGTTGTTCCTAGAATTTCCTTGCCTGCAATCCTTTTTTAGATGTCCTAATTTACCACAATTAAAACATTTGGCAGGTTGATGTCCCCTCATCGCTTTGGAAATTGCTTTTCCTACCCAAGATTCGTCATCATAATTAAAGGTTTGAAAATTCATGGTATGCTGGATCCATTTATCCATAGGTGCTGATCTAGACCTTAAAGACCCACTTATCTTTTTGCAGTCTAAGTTTGCATTTTCAAAAGCCAGCAATTCAAGAATTAGTCATCTAGCTTCTGGATCTTTTACTCCTGTGTTCAGAGCCTTAATTAATCTTTGCAAAAAGTCAGTATAAGGTTCTCCCTCTCCCTGCGTAACCCTTGTATATGACTCTATCTTTCTACCTGGCTCTGGTATTCTATCCCAAGCATTCATGGCTGCCTTGTGGCATAGGAACAATACTTCATCATCATAAAGAGCTTGGACCTGTGGATCAGTGTAAGCTCCTACACCAAGAATTTGATCCTGCAAAACCTCCACACTTTTGCTCTTCCTTGCTATTCCATATGTTTGGATTCTTCCCTGAAATAAACTCAAAACATCAAGGAAGGTCCATCTTAGAGCACCGCTGAAGCTAACTGGGAAAAATCATGGGGGATAGCCCTGACATTAGAAGCCCAAGTCCTTATCATTTCCTTAACAAATGTAGAGTGCAAGCCATATTTAACGATGGCTTGATTAATTTCCTTTAGGTCATTCATTCCTACTGGTGTCCATCTAGCTTCTTTGGCTCCCTTTGAGCCTTTAGAAGTTGACACTTTGTCAGAATAAATTACAGGGTATGTTGCTAAAACACTGGGTAAGCCAGTTCTAACAGCTGGTGGTGGCATTGTATCCTGCCCTTGTATTTTCTCACCCAGTTCATCAGCTCCAATAATTTCTTTCTTTATTTATTTATTAAAGATTTCTGTCTCCTCCCCGCCACCACCTCCCATTTCCCTTCCCCTCCCCCAATCAACTCCCCCTCTCTCATCAGCCCAAAGAGCAGTCAGGGTTCCCTGCCCTGTGGGGAGTCCAGCTCCAATAATTTCTTCAATCATTTCAAATCTCTTAATAATTGTCTCACGTAAGGCCTGAATCTCCTGGCCTGCAAAGGTTTCTAGTGCTTTCCCTATGGTATTAATTTTCTGGTCCCCATTCTTCACCTGTGATTCCATGGTCTTAATATTTCCTTTCAAAGATAACATCTCCTCCTTGAACTGCCACCAGATATCATGTAAGTTGCCATCCTGGAGGTACTTTCTATTTGTTACCTATCAAAACTCTGTGATAACTTGAAAGTCAAATTCAACAGCTTGGACCCTTTCAGATAAGTCCCTAGTACCTTTAGATAAGGAGTCAATTTTGCCTATCATGTTATTAATCTTATCAATTAATGCCATATACTTCCATAATGATATAATATTAAGAAGCAAACTAACACCTAATAACAAGTAAATTGAGGTACCTCCATAGGCATATAGGCCTCTTGTGATTTATTCCAAAGTGGCAGCAAAAGCCGTGGCTAGAGTCCCATTAAAAACGAAACCTGCCATTTTACCTGTTAGCCATCACATGGCACCATTTCCGAGTTGTGACTGGAATCAATGGAACCGTGTCAGGATAGATCCTGTGGTACTCGAGAAGTTAGATGTATAAAAACCCAGCGGCTGGCTGATAAACAGCACTGTTCACCCCGGGTGCCTGCCCTGCTCAGACCCAATACAGGGGGTCATGACACAGCCGCTAAGAGAATGGCAGACTGAGCATGGCTGACTGCCCGCCCAGTGTCAGTTCTGCTGGGTAAAGGTGACAGTGCAAATGCAAATGCTGTGGCGGGTATTTCAAATAGCGCTTCTGCCAGATGTGACAAAATGGCTTGCGCTCTGACTCCCGGTGTCCAAGTGCTGAGCTTAAAACCCGCTCAGACTATCTGGGCTCGTGGATCCTGGGAGGCGTGGAGTTTTTACAGCTGAGGGAGGGCTCGTGCCAAGCTGAGCCGGTGGCAGGCAGCCGAGCCAGAGGCAGGCAGCCCAGTTGGGGGATGGCGGTTGCAGGGCGGTTCTAAAACCAAACCCAGGGTGCCAGATAATGCGCGAAACAATCCCACACCTGTTTAGATTCAAAGGGGTATTTATTTTAGGGGGAAAAGTTACAGAAACCATCCAACACAACAGCCAGGAAAGGGGTCTAGTCGCTGGAGCAAGAGCCAGAAGCAAGAGAGCCAGCAGAGGGCTGCCACTCTTTTTAAAAGAGAAATAGACCACGCCCTGTGGGCTGGTATCTCAATGGCTATTGGCTGAAAAAAGCAGAAGGCTCCCGCAGCAGTTTGTGTCTTGGGAACTGTTCTTGGTCTGGTCTGTACAGTCATTGTCTGTGTCTCAGGGGTTTTGGAGCAGCCTACCTGCAGGAAATGCACCTCCTGGCTGGATAGAGAAGCCAAGGCAGGTGAGGGAGGGGCCTGGATTTTTATCCCAGTACGGAGGGCCTAGAGAGTGGAGTGTCCTGCCAGGTGGCTCGTCACTCACCTCTTGGTCCTCTCAGTGTAGTAGCAGGCTGTGTGTTTCAGTGTCCCACTGAGGTTGCAGGGGTATAGGAGGGTCGAGAAAGAAATATTAAATGTAATAAATACTACCCAACTAGACTCTTGAATTGAAAAAGAGTACTCTTTGATAATTGTTTTCAATATGTTGCTTTATGTTAACCTATTAGTTGAAAACAGCACCTGGGCAAAACTTGACCTTCCCATGGAATTCCTGAAAAATCACTGGCACGCAGCCACTTAATATTTGTAAGCATTACAGCTCAGATGAAAAGGTAACAAAGTCACACTGCACAACAAACCGCACACAAGAGAGTAGGAGAGAAAATAACGGGGTAGCTGCCTCCGCTTGGGCAAGAAACAGCAGCCATCTGAATGGGATATATAGAGTTTCCTGGAAAGGGTGTAAGCATTACAGTTCAGATCCTGGCAGTTGGGAGCTGAGGAGTACCACAATGTCACCATAAGTGTAGCAGTTTATAGCTCTCCTCCAATGAAAGATTTTTTTCCAACTTAACAGCTCTGCTCAGGACAGAGGAGGTTTTTTCCACAGCAAAGAGGTTACATTGTTACAGTTCCACTCAGGTCCCTTGGAGTGTTAACAACTCTGCTCCCATAGAGAAAGGTTTCCCCAGAGAAACTGTTACAGTTGCTCTGCTCCTGGTCCCGCTCTGCCCTGCTCCTGCTCAGAGTTGTTACTTCTCAGTTACACTCCACTCCTGTGAAAAAAGGTCTCACCCAAATTTCACTTAAGAGTTTTACTAGGAGAGAAAGATCCAGGAGAGTGGCTGCCTCTGCCAGGGTGAGAAAAGGCAGGAGCAAACTGCACAGGCACAGGCCTTATATAGGACTTCTTAGGGGAGTTTTTCCAGGGTGGAGATTTTCAGGGTGGGAATTGGTTGGATTTCAATCCCTGAGCTTGGACAAATTCAGAGACTGACTGGATTTTGTGCTCAGGGATTGTTTGGTTTCGTGTTCAGGGACTGGTTAGTTTTCCTGCCCAGGGATAGGTTGACTTCATGCTCAGGGATTGGTTGGTTTTCCTGCAGTGATGGTCAGGGGCAGAGTGTTTCTTTGGCTCTGGTTTCAAGGCCAAAGTGTGTTTCTTTCACTGGCCCCTTGTAAACTTTGGCTCTGGTTTCAGGGCCAGGGTGTGTTTCTTTAGCTGGCTCTTTTACCCCACGAATGGGGTGGATCTTTTCTGGGTAAAACTCTCCAGGGTGAAGATTGTTGGGATTTCATGTACACAGATTAGGCTTTTTACTCTGAAGTATGGGGGCAGGGCCCAGCAGTTAGAGTATTCCACTGAGAAGGGAGAAAGAGAAACAAGAGAAGCTGGAGAGGAGGATAAAGGACTGTGGGTTGAGGTTTGTTAATATGATGAAAATAGTGTCAGAATCATCTGGTTTAGGCTTCACAGCTAGGAGTTGTTTTCCTTGGATGGCTTATGTCCTATGGTTTTCAAGATGGGAGTGAGGTCACATGGCAAAGTCCTCCTTCCAACCCTAGCAAAGATGACTGTCAGCCACATGCTTCTTTTAAGATTAACTATCAATCCTGGTGTTATGAGTTTTAAATTAATCCTTTTGTTACAGACTTTACAGGGTTTTAATCATACCCAATGTGCTTACAAATCTTGGCATAAGATTTATACCTTAGCAAAAGTTTCAGAGAGTTAATCCAAACCAAAAGAGTATGGGGTGAGTAGCAATGGTCCCTGCTAGAGATAGTCTGTCTCTTTGTTTTGTTCTACTTTCTCTGTCACACAGCAGATGGTTCACCTGATATGAGGCAGAGATTTTTGGAAGAAATCTTTCAACAAGCATGTTTGGGTCTAGAGGAGGGGAAACCATACCCTAACTCTAGAGCCAGATTTTAATTCAAGTGGGAGAGCAGAAAACAATGGTTTAATGCTACTCATATCTCAAAGACGCCTGAATCCCTGTAACACTGCTTCTAGTAAGCTAAGAACAAGGAAGCCTTAGAGATAGGACATTTTTGAGTCCTGGCCATAGACAGAGCATGCTGCAGGAGGGAGTGGAGAGAAGAGTGTGTGCAGGGTGTGTGTATGCTGCAGCTGGCCTACTCCTTGCTTTCTTCCCCTCCTGCTACATCTCCCTTTTAGCTCCCACTTTGAAAAAAAATTACAGATCCATCTATAGTAACTTAAAAGACAGGACATCTACACAGTGTTTGTGTAAGGGAGACTAGACAAAAACAAACAGGGTTTAGAGCTGAGAACTAGGGAATGGGGAATCTCGTCCCATTTCCCAGTCACTTACAGTATTTGTAAAAGTCCCAAATAACATTAGGATCTAAGGTGTCATTTGGTGGCCCTGTGGATGGATTATTTAAGAAGTATTGAAGCCAAATTTAAGTGCAAAAGTCAGTAAGTTTAAGGTCCTTCAGGTCAGGTGTAGAGGCTGGAGATTTTCTAAGAGGCATCCCAAGAGGGAACAGGGATAGAAGACACATTCCCATGGATAAGAGAAAGGAAAATGTCACTGTAGCCTGTAGTCATGGTCATCCAAATGTGTTGTAGGAGCTGCGGGCCTCTTCCCACAGCTTGGCTCCTGGCCGCCTGGCTAGCATATACCCCAAAATAACAACACACAAACTGTATTCATTTAAACACTGCTTGGCCCATTTGATCTAGCTTCTTTTTTTATGTATACAATATTCTGTCTGTGTGTATGCCTGCAAGCCAGAAGAGGGCACCAGACCTCATTACAGATGGTTGTGAGCCACCATGTGGTTGCTGGGACTTGAACTCAGGACCTTTGGAAGAGCAGGCAATGCTCTTAACCTCTGAGCCATCTCTCCAGCTCCTGCTCTAGCTTCTTACTGGCTAATTCTTACATCTTGATTACCCATTTCTATTAATGTGTGTAGCACCCCAAGGTGTGCTTACCTGGAAGATTCTAGCCTACGTCCATCCTGGGTAGGAGCTTCATTGCGTCTGCCCCAGAGGGGAGAGCTATCGAGTTTGAGCTCACTTCCTCTTCCTCCCAGAATTCTGTTCTGTTTACTCCACCCACCTAAAGGCTGGCCTATCAAATGGGCCAAGGCAATTTCTTTATTAGCCAATTACCTTCCTCCATTACAAATGACTCAGGGAGGACCAAATAAGGACCAAACCATTCAGTGTGTCTTCACCACACTCAACAGTGGGAAGGAGGTGGTGTTTGGCTGGGACCTCCAGCTCAATCCTACTTGATCCAGAAAGCCCCATTCCTCTCTCTCCAAACCCCACCAACCTAGAGAATCTCTGCACAAAGGGAGGGCACCAAAAAGCCCAGTTCTGAAATCTTGGTGGCTATGGTAGCTCCTCCACAGAAGTTGCCAGCAGTCCAAGTCCCTGCCTAAGCATTCCAGAGTTTGACCATACTTGAACACAAACCCAGCTTATGGTGAGCCGTCATCACCCCTCACCTACAACCTATATAAGCTCCCTGTTTTTTGTGACTTCTCCTGTCTCGGTCTCTGGGCCTGGAAGACTCACCCAGGAGGTGCTTTGCTCAAATAAACCTGTGGTTATACTTTATCAATTTGGTTTGATCTGTCTGTGTCAGCAGAGAAACGTAATTAGGTGGAGATTGATGAGATATCATGTTTATATATTAGATGTCTTACTCTGTAGGATGGGGTCAGGACTCGGCAGTTAGGACAGTTAGAGCATGATATGGGTGGAACCTGGCAGTTAGAGGTTCTGGGGGCCTGGCTACAAGTGTGGTTAGAGGGGATTACAATATATATTTTACTCAACTTGCTATTCTTGACATGCCAAATTTAAAATGTGTTTGTGTGTTTGAGTGTGTATGTATGTGTGCATGAGGGAACATACATATGTATGTATTTTAAAGATATAACTTTTTTCTCTTATAGTTTCCTTTTTTAATTGAAAATAAGTATTTCTATGTATTATATTTTGATCATGGTTTTCCCTCCCCAAATTCCTCTCAGATCCTCCCCATATCCCCAAATCCATGCTTGTTTTTCTCTAGCATGAGAAAATAAACAGGAATAAAAAATAATAAAACAAAAACAGAATAGGACAAAAAAAGTCAGGTGTAGTGGCACTCACCTTTAATCCCAACTCTTGAGAGGCAGAGGCAGGTGGATCTCTGTGAGTTTGAGACCAGCCTCAAACTGGTCAGTTACACAGAGAAACCTTGTCTCAAAAAGAACAATAAATAAAATCCAAAGAAAATAAACTGTAGAGACACAAACACACACATGTCACATAGACCCTATAAAGAATCACAAAACATAAGCAAAAGACTTGTAAAATAAAAGATAGCCAAAGTGTTATGAGATTAAAATACTTAGAAAACATCATTTGAGTTTGCTTCATGCTTATCGCCTACCACTGGTCATGGGGTCTGCCCTAAAGTGCAGTTTGTATACCCTGTGAGACTCTGTTAGAGAAAACTCATCTTCCTTTGTAAGTGGTTGTCAATTCTGAGTTGTGAATGGTGTGATGGATTAATTAAAAATTGCTGCAGGTTCCCCAGTGGCTGCAGCAGGCATGAGAACATGCTGCAGGTCTCTAAAGGCAGTTGGTCCTGGGCAGAGAGACATGCGGTGGTAGGCAAGAGACAGAGACATGGATAGGCACACATGCAGAGTGAGGTTGGATATTTATTTAGTGGGTTATGAAAGTATGGAATGGAAGGGGAGAAGGAGAAGAAGAGAGAGAGAAAGGGGGAGAGAGAGAAAGAGAGAAAAGGGAGAGACAAGCTACCTCTTTGAGAGGGAGATGGAAAAGAAAGAGACTCAGGCTGCAAGCAGGAAGGAAGATCTGCCTGCCTCAGCAGGCATGGCTTGTCTCTTAAAGAGACAGAACAGATTATTACAGATGGGGGCTTGAGTCCATTTCCATCTCAGTGCTGGGACCTCAATTGGCTTAGACCTGTGCAGGCCCTATGCGTGCTGCCTCAGTTTTTGTGAGTTTATATGTACATCAGTCCTGTTGTGTCTAGAAGGCTTTGCTTCCTTGGTGTCTTCCATCTTCACTGACTCTTATAATCTTTCTGCAGAGTTCCATAAATCCTGGGGGAGAGATTTGATGCAGACATCCCATTTAAGGCTGAGTGTTCCAAGGTCTCTCATTCTCTGCACACAGTCCTATTGTGGGTCTCTGTATTTTTTTTCCCCATCAGCTGCAGGAGGAAGCATCTCTGATGATGGCTGAGCAAGACATTGATCCATGAGTATAGCAGAATATCATTAGGAGTTATTTTATAGCTATGTTACCTTAGTATAACAGTATTATTTGGTTCCCCCTAGGTCCACAGCCTAGTCTCAGGTTCTTGGCCACCCGAGCAGTGTCAGGCAAAGGTTTCATCTCATTGAGTGGTCCTTAAAGCAGATTTGGTTGGTTACTCCCATAATGTTTGTGCCACTACTGCACAGTGTATTATGCAGGCAGATCACAATTATAAATCAAAGGGTGTGTAGCTGGGTTGGTGTTTACCTTTCTCCTTGGGTAATACTCATTACCTTCCAGTACCATGAACTAGGGTAGGCATGTTCAGTGATTTATGTAGATGTTGCCTTTAGCAATACAACAATTTGTGGAGAGCAACCAACAGCCTTGGTAATAGCCTAAGTTGTTTAGGAGTTTCTATTGGGTCCCTTTAGCCAACAATTCTATCAGATGTGACCCATCCCTGGCAGTGGAGATTTTGTTTGGTGGTGAGAGATGCCTAGTTGAGGTTTTCCTCTCCCCCATTATTTGGAAATTCTATTTAGATTTCTGTCATATATATATATATACATATATATATATATATATATATTTTAAGAAGTTTTGGAAACTTGGTTGGCAGTCATGACTAGTCACAGAAGATATGACTGCCTTGCTGAATAAGGTACTGAGCCACATGGCTAGCATAGACAAGAATAATGGGCTAATATAAGTTATAAGAGTTAATAAGAAGCCTGAGCTAATGGGCCAATCTGTTTATAACTTAAAAAAAAAAGAAGGTTCTATTGTGGTAGATTTCTCTTTGTGACAGTTCTGACTGTCTTGGAACTTGCTTTATAGACCAGGCTGGTCTTGTATTCACAAAGATCTGCCTGATTCTACCTCCTGAGTGTTGGGATTAAAGACGTGAGCCACCACACCCAGCAATTCTTGTGTGTTTTGTTTATTTGCTTGCTTTTATTTTTTGTGACAGTGTTTCTCTGTGTAGCTCCAGCTATCATAAAATTTACCCTGTAAATCAGGCTGGCCTCGAACTCAGAGATCTGCCTGTCTCTGCCTCCCGAGTGGTGGGACTTAAGGCATGTACTACCATCACCTGGCTGAAAAGTCTTTTGTTTATATGGAATATTTTGTTCTCGTGTATGTATGTGCAGTGACCAAAGAGGACATTGGATTCCCTGGAACTGGAGCTATAGACATTTGTTGAGCCACCATTTAGATGCTGGAAGTCCAGGTCTCTGGAAGAACAGCCAGTGCTCTTAACCTCTAAGCCATCTCTCTAGCCCCTTATCTATAATTTACAAAACAATTTTACTACATTTTTATTTATTTAATGGGGTGGGGTGCACGTGCTGTGATAGATGTGTGGAGGTGGAGGACAACTTGCAGGAGTCAGTTCTCTCCTCCCATCAGTGTCTCCTGGGGATAGAATTGAGGTCATTGGCTTGGTGGTAAGCATTCTTACTGCTCTGCCATCTCACTAGCCCTTTCAAGCTTTGTAACAGAATCAAGGATCATTGGATACTTTTTCTCATTTTATCTTGTTTGTTTATTTGTTTTGAGATAGAGTCTCTCTACATAGCTCTGGTTGTTCTGGGTAGGCCAGGCCAGCCTTGAACTCAAGGCAAGCCACCTTCCTCTGCCTCTCAAGTTCTGGAATTAAGGGCATGTACAACCACTCCTGGCTTACTTTTTTTTTTAATTTCAGTGTATCGTGTTTTTTGTTTTTGTTTGTTTCATGTAGCACAGGCTGGACTCCAGTGTGTAGCTGAGGATGGCTCTACCGCCTCCATCTCCTGAGTGCTGGGATTGCGGGTGCATCCACTATGCCAGTTCCTACACCATCAGGGATGGAAGGGGTGGACTTTGTGCATGCTGGGCAGGCCTCCCACAAACTGGACTACATCCCCAATCCCTGAAAGATAATTTTTATTGCTTCATTTTACATATATGGTGTTTTGTCTGCATACATATCTGTGTAGCACGTGTATGCTTAGTGACCATGAAGGCCAGATGAGGGCATCAGATCCCCTGGATGTGGAGTTACAGATCTGGAGTTGTGAGTCACATACTGGGTGCTGGGGATCAGACCTTAGTCTCTGTCATAGCAGCCAAGTGGGTGCTGGGGACCAAACCTTAGTCTCTGTCATAACAGCCAAGTGAGTGCTGGGGACCAAACCTTAGTCTCTGTCATAGGAGCCAAGTGGGTGCTGGAATCAAACCTTAACCTCTGCCATAGCAGCCAAGTGGGTGCTGGGGATCAAACCTTAGTCTCTGCCATAGCAGCCAATCTCTTAGCAATGAGCCATCTCTCCAGCCCCCTTTGAAATCTTTTAAGTGAGTGCATTATAGTTCTAGTTAAATAGGACATGAGTGACATAGCTTTCTACATCAGGTAAAAGTGGAATACACTGGGCTGGAGAAATTGCTCAGAGGTTAGGAGTACTGACTGCTCTTCCAAAGGTTCTGAGCTAAATTCCCAGCAACCACATGGTGGTTCACAACCATCTATAATGAGATCTAGTGCCCTCTTCTGGCCTGCGGGTATACATGCAGGCAAAACACTGTTTACATAATAAATAAATCTTTTTTTAAAAGTAGAATACACTTATGGCCAGTGGTGCCGTATTTTTAAAAAGTTGTGATAACTAAAAATAATGCAAAACTCTAAAATTTGTTCAAAATTCAACATTTCTATATAACTGTGACTCAAATTTTATGTTTGCAAAATACATCTTTGGGACATCTTAGGGAGGCTACAGTGGTGGTCGGCACTCTACGAACTTCATCACGCCGCCCAAGGATGACAAGAAGAAGAAAGATGCTGGAAAGTCGGCCAAAAAAGACAAAGACCCAGTAAATAAGTCCAGTGGCAAGGCCAAAAAGAAGAAGTGGGACAAGCTCAACAATCTAGTCCTGTTTGACAAGGCTACATACGACAAGCTCTGTAAGGAAGTGCCCAACTATAAACTTATTACTCCAGCCATGGTCTCTGAGAGACTGAAGATTCGCGGTTCCTTGGCCAGGGCAGCCCTTCAGAAGCTCCTTAGTAAAGGGCTTATCAAGCTGGTTTCAAAGCACAGAGCCCAAGTAATTTACACCAGAAACACAAAGGGTGGAGATGCCCCAGCTGCTGGTAAAGATGCATGAACAGGTTCAATCAGCTGTACTTTTGGAAAAATAAAACTTTATTAAATCAAAAAAAATACATCTTTGATGTGCATGATCCTTTCATATTTAAGTCCTCTAGAATGCAGAGCACAGCACACACGAGGGGCGGAGAGATGCTGAGAGTACATGCTGACCTTGCAGAGGACCTGAGTTCCATCGCCCCACCCATGTCTGATGTCAAAAACACCCTCTCCACAGACATACACATAGTTAGAAATAAAATTAAATACATAAGAAAATCTCACAGCAAGAGAGCCTGCCATGTAGGCCTGATGACCTGAGTTCAGTTCCTAGAATCCATACGGTGGGTAATGGCTGGTGACATGGCCTGGCAACAAAGTTACAGTGTCTTCCCCCACAGTCAGAGCTGAGCTGTACAGCATTTCTGGCAATGCTGGAAATCAAGATAAGACCTGAATTTACAAGTATTGGTAAATATCACTTCTTAGTCATTGATCGAAACTCTATTTATATCAGCAGATAAGACCAATTTATGGCTAGGTGGGTGTAGCCAGGCATGTTTTTCCTGAGCTTTGGGCAAATGGGGCCTGCCAGCACATAACTCCCTCAAATGCAACCGTGCGTGACAAAGTTAATAAGGTAGCTAGGGATCAGGGTAAATTTGAATTTCAAAACAAAATTAGAGCTGTGCAGTGGTGGGACACCCTTTTAACCCCAACACGGGGGTGGGGGGGACAGGCGGATCTCTGTGAATTCAAGGCCAGCCTGGTCTACATATCAAGTTCCAGCCAACCTGGTCTACACAGTGAGAGCCTATCTTTTTTTTTTTTTTAAAGGTTTTCCTTCAGAGAACTATAAACAGTGCCATAGCTGACTAGAGTTAGTGTTACACACTTAATCACCTCTATCAGTTTTCTACTTAGCACTTCAAATTCTTTTCTGTATTGAAAAACAAAACAAAAACTTTAAAACTTTGCATTTTATGCTATCAGAAATAATATTTTCTTTCCAAATAAAAGAATTAGGATCAGCTGGCATTTATGGTACTGGGAGCTATGCTGTGCACTTCCAGGGAAGAGAAGCCAATGAACTCTGTGACCTACAGCAGCGACCTGCCTGCAGGATACACTGGGCAGCAGTGGCACAATCCTTATCATAGTGACAATAACGGTTTTTAAAGATTTATTTATTTTTATGTGCATTGGTGTTTTGCCTGTGTGTATGTCTGTGAGGGTGCCAGATCCCCTAGAACTGGAGTTACAGACAGTTGTAAGCTGGAAATTGAACCCAGGTCCTCTGAAAGAACAACCAGTGCTCTTAATCACTGAGCCATTTTTCTAACCCCGACTTTTTTTAAAATTGAATTTAAGGCCCACTCCATGAGCTAGAACCACAACTGACGCTGCTGAAGTGGCCAAGAGCCTGAGACTACACAGGTCATGGGTGTAATGGTCTGTCCTGTCCCTTTAAGAGACAAGCCACGCCCACTCCCTCTCCTGTCTGCCTGAGTCCTTTCTTTTCCATCTCCCTCTCCACTTATTCCCTTTCCCTTCTGTTTCTCCCTCTCTCTCTCTCTGCCTTTCTTTCTGCTCTTCTCCCTTCTCCCCTTTCCCCTCCATAACCCACTAAATAAGTATTCAACCTCACTCTGCATGGTGCACCTATCCATGTCTCTGTTTTTTGTCCACTGAGTGGTTCCCTCCCTGGGACCAGCCACCTGTGGAGACCTGTGGCATGGTCTTGCGGCATGCTGTCTGTCTCTCCTCGTGGGATTGGCTGCCCTGTCGAGATCTCTCACCCACCACATGGCTCCCTGCCTGGGGCTTAATGCCCCTCGTGGGAACTGTGCTGTCCCTGCCTGGGACTGGCTGCTCTTAGGAGCCGCTGCCCACTGCCTGCTGCCACTTTGGGGAACTATGGTGTGGTCTAGGGACCCTCTGCTGGCTGCAGCCACACTAGACCTGCAGTATTTTGCTTTAACCATAGCAATGGGCCTAGGGGAAAACCTACTACTCTTGTTCTGCTAAAGGCCTTGTTTAGCCCTCATCAGAGAAATGGCTTCTTACAGTGGATGGCAATAAACACAGAGACCCACAATTCAGCAATGCGCAGAGAAAGAGACTTGGGAGCACTCAGTCCTAAGTGGTATGTTTTCAGCACATCCCTCCCCTCAGCACTCAGGAATCTATGCTGAGGAGGAGGCAGGGAGATTCTAAGAGCCAGAGATGACTGGTGACGCTGAGGAAACAGTGTCTTCCA
The DNA here is from genome assembly GCF_018167655.1 of Microtus oregoni. Lineage (NCBI taxonomy): Eukaryota > Metazoa > Chordata > Mammalia > Rodentia > Cricetidae > Microtus > Microtus oregoni. The sequence goes on along the minus strand of NW_024543210.1, from coordinate 4,607,205 downwards.
GACACAACAGGATTGGTGCACGTGTGAACTCACAGAGATCACGGCAGCATGCACGGGTTCAAGCCTGGCAAGGTCCCATTGCCGAGGAGGGGTTAGACACGGGCTTCCATCCCTAAACAAGAAGCTATCTACAACCCTCTGGCAGAAGAGAAATCGGTTGTCTCCAATGGAGTCTTACTGAGTATATTAACCACACCTCAGGACAGGCCCTAGGCCCAGGAGTAACTGACCAACACAGAACTTATTTTTGGACTGGAGAGATGGCTCAGAAGTTAAGAGCACTGGCTGTTCTTCCAGAGGTCCTGAGTTCAATTCCCAGAAACCACATGGTGGCTCACAAACATCTGTAATGAGATCTGGTTCCCTCTTCTGGCCTGCAGGCATACGAGGAGGCTGAACACTGTGTACACAATAAATAAATAAATCTTTAAAAGAAAATAAAAGAAAAAATCTTATTTTTGTGGACATTTTGTTTTCTTATGCATTGCTGGGACATTTCTTGTCTTATTGGTCTTTTGCCTATTTGTTTTGATTTTTGTTTTTGTGGTATTGTTTTGCTTTGTTTCAAAGAAAGAAAATAAAGTTGGGTGGGTAGGGAGGCTGGAAAAGCTGGGAAGAATTGAGAAAGGGAAGAAACAAGATCAAAACATATTGTATAAAAATGTTTTTGAGGGGCTGGAGAGATGGCTCAGAGGTTAAGAGCACTGGCTGCTCTCCCAGAGGTCCTGAGTTCAATTCCCAACAACCACATGGTGGCTCACAACCACCTGTAATGAGATCTGGCACTCTCTTCTGGTGTGCGGGCATACATGGGACAGAATGTTGTATGCATAATAAATAAATCTTTTTAAAAAAGTTTTTTTTTTGATTTTTCGAGACAGGGTTTCTCCGTAGCTTTTGGTTCCTGTCCTGGAACTAGCTCTTGTAGACCAGGCTGGCCTCGAACTCACAGAGATCTGCCTGCCTCTGCCTCCCGAGTGCTGGGATTAAAGGCGTGCGCCACCACCGCCCGGCTAAAAAAAGTTTTTGAGACAGGGTCTCACTATGTAGCTCTGGCTGTCATAGAACTCATTATGTAGACCAGGCTGGCCCCAGACTCAGAGAGATCCACCTGCTTCTGCCTCCCAAGTGCTGGGATTAAAAGCCTGTGCCACCATGCTTAGCTCAATACAATTAAAAAAAAAAAAGAATTAGAGTCAGGTGTAGGTAGCACCCCTTTAATCCTAGCACTTGGGAGATGGAGTCAGATGGATCTCTGAGTTTGAGGCTAGCCTGGTTGGCAGAACTAGTTCTAAGACAGCCAGGACTACACAGAGAATCTCTGTCTTGAAAAGCTAGGAAGGAAAAAAAGAATAAGAACCACAGTTTGAGGGTAAACTTATATTTAAACAAAGACCCATTTTAAAACTATTTGAAATTGTCTTTCTTGGAAAAACCATGGTGTTGGAGCCAGAAGGACCTGTTGTTAAAAATAACCGAGAAAGCTTTGATTTCAGAGGCACAAGTTGCAAATTATAATCTTAATACATTTGTAAACTCTGGGTCTTGCCATTTCCTTTTTCACACATTTTTGTCTATATTCATCTTTCTTCCTAGTTTTCTAATTCTAAATGAATTTCTTTTATAACTTAGATCCAAGATAGAAATAATGCTTTGAGCAGAATATTTACTAAAAGATTAAAATAGTATACACACACACACACACACACACACACACGCACACACCACTTATGCCAGCCTGTCCACAAGTGACTAGAACTAAAAAAGTTACACAGAAAGGCACTCGGGCAAGGTCACCTGACTTCAGTGTGCTGCCCATGCTAATAGGTAATAATTATTTCACAAAGAAAGATATTTGGGGGATTTTTCACATGAATCTAGAAATATATGGTACAACACCCCCAAAGCCTCGGGTCAGAGGAGTGGGCAAGAATGAAGGGCCAGTTGCAGCATGAGGGCAACCTGGGACAATGGCCGTAGAACCAGTGCCCTCCCCTAGGAAGAACAACACTGTCTTCCAGCTCCTCAGACAGACAGCAGGGAAGGAGCCTCTGGAAGCCCTGAATCAACAGCTAAACCTGCAAATGGCACCGCATTCATTTGGGCGTTTATTAGCTGTGGGACGACGATGGGATTGGTGGAGAGACATTGGCGGCTCTCCTCTCCATTGGTCCAATTCCTTTCGCAACTTTTCGCAGCTTTCCCCAAGTTCTTTCAGAAAGAGATAGCAACATGATGTGGAAACTGCCAGAGGGCGCTCACCCAGCCTGTGATCCTCCAACCTGTGTGCAGAGCCAGATCAACCCAAAACTTTCTTAGAAGCCCCAATGAAAGGACAAAGGGAACCCTAGCTCTGTGTCATTGTCCAGCAGCAGACTTGGCAAGGCTTGTCTGACGCTGGAGGCAGAGCCTCTGAGGACTCGAGGTTGTAGGGTTTGATGACCCGACTGTTCCTCCTGGGCTGCGGTTATCAGTCCCAAGGTTGCAATATCCTGCATTGTCCTTGTCGACGTCGTCTCGTCTGACTTAGCTGTGTGCTGACCCTGGCTGTTCACCCCCCTGCAAACCGCATATAAGACCCTGTACTTCTTAATAAACTTGTTTGGCATAAGATATCAGCTTATACAAGACCTCCTGGTCCCAGATGCTGCTTTTGTCTTATTTCTCATCCCTGACTCGCCCACCTCACCATTCTTAATTCCTTCCGGTCAACTCTGGCTTCAGAAATCTAAAAACCTAACATCGGAATATATAATTTCTCATATATATATATATATATATATATATATATATATATGTTTGTTTGTTTTCGTTGTTGCTGCTTTTGAGACAGTGTCTTGCCATGTAACTCTGACTGGTCTGGAAGTCACAGAGCTTCTCCTGCCTCTGCCTCCTGAGTGCTGGAATTAAGGGCATGCGCCATGATGCTCCTGACTGCCACTTCTTAGGAAGAGCACCCATGACTCAGAGGATGGAAGCTGAGCAAGTTTACAATTTTGCAAAGCCGAGAGAAGTGGGTGAGCTGACCAAGCACAGAAATCAGGATTTTTCACCTCAGCTCAGGTCCTTTCCTCCTTCCTCTGTCGAGTAACCAGGGGGATGTGATCTTTCATGCCATCTAGACTTTGTTTCCACTGCTTCTTGGTGGAAGCTGGGCTTGCAGAGTTTGGGCGAGGTTAACCAGCTCTAGAAGCTGCCCTCAGGGCCAGTGTTTTCTGTTCAGCTGCCACTGGACCTAAGTAGCCTTAAAGGACTTTTGAAAATAAGCCATTGTCTTCTTCTTTCTTTTTTTTTTTAAACTTTATTTAACCTTATTTCATGCACATTGATATAACGATGTTAGATTCTCTGGAACAGGGGTTACAGACAGCTGCGAGCTGCCATGTGGCTGCTGGGAATTGAACCCAGGTCCTCCGGAAGAGCAGTCAGTGCTCTTAGCCACTGAGCCATCTCACCAGCCCTGTCTTCTTCTTTCTTCAATAATAACTTGCCATATAGAACAAATATGTACCAAGGTCTATATATGGAATGGTTTCCAGAACAAGAGGTAAAAGACCACTGTCCGTCTGGAAATCAACTTCAGCATTTGCCAAAATGCACCAACTGACAAGACTTTGTGAACTTACTCCATGCCGGGACTCGTGTTAGAGTTGAAGCTGGAGATTCCACTAAATTTGAACACCAGGCTCTTATAACCTCAGGGAAGAAACAGGTAAAACAGAAGGCAAAGAGGTGCACCTCACTTTATGGGGCCTCATCTGGGATTCCCTTCATCGTGTACTATTGCCTTAAAGACTGGGCACTGTGATGAGTGCTGCCAGTTTGACTAGACATAGAGTCACCTGGGAAATGCCCGCTCAGGTCAGTTCTGGGGCTGTTTAGCAAGAAGAGTTCTGTGATCTGGACTCCTGGATAGAATTAAAAGGAAACAAGTGAGTGAACCTCCAGCAGTCATCCCCCTGTCTCCCGACCAGGGACACAATGTGACCAGTTGCCTCATGCTCCTGAGCCCATGACGTCCCCCACCATCACTACTCTGGACTGTATCACACTAAACCATGAGCCAAAATAAACTTTTCTTTCCTTGGTTGCCTTTGTTGGGTGTTTTCTCATAGCAAGAAGAAAAATATGGATAGATGAACACAATGAATAATAAGTTTAAATGAAAGACATTGACACTCACAGTTGGTGATAAAGCAGGACCTTGCGGACTCCAAGTTAACAGTCAAGAGTGTTGTGAAAACAGTTTTGGTCACATTGGGGATGCAGCTCTGGGGAGGTGTCATTGCCTGGCATGTCGGTCACCAGAGCATCTCTCTCCAGGCCGCAAGTGTGTGTGCGACTCTATTGGAACGCCATGCACCGACAATCGTGACAATTTAGCTCTTACGCAGTTCTTGTGCATGAGCTCCTTCTGGGCCACCTTGCTCTAAGAACACGGGTGTGACATTGTATTAGATTCTCTCCCAAGGACACCTGTTTGGCATGATTCTTGAGGACTCAGGTCACTGCCTTCCAGCTGAGCTTCTGTTTCGGTGACAGGACTTTCCTCATCACCGAACCCAACTTATTCTTCTAGCTGTTGCTGCTGCTTGGAAGCTGACCCCTCTTATCCTTTATGCCCTCCAACAAAAGACTCTCCAGAAAGCCCAAAGCACACCGAGCAGGTGCTCCATTAACGTCCTCCTCGGCGCTGGTACTGGGAGGAGCCTGAGCAGCTTCCATGTGTGTGTTGAGTGGTTACAATCTCTGGACCACCTGGGATGGCCAGGAGTCACTCAAAGGCTCTGGTGAAGGAAACTGTCTCCCTCACCTTACAGATACTCAGTAACCAGAAGCTTTAAGCTCCTCTCACCATGCATCCTCCTCAGATGGAGGCCCATACACGCCTCACTGTTCATCACTGTTTTCATTTGGTTTACATGACCACTTAGGAAGGGTGGTCCAGTCTTAGCTCAGACACTAGAACCATGGCCGAGGACCCTGCCACTGGACACTGGCCCTCTACCCCTCAATCCCTCTGAAGTCCAGAATGGACATGAACACTTAGGGCCTTGCTCACTTTGATATCGTGAGTGCCTGGGTGTTCCCTGAGCTCACAGGTGCCCAGTCAGGATCCTGAGGCAGTTCTGCCTTTTGACAAACACAAGCCATAATCTCATGCCTGAAGGGCATTCTGACCCACATGCCGCTGTCTGTGCCCAGTCAAGAATCCCCTGAGCCCTCTGTCTCCCCCACATGCCCAGCTTCCTGTCTAGCCTCCATTCCATGCTGGTTAGAGACCCACACATCACAGAACTTACTCCTACCTCCTGCCCTGTGGCTCCAAACATGACCACCACACACTTAGTTTGAGGTTGCCGTGACACATACCCGAGAAGCCCACTCATGGGAGGGTGTGCTTGGTCTTACAGTTTGAAAGATTTCAGTCCACAGTCAACGGGCAGATCCGCAGGCCTTAAATGAGGTTGTCGAGGCAGAAAGAATGCTTACCTGTGGCAGCTGGGAAACAGAAAGGGCCTGGAAACAAGATATGACCTTCAAATACACGATCCCCGTGACTCACCACCTCCAACTACGCCCTTTTTCCTGTCTCTACCCCTTCCCCAGATTGGCATCAACACATGCCTCATACTATAAAGTTGGTCAGAGACCCAGGGCTTAGGAGGTTGTATGAAGACCGTAAGGGTGAACCTATTAGTGTCTTTGTCTTTTTGCTAAAGGGATGTGTTGTCAAACTGCCTTCTAAATATTTGTTTATAGCCATGGATTAGTGTCCTCAGCTCTGGACTCTGCAGTGGGCAATAGTCAATGCAGAAGCTAATAACTAATCAAAGTGCTGAGAAGGAGTGTTGGGGACTGTGCTGGCTAGCTCTATGTCAACCTGACACACGCTAGAGTTACCTGGAAAGAGGGTACCTTAATTGAGAAAACGCCTCCGTAAGATCTGGCTATAAGGCATTTTCCTAATTATTGATTGATGAGAGGAGGGTCCAGCCATTGTGGGTGGTGCCACCCCTGGTTTGGTGATCCTGGGTTCTATAAGAAAGCAGGCTGAACAAGCCATGAGAAAAAGCCAGTAAGCAGCACCCCCACGGCCTCTGCATCAGCACCTGCCTCTAGGTTCCTGCCCTGCTTAAGTTCTTGCACCAGCTTCCTTCAGTGATGAACAATGATGTGGAAGTGTAAGCCAAATAAACCCTTTCCTCCCCAACTTGCTTTGGTTGTGGTGTTTCATCACAGTGGTAGAAACCTGAGTAAAACAGGTGCTCAGCCGTGAAGGGAACATCTGCATCAAACCTTCACCACAACCCTGGGGAGCATCATGAGGAGAGTCCAGAAAGACTGTGATAGTCTTCTAGAAATGACACGGTTGTTGAACTCATAAACTCGCTGTAGCCATGGTTACCTGCCTAAGATAGGGTCACATGACCAGTTGGCAGCACTAACTGCCCTCTGGGGTGCAGAGGGAGGTGGGGGAAGGTATGTTGGTGGTGTGGGGGGGGGGAGTTGAATCGAGAGTAGGTAGATCTGCATACATGTATGAAGTGTCAAAGAATAAATGAAATAAATGAAAGCTTCCAAGATTATGACTCCAACATCCGTGAATGACATCAGAGCCCTCAGGACTCAGCTCTCTTCCCAAAGGCCTCTCTTACTGGCAGCCAGGCCTTGAGCAAGTGATATTTGGGGGATCATTTAAGATTCAAGTCCTCTTTGCCCTTGGGATACATGCAAATGCAATGTCATTACCCTGTACCCACACTTCACTAAACTCTGACTTAATGCTGTCCTAAAATATGGCTGCCACCTTGACAGGACCCCGCGGAAACTGTGAGTGCTGGGGTGAGGTGGGCAGATATGAAACACACTTTTCCACTCCGGACCTGGAGCATTCAGCACTCTTTCCCTGTGTATCCAATGTGATAGCTGATGGCTGCTTCCTCTTGTGTCTGTCCTCTCCACCGCACTACGCAGGGCTCTATCAGTTTAAAGCAATTTACCCAATTAAGGCTTTGGAATGCTCTTTGAATGCCAGACTAGGTAGAGTATGACTAATGTAAGCCCAGGATTAACACTCCAGGTGCCAAGCCTCCCTCTCCAACTGCACTGTCCTGTCCTCCTTTGGTACAGTCAGGGTTCAACTTTGTAGGGCAAATCCTGGCCCTGAGCTACCTCCTGACACATAGGTCCTTTGTGAGGTGTGTCCCAGGGGAAGCACCCTGTGCTGGAGCCAACCTACAAAGGATGCACCCTGGCTTCAGGAGGCTGCCTTCCACTGAACATGACTGCATTTTCAGGGGACAATCTGTATGGACAGCCATACAGCTCTGAGATTTTCCCCAAGTGCCTAAGCCATATCCTTCAGGGAAATGTCAGCAGTTGGGTCCTGCCCAGCTGCTCATCCCAGCCTTTTCCACTCTTAACTTTGCCCTCACACTCCGGGCATCTTCCTGAGGTCTGTAACTGAGTCGTGCCCCATGCCCACAACCCCCAGGGCAGCTCGTCACCAGCCCTGAAAGTTGAGTTTGGTTTGACACCAACGTTTTCAGTGCAGGGGAGATTGGGGCAAAGGGGCACCAGGAGGTGATGGGAGTGGGTGAATTTGGAGCTGGTGTTTGTAATGGCAACTCTCACAGCAAACCTGTGCAAATAAAGTGTCCAGAAATCCACGGCTGCTCTGACCACCTGTGCGCACCCAAGTGTGTCCAAGTGTGTCAATACTGTGGGGGAGTGTACAGATGTGAGTTCCTGAGCTGTGTAGGTGGCCACACATTTGATTCCTGCATACTCGCATGTGAGCCATGCGAGAAAACAAAACCCACAAGGGTGCTCCCAGGATAGGCAAGGATGGTTTGGGGGGGGGGGTGGAGCTTGGGGGCAGGGATTGTATTTCATTGCTTATTCTCTAAGTTTTACAAGTGTGAATGCCTGGAAACATAAAAAGGAGCTAATGCTTTTTCCAGTTAGTAGGCTCTTTCTAGGCAGCGTCTCTAGGGGCTCTTGCCTCAGCTTGCTAAGGGCTGAGGATGACAGGCATGTAAGTAGGACCTTTTATTGTTGGTGTATATGTAGAAGGGAGGCAGGTGTGCCATCGTTCAGCTTGTGAAGGACACATGTAGGAGTCAGGTCTCTTCTCCCCCCATGTGAGAGTCCTGGGGACTCGGTGGCAGGCATATTTACTCCCTGAGCCATCTTGAACACCCAGGGCTAATTTTTTTCTAATTATTTTTTAATTTTAATTTTTTTAAAAACCATCTTTTCTCATTTTACATGCCAAATTCATTTCCCACTCCCTCCCCTCCTTCTGCTCCCTCCACCTTTCCCCCTCCCACCCCCTCTAACCCCCACCACTCCTAGGAGAGGGTAAGGTGTTCCATGGGGAGTCAACAAGTCTAGCACATTGCTTTGAGACAGGACCAAGGCCCTCTCCACCTTATCTAGACTGAGCAAGCTATCCCTCCAGAGAGAGTGAGTTCCAAAAAGCCAGAACAAGTAGTAGGGATAAATTCTGGTCTCACTACCAGTGGCCCCACAGTCTGCCCCAGCCATACAACTGTCACCCACATTCAGAGGGCCTAGTTTGGTCCTATGCTGGTTCCCTCACTGAAAGGCCAGAGTTGGAAGGCTCCCATTAGCTCAGGTAAGCTGTCTCAGGAGGTATCCCATCATGGTCTTGACCTCTTTGCTCATATTCTCACTCCTCCCTCTCTTTGACTGGACTTCGGGTGCTCAGCCCAATGCTCTGCTGTGGGTCTCTGCCTCTGCTTCCATCAGTTTCTGGATGTCAGTTCTATGACGACATTTACAACAGTCATCAATCTGACTACAGGACAGGCCAGTTCAGGTACCCTCTCCACTACTGCTTAGGGTCTTAGCTCACCCAGGGCTATTTTTTAACACAGTTTTCAGTTTAAGGAGCCTTTTCTCTAGGAAAATGGGAGACTTTCTGCCTTCACTTGTGAGTCATGCCCCTGAACAGCTTTGGGGAGCTGGGAGATTTCTCTCTGGGGTCTGGAGCAGGACTAAGGAATGGATGTCTTCTCCCGGGGAGCCTGAACCCAGGGGCAGCTTCCTAGTCTCCACTACTACGTGCCTACTGCAGACCTCAGGGACAGGAACGGGAGTCCAGGTGACAGAACCTGCTCTGGGTGCACAACGGGTTATAGGGATATGGTTAGGTAGGAGAACCACAGCCATGGACCCTACGCGACCTCAGACCATTGCCAGCAGCAAGGCAAGCCCAGCTGTTATGGCCAAAGCTATTGAGGCTTGTCTTGGCACTCTTGGCCCTACATTCTGACTCTCAAAGCCTTTTCAAGAGTGGGTGACACTTAGACCTCACTCTAGTGTGAAAGCCGATGTGTCAAGTTCCCTCTACTGTGGTTCACCGTTAACCAGTCACTCGCCCTGGGCTACACGGGAGGAGGGGGGAGAGAAGGATGCACAGTGCAGTGGCAAACAGGGGTAACAAGATCAAAGAAGCCAGATGCCAAAGGCGTGTGATTCCATCTGGACAAAAGACTTAGCTATGGTGGCAAACATCCAAAGAGTAGTTTCCTTGCATGGGGACTGGTGGCATTCCTGAGGACTGGCCATTGTTGGAACTTGATCTGGACAGAGCTGCAGGTGGTATCTCTGTAAATTGAGACAATAGGTCCTTGTGTTTGAGTCCCTCACAGGCAGGTTGGACTTCTCCACAGAGCCAAGGGCAGTCATCCATGTGGGAAGTCTGGGGATCTCTAGTTTGTGTCCATGCAAACCCCAGAGATCTTTCCAGAAAACTGGAGCTGTGCTAGCCCTCTCAGAGGCAGGGACATGGAGCCTGAGATGCTATCGGCAGTACCACAGCTCACTGACACAGCCAGGCAGGGATGGAGTCATAAGAGAAGCAGGGCTGATATTGGTGAGATACTGGTAACGACTCGTTTGAATCACAGAGAACAGGGAAGGCCTCCAGCAGAGAAAGCTGGCATCCCTGGTGGAAGAAACTTAGGGAAACAGGGACAAAAAGGAGTGGGTGAAGGAGTAGTCTGGACATGCTGCCCTAGTTGGAAGTCACCTAGGAGACAAACAGAGCAGGTGTGATGGTGATAGGCACAAGATGGCCCCAGGCAATAATGCTGGGTTCTTCTGGGAAATCTGAGATTCTGAGAAAGAAGTTGAGACTCATTTGAATTCTGCTTCTGAAACAGACTCTCACTGTGTAGCCTTGGTTGGCCTGGGACTCACTATGTGCACCAGCCTGGCCTTGAACTCACAGAGATCTGCCTACCTCTGCCTCCCAAGGGCTAGGATTAAGAGCGTGCACGACCATACCCAACTCAGATGTTTTTATATTACATCTAGTTTTTCTTTAGTGTGCACCCCTGCATGACATGTACACGGTGCATATGTGGAGGTCAGGGGACAGCTTGTGAGGATTGGGTCTCTTCTTCCACCGTGTGGGTCCCAAAGACTGAACTCAGGCCGCCAGGTTTAGCAACAAGCCTTTTACACACTGAGCCCATCTTACTGGCCCTCTAGATTGTTTTTAAAATTTTTAATATTATTTTTAATTTTATTTAAATAAAATTTAATTAATTTCTTGTTAAATTTGAATGATTTTTCATTTTAATTAAATATTATTTAATAACAATTTTTGTTTTAATTAAAATATAATTACATCATTTTTCCCTTCAAGCCCTTCATGCCCTCTCTTTCATTCCCTCTAATTTCGTGGCCTCTTTTTATTTAATTATTATTGATGTGTGTATGTGCATACATATACTTAGTGTTGTTTGTGTGTCTGTGATTTTAGAGCTGGCTACTTGGTACTGCATAACCAAACTAGGGGGTTCCTCCCTGGGAAGGCTCTTTCTCCCTCTTCCAGCACCCATAGCTGCCTGTAGTTTTTCGTCTCTAAGTGGGGCCCTGTGAGGTCTCCCCCTTCCACATTAGCTCACCTACTGGTGTTGACAACATTCAGAATTTATTTAGGCAGTCATATTTTGACAGGGTGTAGCTTCCCTGCCTCTGGGGAATGTTTTAATGAGATGAAATAAAATATGATTTGTTTTTGAACATGTGTCAGCCATGCCTGGATTTGCAGAAGGTGCTAAGCAGGAGAAAATGGCAGCGTGGGTCCAATGCCATCCACCTACTCAGAGATCTCGTGCCGCCTGAACTCATGGTTTAGTGGTTTTGGCTAGACCTCCCCAGCCAGCTGACATGGTGGCAAAGGCAGAAGATACTTCCTCTGGGAACTGCATGTGAGGGCCAGGATCTTGTCCGGTGACTTGCACTAGCCACACAGGGGAAAAGTCCAGCAGGAATCAAGCCACACAATGCCTTTGAATTCCAACTTAGTAGAGCCACCGAGGTCTTTGCAGGGTCTGTGGCACAAAACAGTTTTGTTATCATTCAGAAAGCCGTCATCATTTCATCACTGGGGCACCTTAAAATGGTATTCTGTGCGTGCGTGCGTGCGTGAGTGCGTGTGTTCCAGGGATCAACTCAGGTGCTCAGGCTCAGCACAGCAAGTACTCTTGTCTGCTAAAGTCTCCCACTGGTTTCCACAATGGGAATCTTAAACCTGGGCACATCTGAAATGCCAGTGCTCAGAGGCTGAAGCAAGAGGAGAATGTTCAGCGTGAGACCAGCGGGGCTATATAGTGCGACCCTATTCCAAAACCTTGTCTGCTCCAGCAAACCTGTCTGTGCTTGAAAGAAGGAGTGAGGAATAAGGAAAGAAATGGACAGGAAGCGGAAGACAGAGTCCGGTGAGGGCTGTGATCTGCCCCAAGTTTATTGCTCAAAGTTCTTATGCACCCCAATCCAAAGGGGGAAGGCAAAAGACTCCCTTACCAAGACACAAAGAACAAACGTAATCACCTCCTTAATACCCCAAGTAACCACACCCTAAATCAAACACCCTGTTGACTGGCCTTTGACGAGTAAAGCATCCAGTAGTTCCACCTTTGGTCAGTCATCTAGGCAAGACATTCAGTAGCCGCATCTAATGTCAAACATTGTGTTGCATAACCTGAAGGAGCAAGAATAGGTCTGAACTCTCTGACCTTTAATCAAGATGGAACGGATCCACAAAATCCCAAACGAGGGTCTTAGGAGCAGTCTTGAGTGTGCTCAGTGGTTAAGAGTTCTGCTGTTCTTTCTGGGGACCACAGCTCAGTTCCCACCACCTGTCCCGGCAACTCACAATCACCTGTAACTCTAGCTTCAGGAGAGCCAATGCCCTTTTCTGGCTTCCAAGAGCATGCACACACATCTAAGTAAATAAAATAAATATTAAAAAAATATATCAAGCAACAACCAAACATAAAACAAAACAAAAGACAGCATGGTACTGTAGAGATGAAAGGACACACAATTAATAATTATATATACATATTCCGGGTTCCATTCCCAGCACCCACGTGGTGGCTCACAACCATCTGTAACTCCAGTTCCGGGGATCTAATGCCTTCATCCGACCTCCGTGGGCACCAGCTATAAATGTGATGTACAGATTCAGGCAAAACACCCATACATATAAGTGGACACCTGAGTTCCATGACTAATATGGTAATGTGTGTTCCATAATTAATATGGTAAGTGCAGCACTCGCAGTACTGCTGTAGGGACATTACAGGAGCAGAAAGTGGAATAGAATGGAAGCTGTTCCCTGATGGCAGAGTCCTCCCTAGGAAGAGAGAGTTCAGTTGTGTCAGCGGGCATCAATGAATCACTTCCAAACCAACTCATAAGTGATGCCCGGCCAAAGAATCATAGTCATTAAAATACAGCATATTTTATTATGAGTACTTCTGAAAATTAAAAAAGAATATAAATACAAATACAATTTCCAAGATATCAAGAGGAAATAGATGCATCCAGATTAAGCAAATATTTCATAGTCTATACAAATACAAGAAGATAATGCCACTGACAGTGAGACAAATGTCACATCAATGTACATAAGTTTTTTCAACTGGACTCTAAGAAGAAATGCCTGCCAGATGGTTCAAATGTGCCTAAAAGCAAAAGATGCCCCTAAACAGGAGGACTGAGAAGGAAAAAGAGTCTGGAGTGAAGGGTACCAGGCAGCTGTGAACAATCGGAACGTGGAAGTCACGTCCAAGCAAAACATGAAAGCATCCAGGAAGAGCGCTTTGGAATGATGGCAAATGGTCGTGAAGATGTGTGACCCATGCGACTAAGAGCACAGCAGCTGTGATTGGAGCACCAGTGGGGAAGACTACAGCAACGCCCCCGTAAGAATTATAACTAACCCCTCAAAGAGTGTGTCTACAAAAAATAAGATCAGCGGGTCAGTAAGACGACGCATTGGTAAAGGCGATTGCCATGAAGGCTCACAACCCAGGTTCAATCTCTGGGACCTAGGTGGCGGAGTGGGAATCAACCCTGCATGTTATCCTCTGACTTTTATACATGCTTTGTGGCATGCGCACATACACACACACTAAATAAACAAATGTAATAAAAAATTAAAATGAGATTAGCGATCACATACTAACATAATTATTTAAATTAGTTTTGACCATTTATATTAAACTCTCTGCCCTAGTAAAAAGACTCAGTAGGGCCAGCAAGATGGCTTAGCTGTTAAAATAATTTGCTGCGGAGCCTGAAGACCTGAATTCTACCTCTGGGAACTAAATGATGGAAAGAGGAAACTGATTCCCATGGGTTTCCTCTGGCTTTCACTTTGAGTACCATGGAGTGTCTATGCCACCCCGACTGCTTTTATTTTTATTTATATTTCATTTATTTATATTATTTTTATTTAAAAGATAATATTTTTTAAAAAACAAGACTTCATGCTGGGTCAGCAAGATGGTTCAATGAGTAAGAATTTCCTTCAAGCAAGACGATCTGAGTTCTGGGACCTACATGGTGAAGAAGGGAACAAACCCCTGCGTGTCAGCCTCTGAACCCCACACTGGCAAACACAGACCCAGAAGCAATAAGTAATAATACATTTTTAAAAACTTTTATTAATTCTTTGTGAATGTCACATCATGCATCCCAATCCCACTCATCCCTCCATATCTGCCTTCTGCCCTTGCAACCTCCCCGCAAAGAACAAACAGAAAACAAAACAAAACATCTCACCATGGAAGCTGCGGTGTGTCACGCAGTACACCCTTTTGCCCAAACAGCGTTACTTGCTAATGTTCATTGCAATGTTCTGGTTTGAGGCCCCTGGCTTCTGCTACACTATCAATATTGGATTTTCACCAGACTCACCTTGGATGTCCCGTTGTTGCCCTGTGTCCTGGAGGTTCTGCAGCTTTGGTTCTGAAGGACCAGCCCCTTCACGCCCTCTAGTACTTCATGGATGGGTTAGATGTTGGGGCAGGCCAACTCAAAGCCCTGGATCTGGGCCTGGGTGATAGCCGTGCTGGTCACCCCATTGTTCTCCTATACCCATGCCACCAGAGCCAGCTCTACAGTGCTACCCAAGAGAGGTGTGGGCTCTCCTGAATGCATAGTCGGCAAGAGGCCAGGCCAGCTCTCCTGGGGCCAGTGAGGGGTGGGACTAGCTAAGCATGGCACTCTGACATCGAAGGTGGCTTCAGGCAGCAGCCCAGGCCACAGTCACCAAACACAGACCCAGCTGCAGTAAGTAGGTTCACAGACTCAGATATGGCTCTCTTCAGGAGCAGGGGCCTGGATGTCACCATGGCCACAGGTGGCAATACAGGCCAATCTAATCAGCATGACCCCTGGTGGCAGCATGACCCTCAGACATCAACATGGCTTCAGGGGGCAGCCCAGATCATGGACAACTGTAGGACCTTTGGCGGTAACTCTGGCCACAGACCCCAGCTTGCAGCCCAGGCCAGGACATCCCCATGGCACCAGGGGGCAGCACAGGACACTCAGATCACTTTGGACCCTGGCAGCAGCAGTCGTCCCTGGATATCCGGATGGCCTCAGACGGCAGCTCAGATCACAAATATCTGAGTGGCCTCAGTGGCAACACAGGCCACGAATATTACCATATACTTCAGCTCCGGCAGAGTCCAGGCAGAACTGGGTGTGGTGCTGGGAGGCATCGTGGGCCTGGAGACACGGCCTTCCTATGTAGCTCGGGCTGTCCTAAAACTCACTATGTAGACCAGGCTGGCCTCTAACTCACAGACATCCACTTACCTCTGTGTCTTGAGCACTTGATTTAAAAAAAAAAATTAAAGATTAGGAGCCGTTAGGACTGAACAGGTGAAGGACAACACACACCCACCAGCTGTGTTTTTTTTTTTAATAAAAATGACAGAAAATAGATGTGACTACATTCTCCAATCATTAGGAAAATCAAACAAGAAATTAATAACAGAATTAAGACCCTTTGGGCCTTACTACCTGCAAATTTAAAACCTCTTAAATTACTATTAGATCAGATGGAAAATGAAGTGAAATTTCAGTATATCTAGAAAACAATTGCAATATCACACACCAGAACCTAAGAAGTACCACTAAGGCAGTAGTCAGGGAAATACATAGCTTTTGATACTTAGTAATAAAGATGAATGAAACTAATGAACTAAGTAACTAGTCAAGGGCAAAAGAAAATCAGCAAGCCAATGAAACAGAAGAATAGAAATAAAGATACAATGTAAAGATAAAGTGAAGAAGTAAATTAAGGTAGTGTAGTGACACAGAGCACTGAGAAGGCACAGGCAGAAGGGTGGCAGACCAGCCTGGGTTACATAGCAGAGACTTCTGTCAAAAAGCAACAGTTGGTCTGGACAGGTGACTCAACATTTCAGAGCACTTGCTACTGTTGCAGAGGGCGGGGTGTGTGTGTGTGTGTGTGTGTGTGTGTGTGTGTGTGTGTGTGTCCATTTCCAGTACCCCCACTGTGCTGCTCACTACACTTCTAACTCCAGCTCCAGGGCAGTGGAAACCCTCTTCTGACCTCCACAGGCACCTGAACCCATATGCACATGGAAACAAGCAGTCACATGCGCATAAACAAAAAATGTATGTGTGGGGGTGGTGGGGGTGGTGGAAGCTAACAGAGAATGAACAAACCAATCAGAAAATAGATTGAAGCTGGGCAGTGGTGGCGCACGCCTTTAATCCCAGCTCTTGAGAGGCAGAAGCAGGCGGATCTCAGTGAGTTCGAGACCAATCATTCTACAAAGTGAGTTCCAGGACAGCTAAGAGAAAGTTGTCCCCAAAACAAAAACAAACAAACAAAAACCTCCAAGAATATAGATTGAGAAGGGGTGGGACTGGAGGGATGGCTCAGAGGTTGAGAGTGTTTGTTGCTCTTGCAGAGGACCAGGGTTTGATTCCCAGAATCCACATGGTGGCTCACAACTTTCTGTAACTCCAGTTCCAGGGATCCAACATCATCTTCTGGCCTCCACAGACACTGCTTGCAGGTGATGCAGACGTGTAGGTAAAATACCCATGCACATAAAATAAAATACATCTGCTGGGCGTGGTGGCACACACCTTTAATCCCAGCACTCGGGAGGTAGGGAGGCGAATCTCTGTGAATTCGAGGTCAGCCTGGTCTATAAGAGCTAGTTCCAGGACAGGCTCCAAAGTTATAGAGAAACCCTGTTTCTAAAAACCAAAATAAAATAAAATAAAATAAAATAAAAATACACCTTTACGCTGAAACAGTGCAGAAGTTATTGAAATCTTACAGGCTTATGCAGTTTCTTTCCTAGTGCAAAGTATCAAACTGCTTTCAGGAACGCCTTCTCAATCTATACACTTTAATTACTGTACATTTCACATTACATATAAAAGAAACTTTTACGAATGATTCAAAATACTATATTTTGATTTAAATCTGAATTTCTTTCATTGAATGTGAAGTGTTAATTAGAGGGGAGATGACACTACCAGCAACAGGCAGTTTTGTTGCGTATCCTCTAATGAAGAACAGTAGCCAGTTCCACAAATAACTTTACAGTCCCAAAGGTACTGATACATTAATAATAAAAAATTTGGTTTCTTTTAATACTTTTTTATCCTGTAAAGTTTTTTATAGCATCCTTTTTATTGATCAGCCATAATATAACAAGGCAAATATGTACTTTTTTGAAAAGCGATCCAGATTCTCCAATGAGAGAGGATGAGGAGGTCTTAGAATTTCCTAACAACATGTATTCGTGTTGGGCAAAGAAGTCTCATGGTGTGCTGTGAGATTAATACCTGCAGTCCAGATTGTTGTAGTTTATACTTTTACATTTCAAATCTGGTGTGTACAGTCTATACTGAGAACACCACAGAATGAACTATCCAAGTCCATTGATTTAATGTGTGTTTGGTTTGTAAGTGAATTATAGTAATTTCCTGCACATTTTTTGAAATCAATTGTATGAAAAAAATTTATGTATCTGCTTCTAGATACAGTGTATAAATAAAAGTTTCATTCACAACAAAGAACACACCTTTAAAAACAGATAAGCATGTATGTTGGAGAGATGGCTCAGGGGGTAAGAGCACTAGCAGCTCTTCCAAAGGACTCTGGTTCAAATCCACATGGCAGCTCACAACAGTCTATACTTCCAGTTCCAGATGATCCGACAGCCTCACACAGACAGACAAGCAGGCAAACGCACACCAATGTATATGAAATTAGAAAAAAAGAACAACAGTCGAGCAAAGAGCTGATCTAGTCAGAGTAGAGACTAAAATGCAGATTACACTAAAGTAAATAAAAGTGGATGTGACTTTTCAAGTTTCCTGTCCTCGGGAGGATGGCAGTCATGGCCCAGGTGAGGCCTAATCAGTTTCCATTTGTGCCCAGGGCGAGTGGCTCCCCAAACCCACCCCTTTCTGAGCCTGTGCCGCAAAGCGCTGCTCAGTATGGCTGTCTTTATTGAATGCTGATTTGCACTCATTTTCAGAGGTGAGGATTGCTACCTGCTCTAGGCAGGGACATCTCCAGCTGAGGGCGCTCAGGGGCGTGGCTGTAGCAGGTTCAAGTCCTTAACCTCAGGCGGCCTATCAGCGGGGAAGCCTTGTCCCCAGTGTCCACGCCACAAATCGAGGGGAATGAGACCCGAACCAGGCGGGTCGACTCGGAGAACCCACGGATTGGGACCGCGGCGACTTCGAACTGCGAAGTACGGCCCAGCCATGTCTCCGCTGCGCCTCCTGCTGGCCAATCTCTCTCCGGCCCGAGGACCCGGAGAGCGGTGCTTCGGGACCAGCGGGCACAGGGATTGGCCATCCCGATCACGTGTAGCGAGGGCGGCGGGGCGGGCAGCAGCCCCGATCCTCGGTGCTCGGTTCCACTTCTGGGAAGTGCTGCCTCCTTGCTAACCGCCCACCCCTCACGTCCAGTTCTCTCTCTGCACACTGGGCGGGGCACGCTGTAGTAGCTCGGGATTCCTCGGCTCTGTGAACCTTCCTGCCACCTGCACCGACACCTTGCTGGTCTGAACCGTGCCTCTGACTTTTCAGCGCTGTCTCCCCTTCAGGCAGAGGGTCGGGTACGTCCTAGGCACTGTGCGGGCATAGATTAGATATATGGCTTAGGAACTACATCTGTGGGTTTTTGATGTCAGCACACTTTTCCTGGGATCCTGGTTAGCGTTCCTATTGCTGTGAAAGAACACTTTGACCACAAGCAACCTAGCAGGTCAGTTATGGAGGCAAGCCATGGCAGGAGCTCAATCTGGAGGCGTGAGCTGAAGCAAAACGCTTCATGGAACGCTGTATACTGGCTTGCTCCCCACGCGTTCTGACACACCCAGGCCCACCTGCTCAGAGACAGCAATTAAGAAAATGCCCCCACAGGCGTGTCCACGGGCCATTCTGATGGGGTTAACGCGAGATTTCCTCTTCCCAGGGATTCTAGGTTGTGTCACTTGACAGAAAATATGACACGGGGGTGGGGGTGGGGGGGGAGACGGGAATGGTCCGCGGAAGCTCCCACAGGCTGACTGCTGGCCTGGATCCCTAGGCTGGACGGCCTGGTTAACAGTGCTGAGGACACCTGCATGCCAGTCTGCTGAGAGTCTAGAGCTGTGCTGAAGGAAAATAAGGGGCAAAGCCTGGAAGGATCAGGGCCCAAGGCTTGGTTGGAAGCGCCTCAGGGGCTAGACCTGGAGTCAGTCTCAGCCTCAGGTTGGGCATCCTTAAGGTGGCCTTGCAGAACACCTCCTCCCTGGACGTGGCAAACAGTACAGGCTGACTTATTTGCTGACACTGAGCTGGGTGAGAGCTTCTGTGGACCAGCTAGCAGGGTGAAGATGAGACCCATGAAAAGAGCCTTTCTGTCTCGCGAGCTGCTAATGTTGGCATCTTCCTCAGGTACTGCCTTCAGAAACAGCTGAAAGTTACCTGTCTTCAAGACCACTCCTGGGAGGCTGGGCCCTCTGAATGTACAGGGCTTCCCACTCCCAGCACCAGGGCTGCAGGGGTGTCACAATCTCAGATCTGAGCTCAGAGAAATCCAGGCAGGTTTTTGTGCATCCATTTTTTTTCTCTCTTAACAATTTTTTAAAAGTGGGATTAGTGACAGGCACACACTTGTTATTATTTCAGTTTTGGTCTTGGGGACCTAATTTATACTTCAGCATTTTCCGTCTGAGATACACCCACCAGCCCAGGTGCACGTCGTTCTGTTTTTGAGATAAGGTCTTGCTAAGCAACCCAAATTGGTTTTGAACTTGTGACCCTCCTGCTTTAGCCTCCTGAGTCCGGAATTACAGGCCTGTGCTGCCATGCTGGGTTCAAGTACACATTTTTATTTTATTTTTTATGTATCTGTATATATAGCTGCATGCATGTGTGCATGTGTTACATATCCACACGTCTTCCTCAATTGGCTAGAGATAGCAACTCTAACTGAAGCCTTTCTCGGCTAGACAGGCAAGTCAGTTAGCCTCCTGGAGCTGCCTGTCTCCTCCCCTCCCCTCCAGTGCTGGAGTTCCAGACTTGTCTGTCCCACTGTGCCAGGTTCTGAGGAGGTGCTGGGGTTGAACTCATCCCCTCCTCCTCCCCTCCCCCATTGTCCTCAAGCACTTTCCTGGGTAAGCCTTCTCCCAGTCCCTTTTGCAGGTTCTTATCTCCCTGTTTAAAAGCCTTATCGCAACAGCACCAATTACTCCCTTTGAGACATTATCAATAACTGCAGGCCTTTGAAAGATAAGGGCTCAGCTGTTACGTCTCCACACCACACTCACTCCTAGCCCTGTCCCCACAGGGGAATCAAAACTCCTAGCCTTTTTCATCTGCCTTCTGTGAGGATGAACAGGCCTTGAAGATACAGGGGCCCTTGGCACAGTGCCAGCGCACCACACCAAATGCACCCAGCAGTGACATCTGCTGAAGGGCTTAACAGAGTCTTAAAGATTTTTTTTATAATTTTATTTATTGTGTACTCGGGCATGTGTTTGTGCACATACGTGCATGCAGAAGCCTGTGCAGGCCAGAAAGGGCGTTGGATGTTGGATCCCCTGGAACTGGAGTTGCCCGCTGTCCTGAGCTGTCACCTGGGTGGCGACACTGAGCGTGGGTCCTCTACAAGAGCACTGCTCTCAACCACAGGGCCATCTCTCCAGTCCTATTAACATGTTTTTGTTTAAGTCTCAAACATACAGGAGCAGAGGGAGGACTGTGGTGAACCCTAGGCACACGACCATCCCAACTATCATTAACCAAAGGCCAAAGAGTAACCAGTCCCACATTTCCACCATTCCCTTTCTTCTCCCAGTCGCTTGGTCCTGTTGGGGTAGGTTGGTTTGTTTTGTTTTACTGAGTCTCTAGCCTTGAACTCAATCCCCATAGGTGACCTTGAACTGCTCTTTCTGCCTCTCCTGAGGGATCACAGGCACCCACCATCTGGCCTGTCACCCTTTTTTTGGGGGGTAAATGATGACACACTACATACAAGATTCAAGAACTTCCTAGGGAACAATAGGTGATGATTATACATAGGACGCATGTTTACTGCAGACACTGGGAAGCCGCCACGTGTCACCTCTTAAGGTTACCACCCTCCCGTCCTCAGGGTCTCCATACAGGACCACATGAAAACTGACAGATCTAGATATTTTCCTATACACATTAAAAAAACAACAACCTATGAGGCTAGAGAGATGGCTCTGTGATTAAAATTACTTGCTGCTTTTATAGAAGAGCTGGATTTGGCTCAAGCATCCACACAGTGGCTGACAACCAGCTGTAGCTCCAAGGGATCCATCGCCCTCTTCTGCTCTCTGAGGGCACTGCACCACATACATGCACAAGTAGACTTTAAAAATTCAATACAATGGGCTGGAGAGCTGGCTCAGTGGCTAAGAGCCACTTGTGATACTTGCAAAGAACCTCAATTTGATTCTCAGAACCCACACGGAGGTAAGCCGCCTCCTCAGGCATGAGGCACATGCGGTGCACAGACATACACACAAAATAAAATGATCGTCATGTTGAGCAAGGCCTGGAGGCAGGGCCATGGTGCAGCTCCACCTAAAAGGGCTGTCTTCTCTACAAGTTCATAAATGGTCACTGCAGGCATTTAATCCCAGCACTTGGGCGGCAGAGACAGGTGGATCTCTGTGAAGTGGAGGTCAGTTGGGTCTACAGAGCAGGTCCCAGGGCTGGTTCACAAAAGCTACAGAGAAACCCTATCTTGAAAAACCAAACACACACACACACACACAGGAAAACAAAACAAAACAACAACAAACACCCCCCCCCAAAAAAAAAACCAATTTAACCCATTTCTATTAATCCATGTGCTACTCTGAGGTTCGTGGTTTTTACCTCTTTCCCATTTTGTGTGTCCAACTCATTCTCCGGTTTGCTGGAGACTCCTGACTCTGCCCTTCCTCAACCCATCATTTTCAGTTTGGCTTTCCCACCTAACTTTATCCTGTTCAGCTATTGGCCAGTCAGCTTGTTTATTAAACCAATCATAGCGACATATATTCACACAGTGTACAGGATCATTCCACAGCACCAATAATAATACATCCTTAATAAATATGGTTATGTGCCACTCATATAATGTTTATTTCATGCTTTAATTCCTTCCTAATGATTTACATGTGCTCCTTATTTTATTATTTTATACCATGACAATGTTAGACAAAAGCAAATCATAGTAACTTTCTTACCTGAATTCAACATGGGTTGTAAAGCAGCAACAGCTTGCAGTGCCACGGCCTCTGGCCTGGGAACCACAGGCCCCTCCCAGCATCGAAGCATCTGGCCTGGGACCTCTAGTGAACATGGCCGTGATGGCTGTGAAGCTGTGCAAGAGCCGCACAGCCAGAGCCCTGAGACAAGGCCTCAGTGGCTGCCCATCAGCTGACGCAACTGAGGGCAGTCCCCGAAGCAGGTTCCCTTAGCACTAAGGGAAAGGTGCCAGTAACCCAACACAGACCATCCAGTGGCCATTTGGCATTTGGAGCAAATTGGAAAGGTGAAAACGCCACTAAGTGGTGCCTCTTGAACTGACCAAAATTTTAAAAACCCCCATTTTGTATTGTCGTCCTCTTGTTCCGCACAACGCACCAGGTCTCCTGGGTTGTGATGTGCCATGAAAAGTGCATTGTGTGTGACAACCAGTGATGCCACGTCAGTGGCTGGGAGAGAAGATGCCCCATAGCACTTCCCACAGCCAAAGTCTCACCAAAATTTACCGTGGTCACTGGTGTCTGGGCTTTCTGAGTCCTGGTGAAGCACACACATCTGAGAAGTATACTCAGCAAAACCCGTGGGACACACCCAAAACTGCAGTGCCCACGGCTGGCATTGGTCAACAGAAAGGACCTTGTAGCATGAATAATACAAACCCAGAGACAGATATTGTGGGTTCATGCTGAAGATCAGAAAAGCAAAGCAGTCAAGCCACTAGGGAGACCTTTTACCTCTACCAAATCTTCGGACCAAAAGGGCAAGATCCTGTCTCCATGAATCCTCAGATTCCACACCACTGAGTTCCTGTTTATTTCCTTTTATGTTCCTCTCTTCACCCAGCCATATCACTCCTGTCTCCACCTCCCTAGTGCTGGGGTTAAAAGTGTAACTCCTAAACACTGGGATTAAAATGTGAACCACCAACACCTAGATCTGTTTCTGGATTGATTTTGTGTAGCCCGGGGTGGTCTTGAACTCACAGAGATCGGTCTGCCTCTGCCTCCCAAACCCTGGGATGAAAGGTGTGTGCCATCACTCCCTGACCTATATGGCTGGCTACTTTGCTCTCTGATCTTCAGGCAAGCTTTATTTATTAAAACACAAATAACATACCACTATAGGACCCAGTTCTCCATGACAATATCTGACTGCACACTGTACAACCCAAGTTTCAAAAGTTGGACACGTTGGACCCTGGAGTTTGCCTCACCCACCGTCACCTGACCTTTCAGCAACTGACAACCACTTCTTCAAGCATTTCAGGAAATGCTGCTCACTTTCACCACCAGGAGGGTGCAGACGCTGCTCTCCAAGAGTCCTTCAAATGCCCAAGCAAGGATTCTCATGCTACCGGGATTAAATAAACATACTTCTTGTTGGCAAAAGCATCCTGAATTTGATGGTTTCTTTTTTGGTTAAAAGACATGTTCATGCCAAGCTATAATGGTTTAGAAGTCACTGACTAAAACCTCAATCTTTGTGCACCAACTTAATACATATGACTTTTAAGGAAATAATATATCTAGCAGGGTGTGTGGCTCATGCTTTTAATCTAGTACTCAGGAAGCAGAAGCAGATAGACCTCTGTGAGGCCGGTCTGGTCTACATGGTAAGCCCGTGTCTCAAAAACAAACAAACAAACAAAAATAAGACTGTTCTGTCTTATCCCAAGAAGTATTAGAAGTAGCCTATGATTAAAATGACCATAGACAAGAGGTTGGACGTGTACCTCAATGGCAGAGCACTTGCCTAATATGTCTGAGTTCAAGTGCAAGAAATGCGAGGGGTGGGGCAAGTATTCAAGACTGCAAAGATCATTTCCTGTTCAAATGCCCAAGATGGGAGGAAGAGGAACTTGACACTGACACAGAGCTTCCTGATGTCCAGAACAGAAAGAGAAACAGGGTGAAAGGGCATGATTGGGCCCACCCATGTCAACAATGGTATCAGTGGAACCAGAGACATGACTGGGGTTTAAGTGAATTTGCTGCTCTTCCAGAAGACATAAGTTCCATTTCCAGCACCCACATCAGGTGGCTCACAACCATCTGCATTTAAATGCACACACATTTAAAAATAATAAAGCTATCAGTTACTGAGGCTTTAGGGAAGCATTGGTCATGGGTCCCTGTAAAGGGTCCTCTGTTGAGTAGAGAGGGTGTTGGGAAAATGTCCACTCACCGTTGGTTTCTTTCGAGGGAGCTGTTAATCAGTTCTAGCCTAATCTGCCTTCTTCCCAAGCCACTAAGGAAGTCACTAGGCAAGAATCCCATGGCCAGGTTTGAGGGACCTATATTCCCTTTCAACCATTCTCCATGGGGCACCAAAGCTTCCTATGCCCCCGTAGGGCGCCCCAGCTAGGTTGCCAGAGCTCAGTTCTCACTCTGCCTTCGACTTCAGGCCCCTGGCAGCCTCACTCATCCTTCCCCTCATGCCCTCCACTCCCATCTGATCTTTCCCACTCACCCAGGCAGGGAGTATCAAGGTGCCCTGCTCAGAACCCTCTTCAGGAAGCTGACTCTGCTGTGCTCTCCCAGCACCCATGTGGGCAGAAGATGCCTGCCACCCACTTCCTGGCTTTGTGCTGCAGGTCTCTCTGCCACGCTAGGCGCTCCAGGGGTTGATCATCCAAGCTGACCTGGGGCTGTCCCCTGGGCTACTCGGTTCACCCATCATGTCCTCTCTCCAGCAGGCTTCTGCCCCTCCCACACATGGTGACTCCTGCTTCCCTTCTTGTCTGCCTTCACCAGGCAGCTTGCTTCTGTGTTCTACACCCTCCATTATTTTGGTGTCCGCAGAGGCTCATTCCAGGGAGGGACCTGGAAATGCTCTTTGGAAAGCAACATGCCCATTCACTTCATAGCTGGGCCCCTGACTGTCAGCTGCACCCTCTCCCACTTCCCTGTCTGCAGGCTCCTGTGTGTACCTGAGGCCTGTGCATCACAGTGAACACAGATTGCCTGTCTCCTATACTGGTGCTTCCAGGGCTGGCCTGGTACTCTACAGGGCCACACTCTGGTCTGGGATTGTTTCTCCTGTTTTGGAGGCTGCCGCATGCATAGTGTCCAGTGGTGGAGGCTGAGGACAACATCTCTGTCCACACTGGGCTGCTGTGGCTGCTCTGAGGGGCAGAGTTGAAGTTGGGGGCACAGAGAGGTCAAATGACCTATTCAAGACCACATGAGCATTTAGCTGGTAGTGGGTCCAGGAACAACCAGACCTCTGTTCCCTGGTAGCCATGAAGATCGCAGGCAGAGCAGGTAGAATTGATGCACTCTTCAAAAACTAGACAAGTTAGGAGTGAAAACCCAAGCCCCAACAAGGACAGTCTGCTCCACTGTTATCTGAAAAGTAGCTTTCCAGAGAGGCCCAATTAATGCCACTCCCCAACCAAAACCTCCCCCTCCTCCACCCTGATGAGGGAGGTGCACGACCAATTTGGGAGGTGGAGGCAGGAGGATCAAGAACATCTTGCTGGGCCTGTGGGCTATGGCTGAGCGAGACATATACTGCTGTTTCAGAAAGCCCCCAGCTTGGCTCCCGGCACCTATGGTTACCAGCCGCCAACCACCTTTAACTCCAGCCCCAGGGGATTTGCCGCCCACTCTGGCCTTCTCCAGCACCTCCATGCATGTACACAAGCTCTGGTTTCATATGCATTGTTAAGAGTGGAGGAGGATGGCGTCATACATTGACAGATTCTGGGTGGTTTAAATTTGGCTTTTTTTTTTCTGTCCAGTGAGAGATATTTACCCCCTCGCTAAACCTGCTGGGCTGGGACCTGGTTTCCCCATGAGTCTGTCCCTTTAGCTGCCATCTCTGAGCTTTACTAGGCTCTGGCAAGACACAGATTAGAGGTGGCCCTGTCCTTTAGGTGCTTAAAGGATCCTCACAGAAGCAAGCTAGTGAGCCTTGCCCCCTGCCTTGCTCAAGCACACCTAGGAGCTCCTGGATCCTTCTACAGGTTACAAGTAAAGCCCGCATGGGAACCAGCAGAAAACACACGGGTCAGAGACGTTCTGGGGCTTTTTCACAGGCACCATAGTTCAAACCTAAGGTCAGTGGAGTGAGCACCAGAGACAGCAGGATTTAGTTGTCTCCTGTTGCAGGCCAGATCTCCTCCTCTATCCTTCCTTGTGCTTCCTAAAAATGTTCTGGAGCCAGGGGATTTTATTTATCTCAGCTACCTAGCTTTCTTCTCACACTCCCCTCGACAACCACATCTGTTTACTTGCTGGCTCAAATGCCCAAAGCCAGGCATTGAGACTTGTCAGTCAGTACGGCTTGATGGATTAGAAATCCCTGGAAAGGCTCTTTTCCATCTTCCTCTCAGAGAGGCAGCTTCGCTTCTGCCTCTCTCCCCACTTCTCTGCTTCCCCCCCCTTCTCTGTTTCTTTCTCCTCTTCTCTCTCTCTCTCTCTCTCTCTCTCCCTCTCTCTGTCCCCCCCTTCACCCTTCCTCCTCCATAACCCCCTGAATAAACATTCAACCTCACCCTGCAAAAAAAAAAAAAAAAAAAAGAAATCCCTGGAAAGCTGGTGGAGCTCTGTTCTGGGTGTGTCTGTGTCTCCAGGGCAGCCCTGCCCTCTGAGGCAGGCTCAGCAATCAGAGCTCCTAGCGGAGGACAGGTTTTCATTCTGCGGCTGTGACGTCAGGATTTAGGCTTGCTGGCCTCGTAATCTAGACACAGGCAAACCCCAGCCGTCCCGAGTTCCTAGGTCTTTCACCATGAACTGAGTTACAGCAGAGCTTTTCTGGTTCTAAGACTTTTGGACTAGGGCTGAGCTCTGCTACCAGCATCCCGGGTCCTTGCCACCATAATTACAAGGCCAAGTCCCAGCCAAGCTCCTCTGCGTTCACCTGCCACTGGAGGCTGAGGCAGGTTCCCAGCCCTTCTTTCCAGCTTCCGACCTGTGTAGTGCTCAAGAGGCAGGTGGGGAAGGAAGCCAAGAACATGACAGCAGAGGGACTCAGACCCTGGGAAGCCAAGCGATTCACCTTGCCTTTTCCTTAGCATGGTCAGGGCTCCGACACCCTGCCTAAGTCTCCTGCCTCAACCCAAGTCTTCTGTTGCATTTCTGGTCACAGGCAGATGGAAAAGTCCGGAAGCCCTGCAAGCCCGGGCTGCTGGGCTGTCCTCTGCCTTGTAGTGTCAATTTCCTTTTCACCATCTGGTCTTTGTACCAGTTAACTCCCCATCTTTATCACCAACCTAATGGCTGGTCATTTTAAAGACAGACACAGGAGAGCTGACAATAAGAACTGCCTGGTTATCGTATCTGCCCCTCTGACCTCTCGGGGGCGGACCTCACTCCCAGCTTCCGGGACAGCTAGGCCACATCACAGCAGCCCCCACTGCTTTCACAACCAGCAGAGAGCCGACCTTCCAGCCCCAGAGGAGGCAGAGCTGAGCCTTTCCCCACAGTGAAAGCCTATAAATCTGCCACCAGGACAGTGAGTGACACAGTAACCCAGGCCCCGCCCTGCTGAGGACTTCCTGAATGGAATCCTGCTGTTTGCAGAACCTTGCAAAACTATGTAGCAACTTAGATGAACACAGAGGACTTGCCATCTTAAAGACCCCTCAGTATAACAGGCTCATTTTAAAGCAGGAAATGGTGGGGCCTGCTGCAATGCAAGCTAGTTGAAAAGACAGAGGCCCCCTACGGCAGCTGTGTACCTGGCTCAGCGTCCATATGCTGCTGGCAGCTGGGCATGCCTTCCCAGGATCTCAGGCTGTCACTTATCAGTAAGAGGGCAGCTCTGGGCAGCAGCCCCTGGCTTAAGTAGGGAACAAAACTCGGAGGAAATGGGGAGAATGGGGAAGCAGGGACTGGGAGCTGGTGCTGCCCAGTACTGGAATGGAAGATGTTTTCTGTGTTCCAGAGAGGACTATCCTGACTCTAAGGAAGTGAGGGAGCAGAGTGACTGACAGCTAGGAGGGAGCTTGGGGAGGGCGTGGCTGCAGGGCATTAAGCCCTAGTTAGGAATGGCCCAGGAACCCGTGAGTGTGTGATCTAAAAAACATGCCAGCAAGGTTGTGGATGCCCAGTGTTAGCCTCTAAAGCTCAGCATGTTGGACAGAATCCAGTTCATAGGGAACCCAGGGGCCGAGGAGACCTAGAAAGTGTCATTCTGCCAGTGTCTGCACCCTGAAAGATATGTGGCAAAGAAGGGGACTTAGGTCCAGCTTTAAGGGGAGAGGAAAGGACTTCATGAGACTCCTTCACACGGTAGGCAAAGGTCCATGCCTAGGTTTCTGGGTGGTGTAGTGGGTGGGGGAAGGGACTGCAGGCAGGACAGGTGACATCCCGCTGAAGACTGTTGGGGTGCAGGCAGGACAGGTGACATCCCGCTGAAGACTGTTGGGGTGCAGGCAAGACAGGTGACATCCAGCTGAGGACTGTTGGGGTGCAGGCAGGACAGGTGACATCCCGCTGAAGACTGTTGGGGTGCAGGCAAGACAGGTGACACCACGCTGAGGACTGTTGGGGTGCTGTGCAGTGGTGTGGTGGGGGGGAGGGATTGCAGGCAGGACAGGTGACACCCGCTGAGGACTGTTGGGGTGCAGGCAGGACAGGTGACATCCCGCTGAGGACTGTTGGGGTGCAGGCAGGACAGGTGACACCCGCTGAGGACTGTTGGGGTGCAGGCAGGACAGGTGACACCCGCTGAGGACTGTTGGGGTGCAGGCAGGACAGGTGACACCGCTGAGGACTGTTGGGGTGCAGGCAGGACAGGTGACACCCGCTGAGGACTGTTGGGGTGCAGGCAGGACAGGTGACACCCGCTGAGGACTGTTGGGGTGCTGTGCAGTGGTGTGGTGGGGGGGAGGGATTGCAGGCAGGACAGGTGACACCCGCTGAGGACTGTTGGGGTGCTGTGCAGTGGTGTGGTGGGGGGGAGGGATTGCAGGCAGGACAGGTGACACCCGCTGAGGACTGTTGGGGTGCAGGCAGGACAGGTGACACCCGCTGAGGACTGTTGGGGTGCTGTGCAGTGGTGTGGTGGGGGGGAGGGATTGCAGGCAGGACAGGTGACACCCGCTGAGGACTGTTGGGGTGCTGTGCAGTGGTGTGGTGGGGGGGAGGGATTGCAGGCAGGACAGGTGACACCCGCTGAGGACTGTTGGGGTGCAGGCAGGACAGGTGACACCCGCTGAGGACTGTTGGGGTGCTGTGCAGTGGTGTGGTGGGGGGGAGGGATTGCAGGCAGGACAGGTGACACCCGCTGAGGACTGTTGGGGTGCAGGCAGGACAGGTGACACCCGCTGAGGACTGTTGGGGTGCAGGCAGGACAGGTGACACCCGCTGAGGACTGTTGGGGTGCTGTGCAGTGGTGTGGTGGGGGGGAGGGATTGCAGGCAGGACAGGTGACACCCGCTGAGGACTGTTGGGGTGCTGTGCAGTGGTGTGGTGGGGGGGAGGGATTGCAGGCAGGACAGGTGACACCCGCTGAGGACTGTTGGGGTGCAGGCAGGACAGGTGACACCCGCTGAGGACTGTTGGGGTGCAGGCAGGACAGGTGACACCCGCTGAGGACTGTTGGGGTGCAGGCAGGACAGGTGACACCCGCTGAGGACTGTTGGGGTGCTGTGCAGTGGTGTGGTGGGGGGGAGGGATTGCAGGCAGGACAGGTGACACCCGCTGAGGACTGTTGGGGTGCAGGCAGGACAGGTGACACCCGCTGAGGACTGTTGGGGTGCTGTGCAGTGGTGTGGTGGGGGGGAGGGATTGCAGGCAGGACAGGTGACACCCGCTGAGGACTGTTGGGGTGCAGGCAGGACAGGTGACACCCGCTGAGGACTGTTGGGGTGCAGGCAGGACAGGTGACACCCGCTGAGGACTGTTGGGGTGCAGGCAGGACAGGTGACACCCGCTGAGGACTGTTGGGGTGCAGGCAGGACAGGTGACACCCGCTGAGGACTGTTGGGGTGCAGGCAGGACAGGTGACACCCGCTGAGGACTGTTGGGGTGCTGTGCAGTGGTGTGGTGGGGGGGAGGGATTGCAGGCAGGACAGGTGACACCCGCTGAGGACTGTTGGGGTGCAGGCAGGACAGGTGACACCCGCTGAGGACTGTTGGGGTGCTGTGCAGTGGTGTGGTGGGGGGGAGGGATTGCAGGCAGGACAGGTGACACCCGCTGAGGACTGTTGGGGTGCAGGCAGGACAGGTGACACCCGCTGAGGACTGTTGGGGTGCTGTGCAGTGGTGTGGTGGGGGGGAGGGATTGCAGGCAGGACAGGTGACACCCGCTGAGGACTGTTGGAGGGATTGCAGGCAGGACAGGTGACACCCGCTGAGGACTGTTGGGGTGCAGGCAGGACAGGTGACACCCGCTGAGGACTGTTGGGGTGCAGGCAGGACAGGTGACACCCGCTGAGGACTGTTGGGGTGCAGGCAGGACAGGTGACACCCGCTGAGGACTGTTGGGGTGCAGGCAGGACAGGTGACACCCGCTGAGGACTGTTGGGGTGCAGGCAGGACAGGTGACACCCGCTGAGGACTGTTGGGGTGCAGGCAGGACAGGTGACACCGCTGAGGACTGTTGGGGTGCAGGCAGGACAGGTGACACCGCTGAGGACTGTTGGGGTGCAGGCAGGACAGGTGACACCCGCTGAGGACTGTTGGGGTGCAGGCAGGACAGGTGACACCGCTGAGGACTGTTGGGGTGCAGGCAGGACAGGTGACACCGCTGAGGACTGTTGGGGTGCAGGCAGGACAGGTGACACCCGCTGAGGACTGTTGGGGTGCAGGCAGGACAGGTGACACCGCTGAGGACTGTTGGGGTGCTGTGCAGAGCTCCAAATTCCCTGCTTCAGAGAACAAGGAGTTTTTCTACAGAAGCCTGAGGATCCAGGGGAAGAAAAATCAATTAAAAGCCATGAAGCAAAAAAAAAAAAAAGTATGATGAAATATTCTTAGGAGGAAGGGGAGGGGAAGGCTCATCTATTGGCTCTATTAATAACACATGAAGCCACCGCTGAAAAATAGGACGAGTGTGAAATCTATACATTAATGCTCTCTGCTATGAGAAGGAAGTGAAGCAGGGTGGGAAGAGTGAGAGACACAGGAGGGACAGGAGAGGAGACAACCAGCTGGGGGCAGGAGCAGTAGCAGGGAGGCAGAATGCACAAGGAGAAACAAAGGAGTGGAGTCGGAGAGGGGCCATAGAGTGGGCAGAACAGTCACAGGCAGAGGAGGGGCTTGGTTTCCTCTGTCCACCTGGCTTCTGGTTCCTCTGCTCTGAGTCACGGATGTCACAGCTGAGATGCTCTTTTCACTCAGCTACCTCTGCAGGAGTCTGGCAGTCAGGTTTCACTCTTTATTCTCTCTCCTGGCTTTCTCCATGCTCTCATAGCACAGAAACAGAGACAGGAGGGAGTGGAGGTGTTATCTCATACAAAGTCCAGTTCAAAGCCTGAAGCTGTCTGGAATACCCAACGTGAAGGTCAGGGAACTAGGTGGCTCCAAAGGGAGGCTCCTGTTACACTAGAAGGCCGAGGAAGGCGAAGGCTTGAATGTCCAGAAGGCTTTGGTGGGCAATACACGGTGAATGAAAACACCTGGCAGAGGGGCTGTGTTTCAGGGGAGGCTTTACTTATAGGAAAGTGGGGGCAAAAAGCTCCCTGGAGGTGAGCAGAGCTGTGACATTCCAGGACAGAGAAGCACAGGAACAGCAGCCCCTCAGTTCATCAGGCAGCAGTCACTGAAAGAACTGTTCTGGTGGTTGGTACAGGCCACTGGGAAAACAGATGGAGAATTCTCTTACAATACAGTGCAGAGAGGCCGATGGTGTGATCACAGGAACTCACGATGGTGGGGCAGTGCCTTGCAGCAGCCCTCCTGACTAGCGGCCACCGACAGCCGTCAAATACTCCTGTGGGAACCGGGGCAAGGATCAAAAGAATTACTCTGTGTGGCTGGTGTCTATTCCTGCGAATTTTGTAGTTTATTCATGTGGAATCCATGGAATTATGGACCCCTAGCTTTTAGAGCTAACTCTAATAACTAGAACAGTATGACTAAGCAGACATGTGGGACATTCCCTGACTGGATTGGGAAACAGTATACTAAAAGAGTTGAGAAGCACGTTGGAAAAAGTTTGCCTCTGTGAACCAGGGTTTAGGTTTGGCTTTTATGTTCATTAGTATAGCGTAAACCGAATATGCACTTAAAAAGTTAACATAGTAAGGGGCTAGGGAGATGGCTCAGAGGCAAGAGTGTTTGCTGACCACCACTGTAGCCAAAAAACAGTTCCAAGTTCAGAAAAGACCCTGTCTCAAGGGACTAGAGAAATGATAGAGAACACCTAATGATCTCTGGCCTCTTGCATGCACATGGTACACACACACCTGCACACACACACACACAATTACTTAGCAAGCCAGGTGGAGGTGGTGCATGCCTTTAATCCCAATACTTGGGAGGCAGATACAAGCAGATCTCTGTGAGTTAGATGCTAGCCTGATCTACAGAGAGAGTTTCAGGACAGGCTCCAAAGCTACAGAGAAACCCTATCTCGGAACACAAAAAGAAAAACAAAACAAACAAATTTTACTGGGGCATAATATATATAACAAAACTGATTGCCTTAACCATTTTAAAATGACACTAAGTACATTCTCTTGCCTATCAAGGGGTCAGAAGTTTTTCTACTCTTGGGTTAGGGATGTGCTTCAGGGCCTAGAATCAAGGCTCTGACTTCAACCTCAGCACTGCAAAAGAAAACACCCACAATGACTTCTACCTACTACCCGAAAAGAAAAAACCCAAGCCATGTGAAGAGGGATGGCCAACTGCATCAAGGGGATGTGCAGCAGGAATGAAGCATCTACTATGAAGCCATTTGTCTTCAGGAAACACCGTGTAGGAGGATTTTAGAGGTCCACAGCCACTTGGCTCACATACTTCGGGCGTGCACATTGGAAGGTTCAACACTACAGGGGTGAGCAGGTGGTGGAGTGGGGTGGCTTACCCATGGTGGAGAGACCCCCGGAATCCCAGCGCTCAGGAGGCAGAAGTAGGTGGACTCATTCAAGGACATCCTCCACTACATATCAAATTTGAAGCCAGCCTGGGCAACATAAGACCTGTCACAAACGTACTAACATATGCCCCAAGTTTATACTGTTTAGAGACAGAAAACATCCCTTAATCCACCTACTGATGGCACTTTTGAATATTCCTAAGCCATACAGTAGAGTGGACAGTACTAATGACTTAGGGTTGTACATTAATGAATGTACTTGGAACAGTTCTTCCAAGAATGGCAAGAATTACAGTTAGCTGCACTAAACTGGTAACAACCACGACCTTCCTTCCACATTACAGTAGTCCCTGGCATGAAGGTTTACATGTTAACTATGGCACATTCAAGTTCCTAAATCTGGATTCTAAAAACAACTGTTCTAATAAGCGGTAGGGAAACATGACTTAAAATTACACACATGTGAACGCAAGCAGTGGCTCATCTGCGAACTGTAGCTTTATCTTTCCCTCCCAGGCTGAGGATGGCTCTGGGGCCACAGCCACGCCACTAAGCATGCGGTCTCTCTCACTGAGCCCCCAGCCCCAGCCTGCAGTACTGCACACTAAAAAGCATGATTGCACAGTGTCCTGGCAGCAGGGTCGCGCTGCTGGACAGCTATCGACTCCAAGTGGAATCTAGAATGATTCCAGTAGGAACTTGAAGAAAAGGTTGAAATGAGCAGAACTCAAGAAAAATGACCACGGAACAGTTAGAAGAGATGTGAGTGAACCTACGGGCACTTCTGTCTGCTTGGGACCCGCTAACCACTCAGTTAAGAGACATGAGTGAACCTATGGACACTCTGTCTGCTTGGGACCCACTAACCCCTCAGTTAAGAGATGTGAGTGAACCTACGGGCACTTCTGTCTGCCTGGGACCCGCTAACCCCTCAGTTAAGGTATCCGGGGTCTGGGCTCCGAGGATCCGAGTATGAGTTCCCAGAACTCATGTGTCCTAGTTTGCTTTGATGAACACCATGACTGAAAACAACTTGGGAAGGAAAGGATTTACTTAAACTGACAGCTTACAGTCCACCATGAAGGGAAGGAACTAAGAGCAGGATCCTGGAGGCAGGAAATGAGGCAGAGGCTACTGGCTTGTTACTCATGGCTTGTTTAGTTTGCTTTCTTCTATCACTGCCCCCCGCAAGCCTACCAGCATATCATGTAAACATGGGTGTGGTGGCATGTGTTAGGAATCGCAGAGTTCCTACAGTGAGATAGGAAATTTTGGGGCGAGTTAGCGAGGTGTGTGCAGCAGCTGAACAGCAAAGACATCCTGTCTCAGACGTCACAGACCAATAGCTGAGGCTGTCCTCTGACCTCCACATACACACTATGGCACACGCGTGCCTGCCCCCCACGCCCCCTACACACAGGTTTTTGTTTGAACAAAACATTATGCACTTTAGAATGTAACTGTCTGGGGGTGGGGCAGGACTTGCTTTGGACATGTGAGACCCCATACTTCATTCCTAGGAATTCCTTACCACACTTTTATCACAGGAAATGGGCTCCTTCCTGGTGGTAACTGTGACAGGCTTTATTTCTAAGAGTGTTTGGTTTGGGAGGGCTGAAAGAAAGACTGTGCCAGCTTTGCCCAATTCTCTCCCAAAGCACTGCCTACTTCTAGGATTCCCTTAGGACTGACTCTCTCCTTGGAATACGCCTTTCAGAAAATAAACACAAATAGACATCACTTACATGTAGTTTGAGGGCAAAGTAACGACACTAGAGATTTCTAATTATTAATACTTTTTTCATGTCTATGTGTGTGCCTGAGTGTATGAATGTACACCAGGCATGCAGGAGCTGTGGAGGCCAGAAGAGGACATCAGATCCCTGTTACTGAGTTACAGGTGGTTGTGAGCCATGATGTGGGCATTGTGAACTGACTCTATCCTCTGCAAGAGCAGCAAGTACTCACCTGTGAACCATCTTTCTAGTCCTGTTTGCTTAGGGACAAAGGCTCACATATCCCAGGATAGCTTCCAACTCTAAGTAGCTAGAGGATAACCTTGAGCTTCCCCTCCTCCCTGTGGTACACCACACTGGTTTAGGGAGTACTGGCTATGGAACCCAGGACTCTGAGCATGCTAGACCAGTTTCTGCCAACCAAGCCAAGTACCCAACTGACCCATGATTTCTCAGTGTGTTTGTTGCTTTTGTTTTTCTTTTTGAGACAGGGTTTCTCTATGGAGCCCTGGCTGGACTCAAGCTCAGAGGTCCATCTGCTTCTGCCTTCTGAGTGCTAGGATTAAAGGCATGTGCCACCATTGCCTTGTGATTTCTCAGTGTTTTAAATGACCTTCTAGAGCTCTGTCTAATTTTCAGGTATTTCGTTGTTTGCTTACAAGCACGGCTATAAGGACTTACTAATGAAGATCCCATGTTCTCAGAAGGGCTGGTTCCTTCCAGACTCAGCCTGAAAGAACCAGTTGTTTTCTTCACCTGAAACCCCATCAAAGGAGGCTGCCATCTCATCACCAGCACAAGTGCTCAGAACCATGGAGAGCTACAGAAACAAAGATAAGACCTGCCTTAGATGGCCCAACCCAGTCAACTGTCTTTGTTCCAACAGGCCACTGTGTCCAGAATTAGGTTGGTTCTTTCCAATCTGTCCCAGCCCTCAATTAATGTGTATTTCAGGGTGGAGCGATGGCTCAGAGGTTTAGAGCACTGGCTGTTCTGACAGAGGACTAGGATTGATTCCTAGCACCCAGATGGTGGCTCACAACCATCCATAACTCCGGTTCCAGGGGATTCAACACCCTCTTCTGACTTCTGTGGACAACAGGCACACATACAGTGCACACACATACATGCAGGTTAAACATCCATGCATGTTAAAAAAAAAAGAATTCACATTTCTTTGGAAAAGCAGAGACACTTTGAGCATGTTCTTCTAAGTATGAGGACAACAGTTTGAACAGTGATACAAAAGTACTTTCCAAGAACGCTTCCGAGAGACGTCATCCAAACCACATTTCAAGAGAAAGCTGAAGGAGATGAGGGCCTTTACACAAGGGTATACACTATCTTCATGGAGCAAGAGAGTAGGGCAATGAGGCCTGAGGCTCAGATGTTTGTTGAGGAGCTATTCTACCGAGGCCCTGGGAAATCTCAGAAAGGTTTGAACAGGCAATGAGGCTGTATAATAATGTCAGAAAAAATAAGGAAGTCTTTGTAAAGGAGTGGATACTTATGGGAGTCAGATTTTGAGCCTTCATGAAGGCAACAGGAAAAGATATGAATAATTTGAGAAATAGCTCTCAGGTAAACTTACCAATTTGGTGTCATTCAAGGGGAACTGGGGAAGGAGTCAAAGATGGTACCTCTACTGCCTCCAAGAGACTGGCCTATAGCCATTCTTATGGGGTATATTCTTGATTAACGATTGATGTGAGAGGGCGCAGGTCACTGTGGGCAGTGGCACCCCCTGCGCAGGTGGTCCTGGCTGGTACAAGCAAGTTGAGAAAGCTACGGAAAGCAAGCGAGTTAAACAGCATTCATCCGTGGCTTCTGCTTCAGTTCTTGAGTTCCTGCTCTGACCTGATGAACTGTAAAGTTTCAGTGTAAGCTAAAGAAACCCTTTCCTCCTTAAGCTGCGTTCGGTCAGTGGTTATCACACAACAGAAAACTTACAGAATTTAGTTGTGGGCAATTAGGGGTAAACAGTAAGGGAAACTGCTGAGAAGAA
Organism: Microtus oregoni; assembly: GCF_018167655.1. Taxonomy (NCBI): domain Eukaryota; kingdom Metazoa; phylum Chordata; class Mammalia; order Rodentia; family Cricetidae; genus Microtus; species Microtus oregoni. The sequence continues at coordinate 4,570,353 of NW_024543210.1, read as the reverse complement.
GCAAGTGAAGATGTCGACGCTGAGCTGAGGAGGCAGGCTCAGTGCAAGTGCCAATAGGACACAGAGCCAGGAGCTCATCCAAACCATAGCCGGCTGAAAAGAGCCAGCATACAGTGGTCAGCACACAGGTGACTGCTAATGCTAGGGCCGGGGAAATGACTCAGGACAGCAGGCAGTGCCAGGAGAGTAGCACAGCCTGAGAGCAAAGGACTGTCAGCTCACAAGGGAAACGGAAACGGCTGGTATTTGTGGAGATGAATTCTGAAGATTTCCATTTGATTTTACTTTTAGAAAGGGTATGGCTAGGTAGCCCAGACAAGCCACCATGTCCAGCCTCCAAGTTCCCTCATGCAGAAAGCCATGGACTTTGTTAAGAAAATGGGTCTAAGCAAATTTGTTAAGAACTTGCAGGAAAACACTGATATCACGATGCAGGTCTGTGATCCAACTATGTAGGAGATGGAGAGAAAGGTCAGAGTTCAACATTATCCTCCATGACAAAATGAGTTTGAGCTGAGCTGGGGCTAAGTGAGACCGTTTAAATAAACAAAAAGAAAACTTTTTAGCTGGGCGGTGGTGGCGCACGCCTTTAATCCCAGCACTCAGGAGGCAGAGGCAAGCGGATCTCTGTGAATTCGAGGCCAGCCTGGTCTACAAGAGCTAGTTCCAGGACAGGAACCAAAAGCTGAGAAACCGTGTCTCGAAAATTTAAAAAAAAAAAAAAAAAAAAAAAAAAGAAAACTTTTTGGGGGGGGTGGGGCCATGCATGCTAGGCAAGCACTCTACCAATTAATCTCTTTTACATCCTTAGCTCTCCAAACAGTTTTTTTTTATTCAGCCGGTACTGGAGCCACTGATAAGCTATGGTAAAAGCCTACACGCGTGCTTTCTCCAGCTGATTCCAGAATTCCACACATAAAGACAGGTAAGGTGGTCCAAGGGTTCAAGTTTATCAGGTACGTGTACCAGAAGAAGAGGGTGATAAATTTAGAGTCTAGGAAAGGAAGATGGAGTAGAAGACTGAAGGCCTGTGGGGTAAGTATGGTGGCTCACACCTGTCAAGTCAGCATCCAGAGGCTGAGGTAAGAAAGTTCCGAGTCTGGCCTACACAGTGAAAGAGGCCAACCTAGGCCACAGAGACAATCACATTACTGATGGTCTTGGGTACAATAAAGGGAGAGTTTGAGAGAAGGTGTAACAGTTGGGAAGGACAGGATATTTATGATTCTGGATGTGAAACTGTTCTTAGCAATGATAAGGACCAAGATACAGAAGTTGACAAGAGGTGATAATAAAGGCCACTGGAGTTTGCCAAGATGGTGGGGCTGGAGAGATGGCTCAGTAGTTTAGAGTTCTTGGGGATCTTGCAGAGAAATTAGGCTCTCAACACCCACACAGAGTAGTTCAAACTGCATATAATCCCAGGGGATTTGAACCCTCTCCTGGATTCTGCAGGCACCTGCATGCATGTGTGCATACTGAAACACAAGCATACATAAGAGGTGACTAAAGCTAGCTCAAGGTTGGAAAAGCTTAGGCGAGAGGCGAAGACTGAGCGTGCAGGTGATGGGTGGCATGGAGGGGGGGCTGCTTTTGGTATGGTTAGGTTAGAAAATCACTAGGAACAGATTCAGGCACTGTACAATAGAATTCTTAGCACAGTGAAGATGCCACTGATGAAAAACAGTGCAGGAACACCCCTAATCCTTTCCTCAGGCAGTAACAGGATGCCATGATTGTTTTCAAGATGGTAACTCATTTTTACCCAAGTTGGCTCCTAACACTAAGCAATCTTTTCAAAAGTTGGCACTAAACAATGAAGTCCCTGCTCCCCTCCCCCACCCTTTAATGCCCATTTCAAACTATACAAGACACAAGGGAAGAAAGACTGTCTAATGGCAGCTGCCTACTACAATGTAGTTCTCTGGCGACATGAGTGACATCTCCTCTCTCCTTGTCTCACCACTCTGGGCAGCTGCTTTCCTAAGTGCTAACTGCTTAACTCCACCATAAGGGCCTGTAGTCTTCGGGGGAGGAGCCTGATAGAACCCAGGGCCGTACACATGCTAAGCACATATGAGAATTTCATTTCTAGCCTAATTTCCATAATTAACCCCTAAAGTTCAAGTGTCAACTGTAACAAAAAAAAAATGGCTCATAAAAATGAAAAAAAAAAAGTATGGCCTAATGTGCTGAGAAACTTAGCTGTCCTCCAGTCTCTGTAAACTTGTTAATTGATGATGTTTTCACAGAGTAAATTCATCTACTGACTTTTATGACTCCTTCACACTACAGCCCATGTTGAAGGTTACTCAGCAGCAACACTGGCCTAAGCACTTCCAAGTCACAGCTGGAATGTTCCTTCTCGGAGATCTCTATTCCAGGTAGTTAGGATGGAGCCTGTCTCCAGCCTCTCTGCTCTTCCTAACAGATAGATCGGAGGGCTCAAGAGATATGGTTCTGTGATTATGAACATGTTCTGCTCTTGCCGAGTTCAGTTCCCAATACCTATGTTTATTGGTGGTTGTTTACACGTAAGACCCAGCCACAGGGGATCTGACACTTCTGGCCTCTGTGGACACCTGTACTTATGTGCCCCACATTCCCCCATAATTAATAATAATAAAATAAATAAATAAATGCTAGTAAATACCAGTGAACTTTCTGTTCATAGCCAACCTCCTCTTTGGCACAAAGGCTGCCTGTTTATCAAAGCATCAATCCCTCTGGTGCTGGACTCTCTTAACCCCTTATCAAGCACAAAATCCCTGGCAGAGGACCAGGCAACTCCCACCTGTCCAAACTCTTCCCACTCTACCATACTGACCTGCCTCACGCACACACTCCCTACGATTTCGTATTCCAACAGCGATGTGGTGAAATGTGGTTACAAACACTACCATGGTCATGCAACTTATCAGAAGATAGACACAGACACATAAGAACACACAGAACATGAAAGTAAGGGGCTAGCTGGGAAGAGGGAGGAAGAGTGGAGAAACTGATAGAGGGGAATATGTTTATTGAAATACATTATGTGTATGTATGAAAATGTCATGTGAAACCTATTATGTATTTACTTCTCTTTTTCTTTGCCCAATAGTGGAAAGCACTATCTGAACAAAGAAAATAGAAGCTAATTTATGACAAAATTTCAACTTTTATGAGCAACAGTCATAGACTCATTCACAAGTCATTTGACCTCAAAGAAAGAATTTGAGCAAGGCTGTACAAAAAGAAATAAAATGAACTATTGAGTAAATGGTGTTGGTTTACAGACATGACATGGATGTTTCATGTACAGTTAGATTTTTTTCACCCTGAAAAAACTCCAAACCTAATATATGTATTAATTTCAGAGGTCTAAATATCTCTCTTACAGTCCAGATGTTAGGATCTAAAAAGGATCTCCACTTCCTACAACTAAAAGAAACCTTCCACTTTCTCCTGTCTAGCTCTAATAGTCTCAATTCTTAACAAAGCCCCCAATTCCCATTTTAATTAACTACAAAATAACTAGACATCAGAACTAACCTAAAAGCACAGTCTGCCAGGTACAGTGGTGTGCCCACTGTAATCCCAACCCTGGGGAGGCTGAGACAAAAGGATGGCTGACGGGTCAAGACAAGCCTACACTATGTAACAAAACTGTTGCAAACAGCAAAAATACAAAAACAAAAAACCCTGGAAATTTCACAAAGCAGACAAACTACATGGCTGTGAAGAGGATAGCAAGAGTCTAGGCCTGAGCCAACCCAAAGGTACCAGAGGTAAGAGTATGGTACAGTCAGACTGTACGGTTGTTTTGAGACAAGGTCTAGTAACCCAGGCTAGTCTCTAACTCTCAGTGATCCTCCTGTCTCAGCTTCCTGAGCACTGGAATTACAACCGTGAGTCATAGTGCTTGTCTGCAAACATATTTAACAGTTGGTTTGATTTTATTCAAAGGAAGCTGAGGGCTGGGCACATTCCTTTAGAATCTTAGCTCTTGGAGGCAGAGAATTGCTCAGAGTTTTAGGTCAGCCTGGTCTATATAGCATGTTCTAGGACAGCCAGAGGTAATAAAGATCCTGCTAAAAAAAAAAAAAAAAAGTAAAGAGGGCAGGCAGGCATCCAGGCTGGAGTTGTAGCTGTGTGGTAAAATGCTTGCCTACTATACATGACTCACACGAGCAGTTTCTCGCTGAACACAGCATGGATAAGAGGGATCAGGTTCCCTTAACTGACATTTCTTTCTGCCTACTCTTACCCTCCACGCATACACATGCCTTAAACGCATTTAAGGTAAGGTTCAGACAAATGGGAAATAACAGCAATTTCAGAGACATCAAAAGGAGTTCTCAGCTAACAGGCCACAACTCTGTTCTGCTGCTGTCCTGGCCAAGTGGCCAAAGAAAACACTCTTTACACGCTGTCACATTTCTCAACCGTTAACAAGCTCTGATTTCTAGGACACTAGGAAGTTCCTTCAGTCTTGTTCCTTCTGTGCTTGTTCTGGTCTACCTCCCCAGCAAATGGAGATCTGGAGCAAGCTGGAACTGTTGAAGGACTACGAAAAGGCCAAGACCATCACACAGAACTCCAGTCTCTGCTTCTACCTCACTATGGAAGAATCCAAAAGTGAAATAATCACTCCAGGCACTACACTGTAGACAGGTCAGCCAAAGTCCCTGCTCATACAGGTGGGAGGAAATCAGCATGCAATTGCTGGTGTAAGAAATACCTTTTTAAATGCATGTCAATAACCATTTGTCTTCATGCCAAGATAAAGAACTCTGAGGTAGGACGTGGTGGCACAAATGTGTAACTTCAAACTTGGGAATCAGGCAGAAAACTGCAAGATTTCTAGACATACTGGGAGCTATTCAGTTCAGAAAAGAACTTCAGGTATACCTGTAGCAAAGACTGGCCTTAAGCTTCTGTCCAATGTCCGTTCCCCCTGATTATAAGAATGCACAAGTAAATCTTGTTTCGACTTTATGTTCAAAATTATAACATGTTGGCGATGGTGGCAAACACCTTTAAGCCCAGTAATTGGGAGGCAGAAGCAGGCGATTCTCTGTGAGTTCCCGTTGGCCTACAGAGTGAGCTCTACGAGAACCAGAGCTACACAGAAAAACCCTGTCTCGAAAAAAAAACAAAATAACAAACAAAAGTATAAGATGTGTAACTGTTTAAACAAGTTTGATCAAAAATGTATGTAATGTACTCTCTGGTCTCTACACTCCAGTAGGTAAGAGTAAACCAGAATGTCCAAAAGATGAAGTAGGTCGTTAAACGTAGAAACAAGTGTAAACTACACACTTCCCCAAATTTTCGTTGATTCTCTTGAAAAAGCAAGCCATCCTGTGTTGCCTGAAAGGATGCGCCGAAACACTTAGGTACAATGTATCTTAAGCAATTCATCTTGATCTGCACCAGGGAAATACAAGCCGTCAAAGCTATAAAGGGGATCGCACAAAAGAAAGCGGCACAATTTTCAAGGAGGCAAATGCAAAGACTTGTGGGCAAAAGGAATATTTATGAGAGCGATGAATAGGCGAAGCCTGTGTCAAGATATCCTAAGGTAGGTATCAGGAGAATTTTAGAACGCTACAATAGTGGAGTCCACTGCTGGAGCAGCCGAGACCCTCAGTTCCAACAGGCACCCAACGGCTCGCTCTCCGGTTTCCGCGGGTCATAAAAGAATAACGGACATACTTCCAACGGTGAACCCTAGGCTGCGCGCGCCGCTTCCGCCTGCCGCGGTCGCCCCAGCGCGCACCGGCACGAGAGCCGCAGAGTTCCGGGCTGGCACCCGCGGCGGGATTTGCCCTCGGTCCTTCACTCCCGAGCCACCAATCAAGCCCAGGAGTCAAGGACAAACGCAAAACAACAACAACAACAAAAAACACAAGCACAGGCGTTTCTCGTCAGAGCAGACTTTATTGCGGCGACGCGGCCGCTGTTCGCACGCTCCGCCGGCAACACAGCAGCCCAAGGCGCGCGCCCCCCCTCAGCCCAGCTCTAGTTACCGTGCGCCGGGGTCACGCGGACCGTTCGCCGGCTCCTGAGGCGGAAGGCGCAGTGTCGACGGCCCACTCTCGAAGGTGGCCCCGGCCCCAAGCGGCAGTTTTGTCACTGTTGCAACGCGGAAGGCGGGGTCCGCGCGACGCGGAGCGCCGTAAGGCGACGGCGGCGCGGAGCTGACGTCACGCGCCGGGGGCCAGCCAGCGCGCGTGAAGGCCACCACGCCCCCTACCCCAGCGGCCCCCAATCGGGAGGAGCCCGGGTGAGTAGGCGGGGCCTAGAGGACCAGTGGGCCAGCGCGATTGGTGGGGAGGGAGGAGCCAGGGCCAGGAACAGCGAGTGGGATCGAGGCGGGGCGGGCCGCGGTCCTCGCGGAAGTCTCGCGAGGCCGAGCCTGAGCAGAGTGTGGCGGCGGCGGCGAGATCTGGGCTCGGGTTGAGGAGTTGGTATTTGTGTGGAAGGAGGCGGAGGCGCAAGAGGAAGGGGGCAGCGTAACGCCGGCCCGGAGGGCGGGAGGAGGCGCGGCCAGGGCGGGCAGCCGAGGCTAGGCAAGCCAGGCGGGGAGCAGGACCAGCAGCGGCCGAGCGAGCGCGGGGCGCACCGAGCTAGGGAGGCGGGGAAGCCCCGCGGCCGCCGCGCCCGCCCCTTCCCCCGCCGCCCGCCCCCTCCCCCCCCCCGCCCGCTCGCCGCCTTCCTCCCTCTGCCTTCCTTCCCCACGGCCGGCCGCCTCCTCGCCCGCCCTCCCGCAGCCCAGGAGCCGAGGCCGCCGCGGCCGTGGCGGCGGAGCCCTCAGCCATGGCCTCGGGCGACACCCTCTACATTGCCACGGACGGCTCGGAGATGCCCGCCGAGATCGTGGAACTGCACGAGATCGAGGTGGAGACCATCCCGGTGGAGACCATAGAGACCACGGTGGTGGGCGAGGAGGAGGAGGACGATGAAGACGACGAGGACGGCGGCGGCGGCGACCACGGCGGCGGGGGCGGCCACGGGCACGCCGGCCACCACCACCACCACCACCACCACCACCACCCGCCGATGATCGCGCTGCAGCCGCTGGTCACCGACGACCCGAGCCAGGTGCACCACCACCAGGAGGTGATCCTGGTGCAGACGCGCGAGGAGGTGGTGGGTGGCGACGACTCGGACGGGCTGCGCGCCGAGGACGGGTTCGAGGACCAGATCCTCATCCCGGTGCCCGCGCCGGCCGGCGGCGACGACGACTACATCGAGCAGACGCTGGTCACCGTGGCGGCGGCCGGCAAGAGCGGCGGGTCCTCGTCGGGCGGCGGCCGCGTCAAGAAGGGCGGCGGCAAGAAGAGTGGCAAGAAGAGTTACCTGGGCAGCGGGGCCGGCGCGGCGGGCGGCGGCGGCGCCGACCCGGGCAATAAGAAGTGGGAGCAGAAGCAGGTGCAGATCAAAACCCTGGAGGGCGAGTTCTCCGTCACCATGTGGTCTTCAGGTGAGTGCCAGCGGCGGGCCGCTGCTCGGGATGTTTTTGTTTTGAAGGGAAGCCATGTTTTATGTGTGTGATGGGCGCCGCCATCTTCTCCGCCCGGGCAAGTATGGCGGCCCCAAAAGATGGCGGGGGCGGCGGGCCGCGAAGATGGCGGCGCGGGGGAGGGGCGGCGCCCGGCTAGGCCGCAATGGCGTAGTTTGAGCGAGCGGAAGCGGGCTGTGGCGGCGGGCGCAGAGGGAGGGGCCGGCGCTCCTCCACGCCCGTGCCAACGGACGTGCGGCGGGCCGGTTGAGGGCGCCGCCCCGCGCCGGGCCACCCGCCGGGCGTTGACAGGGCCGCGGCGCGGGCCGGACGTGCGCCGTTCCCCCGCCGTCCCCTTGGGGGTGGCGCGGCCCCGCCCCGCTCCCGTGGACGCGAAGCGTCTCCTCGAAGCCCTTCGCCGAGCGGGCTGCGCAGAGGCCGCCGCTGCTGGCCCGCGGTCACGCTGGCCGGGGCGGTCGCCGCTGCGGGGCGGGACTTGGGTGGCACGTAGGGCTCGCGTGTGCGGGTTCGGCGGCGGTTGGAGCCTGTCACCCGCGCTGCCAGCGCGCTCCCTCGCCTGCTCGACCCGGAACGGGAGTTCGGGAAGGAAGGGCCGAGCATTCACTGGTCTCTTGAGTCTTGACGAGTTGTGGGTTTTGTTTTTTAAGTGTTGGGCCCTATGCGGATAGGCTGGGCTGGTTTGCACAGCTGTGAATATTTGCCATCAACTAATAAAAGTCGGAGTTTCCCACATCTGTAGCCTTTTTACTTTATAAACAAGCGGTCTTTGTTTTCCTCATGAAAAGAATTATAAAAAGTGGTTAATTCTACTATGTTAAACAGCTTTTAGCGAAAGTCAGGAAGACCCTGTAGGGCCCCAAGTAGCCTATATTGAAAGAGAAATCCTTTCTGTTTAGAGCTCCGGAAGAGCTGTTGACTATTCGTTTTATCCAATACTACGTCAACATTCATTGTTGGGGTACTACCTAGACAGAATAATCACACCCTAGCTAGTTCACGTAGCCCTTGTGATGATAAAATTTGAGTTTGAAAGCCTTTACGTTTTACTGAATTCTCATATTTGGGCAGAGTCTCAATATGATGTGATTTATTTATTAAACTGTTAAAATTCAGAGTAATTCGTGAAATACATGAAGGTTCCTAACGGAAAAGCTGGTCTAGTAGTGTCAAGATGACAGGAAGCTTGATGGGTCTGTGGTTCAGAGAGGAGGAGGGAGAGAGAGCTCTACGGAAATATAGTAGGAAGTGTTCAGGACGCTGTTCTGCACTGAATGAATCTCTGGGTAGAATCTGCTGAGCAGTTTGAGTTTTTATCAGGAGCTGTATATTTACATAAAAGGAAATTAGCCACTACCTAATAGTTAATCAAACGCTGCCTACCACACGTTTTGGTAGGTAACAAATAGTTTGTATACTGATGTGTTTAAACTTTAGAAACTTTTCCCCCTTTTAGTAGAAATGGAATAACAACAAAAAAAGCAGGTTTAGGGCTTTAGATGAATTTACCAAATTTGGGGTGCCAAGTACGTTAACCATACAAAACTTAGGTTATAAAACAGCTTTTACTTGTTTGGCATTTGATCTTACCAAAGTGATAACTTGCTTTTCTAGACAGGGGGGGAAAAACTTGATAGTGTGTGTGATATTGATTTATGAAGCAGTGTGTATTGAGACAGCCAGTTTGGGGAGAAAGTGAGGGACCTGGCTAATGTGGGTTAATTTACAATTAAGTCAGCATTTAGTCATTACTTCCCTTGTGTTACTGGCTGTACAAGGGCACATAGAATAGCTCGGGGGTATTTTAATGTCTGTTTCTTTAAAACCTTAATTGGTGTGTTACTGAGTAGTTTGCAAAAACAGTGGTTATAAATATTTGATGACAATAGCAAGGGATGGCCTATTTCCTCTGAATGTCTTGGTGGTAAATGGTCCTTCTTCCATGCCTTTGTGGCTTGCAGTTATTACCAAAAAGGAGCTAAGTGGTGTGTGGTCAACTATGCATGTCCCAAGTTCAGATTCTGAAAATAATTTAATCTTCAGAACTGAATTAAGGCCATGCAATAAGCGAAGAAGTGCAAGGAGATTAGCTAAATTAAGTCTGTCATGTATGTGATGTTGCTGTAGTAGGAATGGTTCTCATTTGATTCTAGGCATGAGTTGCCACTCCACGTTGTATAGTTTATTGAATTAATGCTTTAGGTGAGCTAAACTAGGAAGCCACAGATTTACATAAGCACCAAGCTTCATTACCTGTAGCCCTTGTAAAAATAGTTATACATGTGGTTAGTCTTACTATTTTTTGAGACAAGGTTTCTCTGTGTTTTTCCCTGACTGTCTTGGAACTAGCGCTTTAGACCAGACTGGCCTTGAACTCAGATCCTCCTGCCTCTGCGTCCCAAGTGCTGAGATTGAAGGCTGGATCCACCACACCGAGCAAGAATGGGGATAGTTGGCGCACGCCTTTAACCAAAAGCTCCAGAGAAACCCTGTCTCGAAAATCAAAAAAAAAAAAAAAAAGATTAGGGATAGTCTTAATACACTAGAAATTTTTTTGTGCCTCTTGGAGGTTTTGGTTTGGTTTAAATACATGTTAGTAGGAATTTGTGGAAGCCAGATATTTGGGTTTTGTAGGTCTCTGTTGTTACCTCTTTGAACTTTAGAGTGACAGCATTGTTTGTGGAGGTCATGTTTTGAATGAAACAGTAGCAAAGCACTGTAACTCTTACTGGTAGAGGGCATAGAGGACTGCCCCTTTCCTTCACCTCTCACAGTTCAATACTTTGTCTATCTCCCAGTAGTACCTCAGTGATGTTGAGTGACAAAACTTTTCCTGGGAAGATGCAACACACGGGGCTGCTCACCCTAGATAGGGAACCCACACAGATCAGTGTGCATATCACCGGAAAGTCTAACTTGGGGAACTAGTGTTATTGGAGTATTTATAGAAGCAGAAATGACTCAAAAGACAGTTGTATCACTAAAGCCCACCCCAGCATGGGTGACAGTTCACAGACTGGGAACCTGAACCACACAACACAGCCTGCAGGTAGCTCAACAGCTTAGGGAGTGTCCTTTCCAAGTGCCTTGGTCCAAACCCCTTGCAGGCAGATGATCTACTGTGAGAGTCTTTTGCAGCTCAACTGCATTTTTTTCTGAGGGGACTCAGCTTTTATTGTTTGCTCTGGCCAGGAGGGGACTAGGAATTCTGCTTAGTTTCGGGGACTTCCTGAATCTTTTGAGTTTGTAGTCCTGTTTTAAGGAGCTTTTTGGAGGATGGAATGTTTCAGTCTCTAAGAAATTGTTACACAACAAATGATTGTCACTTTTTGATGCTTTTTATTGTTCGTTTGTTTGTTTGTTTTGAGACTTGATATAGCCCTGGTTATCTGGAACTCACTATGTAAACCAGGCTAACCTCAGACTCAGAGAAATTAAAGATATGTGCCACCATGATCTGCCACTTGTTTTGTTTTGAGGCGAGGGTCCAACATTTTGGCCAAAATTGGGGTGGTAATCATCATCACAGACCTGTGAGCAGTCACTCCCCTCTACCCCTCTTCCCACTAGTCTTTCTGTCTCTGAGTTTGCCTGTCCCAGATACTTTATACTGCTAGAATCAGACAATATTTGCCTTTTTGTGTCTAGATTAGCATGTATTTGTGCATCAAATTAAAGCTTCCTAAACATTTTTAATACTTTGTCTGTTTTGAAATATTTGTAGTTTTCAGATTGGCATTTAGTTGTTTTTTCCTTTATTATTGACAGAGCTGGTTTTGTTGTTTGTTTTTGGAAATAGTCGTCAGATCCATACAGGAATGACTTATTTTTATATAACTAATAATAAAGGAAATCACTTAGCAAAAGCATCCGACTTCAAGAGAAATCTACATGACTTTAACTGTCTTCTGTTAAACCAACTATGGAAGGGCTTTGTGCTCAATTGAGTGAAAGTATGTGACCCTGGAATACAACCAATAAATAACAAGTTGAAATAAAACCAGATGTGTGTTACACTTTTTTGTTGTTCTATACATTCAGAAAAACTCGGGGCTTCTCAGTAATGGCCATTTGCCATTCCTTTGTGGTAATGTTACCATGTTATAAAGAGACCATAATCATGAATTTCCACAGAACAAAGTCCCCAAAACTCTCCAAAGCAATCCTGTCAACTATATGCCCTACATAAGGCAATCTCAGCCTAAGACCCAGTTCTGATCTAGTGACTGGGGGAGTCCCAGCCTGCTAAAAAAAAAAAAAAAAAAGCCTGTGAACTTTGACTCTTCATTGCAGGTTATTAACCTTTTCTTCAGCTGCCCCTGATAACTGTTCTCTTCTGCCAACAGGAGCAGAAAAGTCCCTTTCAAGAACAGTCCCATCTCCTATTCTATCTAGTGCCAGAGCGTTTTAAGCTTTTGAAAGAATAGATATTAAAAACAAGCTGGGGTTGTAGATGGTCAGTGGATAAGAGCCCCGGTCACTTTTCAGAAGGACCAGGTTTGAATACCAGCACCATGTGGTGACTCACAACTGTCTGTATCTCCATTTTGGTGCTCATAACATACATGCATGCAAAACATTTAAAACACGTTTTAAAAAGAGGACACAGACCTACACTGGACCTAAGGGTGGTTACACCCAAGGCATTTCTGCTTGTTTTGAAGTTGGAATTGTAAGAAATGGTAGGGAGATCCTAGGTGTTACTTGACTGGTTTATTGGTGTGTATTTATGTGTGGTCTCTGAACATGAGGTGGGTCATTTCCTCATTTGAAGTAACTTGTTAGTGAGGCCCATTATGGCTTTTTGTGGTGTAGGGCTCTAGGCAGAGTCTTGCACACACTAGGCAAGCACTTTCCCACTGAGCTATAGCTCAGTCCTATGATTAATTTTCATTAACAGCCCAGTGGTTTCAGGGAACCTTACTAGTAACCACATCATACTTGCCCTCTAGGGAGCACTGACCAAGGCTTTTGACCTTGTCTTTTTGTTTGTTTGTTTTTTCTTTTCTTGAAACACGATCCTTCAGTGTAGCCCAACCTGCCTTAAAGTTCATGGCAATCCTTCTGATTTAGTTTCCTGAGTCCTGGAATTATAAATGTGCACTAACACACACAGAGCTTAATTTTTTAAGATTATTTTGTTCCTTTACCAAGGATTAAATGAAAGGCTTCGTGCATGTTAAATGAACACAGTTACCACTTAGTCACACCCTACCTGGTCTCTATTTTCAATCTTTAATGCAAAGAAGTTGTACTTCTTTACAAATGACCAAGTGTTTACTAGGAAGCCATATATACTTAGTGTCTTCTGTTTCATTGCTGGGGAAGAACCCAAGTCCCACTCAATAGGCAAGAGCTCTCTCTACTGAGCCACACTCCTGCCCTCAAAGGTAAGATGACCATCCTGTTACTTCAACTTTATTTCTGTTTTTTGTTTTGAGACAGGGTTTCTCTGTAGCCTCGACTGTCCTGGAACTCACTCTGTAGACCTTCTGGTCTCAAATTCACGAGATCCACCTGCCTCTGCTTCCCTTGTGCTGGGATTAAGTACCACTGCCTGGCATTACACAGTGGTTTCTAGAGTGGTTAAAGATAATTCTTGTGCTAACCGTTCATGAATAGTGAACACGACTGTGTGGATTTGGATGGTGTCAGGGCTGAGACGATGGCTCTTTGATGAAAGTGAAACCAGAATGGCCAGAGATGGGAGGCATGGGGGCTCAATCCAGACAGAAAGTACATGAGTAGGTAAATGTGTAAACTAGGAAAATAGAAGCAGAATCATTGGAGTCAGCTCTTTAACAAGCTTTTTTTCTGGCAATCAAGATGAAAAAGGAAATTTACACTCTCCTTACTTGATACCAAGATAAAAAAAAAAAAAGGTAGGCCTTTGGGTGTAACTAGAGCACTTATAGGCTCATAGCAGGAGGAGGATTACATGTATGTATACATGCCACAGTGCATATGGAGTTCAGAAGACAATGTTCAGAAGTTGGTTCTCTTTCTGTCAGTTGGGTTCCAAGGATACAACTCAGATCACTGGACTTGGGAAATAAATGCCTTTAACACTGAGTCATCTTCCCCCCCCCCCCCCCCCAGTAACCTGTGTTTTTAAGAAGGAAGAAAAATTGGCTCTTTTGAGAAACTCACACTCAAGTGCTTTCATGTTATCCTTTTCTTGCTTTCCTCCTTAAATTTCATATTTAAATCTAACTTAACGAACCCCAATTTTGTTTCCAAAAAAGAAAGGAAGTATGAGTAGAGAAGATGGTACACAAAATGATAAAAAGAAAAGTATTTTTTCCATCAACCTGGTTTCACAATGATTTTTGGATCTGCCAGAGGTGTCTAAAAAGTATAAAACTTGAAATATTACCTAGTTGGAATTTCCTATTTGGTTTTTTGTTTGTTTGTTTGTTTGTTTTTTTCAAGATGAGGTTTCTCCATATGGCCCTAGCTGTTCTGGAACTCACTTTGCAGACTGGGTAGCCTCAAATGCAGAGATCCTCCTGTCTCGGCCTCCGGAGCGCTGGAAACAAAGGTGTGAGCCACCATGCCATGTTCTTCCTTTTTTGTTGTTGTTGTTTTTCGAGACAGGGTTTCTCTGTGTAACAGTCCTGGCTATTCTGAACTTGCTTTGTAGACCAGGTTGCACACAGAAATCCACCTGCCTCTGCCTCCCAAGTGCTGGGATTAAAGATGGGCATAGTAGCACACGCCTTTAATCCCAGTGCTTGGAAGGTAGAGGCAGGTGGATCTTAGTGAGTTCAAGGTCGGCCTTGCTTGGCCTTTGCAACAGGGCACTCTTGCCACGGCACTCCTTTTTCGTCAGTGTTTTATATTCTCAGACTTTTCCTAGTAGGCCCTGGTTTATCTTATCAAATCTTGATTCCATGTTGTTCAGAGATAGACCCTGTCTAAAAAATAACAACAAAAAAATGTTTGTATAGTCAGCTCCATTACATTTCAGATAAAAAGTTGGCATTTTAACATGCCACCAGTCTTGTAAAGTAGGTTGTATTCTTGTTATTTAGTGAGGAAACAAAAACAAAGCTATGAGTGGTGGCTGGAGATGTAAGAACCAAAAGCCTTGGAGGAAAGAGATTTCATTCTAGGTGTTGAAGGCAGGCAAGGAAAGGTGTGTTTATTAAATGCCTTTTATCAGGCACCAAAAGCAAGCTGTGAGAAAACCTGTTTGATTTATACACATTGGGTAGAGGAGACTTATTTTGAGTGCTAGACCTGGAGTGTTCTCAGCTCTTTCTTATAACTTCCTTGATTAGGTCTTAGTGACTAGAGGTTGTTTTCAACTACTTTACTTATAATCAAACTGGAAGTGATCATTGCTAAGGGAACTGAACTACCAGGAAATGGACCAGGACGGACTGACTAGTCTGTATACCTTCCTGACTTTCAGGTCATACTATGTGCAGAAAGAGAACGTTGAATGTAGATGAGTAGCTCAGTCTCTGCTCACTTAACAGACATTGCTGGCTAGACGTGGTTTCTTCAAGACTGCATCCTGGGCTGCCTAGCTCTGCTCTGGTAGTTCTGGGTCATCTGCATTCGGCCATAATGTTTTGGTGGAAATACAGGGCAGTTTTAGCTTGGTTTTCAACAGGGCATTCTTGTCGCTGCACTCCTTTCAGTCACTTTCTTTTTTTTTTTTTTTTTTTTTTTTTTTTTAAATTTATTTATTTATTAAGGATTTCTGCCTCGTCCCCACAACCGCTTGGGTTTCAGTCACTTTCTTATGTTCTCAGCCTTTTCCAAATAGGCCTTGGTTTACCTTGTCAAATCAGGTTCCATGCTAACCTTCCCTTCAAAGGCTACTCTAGCAATGAATCTCTTACAGGTGTGTCCAACCTGAAGTCCATGGGCCATAGAGTATATATATATCTATGAACATGACCTAACACATTTGTACATGACAGTGGCCAAAGATTGGACATGTCCCCTGAGTCTGGTGCACTATCTTAGACTAGCATTAGATAATTTGCTTCCTGAACATAGTTTGCCTTGACACTTGTGTACAGTATCACCTTTTGTAGTTCGGAGAAATCAATAGTGTATTTGACATTCAAAGTGAATCAGCTCACATTCTCCTGTACAGAATAATTTTCAGTATTATAAGATTAAAAGAAAATAATAATAGCCAGTGCAGAAGGTTGTATGTGCTGTGTGCATACCCGTAACCAACACTGACACTCACCGTAAGGAGATGGGGCTGAGGAACATGAGAACAGGCCAGCCTGGACCACATAAGATGCTAACTAACATCAAAACCAAAATGGGGCTAGAGAGATGGTAGTTCAGTGGCTAAGAGTTCTTACTGCTTTTGCAGAGGGCCCAAGTTTGCTGACACTGCAGAAGTGTGGGCATATGGTGATGACTAAATTGATGGTGCAGCCCTGCCATACGCTTCCACTTGTTGTGTCTCACCCTCTTCTTAAGTGTTTGATCTCCTCTGCAAGGAGAATTAGAGGGTGGCTCTGGGACCCTTCTATTTTCAGTGGGTGTGTTCAATATGTGTATGGCTATAAATGAAGTCTGTATGCCAATAAATGACACCATTCTTCAACTAGATTCCTTTGTATTCCCTGTACTTGCTTTCTAATAGCCTACATAGGCATGGCAAAGCAAAGAGAAGCTAGATTTTGTTGTTATTGTTCATCATCTCTTCCACACTTGGCTTTCTGAGCAAGTGACACCACCATCTTCCAAGAAAAGTGATCTAGTTTGTTACCAAGCTATGGTTTAGTCTTTCAAAAGAAATCTTTACCATGTTTTAAGGACCTCCTAGAAATGTATTCATTTGGTACCAAATCACATTTCTCAAAAATTAGTGATTTTCCTACTCAGAAAAGAAATATCTTAATCCCCTTTTCTCTAAGTAAAATGTCATCTGTATGTCAAGTTTATGAAGGGCCAGGTAATAACACTGGGTTTTGTGGGTTTGTGTTTTTTATTTATTGAAGCCAATCAGATCCCCATGTTTTTGCATCAGGAAAGCAGCCATCTGTGGCCTGTAAAGAAGTGGAAAGGATTGTATAAACAAACAACTTTGTTTATAAAGTAGGGGTACTTTTTGATTTATGTGTAGGTGTGTGCGTGTGTCAGCTGAGTCAGGATGAGGAGGGCATCTGATCTCCAGGAACTGGAGTTAACAGGTAATTTGTGAGCTATTGGGAATGGGAACTCAAGTCCAGGCCCTCTGCAAGAGCAGTACACATTCTTAACCCCACTGGGTCATCTCATGTTTTCGTTTTGAGACAGGGTCTCACTATGTAGATTAGACTGACCTCATTCAGTTTACCTTACCTCTTCCATGCTGGGATTAAAGGCATGTATCATTCCACCTAGTCCTACCTTGATTTTGACAGCCTTGGACTGGGGCTTGGATCCTCAGAGTAGTAGGCTACACTGGTGTTTAGTGAGCCCTAGGGATCTGCGTGTAGAGATCTGCATGTTTTCTGCCTCCCCAGAGCTCGGATTCTACATGCTACTTTGCTGGGGTTTTTTTTTTGTTGTTGTTGTTGTTTTACACAAGTGCTGGAGAGTGAAGAGTGAACTCAGGCTTGTGGAACACTTGATTGTCTCCCTGACCCCTCTTTTTTGGGTTTTTGTACTTTTGAGTGTAGTAAGAGCTGATCCTTTAAAAAAAAATGTTTTCTGAGTTGGAGATGTGGCTCCATAAGAGTGTTTCATCATTTAACTTCCTTGTGTATTCCCTGAGGGTAGACTATTGTCTCTGGCAACTTTGCCAGGGACAGGCATCAAGGCCCTGGCTCATATATGTGGAACTATACAGGGGTTGGTTTAGGTTGGGAGTTCTTTGTGCTGTGGATTTGACACTCATCATATATTCCCAGGCTGGCCTAAAACTTTCTTTGAATTTGGAGGATGACCTTGAACCCCCTCCCCCCAATTCTGGTTTATAAGCCTGTGCCCTTAAGCACAAGTTATGTGGTACTGGACATTGATTGCTTAGCGAGCACTTTACCAACTGATCTACATCCATAGAACCCTTTGTTTTAATCTTTGTATCAGAAATGTGTCTAAACTGACCCAGCAGGGGGGTGATCACTACAACTTCAAGGCCAGCTTGGGATGACTAGTAGTAAGACTGGGAGCTGGGGAAAGTAGAACACTAGCTTCCCTGCCTGCCATCCTGTTTCTGTACAGTTAGGTGTGGTGTGGTGGTGGATCTCGGTGAGAGACTGACCTTGCTGAGGACAGAAAACTAGAAATGAAGTGAAAATATCTGACTGAGGAGTCTCAGCTCTGTAACTGCTAATGAGTCACACCGCCTAGACTGTTTTAATTGACCCTTCATCCATCCGTAGATGTTTATCTTTATTAATACATAGATGAATTAGTGTGTTCATTCTAGTTCCTAAGAAGACACTTGGGCTAAACGGTTCAGCACACAGGTCTCAGGGTTAGGCTTGAGTTTATACCCGACAAATAAAAATGTTTCATTTATATTCTGTCCTTTTCTTTTAAAAAGAAAGAAAAAGGAGGGGCAGTGAGACCCATTGATCTTCCGGGTAAACTGCACAAAGCCTGATGACCTGAGTGCTGGATTAAAGGTGTGCACCACCAATGCCTGCCTGGCTTTTTTTTTTTTTTTCCAAGACAGGGTTTCTGTCCTAGAACTCACTCTGTAGACCTTGAATTAGAGATCTGCCCTCCTCTGTCTCCCTAGTGCTGGGATTAAAGGCGTGCGCCACCACCGCCTAGCAAATAGGATGTTCTTTAAACAAAATAAAACATGTTTTTATAAAAACAATTGTGGAAGGTTAGAGAGGTGATTAATTTTTGTGTCTCCTTGCTGGGAGTGATTGAACTTGTAATGATTACTGGACTCTAAGAGTGTTCTTTTCTTCTTTCCTGTACTAGTTTGTGAAATAGGTAAAAAGGCAAAACTGAAACATGGGAGAAGCCAGTTAGACAAGAAAGGTAAACCTAGAGAGAGTGTAACAGTACACTAATGGAGAGCTCACTATTCCTGGTAGGCCAACTCAGAACTCCAGTGTGAAGAAGGTCTGTGGGACTTGACATGAAGGTTTGGGTGACCCAGGAGAAGAATCAGGAGTTCAAAATTTGGAGAACACAGAATGAGTGGTTGAGAAATTGAGGCAGTAGCTATAGTTATTTTAAGATTCCATTGAAAGCTATTTTTATATTCAGTGTATTTTTCTAGTTAAGATGATCAATCTCATGTGTTTCAGATGAAAAAAAAGATATTGACCATGAAACGGTGGTTGAAGAGCAGATCATTGGCGAGAACTCACCTCCTGATTATTCTGAATATATGACAGGCAAGAAACTCCCTCCTGGAGGGATACCTGGCATTGACCTCTCAGACCCTAAGCAACTGGCAGAATTTGCTAGGTAAGTTACAAGAACTTTACTTTTTTTCTGTTATAGGAAGTGTGTGAATCTTGCCAGCTGTATTCTTTGTTTCCAAGTGACAGTGATGGTTTGTATTCTTTCTAGAGGGACACTTCTGAAAACAAAACAGCCACTCTTGATTTTGATAATAGCTGATGCTGTTAATGTGTGAAGGGCAGCATTCTAGAGCTTTGCAGACTATGAGATGAGGCAAATATTCTTTGGTTCCACAACTGGTGTTGCTGTGAAGTTAAGGAAGTTGCACATGATTTGTTTTGAGGTGGGTGTGCACATCACCTCTGTGCTTCTTTGTTAGTTCAAGCGTGTTACAGTGTGTCCAGATTTATCCTGGATGCTTTGATCACAGCAGAGATTTCACCAGTTCATAGATACGATGAATATAACTCCTGGTGTTATCTTAATTTAAGTTGGAACTTATAGCTGCCCCGGCTGAGCAGTCAAGATCTGTACTCACTGATATTTGTTTGTTTGCCTGAAATAGGATGGGTTCCTGCAGAAGTCTCTGGTATTTATATTAGTTAGTTTTTAGTGTTGTAGGCAGTTTTATGAGGACAAATGCTATGACTGAGTTTAATATTGTGCTCCTAAAGAAGTTAACCAGATCTTTCTTGATGCTTAGAATTGAGTGAGGACATAAAAATGGAGTGGGGTTAGAGACATTATGGAAGTTCTAAAAAGGGAAGTTTGGGGAAATCCTTATGTTTAGAGAGTAAAAGGAAGTAGTGAGAGTAGAAGAGAATCATTTGAAATGGATGTGTGCAGCAGCGTGACTGCCAATGAATAGCCTTGTAGAAGACCAGGGGAGGGAGGAATCCCATCTCCACGACACATTGCAGCACTGCTTCAGCATCAGGAAAGAGGATTGAGGAAAGAATTTGAAGAGAGAGAAGCTATAGGTTGTGAGCAGTACAAATTAGGCACAGGTGACTCTTGGTATTGCTTTGATCCCTTTCCCCCACAATATCTCAAAGCACCAAAGATAAAGGGCCTAAAGCTTAGGGAGAAGATCACTTACAGAGAATGATGTCATGAATGCCATGGCCATGGTAGGTGATGAGAAGACAGTACTTGGTGTTTTAAGAGGAACACTCCCTGTTAAAAGTCTTTATTTAGCCCTTTTGCGTGCTTGGCAATGCTGCTGAACTACAGCCAAACCCTCAGCAGTCTTTCTTTTACAGTCAGCTCTTAGGACTTTGGTTCTGTATTAGAATTGGGTGTTACCTTGCTCACTTTGCTAGTATGAAAAAAAATTAAAGAAAAAAAAGTTTGGCACCAAGGTGGACTAAGGATTGGACTCAGTTCCATTTTAGATTACATCCCTTAAAAATCATGTTAACCTACATGGACTTATTCGACAGTGGTGGTAGAGAGAAATATCTGAACCTACGTGCCCTGTTATTTTCAGGTCTCCGCATTGTAAGACTTTATTGTCATCATGGAATAGGGTCTTCTGGAGGCCTTTAGCTGGGACTCTGACAATAGAATACCAAGTTTCCCTGTTGGTGGCCACATCATATGATCTCTGCCAGTTACGACGAAACTTGTTCTTCTGGTCTTCTTCTGGCCCTCTGTGCTATGATGGGGGAGCTACATTGCTCTTAGCTTATGGCTGCAAGTTCCTGTTTCTCTCTTTTCCATCCTGTGGCAGAGTGGGTATGCTGTTCTGGACGTGGAGCTGATCAAAGAATGTCTCAGACCTGCTACACTCCACCTAGACAATAGACAGACAGATGGAAGTTTAAAAAATTACAGTGAATTTATTCGAGTCCTGTCTTTAAAGCTGAGGGGTGGGATCGCTCAGTTTTTAAAAGAAATGCTTGGCCTTGCATGACGGAAACTCTAGATTTACCATGTAAGTCTGTAAGTTGACTACTGTGTATCTGTTATCCAGTGCTAAGGAGAAGCTGCATAGTGAATTTGAAGCTAGTCCTGGGATACAACATGAAATGCTGTCTTTTAAAGGGGGCGAGGTGCTGGGCAGTGGTGGCACGCATCTTTAATCCCAGCACTTGCGGGCAGAGGCAGGCGGATCTCTCTGATTTCAAAGCCAACCTGGTCTACAAAGTGATTTCATGAGAGCCTAGGGCTGCACATAGTGAATCCCTGCCCTCCCTCTCCCCTGCCAAAAAAAAGTTTAGTCTTGATTTTGAGGTGGTGCCATGTGGGGGGTGTCTATACTTCACTGAGTTGCCTATTTAAGCCGGGGCCTGGTGAAGAAAGTTGTTTCCTAATTAAGTAGGCAGTTCTTTTTGTATATTTTCTTAGAGGTGCTGGCACTGAAATCCTGTAGTCTAAGGTAGATGTGGTGTGTGCACTCCTTTAATTCCAGCACTTGAAAAGTAGAGGCAGGAGGATTGCAAATTCAAGGCCACGCTGTGCTTCCTAATGAGATCCTGGTGCTTGCAGAATATAGCTGCATGGCAGCAGAGGCTGTTTTAGCAGCTTAAGTCCTGCCTGCTGGCTTTAGACTAGTTTGTTGTGCATCAACTTAGTTGGGACTTTGGTTTAAACAGTGCTCTGTTAAAATTGTGTCTGGGAAATTGCTGTAGGGGTGAGCTGTGGAGTCCCATTTTTCGTGGTGGTGCTCCTTCCATGTGTGACAGGATGGTGTACTGTCCAGTCCACCAGCCATGCTGCCCTCTAGTTTATTAGAGTAGAAAACTCCTAATGGTGCCTTTCTGTTTGTGCTGTTTTGTTTCTGTCTCTTGGTCTTTTGATTGAAAGATAGTTCAGAATATCAGAACCTTAGGGATTGTTGAGCAAAAGTGAAATGGTAATTTTAAAGAGTGAAATCATTTTTGCTGGGTGCGGCAGCGGGTGTTTATAGATCTACCATGCAGGAGGCTGAGGCGAAAGGTTGACTGACTTAAGACCAGTCTGGACTATATGATTGAGAACCCTGTCTCCAAAGCCAAAGGAACAAAAGAATGAACTTATTTCTAGCCACATGACCAGTGATAGTAGTGACTCTCACTACCCAGGTGTCTAGTGTGTTGTCTTTGATGCCTTGCAGCTCTGATGTAGGGAGCATTGTGCCTGCTTACAGAGTAAGAAATTGAGGCCGAGAAGTTGAGTGATTTGTTCAAGGTCATGAAGCTAGTAGAAGCCAACTCCAAGTCACATCCATTCTGTCGTCGTCCTCATCATGTCTGGTTCTGTAAAGTATCCCAGTCAGTGATAGAAAACACATCGAGGTGCTGGGTTGGGGTGGGAGTGGCCGTCATTCTTCACTTGCACAGCAGAGCTTCTCTGAGGAAAGACCCTCTCTGTTGCTATGGATGGTTAAGTCCTTCATTGATTCTGAGTCTTGGGTTCGTCCAAATGCATTGTAAATTCTCATTCTAAAATTAATACTGAATGTTAGCACACATTTTTTGAAAATGATATTTTAAAGGGAAAAAAATAACGCCACTGGGAATGGTAACACATCTGTGACCAACACTTAACACGTGGAAATAGGAAGGTCACAAGTTCAAGGCCAGTCCTGTGTTACACAGCAGGTTCAAGACCAGTCTGGGATGTATCCGAGAGCCCGTTTCTAAACACCTCATTAAGAATGGAAAGAAAGTCAGGAGGCAGAGGCAGGCTGATCTAACCTCTAGGTGGCGCAGTAGCACCGGGCTACCCTACTCTGAACTGAACCCCAAACTTGAAGATTTACTGGCATTTAAAGCAACAGAGACTGGTGAAGATTACACGATGTAATCCTAGCACTTAAGTGAAGACAGGCATTTGAGACCAGCAAAGACTAGTTAGGAGTAGGCACTTAAGTAATGGCTTGTTAACTGGCATACTGGTAATCTACTTAAAGTTTGTCTGCAGGGTTGGAATTGGGAAGAATATTCTGAGATTGATCATTAGGCACTGTAGAAGCTTCCTCTTTTTCTAGGCATGGAAGGTTTGGGCCAGGTTGCAGGGTTTGACAGTGTAGGGAGGGCCAGTTACCCTCTCCCCAGGTTTGAGTAGAAAGAGTAACCTGAGCCTCTGTTACTGTTCCAAGTCACTTTGGTTGGTACACTGTTGTTAGTGTTAAGATACCATTGGCTTAGTTAATGTTTAGATATCAACTTTCATGGAAGAGTATGATGTGGCAGAGCTAGGGATTAAAAGCTCTGTTTTTAAATTTTAAATCTTTTATAGTTTTCTATGAATTCATTTTTTGTCCCTTGATCATACATAGACTTGTAGGGAATGTTTGGAGAGAAAGTTTTCATGAAAACCAAGGCTGCTTGAGGAAGTTGCAGATGGGCAGGTTCTTCGTTGGCAAGCTGTGTAGATAGTAGCCTCACCTGGGGTTCTCCCAGCTAGCTGTCTTACTACCAAAGTTCTTTTCTCATGGAGAGCTCCCAAACCACAGCCAGCAATGTAAAAATAAGATAGCTGTGGTGACAAAACCCTGTCTCAAAAACAAAGTAAAATTAAAAATTCTGTAAAAACTGTCATCTCCTATTACTACCAAAATGAATACTTTAGAAGCAGTGTAAGTGGCAGTTCCTCACCAGGCACTGGTGGTGCACATGCCTTTAATCCCAGCGTGCAGAAAGCAGAGGCAGGTGGATCTCTATAAATTCAAAGCCAGCCTGGTCTAGAGTGAGGTCCAGGACAGCCAGGACTATTACAAAGAAAAACCCCATCTTGAAACCCTACTCCTTCCTCAAAAAAGCAGCTGATGATTTAGGGTAACTTGCCATGACCCCACCCTGACTAAGTGATAAGTCTGAAGTTGTCGGGGTTGTCAATCTGTGTGGGGTTTTTATTTATTTATTTTTGCTAACGGGGTTAGGTGGGAAGAGCAGATGTTGGAGCTGATGGTACCATTCTAAGCCGCACCACCTTCTCAAGAGGCAGCGATGCAGCCTTTTGGAGTACCAGCACTTACCTAGGATGTCGGAAGAGCACCTTTTGCTCTTCTGGCTCAGCAGATTAGGCAGTTTGGTCCTTTCCCTTTGTGGAAGGGGAGTACCATGAGCTTAGTGTTGGTGCTACAAGGAGCAGTCTCGGGACTATTTGATTTATGCTTGTCTAGTGTGACCCACTCCTACAAATCTGTCTCTCTCTCTCTCTTTCTCTTTCTCTTTTTTTTCTATAAGAATGAAGCCAAGGAAAATTAAAGAAGATGATGCTCCAAGAACAATAGCTTGCCCTCATAAAGTAAGTAATGCGAGGGGAGTGTTGGTTAGTTGCTGCTTAGGCTTCAGACAGTTTGTAAGGAATATGTACTTTGATTTTCACTTTTGTAACTAAAACAGAGCGAGGAATTAGAATTTTTGGTTTATAAACACAAGACAGTTAATTTTGTTTTGTTTAGTAAAGGACACTTAAATATGTTAAGTGGGGCTGCTGTAGGGCCAGTGCTCTTATTCTGTATATTGACTGTGCTGTGTTAGGTCTGTTTGTTTTGGATCATTAACAAGTCTGTCTTAAGACACTGGGTTGTTTTCACCCATAAATCTTCACAAGACTCTACGCTCATGACTGAAACTTGAAGATTATGTTGAATGTTGCTAGAATAGACCAAATAAAAACTTGGTAATTTCTTTCAGTTTTCTTTTTACTTTTACTTTGTTAATTGTGCTACTAGGAAGGTGCATAACCGTTTTCAAACGCAGCTCTGGTCTTTAAAGTAAAAGGGGGGGGGGGTGACTGAAAAGCAGTTTGAGGTGTTTGGGGGTGGTGGTCAGTTTTCAAATTTGATTGGGTTTAAACGGGGAAAAAGATATAAATGCTTAGAAACTAAGGGGAAGAAACCATTAATGGAATAAAGAATTTGCCAAATCAGCAGTTGAAGAAGAATAAGTATGTTTTGATAGATGACTACTTAAAAGTCTCTGTACTCCTTGTAAATGCTTGTAGTATGGAGGTTTAGGGTGCATGGTGGCTTTTATCTGTCAAAATTAAGACGCATTTGAAAACTGTTATGCCATAAGTGCCGGGATCTCTTTGCTTCTCTGTATAAATGGGAGCTGAAGCTAGAGGTCAAGGTGGAAAACTGGCTTTCCCCTCCCTTTTGCCTGTGAAGCTGTCTAGTGGTGACCTGTGCTGTCCTTCTGTCATGCTGTCTCACCATTTCCCCACTCACTCCATCATGGGCAACAACTGCAGAAGAAATTGTTGAGGACATGCTGCTCTCGGGCACCACACATCCATCTGCCTCCCCCGCACTGGTATCGCTTTGCCTGCCTCTTCTTTTCCCAGTGTCTCACCAAATAAATTTCTTCTGTAGTTGCCATTCCTTGGAGACCCTCTTGCTTCTTTCTCTGTCAAGAAGGGGAAAGAGGCAAAGAGAGAAGAGGGAACAGTAGGCGATGGAGAATGACAGCCCATTGTTGCAGCACAGAATACGGGGCCCACCAAAGGTAGTGGTGGACTACCGTCATTTTAACTCCGTTTATTTCTCAGTGCTTCTGTTACTTCATCTGGGGACTGTAGTTGGGTGAGGCGGCTGTGGTATAGCTGGAAGCCAGGGTGCTGGGTTCTACTCCCAGCTTGGCTGGCTTCTGCTAATAGTGTGACCTTGGGCAAGTCTACGTCAATACATCTCTAAGCCTCAGTTTCCTCATCTGTAAAGCACGGGTTTGCCATAAATAATAAGGCCTTTTTCTCAGCTGTCTGATTTTTTTTCTTTTACTTTTTATTTATTTATTTATTTATTTTTGTCTTAAATAGCCTCAAATAGCTTAATGTTCTGTAATGCTAAGTAAAGTTAAAGGGGGGCTGGGGAGGTTGTTTGCTGTAAAAACATCAGTAAAAGCTGTTGAGTGGTTGAGTCCTTTCTCACAGTTTGCAGTGTGAACCACTAAGCTTCTTTCTCTGTTTTAAGGGCTGCACAAAGATGTTCAGGGATAACTCTGCTATGAGAAAGCATCTGCACACCCACGGTCCCAGAGTCCACGTCTGTGCAGAATGTGGCAAAGCATTCGTTGAGAGCTCAAAGCTAAAACGACACCAGCTGGTTCATACTGGAGAGAAGCCCTTTCAGGTAGAGCCAGTTCCTGTTCCCCAAACTACAGGTCAGGGTACTGGGCAGGGTGGTGATGTTATGTAGGTGGGGGTTGGTGGACTCTTATTCCCATTCCTGGTATGGCTACTTGAAGGTCTGCCTGAGTTCCTGGTGACTGTGTGTGACTGCGAGTGTTGGATACTGGGTGGTGCTGTCTGTTGAGAAAAACAGGATTATGTAAGAGTAACCCCATACTAAATTTCTAGTGTGTTCACAGAGATTCAAAGGTCCCATGTTTTGGAAGTGAATAGTATGTTGAATTACTGATGGAGTGCTTATGAGGTGCTGTGGCTACGTGTGCCTCAGGTGACACTCAGTGCTGCTTATAGAAGTGAATGGGTCTGTAACACAATTCTTTGTGACAGTTGGCATCATTAAATGTCTTAATCATTTGTATTCTACTTTCTGGGGTGTCTTCGGACATACTAGAACTTTAAACTGGCACTTAGCACAACAAGAGCTAGCCATGGGCTTGTAGTGTCAGAGATCCCTCCCTGTCTGTCAGTTCTAGAATATTCCCAGAAGGTTCTCCAGGGGAGGAAGGAGACCAGCTCAGTAAAATAATAGGTGGGTCCATCCAAGCAATGTACTATTGACCCCTAGGGTCTGGTCCCAGTTGCCAAGTGGGTTGATGTCTGATTTTTCCTTGACAGTGCACATTCGAAGGCTGTGGGAAGCGCTTTTCACTGGACTTCAATTTGCGCACGCACGTGCGAATCCATACCGGAGACAGGCCCTATGTGTGCCCCTTCGACGGTTGTAATAAGAAGTTTGCTCAGTCAACTAACCTGAAATCTCACATCTTAACACATGCTAAAGCCAAAAACAACCAGTGAAAAGAAGAGAGAAGACCTTCTCAAACATGGGAAGCATCTTCGGGAGTGTGATTGGGAATAAATATGCCTCTCCTTTGTATATTATTTCTAGGAAGAATTTTAAAAATGAATCCTACACACCTAAGGGACATGTTTTGATAAAGTAGTAAAATTTAAAAAAATACTTTAATAAGATGACATTGCTAAGATGCTCTATCTTGCTCTGTAATCTCGTTTCAAAAACAAGGTGTTTTTGTAAAGTGTGGTCCCAACAGGAGGACAGTTCATGAACTTCGCATCAAAAGACAATTCTTTATACAACAGTGCTAAAAATGGGACTTCTTTTCACATTCTTATAAATATGAAGCTCACCTGTTGCTTACAATTTTTTTAATTTTGTATTTTCCAAGTGTGCATATTGTACACTTTTTGGGGATATGCTTAGTAATGCTGTGTGATTTTTCTGGAGGTTGATAACTTTGCTTGCGGTAGATTTTCTTTAAAAGAATGGGCAGTTACATGCATACTTCAAAAGTATTTTCCTGTACAAAAAAAGTTATATAGGTTTTGTTTGCTATCTTAATTTTGGTTGTATTCTTTGATGTTAACACATTTTGTATAATTGTATCGTATAGCTGTATTGAATCATGTAGTATCAAATATTAGATGTGATTTAATAGTGTTAATCAATTTAAACCCATTTTAGTCACTTTTTTTTTTCCAAAAAATACTGCCAGATGCTGATGTTCAGTGTAATTTCTTTGCCTGTTCAGTTACAGAAAGTGGTGCTCAGTTGTAGAATGTATTGTACCTTTTAACACCTGATGTGTACATCCCGTGTAACAGAAAGGGCAACAATAAAATAGCGATCCTAAAGAAAGATTATGGCAGAAAGAGATCTGTAAGCACAGCCTTATTTTCTTCTGTTGTCCAGAATACTTATAATTCTTGAGCCTCCCAGAAATTGGAAGCTAAATAAAGCAACTCGAGTTTCCTTTATTTTGCACTCAGTGACAGTGACTGTGATGAGATCCGTGCATAGACAATATTTCCTACATGCCCTGAATTCCGGAAGAGTAGGCAGTAGGCACCCCAAGCTAAGGAACTACCTCAGAGTACACCAGATGGCCCATGTCCGACAAGATTGCCCTTGATATCCTGGTGCGTGTGGGAGTGATATATTTGCATGGGGCCTGATGCTTTCTGAATGGGAGGCACCAACTGGCAATGAGTGCACCAGGGAGCATGGGCCTCCTCATCACTCAGGCTGCCTTCAAGGGCAGTGGCTCCTTGGCTTGTCCAATAGGAAATCCAGTGCAGTCCTTATTAGATGCTAGCAGATGTAGCAATTGAGTGCCAGTAGCAGTTTGATGCTTGTAAACACACTAAGGGCAGAGCGGCAAGGCGATTAGATTATTGTTGTAGAAAGTTGTACTCAGTGAGTACTTGACTTGTCATGTTGTGACCTCTTCGATGTATGACTATAATTTTTGAATTTTACTTAGTCAAATACCAGACTTGTTAAATATTTTATAAACTGCCGTGATACATCAAAATCTCATTTATTCAAAATGCAAACCTAACTGTCTGTCTTTCTGTGCTGAATGCTTAACTATAAGGTAAATGACAAAAACCAATACCAGATTTAGTCACAAAGAGGCCGGGAGACCAACCGGTCGAACACTTAGCTCGATTTCTTATGGCCTCACCAGGAGGATTGGTGACCTAGAAACAGTGACCCTGTGGCTCTGTGGAATTTTGAAGTGCCTTCTGAACTATAAATGAAAATCGTAACTTGGGACACTTGTTTTTATTCGTCCAGAATCTGTTATCCAATGAGTAGTTGACGGGACTGAGCTCATCAGCAGACCCAGCTGTGCTTGGATGGCAGGCTTTGCTGTGCCTGGCAGTCAGGAGAGAGGTAAGCCTAAGGAGGGGCCCCTTCCAAGCCAAGTGCCCCGTGTGATTCTCTGCCGGGCCTGGGCAGAGCTTCGCCAGTGCTTTTGTGAGCACCCAGGTCTTTGCTCCCTCCCATCAGGTTGAGCTTTCCCAGTTGCCCTGCAGTAGGAGTCCAGAGCCACATTGCCCTCCCTCACCCAATGTTGTGCCACCCTTGAGCCTGGCCCTGGCACTTCCTTAAGACCCTTGCCCAAGGCTTCACAGCAGAGCAAACCTGTGCTGTGGCAAGGCCTTCCAGCCACCCTGAGAGTCAGGCCTTTGTGTGGAGTGAGGCCTCATCTTCTGTGCCTTGATACCTTGGGAGATGCCCTCGTCCATCTCTTCTGTCCCTTTTTGTCTGAGTGGAACAGTCATCGTCTTCACCCTTCCTGTGTTAGCGTTGTCTTCTCAGTGTGCAGTTAAATTCTGTTAGGAGTTCATTTGGGGTTCAAAGACAGCTTGGTATGCAGGTCCTTGCTGACTACAGTTTGGGCTTAGGCCAACAGCATAGGGAACTAACATGAGTGGAAGTGGCCAGGGGAAAGCTGCTTCTCATTGGCTTTGGCTTAAACCCATTTTGCTTGTTAGAATTTATTATTTTGTTATAGATGTAATTTACTAAAATTTGAAGAAATGGTGTTCTAACAGTGAGTCCATTGTCTAGAGAATTAATCTGATTTGTAAGTAATACTGATAGACATATTTTCTTACATCTGAGCAGAAATAAATGCATGTTTTTAGCAAATGTAATGTAAAAACTCCAGAGGATAAGTTTACACCTAATAAGATGTTGTTTTCTATTTTTGAATTTGTTATTTGCCCCTTTTTGGTAGTGGGGTTGGGGGCATATTATCTGTATACAGAGCTGTCACTCTAGGGTGACATTTATCTCCCACAGAGATGCTGAGCTCGCACCGTGATGGTCCTATGCGATGTGTGTGCTTTGCCCAGACTCCAGGCCGGAGGAGCTGAGGAAAACCCAAGACTTTTTCCCCCTATTTGGTTTCCATGCACAGGTTCTTCTGAATGCCACTTGTTTTGCTAAGTTTGGGAATATAAGACCCTTTGAGGGGATGGTGTGTGCTTGCCCATGTTTCTAGGTAGACCTGTAGCTTGTGTCTTTACAGATGAGAACCTACTGTTAGTGAGGTGTGTGGTGCTCCAGGGGTGATAATGGTGCTGGCCTGACTTTGCACCACCCACCTTCCCACTGTGCAGGACTCACCTGTGGTACAACCTCAGATCACTCACACTGGAGTGTATGTCTATGACCCAGGAAGTCTTGTCCCTAATTTTACCCACTCCCCACCACAGGCAGAGAGACCTGACTGCTTCTACCTTCCCTCTGTGCTCCAGAATTGGCATGATTTTGTCAGTCTGCAGTGTTCATGTTTTATTCTCTCAACATCTAGCCTACAAAAAGAGCAGGAACTTTAGGAGTCAGAACCAGGGGTGAGCACACAGTTGCCAGTAAATGCCATTACTACTAAAAGTCTTTGTCCTAGCAGTCCTACTGGCTGCTAAAGCCAGCTCCTTTTCTAGTCCAGATTGTTTGGCTCTGGCCTAAGAGGCTCCTATCTGGCTTTGCAACCCCTTGGTGTTAGTGTGACTTCAGCACCTCTTCCAGAGTCCAGGCCTAGCAGGTCCTGGCAGATGCACTCCACCTAAGTTTTCAGCTCAGGCTATTAAGTCAGAACTTTGAGGCATGTGTGCTTGCATGCAACTCTGGGCGAACACCCCATATCCTGCTCTTTGACTGATCAGAACAAAAGGTACTTCATGCTTCAAATCACTCACTTCCCAGCAGCATTGACCAGACTGGTTAGGTCTCCAAAGTACTGACCTTTTCCCACCACTTGTTGCTGTTCTCAGGGTGTGCTCAGGTGCCTTGCTTGCCTCAGATGGCTTAAATACTAGTCCTTCGGATGAGTGGCACCAGGCGGGAGAGGATAGGTGTGTGGCTAAGAGGCTTCCTGGCATTTTCTTTTTGCTTAATTGGTCAGTATGGTGCCAGGAAGATCATCCTCCAGCTGGGACATTATTTAGACTTTATAGGAAAGGTGGGTGGCAGTTGTGAACAAATGTCTGTCTCT
Source organism: Microtus oregoni (assembly GCF_018167655.1). NCBI lineage: Eukaryota > Metazoa > Chordata > Mammalia > Rodentia > Cricetidae > Microtus > Microtus oregoni. The sequence continues at coordinate 4,539,582 of NW_024543210.1, read as the reverse complement.
TAGAAAAATAGTAATGAAGCATTGGAGCTGAATGTTGGCAGCAGGTTATCAGGCAGGGTGCACCTTCCAAAACTGGTACAAGGTGTGCCCAGCCGGCATTCTGGAGTTCATTGAGGAAAGGGGTGTATTAATTGGCAGCACATTGCTTGGCATTCCATAGAGTGGCAGGTTTGATGATACTACTTAAGGCCACTCAGACACCCTAAGAAATGACATTGGGAATGGACGGCTGTGCCAGGTTGTCTTGTCTTCCTGCCTGGGGCCACATGGTGTCTACATATATAGCATAATGGAGGGAAAAGGCATCAGTACCAGATTCGCCTCTTATAATGCCAGCAGCTGTTAGACCCTGGTGTCTACAAATGACAGGAAAAGTTGTGTTTTCATTTTCTGGGAACTTGTGTAGGCCCTGGCTCAAGGACTTTGCATTGTGTGTCATGTACATCTTTTAAGTGTTCTTTGCTGTTCTGAAATTGTCCTTGGTTTTTCCTTAGCTCATAGATCATAGACACAGAAATATTATAGTATTTAAAGCATCCGCATCAAGCATCAGATGGCTTCGCATCCAGGAAAACATAACTCAGTTTGAAGCACCAAGCATGTGTAACATGGCTCTATACAATAACAATAAACGCTAATGTTAAGCTTTTTAATGCCTGTGGTTCTTGTTTGTTCCTCACTTTGCTGAGTGTCATTACACCTTAAGCCAGGAGGTGAGTACCCTAACCCCCCACCTGATGTGAGAGATCCTAAATTCCCAGGGAAGATGCAGTGACTTCCTTTATCACCCAGGAACAGTGTCACAAGTGCAAGAAATGTTCCACTCCCAGGCCAGAGATTGTAGTAAGAGCACAGCCAAGTGTTTATCGAGCAGCTGGGCTTATGATCCCCAGTGTTAACCTCAGAAGCTCAGGAATCAAGAGATGGTTCTGTCCAGGACTTGGCTGGGAATGTGCTTTTCTGCCTGCCTGTGGCCCTGGCGCCTTATGGTGCTTGCAAGCAAGGCTCCCTGCCCATCCCCTCCCATCCCCATACCGAAATGGGGCTGCAGGCATAATGTTGCTGAGGTGGCAAGGCCCAAGCCCCAAAATTGCTGAGGCCACAAAAGACTGAGCAGCTGGGATGAACAATCCCTTCCTACATCTTTGGCTGGTAAGTGGGCTGTTCTCTGCAGATACTCCCAAAGACTTACCGGCCTGCTTCTCTGAGTGAATGACTGACAGGTGAATATACCTTTTCATCTCCAAACCAACCACTGGAGGAACTGGGAACATTCATATTGTACTAAGAGTGAAAAACCAGCCTTTTAGCTTTTCACTTTGTGGTCCGTTGGCCTATCTCTTCCAACCTCCTTTTAGAGAAGCCCTGGCTACCCTTTACAAATACAGTACATGAGGCTTTCTGTCCCAACTGGGCCTTTCTAAGCCAGAACAATAAGCTGCTCTGGACAGATGAGAAAGCTGTGCCAGCTGCCCCCACTTGAGCCTTGCTGGCCTTGCTAGACTGCACTGTAAGCAGCCAGGGACTCAGCACCAGATCTGTAGTAGCTCCCCATTTCCTACAGGAAAATGGCCTATTCCCATGTAGCACTCAATTCAGCCTCAACCCAGGCCTATGCCTCAACCTCCAGAGGAATCACTGTACCCTGGTTTGCCTTGCTGGGATTGCCAGGTTTGTGTCTGTCTAATGTTTACACGTGCATATCCTGTTTAAGGAAATCATGGCCCTACGTGATTGGCACTTGTACCTTACCTAGTAGAAGGAGACAAACAGTAAATGTCATGCTATGAAAAGTGCAGTGTTAGCTGCGAGTAGTGATACATGCTTGTAACCCCAGCACTTTGTGAAGCGGAGACAGGTGGATCTCTAATTTCCAGGACAGCTGGGGCTACACAGAACAAGAAGGAAGAAAGAAAAAGTATAGGCTTGGGGAGAATGAGGAGGCAGAACAGTAGGCACATACGAACTTGGGGATTTTCCAGTTCCTGCCACGGGTTATATACTAGGTAGGGCCCACTAGTATTTTTCCTTCACCCTTTACACGTGTTGGGCCTACCCTCCTGTACCAGGAAACATTCCAGGCTCTGGCCTTGGTCCACTCAGAATCCTAGACATTTCCTCTACTTGCCAGTCAGTTGCCCTCCCATTTCAGCTGTAGGAGGACACTGGGCCATAGTGCATTCAGCAACCGAAGAAGCTATAAATGAGCAAGGTGCAGGCCTGCCAGTTCAAGACTTGGGTATGTGTGGAGGCTAGATGGGAGGAGTAGGAGATTGGGCAAATGGAGACCTAGTTCCTCTCACCCCTAAGTGGGTGGGCCAGTCTCACGTAAGAAGCAGTAGCCGGGTGACCTGGGGTGGATTTGTACCATGTGCACCCCTAGAACACAGTGGAATGCTGTCCCTGATGAGTTGGGAGAGCCTGCTGTCCTAGAGTAGAGATAGGTTAAGAACTGGTGAGGGTGAGGTCAAGTGAGTCTGAAGGAAGGGATCTGGGTTCTGAGGCCCTCTGAACCAAGCTGACTTTCTTCCTCACTGCTGTGTCTCGAAGAAAGGGTTGATGTGATTCTCATGGAATCCCAGTTCTGTCTACCATAGGTGAATATGAACTGAGGGGGCCATTTCTCTCCCTTCTGCCATGTCAGGAAGCCTAGGTGGGTACCGCGAGTTCTGAGGTCAGTAAGCAGTAGGAAACAACAAAGCATGCAGCAGGTCTTGGCTTCTCCCAAAGTCTACTGGTGGTTGAACCACCTACCACTCCAGGTTATCTGTCACCTCTGGCCGCAGCTTGGCCATGTATTTGAGAAGGTGGCAGAATCTTCCTTTTGTTAGCTTTGCATTTGTAGTAGAATCCTGATCTGAAGCCGGGTGTAACGGCACGTGTATAAACCCAGAGCTTGGAAGACTGAGGAAGGCCAGAAAGACCCAAGTTTCTGGGCAGTTTAGGCTACATGGCAAGACCGCATCTCAAAGTAACCACCACAGAGGCAGGTGGATTTCTATGAGTTTGAGGCTAGCCCTGTCTGCATAGTGAGTTCCAGACCAGCCAAGGCTACATAAACTCTGTCTCAAAACACCAAAGGGGTAGGGAGAGGAGCTAGAGAGATGGCTTAGTGGTTAGAAGCACTTTTTGTTCTTAAAGAGGATCCAGGTTTGATTCTTAGTACCCACATGGGGCTCACACCTGTCTGTAACCCCAGTCCCTCTTCTGGTCTCTTCAGGTACCAGGCATTGCACGGAGTACACACACATACTTGCAGGCCAAATGTATGGACACGAAAATAAACAACAAGAAGACTCATTGTGCCAATTTCTCTGCAGCCCTGTGGGCATGAGTCCCCAAGGTAGCCTAGTGGTGGACTGAAGTTAATGGCTGGGACTTATGAGGAAGCTTTGTCAGCCCGGTGTGTACCCTGCTTTTCATTTTTGACTCCCAACCTTGTTCTTGACCTTGCAGTTTGAAAGAAACCCCAGAGAGCAGAGAGACTGGCCTGGGTAGGCCTGTGAGAGAACTGTCATCTCTTTGGCACTGCCCCTTGGCAGAGCTAGGTGTTTATCTTGTCACATCTGGCAGCCACGGATGGGTTTTATCTAGGGAAGTGATAGGATCCCGGTCTATGCTTTAAAAACCAGAGTAGTGGGCCCAGTGAACATAGGAGCAGATCAGGGTGCGGGCTGAGGCTTGGGGTATCTGAGCAGGCATACATAACGGCCTAGAATGCTTCAGGGCAGACAGTGTTCCCAGCATCCAGAAATGAAAGGCTCCAGGGCAGGAAAATGCTTCAGATGTTAAGCAGCAACCCTGGAAGTGTTGGGTGCAGTCAAAAAAAGGGAGCAAAACTAACTGACAGAATCTGGAAACTTCTGTGCAGTTCCTTCCTCGGTCCTATGAGTTAAAGGGCCATGAAAGGGCAAGGCTGTAGCCCAGATCTCTTAGAGAAATGATTTGAGAGACAAAGTCTGGAGAGCAGAGAGCAGAAGGGCTAGGCCAAGGAAAGACTGGAGCATCCTGCCCTATGTCTCCCTGCCTTGGCTCAGGGAGCACTGGAGCCGCCTGCCCTGTGCCTTGGCCTACAATGAGTAGTTTCTCATGAAAACCAATCATAACCTCCTTGTGCCATGCAAGCAAGCTATTCATAGGACCCCACACTAGCGAGTTCTGGACGGTAGGAGCAGCAGCTTGGCATGTGATATTCTCTCAACAGCTTTACAAGGTGTCACAGTCTGGTTTTGCAGGAAGGTCATCTTTGGGGGGGGGGCTATTTGGGGCTCCCAGGCCTTACAGCACCCCACCATCCTTCACAGGAGAGCAGAAAAACCCAACAGCCAGGAATAGCCCAGGCAGAAACATTAGAGGACACATTGTGTCTCCCTGTGTCAGAATTTATTAAATTGCAATAAATTACTAGTTGGGCACACACCTCTGATTCCAGCATGGCATCAGCAAGGAGTTCAAAGGCAATCTTGACTATATAGTGAGTTCCAAGCTAGCCGAGGCTACCTGAGACCGTGTTTGAAACAGAAAATAAATTCACAAGTATTTGTCGAGTAAATCTCAACTGTGCTTGATAGCCACCAATCTTTTGTTTCAGCTTTTTTTTAAGCTCTATTTACTTTAGGTATATGAATGTTTTGCCTACATTTGTGTCTTAAACCATGCACCTGATGCCTGCAGAGGTCTAAAGAAGGTGTCAGATCTGGAATTGGAGTTACAGATGGTGGGAATTAAACCAAGTTCCTTTGCAAGAGTAGAAAATGTTCTTACTTAACCCAGACTGCCTCTCCAGCCCTTATTTCTGTTTTATATTAACTTGTTGTGGAATATTATTTTAAGATGTGTTGCATTTGTTTATGCTGTGGAAATTTAATGATGTAAAGATGTGTTGCATTCTTTTATGTTTCATTTGTTTAACTCTGAGAAGCTGTGTTCTTGTGCTTGTCTGAAACACCTGATTGGTCTAATAAAGAGCTGAGCAGTAGATAGCGAGGCAAGAGAGAGAAATAGGCAGGGCTGGCGGGCAGAGAAGATAAATAGAAGTCTGGGAAGAAAAGGAGAGGAGCAGAAGAGGAGGAGACATCGGGGGCCAGTCAGCTACACAGCTGGCCATGGAGTAGGAGTGAAAGTAAGATATGCAGAAATAGAAAAAAGTAAAAGTCGAGAGGCAAAAGGTAGAGGGGATAATTTAAGTTGCAGAAAGCTGGTAAGAAATAAGCCAAGCTGCGGCCGGGCGTTTAAAAGTAATAATAAGTATCTGTGTGTGTATTTGGGAGCTGGGTAGCGGGCCCTCAAAAGACAACAACAGAAAACAACCAACTACATTTCACTCTCCTTACACTTCTCACATCACAGCTATACATTTATGGCAGAACCCAAGAGGGCTAAAGAAGTTTCTAGTTTAAGCAAGGCTGTACAGAAGGCAGAGAACTGACACAGGAAGAGGCTATCGGGGACCACATGAATCTTAGGAACCACAAGTGCAGGCCTGTGCGGTGGCTTTTGAGGTGGCCTGTGAGTTGGGTGGGTTCGAGTGGAGGTCAGAGGAAAAATTGAAGGAATTGACTCCTTCCTCTCTGTGGGTTCCAGGGTTTGAACTCAGGCTGATAGTTTGGCAACAAGCACCTTTCCTCACTGAGCCATCTCATTAACCGAGTGCTCATTTTACAGTCCCAGGTAAGCTGGTTCCATCCAGTGTGATTCATGTCTGGTGCTTCTGATATGACTTGATATTGTGCCCTTCTGATATGCTGGCCAATGGTGTTGACTTGTGGTTCAAAATGTGGAGTCATTCTCAGCACGTTCACTCAAAACTGAGTAATTTAGGTCAAGGCTGTGGTGTTTATAAGATGAAGTAGCTGAAGGCCAAGCCCTGCCTGCAGACTGTGAAGCCAGCCCTCTGATGGTCCAGGCTGTTCTCTAGGACACACTACCCTCCTCCTACTTTTTCCACCTCTAGGTATGGACTGTATCTTCTCACTTAGCTGTTGGCTAATATACTCCTAGGTCCCCTTCAGCTATTGCTCTTCCTCCCTAACAGACGGTTCCTAATGACTCTGAGACCCAGGTAGGTGTGTCAGTCTAAGAACATTCCAAACTAGTAGTGTGTGCTTTTAGTGGTGTGCAGCACCAGGGAGCATCCGTGGATAGCAGTCATGACCTTAAGTGGGAAGTCAAGGAACAGTGTCTTTCAGAGCTGTGGGCTGGAAGCCTCTAAGGGGAATCTGGGAATTGAGGGAAGAACCTTAGCCACAGCCCGAGGGACCCGTGAGAAAAACAAAGAACAGAATGTGTGTGGGGTTGGTGGCACCAGCCTGTCCCTCCACTATCTCTGGAGGCAGAAGCAGGAGGATCACAAGCTCACAGCCTGCCTGGGATACAGACTAAGTTCAAAATAAAAGTATAAGAAGGGCTAAAGGTGTGGGTGCATGCGGAAGACCCCAGGTTCAACCCCTAGTACTAAAAATAACCAGAACAAAACAGTAAGTGCGTATGCCATACTTGACAGGATAGAGCCGTGCAGAGACAGGACATGCCCTGAGACTGCAGGTGGCCCAGGAACTAGAGGATGATCTGAGTCAGGCCCAGCTTAAGGAAGCTGCTCCCTTCACACCCTCTGTCTGGGTTCTTCGCACACCACCTCCCTCCCCTCATAAAAGCTGGCTGTGGTGACACAGGAGTCTGACCCATTTGAGGCTTGCCTGGGCAGCATGACAAGACACCATCTCGAGCACAACAAATAACTCTCATATAGTACTTACTAGATTAAGTTCAAGTCAAGGAGAAAAGAATGTAAAACACGTTTGGGTTTGCAAGATTGGATCAGCAGATAAGGGCGCCTTCCTCCAAGCTTGGTGACCTGAGTTCAGTCCCTGGAACTCGCAATGTTGAAGACAACTCCTACAGTTGACTTCTAACTCAGACCCGTGCTCCGTGGCACACGTGCTCCCAGCACTAACCACCACCACTCCTCCTAACCCAGATTTATTGTTGAGCTCATCAGTCAGCTCTCGTGAGGACCGAACTCCATGTGATGATACCAGTTTCTACTATCTCGAGTTACTATTGAGGTTACCAATTCAGAGGAAGCCACAGTGCAGCCTCGAGTGGGTGGCTCCTGTCCATCACTCAAGCAAGGGGCTTATCTGTATCTGTGTCTTGTGGCCCTAGCATTGAAGGGAGGCGACTAACTTAGTACCAACAGACGTGTTTGGTCATGGTAGGACCTTTCTGGAAATGCAGGTGTGTGGAGTTGAGGATGACAGGGACCTTGAGTGCCCTGTGGCCCAAGCCCTATCCAGATTGCCCTTGGAAAGCACAGCCACTAGACTGAGAGAGGACCAGAGACAGTCTCCTGTACATCTGCCCAGAGAGTATAATTTGTTTTCTTTTACAGTAAAGAGAGGAGGAAGGTCAGGGTGGGAGCCCTAGGAGGCAACCAGACACCCCTTTCTTTCCTCCTGTCCTTAGAAGCTGAATAAGCTTGATTTCACATTACTGGAGTTAGGTACTAAGGAGACACGGGCAGAGCTGGGACGTAAGAATACTGTATACTAAGGAGACTTTGGGTCTCAGCCTGGGAAGAGCCTTAGGTGACAATGGGGACTTCATGTGGCAGGCTAGGGAGGCCTCTTCCAGGAAGTTGTCCCTGTTGCTGAGCTGGGCACTGTAGCGAGATATTTGACTACACTGTATAAAGATATGAATTTGTGATTTGTTTAATAAAAAGCTAAATGTCCAATAGCTAGGCAGGAGGTGTGGACGGGACTTCTGGACAGAAGAAGAAAAGCAGTATTGCCAGCTGGAGGCGAAGGAAGCAGGACACGCAGGAGGAGAGGTAAAAGCCACGAGCCATGTAGCAACACATAGATTAATAGGAATGGGTTAGTTCAAGTTGTAAGAGCTAGTTAGAATACAAACCTAAGCTTGAGCCAAGCTTTCATAATTAATAAGAAGCCTTAAGCCGGGCGGTGGTGGTGCACGCCTTTAATCCCAGCACTTGGGAGGCAGAGGCAGGCGGATCTCTGTGAGTTCTAGGCCAGCCTGGTCTACAAGAGCTAGTTCCAGGACAGGCTCCAAAACCACAGTGAAACCCTGTCTCAAAAAACTAAAAAAAAAAAAAAAAAGAAGTCTCCGTGCCATTATGTGGGCTCGACCATACCCAACAGAGAAGTCCCACCAGCCTGTGCTGCTACAGTCACCACATGGGCCTCTCTGCGAGCATTCAAAAGTCAGCTGCCATTTGCAGAGACTTTGCAAAGGGGGCTCAGCAACTTCCAAGAACTGGGCAGCACCGGCATGAGGCTAGGTACTCAGGGAACCAAGGAGGGTGGAGTCGGCAGAGCAGCTGCCACCTAGCCGGTTAGGCTTTGGCTCATACAGTCAGGACTGCTGTGCGCACTTAGTAAAGCCAAGTCCAGGCCTAAAAAAAACTCTAAATAAGCCGGGCGATGGTGGCGCACACCTTTAATCCCAGTACTCGGGAGGCAGAGGCAGGTGGATCTCTGTGAGTTCAAGACCAGCCTGGTCTACAGATCTAGTTCCAGGACAGGCTCCAAAGCCACAGGGAAACCCTGTCTTGAAAAAACAAAAAAACAAAACCTCTAAATAAGTACAGAATGCTTTAAAATGAGCTCAAATGCTAAAGGAATGGGGGAGAAAGTGGATCTAGACAATCAGAGGGAAAAAAAACAGTTTAAAAATAATAAAGTCTTTAAAGAAAGAGTAATTTAAAAAACACATAAGGATGGAAAATACACAGGGCATCTGGATCCTGTATGGTGCTTTGTTGACTTAACTTTTGAATGCTGACGAGTGAATGACAGCTGCTGAGAGACACTGGATTATGGGAGGGACTGCGGGATTAAACCAGCCTAGTTATTTTTGAGATGTCTTGGCTTCAGAATGAAAGTTGAAAAATGTGTTGTTGCATTGGAGGAGAGGTTGTGCTGTGGGTTCCTTCAAAGTTAATTGAGATGAGATTTGACTGGGGAAGTCTTCCTAATAATCTTGACTACAAACACACACAAAAGGAACAAAAGAAAAGCTACAAGACAGTTGTATAGCTGATCCTTCAACCTGGAAACAGCTCTGAGACTGTTGGCTACAGAGTCCTCATGACTCATTATTATATGCCATCCTTTCATAAGGCATGGATAGAGATTTATAATACAGTCTGGTTATATACACTAAACATAAAATTAACAAATGACTTTTACCTGCTCAAACAAAAAACCAACAACAACAAAATATCATCTTCAACTGACTTGTGCACACTGCACATTCCATACTGTGTCAATGCAGATATACATATTACCTTTAAAAGTTTGTGTATTTTCAAAAAATAAAAAAATAAAAGGACCAGGTATCAATAAAGACAAGTAGCCTGGGTGATCCAGCATCTCAGAATGCCTCTGTTGCAATTTCCTCAGAGTTCTGCATCCAGAACAGCTTCAAGGCTGCTGGTTGAGATGGTTCAGCCTCACAGACTATTCTATCCAGGACTGCAGATAAGCCTTGTGTCTTCCCATTCCACAGACTGGAGAACAAATGTTACAGCTAGTTTTCCGAGGAACTGACCATTATCTCAATTTCCTCAGGTTCCCTAGATGTTCCCTCACAGACAGCAGGAAGCAGTCTAGAGAACACAATGCACACCAGGCAGTGGTGACGTACGCCTTTAATCCCAGCACTTGGGAGGCAGATGCAGGTGGATCTCTGTGAGTTTGAGGCCAGCTTGGTCTACAGAACAAGTTACAGGACAGCCAGGACTGTTACACAAAGAAACCCTGTTTCAAAAGAAAAAAAAAATTACAGATTAGTTAGTCATCCATGATAAGCAAACCTGTAGTTACATTAGGTTTTCAAGGTTAAACAGATATATTTTAGATAGATAGGTAATCTTCAAACACTTCCAAAACCTACAGAATATGACATTTAAAATGTTTTAATAACATCAGGCTTTTCATGACAGTGAGACATATCTGCTCCTGGCAACACCAATTTACTTCAAAAGAAGATGGGCATCAAAGAACATCCATCTGGACTTTGCTTTTAATATGGAAAAGTTAACCAATGAGTAAAGAAACTGCTCTTGCCTCAATTATTGGCAGTACATTGTCCTCACTGGACAAGCAGGGCACAAAAGAAAGCAACTGCCTCACTTTGCCAAAACAAGGTAAGAAAGTTGCTCAAAATTCCTGCTTTACCAAAAAGTCTGCCAGATATTTTAGGCCTGCAGGCCCCAGATGGATGCCCCAGTGTTGCAGAGGAAACTTAGGTGACTGTTCAGGCAGCCGGCTGTTTCTGCCATTTCTATAGTTTGGGAAGTTGTTTGCTGTGTATTTCCTGCTTACTCAGGTAATATGTCCTTCATGGATCTCTGATGGAGTTGAAGACCAAATAGTTGTAGTTTTCTTTGCCATCAAATTCAGAAAAGAAATTTATGAAAGTATAAAGCATATGAGGTTGAAAGACATAAAAGCTTAAATTGTTTATCTAAGAAAATGTTTTGAGGTCTAAATAGATAGTTTTGGGTTGGTAATACAAGTTATGATAAAAAATGGTTTAGCTATAAAACTTTGAACTCACCAAAATAGTTTATCCAAATTTGCCAAATACAAATGGACTGGATATTGTAAGTGTAATTTTTATCTTATAATTATTCTTATTGTATATAGTTTTACTGTTAGAGTTAAAACCCTTTCCTTTTTATTTAGACAAAAAGGGGAAATGTACAAGATATTTGATTACACTGTGTAAAGATATGTCACTGTGATTGGTTTAATACAAAGCTAATGGCCAATGGCTGGGCAGGATGTATAGGTGGGACTTCCAGACAGAGAGCGCTCTGGGAAGAAGGAGGCATCACCACCAGATGCAGAGGAAGCAGGACATGCAGGAGGAGAGGTAAAGGCCATGAACAACATGGTGACGTTAATAGAAATGGATTGAGTTAATGATTTAAGTTATAAGAGCTAGTTAGAAACAGGCCTGAGCTAAGGCTGAACTTGCATAATTAATAAGTCTCCACGTCAAAATTTGGGAGCTGGCGGGATAGAGAAAGACATATTACAGGGCACATACTAGTTGCCCAGGTCATCAGATAGCTCCCCTTATACCTTTCCTCTACCAGGGGACCTATGTCCCCACCACAGGCCTCCAGTTCCTGAAATGACTGCCAATACTTGCTAAAGGGCATGCTTGTGATTTAGTTAAATAATCCTCGCGCCTCCATTCACTACCACGTGGACCAGGAACGCTTGGATGTACCCTTGACCTGCCCAAGTCATGTGGCCAGGTCTAAGTGCATGCATAGACCATAGATAGCCACTGAAACCGGGATTAAGGAAGGAAATGAAGTCCCTTGCACCATGCAGAGAGGAGCTTCACACACTTAGAAAACAAGACTTTATTCCTTTAGAGGGTCCTGTCTAACAGTGACAGGCAGCTGGAGAGACACCCAAACTGGCTCCACTGTACCTGCTGCCAAGACCAGGGACACGAGCAACCCACACTGTGTTCTCCTGGGCCCTCTGCCTACCCACCAATGGGAATCCTGGCTGGCAGTAGTGAGGCAGACATCGGCTGACCCATGTCCCCATTTTGCAGACAGGTAACTAGAAGCCCAGGGATAAGATTTCCTCTTGCCACAGCTGTCACACAGTTTCACTGTGGAGACACCGAGGCAGCGGCCTGCCTGCTCCCCATGCAGACCGTGCATGAGCAGAATCCTCAACAGGCTTGCTACCAGGACCCCAGACCCCATCTGCAGTTCAAGGGCAGCAGCCGAGAAGCGCGAGGAACATTCTACACTGTCCGCTGCCCCTACTGGTGAGAGCTGGCCAAGTATCTTCCTGGGCCTCTGTGGATGGAGGATCTGGGGAATGGGTGGGTCCTTGGCCAGCTTGTTATAGTCGGCTCAGGAGAGAGCCCTGGAGTGTAGGGTTTGAGAGATTCTCACTGGCAGTGCTGTCTGCAGAGTGTAGACTTAACCAGGCTTGACCTTCTCGAACGTACCATGTATGAAGAGTCCCCATTTTACAGCTAAGAAAATTGAAGGTCAGCGGGGTATAGGCTGGCTAGTATCGCCAGCCAAGGAGCAAGGAGACTGGCTGAGGAGCCACATTATCTGTGTCGGGTTTCAGCCAAGTGGCCCTGGGGAAGTTGGTGGGAGAGACAGCATCACAGTCTGGAAGGCTGGGCCAGAGCAGGCCCAGCAGGGGCGGCAGAGGTGCCCAAAACTGCCTCACTGTCTAGCTGGGCCTCCTCACCCCGGGTATATGTAAGCACCACAGTGACTGTGGCAAAGGTGGCAGCATTGACGGGAAAAGCACGTAACAGCGTGGAGGCCAGTCCTCGTGTGAAGACTCGCCAGCCCTCAGCCTGGTAGCTCTGCCGCATGCAGTCGACAATGCCGTGGTAGCGAGGGGCTCCTTGCAGTCCATCGGCTTGCAGTCGCGACTTAACCACGTCCATAGGATAGGTGGAGAGCCAGGAGGTGATGCCTGATGTGCCCCCTGCCAGCAGCAGCTTGGGCACCAGCAAGTGGTCATCTGGCTCGCAGCCCATGGCGCGTGTCAGTACATCGTAGGTGAGAAAGTAGACACCAAAGCTAGGTGTCTCGCGCAGAAGTGTGGACACCATGCCTCGATTGATGCCACGCAGGCCCTCGTGCCGGTAAATCTGTACCAGGCAGTCCAGGGAGCCCTTGTAGGTTCGAGCGGGGCCCACGTCCTGCAGCTGCAGCCTTGTCTTGGCCAGTTCCATGGGGCAACAGATGACACACTGAATGGCGCCTGCTGCTGCACCAGCCAGGAACTGATTGAGTGGTGAGTCTTGGCCCAGGGCCCTAAGGGTGTTGCCTTGCACCCCAAACACCAGTGCATTGATAAAGGTGAGCCCCATTAGTGGTGAGCCCAGACCTTTATACAGGCCCAGCACCTGCAGAGACAGAAATGCCATCAGGATGAAGGGTGCCACCCTGCTTGCATTGCCCAGCCATTCTCCTCGGGCCCTCCATACACAAGTGGTAGCCCTAACCACCCAGCTGCACACAGGAAGCATGTAGAATTCTGTTAGATGCAAAGTCCTCAATCCTAGACGCCCCAGCAATCAACTCACACCCCCTTGGGCCCTTGTGGGTACCCCGATGACCTTTCCTGGGCCTCTGACCTCGGGTGGTAGCACCTCCAGGCTTGCACCCCAGCCCCACAGTTGCCCCGCCCAGGCACTTACACTCTCCTGCTTGATGATGGACTGGAAGCAGTGCAGTGTCCCTCGGTACTGGGGCTTCTCCGTGTTCTGTACCTGCAGCCTCACCTGCAGAGGCAGAGCCAGTGAGCAGGGACAGGCAGAGCCACTGCAGCAATTCCCCTGACCTGCAGTGCACAAGGCGGTCAGCCAAGTAACTTTTTGTGAATCTGGGATCCCAGGGTGCGCCCAGGTTGGGTGTTTGAGAGATACCAGCTACAAGGACAGCCAGCTGCAGATGGGTTGGGAGTCCCCAAGACAAGTGGAGGAGACAAGGGAGGTCTCTTATGTGCACTACCACCAGACCAGTTCTGAGGGCTGAGGCCGAAGGGGAATCCCAGCCTGGTGTCACACTTCTAACCTCCATCAGGGTGGGATGCTGGGCCTCCATTCTGCTCCTGCTCGGTTCCTGCTAGCAGCCCTTTGACAACTATAGCCATGAGGCACGGGTGGTGGCAGACAGCTGACAGCTCCCCTACGTACTCATAGCAATAACTCCAGGACCTGGGGACACCGCCAGGCCCAGTGGCCCAGAACCTTTTCTACCTCAAAGCACTCTTTGTTGCCTGAGAGCTTATCTGCTCTTGAAACACTGACGTCATGGCGGCACGGAGGGAGTATACTGAACTTGGAATCCATGTTAGTGCTGCGGGGCGGGGGAAGCTAGGTTACATCATGGTCTCAAGAGCAAGGAAGCTCCCTAGATCTGATTCAGAAAGGGTCAGCCGTGGGTTGGGTTGTAGCTCAGAGACAGAGCTACACTGGTTTACCTAGCACATGTAAGGGGCTGGAGAGAGAACTCAGTGGTTAAGAGCACTGGCTGCTCTATGAGAGGACCCAGGTTCAATTCTCAGCACCCACTCTGTGGCTCAACTGGAACTCCAGTTCCAGAGGATCCAATGTTGGCCTCCATGGGGATCAGGCACACGCCTGGTACACATACAGACAGACAAAATACCCATACACAACAAAAACGAACAAATAGCTTTCTTATGGCCAGTTTGCTTGAATGCCATGACCCAACCACAGTTGGGGGTTGGGGGATATACCAGTTGATTTTCTGAAAGACCACTTTCCAGGTATCCACAGGCAGGGAAGTGACTCCTATGGCTAAATGACTGTGTGTGGGGGGGGGGATGCTCTTGGGCTAAGCAACTCGGAGGAGACAGGACTACTAGGACAGAAGTGTTCTCTTGCCTGAAGGGCCTGCTTTAGGAGCAAGCACCTGTCAAGTCAGCAGCCTCTGCAATGGCGGGCTGAGGAAGTGGATCCTTGTTCTTACTAGCTGGACACAGCTGTGGGAGGTGTTTGAGACATTTGACCTCAACACGATGATATATGACTATTGCCAGCCTCATTGTGGGTGGAAGAAGGCATCCAGGCAGAATGTGGGCATGGTGGGTCGTCTTGTGGACAGGGTGTACCAGAGCATCGTTCTTACAAGCCTATGAGTGGAATTCATGGGCCACTGCTTGCCAGGAGCCTGCTCTCCAGCCTTCTCCCCAGGGTTACCAGATGACGAGGCTAGGCTGTCTAGAGCCTGCATTAACCCATTAACGTGGCACAAGTCATCCTGGTGCACAGGGAACAGCGGACCTTAGTAAGCTCATCCACTCCCTCACCTCACAGATGCCTGGACCAAGGACAGCTTTATAAGGTCGAAGCCAGTGCACAAGGCAGGCTCTTACATCCACACTGGAAGAAATCCCACCTCTGAATTAATGAGCTACTTTCTTTGCCAACAAACACCTGGTTCACTGAATCAAAAAAAAAAAAAAAAAAAAGGAAGAGCCAGGAAGTGAGGCTCAGCCCAACGCAGGATAGTGTGTTTGTGTTCTGCCTCCAGCTTTTTCCTCACACGAGTGGGAAAGGAGCCTGGCTTAGGCCTGAACCAAGCACAAGTTTGGTCTAGGGCCCTTCTGCTCACAGGTCGCCGGGCGCCGGGAGAACAGCCAAGGCAGGGTCCTGATGTGACTAGCTTGAATACTTATAACTCCAGCCACAGGGGAAACTTCCACAGAAGCTTTCCACCACAGAATGTGGGTCTGTCTCCTTGATTAACCCGGAGCTCCAGTTAATCAATAGTCAAGATTATGATTCAGGATGTAGCCACCCCAGGGAGTCCATGTCCAGAGCCCTGGCCATTTGAAAGTGGTGGTCCTTAGGACCTTGCTGGGTGACCCTGCCTTGCAGGGACATGCCAGCACTCAAGACAGTCATGACAAGCACCGGCCAGAAGGACCAGGAGAGAAATACCCTCAAGTTTATTTCAGGTGTGTGTTTGTGAGGCTGGCCTCAAACTTGTGGTCCTCCTGCCTTAGCCTCCCAATGCCACTAGTGTCTGCTACCACATCCAGCGGATGAGGCAGGTTTTCCTAACACAAGCTGGCCCCAAATTCTCAGTTCTCCCCAGGACTGGAATTCCAGGTGTGCTACCCACCACACCTGGCTCGGTAAAGTTTGGTTCCTTATATTTCTGTCTTTTCCCACCTCTTATTTTCTTTCAGGAAGATGTTAGGGGTGGGGCTAAAGAGAGTGCATTACTCATGAGACCCAGCAAACAGCAGTTAACAGCACTGGCTGATCTCCCCCAGATCTGGGTTTAATTCCCAGCACCTACACAGCTGCTCACAACCCACCTGAAACTCCAGTTCCACCAGGCACACACATGACACACAGACATACATGCAGGCAAAACACAAATACGATAATAATTCAAAGAAGATGCCAGGGAAATTATACATCAGAACAGAGTAGGCTTTCTCCTTCTGGCAGATAAGAAACCTGCTCATCAACACCTCAGCCTCCGCTGGCCAAGTAAGGCAGTTCAGCTTCTGTGGGAGATGCCCAGGAGGAAGGCGCAGTCACTTTGTTCAAAAGCTGAGGTCCTGGGGCAGAAACCCTGCAGGCCTGACCCAACTTGTCTGTACCTCCACAAGAGACTCACCTTGACTGTGTCAAAAGGGTGTCCCACAAGCACACCTGCCACACCTGGAAGAAAAAGGTGCCCGTGACCAAGTGCCTCAGAACTTTGAGGAATCGTGTGTGTGTGTGTGTGTGTGTGTGTGTGTGTGTGTGCGCGCGCGTGCGTGTACCCTGGGCCCATCCCAGGAATCCCTGCAACCGCCCCTCTGGTAACAGGGGGCAATCCGCACCCCCTTAACTCAAAGCTGTGTCCCTTGCCTTCCCCTGCATCTCCCTGAGGTGTTGTGTCCCCTGGGGAACTGCACTGCAGGACACCACAGGAGGCTCCGGGAAGTTGGAGTTGGAAGTTAGCCTGCCACCATCAGGATCTGAGTTTTCCTTTTGTTACTTCTTACCTTCAGGGACCGCTCACAAAAGGATTCATTGTCTAGACCCTACTCAGCTCACCTGAAAGGTACTTAGCATCCTCCTTGCCCTACTCCACCACACTCCTGGATGGAGATTAGGAACTGCTAGGAAATACTGCCTGAGGACCTGCTGGCAGCTGGCAGCTACCTCCCAATACTGCTCTACTCTGAGTCACGCTGGGTATATTTATCACTTCAGGGCCTGCCAGAGACCCCACCCACATGAGCAAGGTTCACCTCTCCCCTAAGAACATTCCTCAGAGTGGCCTGCGGGTAGTGAGCAGCTGTGTGACTCCCCTGTACCCCCCCACCCACAGCCCAATGACCCCATTTTTTTTCCAAAAGAAACAGAAGTCAGTGAGGTTTCCTTCTCTAGGAAGCATCTGCCCAAGAGCCTCTTTGGGGCTGGCCGGTGGCCAGTGGTAGAGTGCTCGCTCACAATGTTTTAGCAATGCAGAAAGAAAGAAGTCCCCTTTGGTTGCTAGTACTTTATGTCTAACTACAGTGGTTAATATTGGGCAATGAACAATAACATCACCAACTTCCGGTCATTGCCCTTGGTTCACACCGATCTTAACCCTCCCACCCCAGAGTCGATTAACTCATCCTACAGATGAGGAAACCAGAACTGAAATTCTCAAAGCAGTACACCTGTGGTGTGTGGCCAGTTAAGTGTTACAATGGGAACTTTAGCCCTGCTCTGGTCCTAGCCAGACAGGACTGGTCACAGAACCTGCCGGGAGACACTAACGGGTGACATCTGTGCCCAGACTCTGCCTTGCACCCTTCAGTAATGTCCACCATGTTTCATGCTTCTGTTCTTAAGAAAAAAAAATGTTTTTTCTTTTTGGGACAAGGTCTCACCATGTGACCCTGGGTGGCCTGGATGTCCCTATTTAGACCAGGCTGGTTTCAAATTCTCAGAGAGCCTGTCTCTGCAAGTGTGCTACCACATCTAGATTCCCTTAGATCTGCTCTCTCAGTGTTCAGCACTTTTAGTTCAGTCAAACACTGTCTAGTAACACTCCAATCTTTGCATAGGAGAAAAGGTGAGCAACCCCTGAGCCCCATCCACCCCAGCCCCCATCACTGCCACTTTCTCACGAGTCCTCTTCCCTGGGAGTCTGCTAGACCACATTCAGTGCTGGGGCTGGTAAGCCTGCTAACCCTTTCCTCGTTGTTCTATGAGGACACCTTGGAGACTTCACGAGTGGATTTTAGGAATGTCGCCAGGGGATGCCAAGGGTGTGCCTGTTTCTTTAAAGCAACCCGGTTTGGCACTCCAGCAGCCCTCGAGCTGCAGATTCATTCAGTTCCAAGCCGGGGAAATTTCCACTATAATCTCTTGCCCCTCGCCACCATTTCCAGGCAGGCTCTTTTCTCCTGGAGACCCTCACATCCTATTTCTAGGGGTGGGACCTTGTTTCCTCCCTTTGGACATCAGCTCTCACCTGCTTTTAACTTCCTGGTTAGTGGTTGCTGGGGCAAAACCAGGACTCACAGAGTCCAGTGGTCCAACCCCCTGCTTACCATGTTTTGTATTTGCAAATCCTACTTCCGGACTTCTTTTCTCAGGCTAATCTGAATCTCTTAGTAAGGCTTCGGAAGGCTTAGCACCCACGGCTGGTATGCTGGGCATCTGGGAAACCCTGTTAGCCTTCCTCCCTCTTCCTCCAAGGGTCCCCTGGTGCCAGCAGAAAGCCCAGTTGTGGGCAGCTGCTCACAGGTGCCAACAACAGTCTTTGCCACTTCCAAGATATTGCAGAGACTATGAAGCCTCTTACCTACCCCTTCTGCTGGGAAGCCCCAGGAGAGTCCCAAGCTGGCAGGTCTTGGCACCCCCACTCCCTACCCATATCCTTTTGACCTCACAGTCCCTTTGAGAGTCAGGTAGCCCTGCCTGACCACCTCTGAGAGGATACCCCAAATCCAAAGCCAGGGCAAATCTGATACCACGAGCTTCCGAGGACAGGAAGGGACACCTGGCAGCACAGTTCTGGCAGAGATGACAGGTCTCTTCCCTCCACACAGACACTGCCTGCTGACCTGGTACTTCTCTGTCATACTGGTCCATACCCTATCCAGAACCCAGGGGCCACTGTGTCCTCAAGATTTGAGAACCATCCTTACACAGGAGGGAGTAGGTAGAAGCCAACCATTAGCCAAGATATTTGCCCTGTCTCCCACAGAGACTGAAGGCAGGATAGGATGTGTGCTGGGGCACTCAGGCACACCCACATGCGGGTCTTCCTCGGGAAGAGAGGCCCCACCACCACCTGTCCCAGGCAGGCACTTTAGAAGGTCAGATCCCCTGCTTTAGAAGGTCAGGTCCTCTACTGAGCATCTGTGATGGGAATCCGGAAGGCCTGCCTAGGACACAATCAGACCCATTGTCTGTCCCCTCCCCCCTGCAGCCCCATCCCTTCAGAGAGACTGAGCCTGAGGCTACAACCCCATCATTTCTTCCCTTACTGACTGAGTCCAGAAGAGGTTCTGCAGGTGAACTCCATCTCAGCCCTACCCTGTATCACTTCCCTTTAGTTGGGCACTCTCTATGTACCCTGGGTGGGAATGCAGACTAGGGCTGGACGTAGGGCACATGATACCCTTGAGATAGGCTGGGTGAAGATAAATGGGCATCGCAGGTAAGAAAAGCCTTCTTGAGCCAAAGTCCAAGGGAAGGGGTGGCTGAATCATGGGGGTGGTCTGGGTCTCTAAGCAAGCCTGGTCAAGGGGTGACTAGATGCTCCCCGGGGCCAACTGTACTGAGTAGGGTGCAGCCACAGAGGGAACCCTGGCCCTGGGAAGACTGCAACAACATAAGGGCCTTTGGCCATAAAAGGGGGTCTTCCCCCCCCCAACACACAGGTAGGGGCTAAGATGGGACCCCTTCTGGGCCTCTAATTCCTCACCAACTTTTAGAAATCCCTGGGCTTCATCCCCCTCCCACGGCTCACAAAGGAAAGACTGGGTAACAGCCTGATGGCTCTCAAGCACTTTGTGGGCACATCACTGCCTTGGGAAGGTATCCTGACAGACCAGCCTTCTCCACCCAGGGAGGGAGACACAAGCACGGATTAAGCACCTAAGGCCAAAGGCAGTCAATCACTGTTCCAGGTGAGACCTTTCCGGGTAGAGCTATGACGGTAGCTGAAGAAGGCAGTAGGACAGGTGGGTGAGCCAGGCCTGAGCCTCAGGGCTGAACTCAGCCTTGACATAACCAGCCAGACCACTGCCATCTCGGAAAATTTACCTGGAATCCCAATGGATCCAGACTCTGTACTTAATACTTACTAAATAAACTACACCTCTAGGTACAAGAAAAGGCACTAAGGGTTCAACAGGTTCGCACCGTCGCTTCATGGACAAACCTAATCTGCTCTCCGCCTCAAGCATTCCTGAGTCGGGCTGACCTGATCACCCGGTGGACCGCCTCCTCCTCTTCTGCGCCCTCCAGCAGCTCAAAGCACCACCTGGGAAGAACGGGGCGCCTAGGGTCAGGCCAGCCCTCTAGGAGGTCGCTCGGTGTCACCACCGAGCTTGGACAGCTGCTAGGAGGGAAGAATCCGCAGGCTGCGTGCCCGCATCCTCCGATCTGTCCCTGCCTCTGGCTAAGTCGCGGTGTCATCGGGATACCTAGCACCCAGTGCACACCACACGGAGAGCCGAGAAGACACTTGTCCTCGAGCACCAGGCAGGCTACGAAGCCTGGCTTGCGTGGAGTCTCCTTACCTCCAGCGCATCCAGCCAGGAAGTCGAGCGCCATGGCCCGGCCCCGCGAGCCGCCTGAGTCCTACTACTCTTATGGCCCCCGGGCCGTCGGGGCTCCGACTGTCCAGCAAGCCTGGTCCGGGTGGCGGCTGGGTGATGACTCTTAGGAAAGCTCTCCCCCTGCGTCCAGCACGCGGGGTATCACCTCTCGCCGTGCGCCCCGCCCTGCCGGCCGCAGCCCCCGGTGCAGAACGCAACCAATGGGTACACCAGGCACGGACAACACCCCGTGCCCTGGGTGTCGCCGCCAAATTTTACTGGTTGGGAGCTCCTGAAGGGTGTGGCCTCGGACACAGTGGGCGGGGATATCATGGGGCACAGCAGACAAAGACTGTGCTTCTCGGGCCCGCCCGCGCGGCCCGGGGCAGGGGCAGTGCAGTGGGTACACTGCGCTCTGGAGCAGGTAACCTTCCAACTGCACTCCGCGAGGAGCGGCGCTCGCCTTGCTTCGGCCCTGGGGCCCCTCACGGTGTTTGGATTCGACTCAGCTGCTCAACCTCTTCGTCCTTGCCAATGTCATGGGGACACTTTGGCGAGCACGCGTGGAACGTCTTGACTCTCTAAGGCCTGCGGGATTGGACGCCGCTAGTTGTGAAAGTTCGAGAATGGCTCCCCACCTGGAGAGGCCTCCAAGACCCCCGGGTCTCCTTAAGCGGACGAGCTGAGAGTCTGGAGTTCCGAGCGCGCCCCGGCAGGGCCAGAGACTTGGATTTGGATGACGCCGAGACGAACTTTTCAAACACAAGGGACCCAAGGATGGAAGGGTGCCACCAAGCCCTGAGGTGTTCCTGGGAGCCACTGAAGGTTGTGGAGAGAGGGATGCTGCCGGACAGGGCTGGGAGCCGGCAGCAGACTAGATGGGAGCAAACCCCATGCAGCGCTGGGCCTTGGGACAGGGTGAGCTTGCTGAAGAGCAAGGAGCACGCAGGTGCCGCTGGCTTGGAGAGCACTAAGGGTAAGGTAGGGTAAGAACCCTACGTGTAGCTGCCCCTAATATTTACAACAGCAAGGAGTCTTAAATCAGGTCCCAGTGATGGACACAATTACAACTCCCAGGGCCTCTGTAAGTCGTAACTCTCCTGAGCCGAGAGCTCTGTAACTGCCTCTTGTGGTCACCAGCAGACTGCTCTTACCTATACCCTCTGGGAACTGGGCAGGAGTTGATGGGTGGCAGGTCCAATGGAGTGCAGGTCTTAAAAAGTTCCAGTGAAGCCTGGAGCAGGGACCTTGGGGGTGGTGTTTATCCTTGAATGGACCCTTCCCGAAGCCGACATCCAAGTCCAGGCCTGCTGACTCCTAGTCCAGTGCTTGTGGTGGCTACTGGGCCCTGAACTTAGGGGTCTGGAGGCCTGGGTTTGATTTCCACAGCCTCTGAGCCATCTGGGTGCCTTTGGGAGGCAGGCGGTGAGAGGGAGAAGGAAGTCCACACTGGAACTGGGGTGAATATAGGGCCCCTCCTGAGGCCCATGCTGTTAAATCCAACAGTCCTCATACAGGGACATAGTCCCAAGAATGCCCTGGAGGCCCAGGCGGTAAAGCTCTTATGTCTATACCTTCACCTCTGACTTTGGGTTCTAGGAGACTAGAGGGCAACCGACGAGACAAGAAGAGCCCATCCTGCTTGTGGCTTTTTTTCTTTTTGAGATGGGATCTTGCTACGTAGCCCAGGTTGGTCTAGATCTTGCACCCTTCCTGCCCCAGCCTCCTGAGCACCCAGGCTACCGGTGTGCAATATGACATCTTGTTTCCTTTTCTTTCTCCGGAGGTGAAACTCAGGGCCTCACACATGCTTGACAGGCAGGTGTGCAACTTGCTGAGCCTCATTTCTCTACCGCTGTTGTTTTGTTTTTAAGAGAACATGCATCAAAAAGCCAGAGGATGGGTAGGAACTCGGGAGAGCCTGCCTTTACATGGATGTCATTCCTGGCCTTGGTTGTGTGGCGCTCTGACCCTCTGGGAGTGCTGGGGAAGGGCCCGGAAGCCTGGTACACATCAGGTACTCCATAGCTGAGCTTCAGAACCATTGGAGGGAGAGCCCAGGGTCAGCCCCTGTAGGAATCCAGTGGGACTCTGTGTGCTGTCCTCTAGGTACCTTGTAGGCAGAGCATGGGTAGGCCAGTTGAGGGGGGGCTGGTATTATATCTGGAACCATTAGGTTTGGGGACGAAATGTGTGAGGGAATGGAAGGCTAAGCTGAGGTTTCATGCTGCCCTAGGTAGGTGAGGATCTGTCCTGTGGGGCCGAGTGTGTCCTCAAGGCCCACTGGTCTGCACCTTGAGGGGCAGGCACTGATAGGGGAGACAGCAATCTTGCTGAGAGCCCTTTGCACAGGCCTTTGGTGATCTGGGTCAGAAGACAAGATGGGTCCAAATACTTGACCTTGGTAGTTAGCTGGGAAGAGACCAGAAAGAGCACCAGGGTGCCCACATCTTGGGGCTGTATTGTTTTATTGTTTTTTTGCATTTTACCAGGATAAAATGACAGCAGGAAGGTATCTACTTCTTCAAACTCTGCTCCAGAGGGAGTGGGGTCTGTTTAGCTCTGAGGATTCCAGCCGAAGAGCACACAGTAGCAGAGAGGCGGTGTGGGGAAGGAACCGTCACTGCCCACAGTGACATGTTTTGTTTGGAAATGTCTTTCCTGAGTTCTTACATAAGACAGGTCCAGTGTAGAAACAGAACAGACAGTGGACAAAAAGAAGCATCATGTCCTTTGATCTCCCTACCCTGGAACCTGTACACCAAGTGACAGAAGGGGCTGTCTTACTTGATATGAAATCCATGCTCAATGCCAAGGACACAGGAGGACCATAATGACATGGCTGCACCCACTCAACTTCCAGCCTTCTGCTCAGCTCGGATTTCACACGCCAAACTTGTTCCTGCCTCAGGGCCTTCGTGCAGGCTGCTCCTTCTGGGGAGCCCTTCCTCTAACCTAGCTCTGAACTTGGACTCTCCCCAGTTCTCTCTTAAGGTGCTGATTGGCACACCACTGTGGTCTGAATGTCCTCTCCCCGTGGTTCCAGGTAGAAATCCTAGCCCCCAGGTGATGACATTTGGAAGTAGGGCCTTACTGGCTAACAGTGTCTTCCTTCTCTAGGGACGCATGTCTTGTGAAAGGCAACGGTGGCTCCACTTGTTTGAAATGGACTTTTTAGAATTAAAAAAAAATATCCTAGGGGGCAGAGAAATGGTTCAGCAGTTAAGAGCGCTCCCTACTCTTTCAGAAGACCTAAGTTTGGATCCCAGTACCCGTGTCTGGAAGCTCATGACCACCTGTATCTCCAGCTCCAGGATCCAGTGCCCTCTTCTATCTTACACAGGCACACACACACACACACACACACACACACACACACACACACACTCTAAAGTGTTTTTAATCCTGTAAAGCTGGATGGAATATATATATCTTGCATCTTTAATCCCAGTACTCAGGAGGCAGAGGCAGACTGGTTTCTTACAAGTTCAAGTCCAACCTGGTCTACATAGTTCTAATCTAGCCAAGGCTACTGTATCAGGGTTCTCTAGATGAACAGAACTTATAGAATGAATGTCTTTCTATATAGAAAGGGGATCTATTAGAATGACTTACAGGCTATGGTCCAGCTAATCCAACAAAGGCTGTCTATGAAGGGAAGCCCGAGAATCCAGCAGTTGCTCAGTCCATGAGGCTGGATGTCTCAGCTGGTGACAATATATGCTGGAGTCCTGACGTCATAGGCTCTAGTACCAGTGAAAGAATGGATTTGCTCGCAAGGTTGACAGCAAGCTGGCAAAGAGTAAAAGCTTCCTTCTTCCATTTCTTTATATAGAGTCCCAGCGGAAGGTGTGACCCAGATTAGAGGTGGCGCTTCCCACCTGAAAAGATCTGAATTGAAGTTTTTGGAGCCGGTCCTGGAACTAGCTCTTTTTTTTTTTTTTTGAGTTTTTTTAATAATTTATTTTAACTTTATTTTATGTGCATTGGTGTAAAGGTGTCAGATCCCAGGGAACTGGAGTTACAGTTGTGAGCTGTCATATGGGTGCTGGGAATTGAACCTGGGTCCACTGGAAGAACAACCAGTGCTCTTAACCATTGAGCCATCTCTCCAGCCCCTGGAGCTAGCTCTTGTAGACCAGGCTAAACTCGAACTCACAGAGATCCACCTGCCTCTGCCTCCTGAGTGCTGGAATTAAAGGCGTGCGCCACCACCGCTCTGCTGAAGTTGTGTTTTTCCACCTCAAAGATCTGGATTAGAAGTAGATCTTTCTGGGGGCTGGAGAGATGGCTCAGTGGTTAAGAGCATTGCCTGCTCTTCCAAAGGTCCTGAGTTCAATTCCCGGCAACCACATGGTGGCTCACAACCATCTGGAATGAGGTCTGGTGCCCTCTTCTGGCCTGCAGATATACACACAGACAGAATATCGTATACATAATAAATAAATATTTAAAAAAAAAAAAAAAGAAGTAGATCTTTCTGGGGCTGGAGAGGTGGCTCAGAGGTTAAGAGCACTGACCTTCCAGAGCTTCTGAGTTCAATTCCCAGCAACTACAAGGTGGCTCCCAGATCTGTAATAAGATCTGGTGCCCTCTTCTGGCCTGCAGGGACACATGCAAGCAGAATGCTGTATACATGATAAATAAATAAATCCTTTTTAAAAAAAAAAAAAAGAAGAAGAAGAAGAAGTAGACCTTCCCATGTCCAAATAAGCAAAAAGCCTCATAGATGTGGACTCCATTTTTGGGTTTTAGTTAATTCCAGATAAAGTCAACCAAGAGCTTGACAGCCACCAACAGTCTTTACAGCTACGTAGTGCGAAAAACTCTCTGCAGCAACGCAATCCTGTATGGAGAGGCCAGCTAGATGGAGTAGAAGGTACCTGGTACCTGAGCCTGGTTCTTGGGACCCGCGTGGTTAAAAAAAGAGAGAGAGAGAGAGAACCAGCTACCGCTCCCTATCCTCGGACCTTCACACTTGAGCTGTGGCATGCAGGCCCCGCCCACACAAAAGAAAATGTATATAAAAATAAAAAATCCAGTGAGAGGTTGAGGATATATATGGCTTAGCTGGTAAAGTGCAGGCACAAGGGCACCTGAGTTTGGGCCTCCAGCAGGGTCTTCCACTCAGGAGGCTGAAGAGGATCATCCATGATTCAAGGCCAGCCTGTGCTACATAGTAAGATCTTTTCTCAGTTAGTCAGTAGGCCACCCTGAGGAGCCAGGGAAATGCTGGAAGGGGCAGCTTTGCAGGAGTGGGAACAACTCGGAACCAAGAGTCGCTCCCTCAGCCTGGCAGGCAGCCACAAAGGAGGCTGGGACTGGTTTGTCTGGCCGGTGTGCCTTGATGTGATGCCCCCGTCAGACTTCCCAGAGGGAGGTCAAGCATAGAGTTCCTGTAGAGATAAATCAGATTCCCAGCCCCTGAGCAGGAGAGGCTGACTGCCTCGAAGCCAGTCTCCTCAGCACACCCTCAGGGCTTTGGGGATGGTGTCTCAGAGTTCTTGAGTGCTTTGGTTGGTTTTGCTTGACTGTCCTGGCTGGCACCATGTGGGCCTTTGTTTAAGGTCACATTTGTTTCATGGCTGGGGCAGGAGCCAGGGAGCAGACAGTATCCAACTCTGCTGTTGTCCTGCTCCCCATGATCCTCTGGTTCCAGGAAAAAGAAGACGAGGATTAATTTAATAATTTGCTTCCTAGCCCTGGGTGTATGTGTGTGGGAGTCCTATATTTCCAGCGGTTCCCCTGGGGTCAGCTCTTGGTTGACCAGAGACTTCCTTGGCCTACTTCAGAACCCACTTGACCTTCAGGAGTCAGTGGACACCGGAAACTCAAGATGGGACTTGGTATAAATAGCTACATGGCAATGACTTGATAAATACAAGTAGGCTGCAGGGGCCCTGCTGCTGGGGGTGCCCCAGAACCGGAAGGCCACATGTAGCCTAGTCTGCATGCCCTCTGGTCTCCCACTGGCACATTGGCAGTCTGTTCCCAGCCCACAGTCAGCATCCACGGGCCCTGGAGGGCAGTGTGCCCTGCACAGTAATGATTTGAGGTGTGGTAGAACTAGCTGAAGTTGGTACCATAGGAGGCAGCAGAGGGAGAAACAGCTGGCAGGGAGGATTCTGTGTCCTGAGCCCAGACTGGTCATTGTCATAGCAGGCGTGTAACTTAGTGAATATCAGATGTGGCCAAAGGGTCGCTCCAGAGACTAAGGGAGAAGGCTGGAGAACAAGGTTCAGTGCCTTGGAACCAGGGGGTCCATGAACTTTGCAGGGGTTTAGGCAATGTCCACAGCTTCCCCAGCCTTAGGGGCAGCCCTAGACAGGGAGCTCAGCTTCTATCTATCCTCTGTACAAGCCCTTTTGTGTAGAGCTCTATTGGGCACCAATTTGTTGTAGGAGGTCACTTGTTTGTCCCTGGCTGCCCACATTCCTGAAATAATCACTCAGAAACTATATCATTTAAATTTCTGCTTGGCCTATTAGCTCTAGCTTCTTATTGGGTAACTCTTACATCTTAAGTTAACCCATTTCTATTAATCTGTGTTTCGCCTCGTGGCTGTGGCTTATTGGCAAGGTTCCATCTGGTAGCATCTGTCTCTGGCGGGGCTCCATGGCTTCTTCCTGATTCTGCCTTCTTTCCCCCAGCATTCAGTTTAGTTTTCCCCACCCAGCTCTACTCTACCCTATCACAGGCCAAGACAGCTTCTTTATTCATTAACCAATAAAAGCGACACACATACAGAAGGACCTCCCACACCAGAGTCTGCTCCACCAGGCTTTTGTGTCAGGCGGGGTAGAGAGAACAAAGGGTGTGGTTCACCTCTGAGGCGTGACCCCATAAAGGTCTTCCTGACCCCAGAGAGGAAGGATGTCTTGCAGCTAGCAGGTGGCCTGTAAGCCTCGATCATTACCTCCTTCTTAGCCTTTTGTCCCATTTTCCCTTCCCAAACTGCTGCCACCCCGCTGGCCATGCTTCTGTTCCTGGCCTGGCTATGCCTACACCTAGAAAAATGTATCCCAAACTACAGTGACCCTTCTGCTCACCCCAATGGTTCCCTGGAGCCCATTCTGGAACATACTCGTGCTTGCTGCCTGCGAAGAAGGCCCCTCCCAGATGGTTCAACTAGCTGTCTTGGGCCTCCAGGATAGCCCAGCAGGGGACAGCCTGTTTCACTTCCCAGATTTGGTTCTTGGCTCTTCATGATTTGGAAGTGGGCCTCCACAGGGCTGGAGAGATGATTGAAAATGCTCGCTGTTCTTCCAGAGGACCTGTGTTTGTTTCCCAGCACTCGTGTTAGATGGTTCATGACTGCCTGTAATTCCAGTTTCAGATGATCCAACGCCTTTTCTGGTCTCTCTCTCTCTCTCTCTCTCTCTCTCTCTCTCTCTCTCTCTGTGTGTGTGTGTGTGTGTGTGTGTGTATACAGGGAAGATACAGCTAATTCTAAATCAAGGCTAAAAGTCTGGAATTCTTTCTGGTTCCTTTATGCCCACTTCCATGTGCAGAGGAAAGCCAGTGTAGACCATCCATGTCTGTGAGAGGTTTACAGCCAATGAGGAACCAGTACAAGACACTGGGGGATACACTGGGGGGGGGGTAGTTGTAGTTTTGGTGAGTCAGAAGACAAAGGGCAGGAGAAATTAAGCTATGGTGACTGAGAGAACATCATTGTCCCAGTGTCACCTTCCCTTTCATACTCTCTCACCTCAGCTCCCCTACCTCCTATTCTCTTTTCTCCCTGTTATTCTGTATGCCATGAAACTCTCCCCCAGGCAATATAAAGAATGCCCCTTCATTCCCGATAGAGAAAGGACCAACAGACCAAAGAAAGAATTCTACCCAAGTCCAGGTTGGGGAACCAATGGATTTATTATTTATAAGACAGTCAAAGGCATTTATGCTGCTGGGAAGTCTCACCCTATTCATCTGTATCTTTAAGAAAAATTATATCGGGCTGGAGAGATGGCTCAGTGGTTAAGAGCATTGCCTACTCTTCCAAAGGTCCTGAGTTCAATTCCTGGCAACCACATGGTGGCTCACAACATCTGTAATGAGGTCTGGTGCCCTCTTCTGGTCTGCAGACATACACACAGACAGAATATTGTATGCATAATAAATAAATAAATATAATAAAGAAAGAATTATATTTGGGACTGGAGAGATGGTTCAGCAGGTAAGGGCACTGGCTCCTCTTCTGGAAGACCCAGGTTCAATACCTAGCACCCACATGGCAGCTTACAACTGTCTGTAACTTCAGTTTCAGGGGATCTGATACCCTCACACAGAGAATATACAGGCAAAACACTGGTGTGTGGTGCTATTTTGTTTGTGATCTAACAAAGCTTACCTGAAGATCAGAGTGTGGAGCTAAGCCACAAGTTAGTCATAGAGGCCAGGCACACACCTCTAACCTCAACACTCACGAGGCAGAGACAGATGGATCTCTGTGAGTTCAAGACCACCCTGGGCTACACAGATTGAATCAGTCTAAAAGAGAAACAAAGCCAAGTGGTGGTGACTCACACCTTTAATCCCAGCACTAGGGAGGTGGAGACAGGAAGGGATATGGCTAAGCAGAGAAGGAATATAAGGCAGGAGGAGATAGGGGCTCAGGATTCAGTCTGAGGTTTCAGAGAGATGGCATTTAGTCTGAGGACTTGTAGACACAGGACACCCCCACTTCAGTCAGAGGATTTCGTAGAGGTAAGAACTAGTGGCTGGCTGCTGTTTCTCTGATCTCTCAGCTTTTACCTCTTACTATCTGACTCTGGGTTTTTATTATTAAGACCAATTAGAATTTGTGCTACACCAGTGCACATTAAATAATAAATAAATCTTTAAATAATCTTTAAATAAATAAATACATCTTTACAAAAGCATTTATTTATTTGTGTGTGTGTGTGTGTGCGCGCGCGCGTGCACATGTGTATGTGCATACAGTGTACATATGGAGGTTAGAGGGCAACTTGAGGAGCAGCTTTTCTTTCCTCTAACATGTGGGTCTCTGGGATCAAACTCGGATTGTTAGGCTTGGTAGCAGGCAGGCATCTGTATCCATTGAGCCATCTATCAGACCAGTTATTTGTCTCTTGAAGTAACTGTTATGAGCTACTCCATGTCTTAGTCACTGCTCTATTGCTGTGAAGACACACCAGGACCAAGGCAACTCTTTTTTTCTTTTTTCGAGATTAGGTTTCTCTGTGTATAGCTTTGGAGCCTGTCCTGGAACTCGCTCTGTAGACCTTATAAAAGAAAACATTTAACTGGGAGCTTGCTTACAATTTCAGAGGTCTAGTCCATCATCATCAATGGCAGGGAGCATGGAGGTACACAGACAGATGTGGTGATGGAAAAGTAGCTGAGAGCTTCATCATGAGCCATAGACGCGTGCGCGCACACACACACACACACATGGACTTCTGAAACCTCAGAGACCCCACCTCCCCCAGCGACACACTTCCTCTCTAAGGCTATCCATCCTAATTCTTTTAATCCTTTCAAATAGTGCCACTCTCTGGTGACCAAGCATTCACCTATATAAACCCATGGGGACCGTTCCCATTCAAGACACCACACTCCATTCTGAGTGTAAATGCCAAGAAAGAATGATTCTCACAGCATGTTTACACAGGTAAACTCCACCTGCCAGCACACCAGGAGGCACAAACAATTTCTTTGGGATGTTAAATAACGACGCTTGTGAATACAGCATCACTCCAGGAGCACCAGACTCATGAATTTATCATTGAAGAAGATGGAACTCCTCCCCTGCATCTTGAAAAGGAATGCCCAAGACTGGACCAGGGCAGGTGCACGGAGTGGCCTGTCAGTCACATCCCTGTCTCGGCATTTTGCCACAGTGAGGACTGAACCTGTCCCTTGCTTCAGCTCAAGTGCAGTGATCTCTGCCTGTGACACAGCCCATTTCAGGCTGACTCTTCAATGACTGCACCTGATGTCTCTGTGCTTGCGGCCCCAAACCTCATCTCCACAGCCTTCAATGTGTCCTTATCAGCTCTCCACTGTCGACTGGGATGCCTCTTTATAACCACTCCTTACTCCACTTTTGTTTTCTGAGATGGTTTCTCTGTGTAGCCCTGGTTGCTTGCTCTGTAGACCAGGCTGGCCTCAGATGTACAGAGAACTATCTGCTTCTGCCTCCCGAGTGCCAGGATTAAAGGTGTGCCACCACCACCTGGTGAATCCATTTTTAATCAGTGTGTGTGTGTGTGTGTGTATTACTGTGTAACATGTGACCTGAGAACTAATATTAATAACTAAGATCGGAATAGAAGAATCTGATTGCCGCTGGCCGTGCCATCAGGTAAAATCTGGGTTACTTGGCAAGTCACAGTCACTGCGACAGAAATGTGAGTTGAGGAAACATGCCATCTGTGTTTCTGACACTGTGTGCTCACGGCTCTTTTTTAAGTAACCTTGGGGTGGAGAGAGGCTTCGAGAGACCCAGGAGCCTCCTGCATCACGAGGGACATCACTAGGCTCGCTCTCTTGAGAGTGTCCTGTGGGTTGTCACAGCCGCTCTGTTTCACAGTAAGGGTCGTGCCCAACTGGAAGCTGCAGCTGACTCCATCAGCCCTCGCCGTCGTCTCTGGACTTTCCCTGTCTGTCTAGGGCTCTCCGTGTCATTGCCAGCACATCAGGTGTCCAGGGCAGGGATGAGGTTGTTGTGTTTATCAGGGTGTCTCACTGTTTGACACCTGGCATGTGTTGGTTGCATGCACCAGGAGCCTGGACAGGCGGGCTGCTGTCCAGGGTTAATGACACAGTAAGGGCAGTGCAGGCGGACAGCGATAGTGGAGGAGAGACAGCAAGACTGTCTGGATGTGGGCCAGAGAGAGAAAGGTATCCAGACAACTGTGGGGCCTTGGGGTCCTACTCTGCTGGCAATGTGGGACTGAAGGGTCCCTGTCCTCTCAGGTGGAAAGTGTGTTTTAGGCTCCCTCATTAACCCAGGTCCTAGTGTCTTGAGTGTAACATCTGGCCCAGCTGTCTCTCCAGAGCAGATGCATCCCTTCTTCTAGACCTTCTGCTTCTATTAATGAATTTGGCTGGCAGTTCTACAAGAACACAGCTGGGGTTTGCTCTGTGTGATCACAGATTTTGTGGGTGCAAAAGTGGGGGCAGAGGAAGGCCAAAGGCCTTGTCTCAAAGTCAAGCGGCAGAGTTGGGATCTGAAGGCAGGCAGGTCAACTTCTAAGTGGATGCTGAGCCACGGTCCCTCTACAAGAAAGGACATCAAAGCTGACCTTGGCCAGGCTACTTCCAGTCTCCCTCTGTCCCCCACTCTGCCCTCTGCCCTCTGCCGTGGCAGCTAGCTAGCACCACCTACTTGCCTAAAAGCAGACAAACTGTTGGGGTGAGGGGGTCATCCCTAGTTTGAAACTAGCCTGTTCAAGGACAGTGTACAATTAATAGGAAAACAGGTGGACACGTGGCTGCCATACCCTGAGGGCCATCCAGATAAAACTGCTAAATGTTCATCAACACGCCCCTTCTAGCCACTCTGCTGCGACTCTCTGGCCCTGAGGGTGCCCTCCAGGTCACTTTGTAGGGCTGCAGCCTGGGTCACTGAGTCTATGAAGGAAACTAGCTGTGCTGTTCAATACAGATAAGGTTGCATTCCCTTCAAGGGCTGGCTATCAGATAGGATGGCTCTAAGATAGTGACTGTCTCAGGCAAGTCCCCTGTGGGGTCTCGGTGGCTCCACGATTAGAAGAGGCCCTTGCAAGCCGGGCGGTGGTGGCGCACGCCTTTAATCCCAGCACTTGGGAGGCAGAGGCAGGCGGATCTCTGTGAGTTCGAGACCAGCCTGGTCTACAGGAGCTAGTTCCAGGACAGGCTCCAAAACCACAGAGAAACCCTGTCTCGGAAAAAAAAAAAAAAAAAGAAGAGGCCCTTGCCTCTCTTCCCTTCCAGGACTGGAGGTAAACTGTAAAGTGGGGTACACACACGAGGGATCACTGTTTATACAGTCATTCTAAGCAGCCAGAAGCCAGGCATAGTCTGAATTCGGAAACAGAGGCAGGCCTACGGGGTTGGCCACCTCCCATGACCTCTCACATGCTTTCCTGATGCTGAGGTCATTGACACCAGGATCCTTGTTGGGGGTGTGAATGTGGCATCAAAATAGCCATGTCTCCGCCTCTGCTCACAGGTATTTAAGATCTGCAGAATTGGTAGGAGCTGGCCATTGCGGCATTAGACTGAGAGACCAGAGCTCTTCCCATTTTCCACGCTGTCCATGGATTTTGTTGCTGGGGCCATTGGAGGTACGATGGAGGGGTACAGGGGTTGGGAATAGCTGGGGATGGTGCCTTTGTGTGTGTGGTAAGTGGGAGGGAGCCTTAGGCAGTTGGTATTCAAGCAGACTCCTGGCGTGGTGGACTATGGGTGCTGAAGCGGGAAGGCCTTGAAGCTCAGGCAGGATGCTGAGGCAGGCTAGGAATCCCTGGCTTGGGAACAGGAATGTCCCTGTTGGGTTAAGAGATGGCTGGGGTCCTTGGTGTGGGTGACTGAATCATGGGGGAGGGCTGAAGGCTCCAGGGAAGAGCAGTGTTCCCAGGAGTTCTGCTGTAGGCAGCGGGACGAGGCATAGAGCAGGCCCAGATGGACGGTTTCGCTGATCCCCTGGGGCCTAACAACATCTAGCCCACCTGTGTACGAAGCTGTTTCTTTCCTGGGGCGAAACAACAGAGGGGAGAGGTGGGGCTTCCCAGGGGCCATGATCCTCAGGCTGTGCAGCTGTTTTGAGTGAGGCACCCTTGGCCTCACTGCTGGGAACAGCCTGGGGCCTGCGAGGATAGTCAGCACCAGCCTTGGGGAGGACTGAGTCCTGGCCCTGTCTGGGCTGCCTGGGGTCTTGACCTATGGCTCTACCAAGGCTGGCTGCTCCTCTGAACATTAACGTCACAGGTCATGCCCTCCTCATAGCCACAGGACAGGCCCTCGTGAGGGGTCCTTGCTCTGTGCTGGGTCCTGGGTCCCAGGGACTCAGACCCAAGCCTTTCCTTTAAGAACTCTAGATGTAGAGGTGGCCATGGCATGTGAGGCATAGCAGCAAGGCCATGGGGCACAGGTTCTGATCAACATGCTTCCAGGCAGAAGCAACCAAAAGCACAGTAGGAAGGTGTAAGAGGGGAGGGCTTTGAGGGATTGATAGGAGTTGGTAAGGGCTTTGAGAGACATAGAAGGCTATTCTGAGTGTCCTGCCAGGCAGTTGCTTTATACCTCCCTGCCCCCTCCCAGGCATCCATTCTTCATTCTAATGCACCCCAGGACACAACCCCATGGACCTTGCCATCCTTCATGGTGTTTTTTACCATCCTTGCTCGGGGTTAGAAAGCCCAAGGCCCTGTGGAGGCCCCAGAGCTGGAGTGGCAGGGCCAGGAGGGCAGTGTGGCTCTCTTGGTCCAAAGCTAGGGTGGGTACTACAGGCCCCTCTGCAAGGTGGGCTGGCAGCTGTCCGCCGTCTTCAGTTAATCCACTCAGGCAGAGGAGTGGTTCCTCAGTGGGCAGTTCCCAAAGCTGTGACCACCAGGTGGCCTCGTTGCTTGGGCCTCTGTATGGGTGTTAGAGGACAATGGCAGGGAGTTCTCTTGGCCAGGAAGTTGAAAAGCAAGGGGTTGCAATTTCATAGTCCCCTCCAAATCGTGAGCACAGTGACTTAAAGACGACCTATGGGCTCTGCCACTCTCACACGTGGGCCTCTGGGGGAGTCTGTCCAGACCACAGCAGCGGTGCACATTCTGTCCCATGCACACCTGTGGTTCAGGGACCCAGGTGGGGGTCAGGGCTGCTCAGCCGGCCTTTACGCAGAACACGCCCCTCCCCCACCTCTGCAAAGTGTGACTGTCCACCTGGTTCCCACACAAACCCTGCGCAGGCAGAAGCTTGAGGGCAAAGTTTGCCTGGCTTAGAGACAGGGTCAGCCAGAGTGGAACCAGGCGTTCTACTGAAAGGTGATGTCAGAGGGGAGGCTGAGGAATGTCCTTGGCCTGGGCAATGGGGATCGGCACTGTTGGGCCAGGAGAGGGGTTGGGAGATACCTAGCAGGCTTGGCAGGTGCACACAGAGCCTCGGTTTCTCAGCTGGCTGCGGAGAGGCAGAGCCCAGGTCAGCTGGAGGTGGGAGAGGGGGGCTTGCTTGAGGCCACCTTCTCCCATCCCTCAGCATGGGTGGGCTCTCACTGCTGACAGGGCATCTCCTACTGTCTCACTGGGTCCTCTGATTGCGTTGCAGGAGTCTGCGGTGTTGCTGTGGGCTACCCTCTGGATACAGTGAAGGTACAGCAAGGCCCTACCTTGGTTTAGATTACTTAGTATCTCTGTACCTAGCTCGGGCCCATAATTAGAATGCTAACAGGACATAGTTCTCTCCCACTCTAATAGTCAATGCTTCCCTAGGGCCCTTGGGACTGTCGTCTCTCACCCTGTGCCCCAGAGGTCTCATTCTAAACGGTGTTCACTGTCCCTACTCAGTCTACAGCAGCATGCCTGACAGTCAAGGGGCTGAACCTAGTCTTCTACTGGCTTTGCCCCAGGCCTAGAGCCAGCCCTTCCTGAAGCCTTCTCCCTTTCCCATAGGTCAGGATCCAGACTGAGGCCAAGTATACCAGCATTTGGCACTGCATCCGGAACACGTACAGTCAAGAGCGGGTAGGACTGGGGCCCGATGGTAGGGTGGCATCAGGGACTGGGACTTGCTAGTGATACCCTTCCCCTAGCCCCTTGGCCCTCCAAACAGGAATGGCTGTGCCCAGCCCTGAGATCCCCTCTGAGTCCCAAAGTCAGAGAACTGGGAACCCTATTTGGTACAGAACTAAGTCCCTTGTCTTTCAGGGAAGGGACACAGGGGAACCTGAGATTCTGAAGGTCAGGGAGGAGCCCATCCAGGGGAATGTCTTACAGACACTTATGCAAGCGACATGGGACTTGGTGCAGGCAGGGGTTAGCTAAGCATCATGTTGGTTCCACCAGCATGGCCAGGCAGCTGTCTTCAACACCTCAAACATCAAGTCAAGTGCTGAGATCCCAGGGGTGATGTCTGGAGACATTGGTGGCAAGGGAGGTGGTGGTCAGTCCCAGATGTCCCAGCCCCAGGGCATTCTCTCTTGGGTCCTGTCCTTATTTGGTCCCTATCCACCAGGTGTGGGGCTTCTACCGGGGCCTCTCACTGCCCGTGTGCACTGTGTCCCTGGTGTCGTCTGTTTCTTTTGGCACCTACCACCACTGCCTGGCTCACATTTGCCGCTTCCGGTACGGCAGCACTGACGCCAAGCCCACCAAGGCTGATATCACACTTTCAGGAGGCGCCTCTGGCCTTGTCCGGGTGAGTAGAGGCAGTTGAGGGTGGAAGGGCACCAGAGATAACCAGGGCATTTGAATCTTACCTCCCAGCAGGTGTCAAGACTGAGGCCCTGGGAAGCTAGAACCTACAGGGCATGGGGACTGTGGTGAGGAACTAGTATCCTGCCTGGGATGGGCTAGGCTCCTTTTGGTGTCCCTCCCAGAATGCTCCAGTGGAGAGGAGGAAATGACCATAAAGAAGCTCCCTGTGAGGGTGTGGGGAGCCACAGAGATAGCACTCAGGTGCTTGTGATTTCCCAGCTCCATCTTCAGGGTACCCAACAAATGCCTGAACACCATCTAGTGTTACCATGGACACCTGGCATCCTTCATCTTCAGTGGAGATGGAGCATCAGGCACCACAGATGGGAACAAGCGCTGCAAATGCAGCTGAGGTTCTTCATAGGTCAGGATGGAGCATGGGTAAACCACTCAATCCTTACTTAGAGTTTCCACAGGCTGTGGGCTAAGTGTTGGCTCCAGTATACAGTGCAGACACCAAAGGCCAATGAGACTAGTCAGCCTCTGAGCTGCCACCTGATCTGCAAGAGGTGTGAGGAGAATTAGGGCAGACCAGAGGTATAAAGACCCCAGGGCAGCCTGGTCCATCTGTGTCCCGCAGTGACCACCATGCCCTGCTTTTAGCAATATGACTACAGCGCAAACAAGTGTGTCAACTGTGCTCTTCACTTAGCACCAGATATGTGTCAAGCCAGTACTCTCCGATGCAGGAGACCTTGGTTTCAGCCTTCATAGGTCTGAGCTGGCTTTCAACCCAGCACTATCAAAACCCTGGGACCAGCTTGCAGCTTCTTGGGATCTGGGCTCTCAGCACTGGGTCTTAGAGCCAACGGTTAGGCTGTAGGCATGTCCTAACCTTGCTTCTTCTCTGTCCCAGGTGTTCTTGACATCACCCACAGAGGTGGCCAAGGTCCGCCTGCAGACACAGGCCCAAGCTCAGACACAGCAGCGGCGGCCCTCAGCCTCCTGGACATCAGTGGCTCCTGCTTTGTGTCCTGCAACCAATGCATGTCTGGAACCAAGGCCCAAGTACCATGGGCCGCTGCACTGTTTAGTCACAGTGGCCCGCGAAGAGGGGCTTCGGGGGCTCTACAAGGGCAGCTCAGCTCTGCTCCTTCGTGACGGTCACTCTTTTGCTACCTACTTCCTCTCTTATGCCATGCTCTGTGAGTGGCTCACCCCAGCTGGCCATAGCCAGCCAGGTGAGTGACAGGCAGAAACGGTGGAGTTGGCCCAGTGGGCTGGGGGCTGGGAGAGGAATCTGCACAGTGCAGCTAGCTCACCAACACTGAATCAAGCTAAGCATCTTTGCCTTATTTTTCAATGGTTTCTGAGGTGTGTGTCTGTCTAAGGCCACACAGTGACTTTGTGACAGAGGGGTGTATCCTGACTCAGTGAGCTGTCCTGGCTGGGTCCTGTCTCTGAGAAGCTTGCAATAAGGCATGTTCACGGTGTCTCTTGCAGATGTCCTAGGTGTGCTGGTGGCTGGCGGATGTGCGGGCGTCCTGGCCTGGGCCGTGGCCACTCCCATGGATGTGATCAAGTCACGTCTGCAGGCAGACGGGCAGGGCCAGCAGCGCTACCGGGGCCTCCTGCACTGTGTGGTGACCAGCGTGCGGGAGGAGGGCCCCAGGGTGCTCTTCAAAGGGCTGACGCTCAACTGCTGCCGTGCCTTTCCTGTCAATATGGTGGTCTTCGTGGCCTATGAGGCTGTGCTGCGGCTCACTCGGAGACTGTTCACATAGGGCCACTGGGTCGGTAGCAGCCAGCTCACAGCCGCTGGAGGCCAACGGGAGCATGGTTGGGTTCAGGACCCCACAGGGCTGTCACTGGAACAGCAGAGGGCCTTCTGTGCAGTGACTTAGGTGAGGCCTGAGCTTGGCCTGCCCAGCTGCTGCTCACAAAGTCAGGGGGTTGATCTGCTTGGGGGGTCACGAGTCAAGGCTGTGTGGGTCTCCTTGATGAGGATGTGCCACTTGGAGTCATTTGTCGCCGAGCAACTGTTCATTCCTGAGTGTCCTCCCTTGTCCACACCCATGACCTCAGAGCATTCTCTCACCAGCCCCAGTTCCACTCATCTTGTAATCCACACTCTTCCCTTAAGAGACAAGTGAGGGACCAGACAGCAAGCTGAACCATCTGGCTACAGGCTGGGCTTGTTCCCTGTCCCAGGCTGTCCAAGAGGGCCCAGAGTCCTCATTGTCCCACGAGCTGGTGTGGGGCTTCACTGAGTACGCATTTACACTGCTTGCCACATAAAGACCCTGGAACCTGGGTCAATAAATGTTTCTGAGGTTGCTTAGCAGTGTTGCTATGATCTGTACGGTGCTGGCCCTCCAACCTTGTGTTCACCGGGATGCCGTGAAACCTGTCAGCTCATGGTGGGAGAGGCTGTGTGAAGCCCTGGCTAAGATGGCCTAGAGTTCTTACGTGGGTAGCCAGGTGCCCGTTATGTAGGGGTCCCTGGGGAAACCTGCACAGTCTTTACTTCTGGGCTGTGTACTTTGTTATCTGTGTCATTACCGGCCGAACTCCTGGAGCACTGTGACAGGGTAGGAAAGTGCGGGGGCCAGAGGCTGGGAGGGGAGGGGAGGAGAGGCTAGCGTCTGCTCTTAGGCACACGTGGGATTTGCTCGTGCTTCAGGCCTCCCTTTCCGGAGACCCTGTGGCTTCCGGTGTTGGGCGTCACTGGGAGTGGAGCTGGCAGCACAGTGTGACTCCACTGGGTCTTCACAGAACAGCCCTGCGGTAAAGCTGACTGATACCCGCCTCAGCTGGGCAGGTTCAGATGCCAGGCCTGGCCATGCATGCACCAAATGGTCTCCTGTTTTTCTCTTCCAATAAAACTTCAGTTTCTAGAAGGTGCGGAATATGTTTCTGGGTCTGCCCTTGTCACGTAGGCCCTTCAGCACCGATCTTACACCCAGAGCCCTTGCCTGCAAGACCTCCCACTGCCTGACGTCATCTCTTGGGCCTCCCCTTCTCCCGGAAGAGATACTCTGGGCTCCTCCCATGGAGCCTAGCCAGCTGGCTGGTTGCTTATCTGTCCCATCTTAAAACTGGGAGCTGCCCAGGACTTCTCAGCCTCTGATGAACAGAGGAACTAGCTTTGCAGTAAGGCCCTGGTTATGATGAAAGCCAGAGCGTCCAGGTGGGGATGGGAGGCTTCTGGAGGGACAGGACTCCAGCTGCAGGCGAGGGAGAGCTGGCCCAGACACCCTCTGCAGGCACCTGGGAGGGGCACACACACACACACACAGAGCTGCTGTGGACTTTTCGAATGTCCTCTTCCCCTCATTTGCCACACGTAGTCCCTCAGCCTTGGGGTTCTCCTCCACTTTCAGGTATAGTTTCTCTTCAAGTCATTTCAGTTACTTTGTACAGATTTAAAAGCTGTTTGTGGGCTTGCTCCCACTCTGCTCGCATTCTTCAACACTGACTTATGTTGACTTATGCACTCCATATGCCTCTTCAATTGCAAGCCTCAAGTCCTTTTCGTTTTAGTTCCCGAACTTGAAAGTTCACCTAGTTTAGAGAGGTCAAGATGCTGGGACATTCTGGGCCAGTGCCTGGAAAAGGACAACCAATGAAAGGGCCCAATAATTTACCAACTCTGTCTGGGGCCACTGGTAACCAGTCTCTTTCTTTCTTTCTTTCTTTCTTTCTTTCTTTCTTTCTCTCTCTCTCTCTCTCTCCTTCCCTCCCTCCCTCCCTCCCTCCCTTCCTTTCATTAAGTTTTTTTTTTTTTGAGACAGGGTCTCACTATGTTGTCTTGACTGGCCTGGAACTTGCTATGTAGATCAAGCTGGCCTCAAACTCAGAGATCTGCCTGCTTCTGCCTCCCAAAGGCTGGGGTTAAAGGTGTGAAGTTCCACATTCACATGGTTCAGGGCAGGAGGATGCTCTGGGTCCTGCTGACCCTAATCACTGATCTGTTGCCCCAGCCCAGTGTCCACGCTGCCATTGGTGAGGGAAGTGACTTAGCAGGAAGAGCTTGGAACTCACTATATAGCCCTGGCTGGCCTCAAATTCATTGTCTACCTGCTCGGCCTCCCCAGTGCAGGGATTCTAGGCAGAAGTCACCATCACTGGCCTCACTCCTGCTGCCAGAAGTAAAGATCAGAGGGAAGGTGCTGGCTGCTCCTGATCTCACACTGGGGAAGAGCTGGTCTCCCACAGGGCTACTTCCAGAAAATTCAAGGCTGTAGCCGAGCGTTTCAGGGAGAGCTAAAAGCTGCCCCTTGAGAGCTCCCACAGATTGTGCTGGCTACAGCGCCATGGGCCCAGAAGAAGGGCTAATAGTGCAGCTCTGGAGAGTTTCTGCACATGCTGCTCCTGATGGGAGCTGTCACCCGCATCTGTGTGCTGAGGACACCGTTCAGAGTGAAGGCTGTTCTTCCTGGGAAGGCTCTGGACCATTTGTATTGGACACCATCCCCAGGCTGCCCCCTTCTCTCAGGGAGCTTTAAGAATCCCCTGGTTTTCAGCAAAAGTGGCAGCTATTCTACCCTCACCATGACTAGCAGCAGCCTTGGCTATCACCTCTGTGTTGTCTTACATGGAGGAGACGGAGTTCCCAAGAGGTCAAGTGACTCTCTTAAAGTTGTGGTCAGTGGGAGGGGGCTGGCCTGGGTGCCCACTCCTCCCTGGGACCAGGATCCTAGCTAAGCTGTCAGATGCTCTGGCTGGGTAGACAACGACAGCAACATCTCTCCCTCGTCTGCAGCTCTATGTCCCATGGGAGCTATGGCATCGCAAGTGACACTAGTCACTCTGGATCAGAGAGAGAGCGCAAGGCAGTGCTCTGCCATCTGCTTCACCAACTCTGGCCACAAAGTGGGACAGGGCCTCGAGAGGAGCCGGCATGGACTTCATGCCATACTCTGACTTTTGCACGGGCTGACACTAAAACGGCCCCTGGCCTTGGCCTCCCAGGGTATGCACCTTAGTGCTCTCAATACTAAGTCAGAACAGACTGCTCAGTAACAAATTCACTGTGTGGCCTTCGGAGAGTCACACTTCCCTCCTCAGTACCCCCCTGAGCACCCAGGCCTCTGCAGACAGGACAGCATAAACACATTCTCTCTTCAGGCCGTTAGAACGTTAAACAAGGTGGGAAAGCAGTCGCAGGGACAGGGTGGCTCCTCAGGACAAGTGGCTGACACAGAAACAGTCCCTGGGAGCCTGCCTCTAAGCACCATGGGCCCCTCTCCCTCCTCCCCCAACAAGGGGGATGACCACAGCCTCAGCATGGGTGTAGTGAGACTTGGGGCAGTAAGTGCAGGTACCTCTGAAACCTGCTTGGACAGATGGTGACAAAGGCAGGAGCACAACAAAGTTTATTTTTGCAAGGACAGAACATTCGAGAGTGGCCTTTGTGCCTTCAGAGAGGACAGACACGTCCAACCAGGGGCTTTCCCTGAGATATGGCTTCGGCTTTGCCAAGACTCTGAGTGGTGGCTCAAACAGGGCCAGCCCGGAAGGAGAATGCCAGGGCCTGGATGGCTGTTGTTCTTTCCTGTCTAGCTATGGTTCACCGGCCCAGGGCACAGCCAGCACTGTTCTGTGCTGCCCTCCACTTCAGTCAAGTGTCAAAACAAAAGCATCTGCAAAGGCAACAGACTGTCCTTAGAGTCTGATGGTCGGGAGAAGTCACCGCTGGGTTTTAAAAAGTGGAGGCTGGGCCATTTGTAAAAAAGTTAGTACACTAAGGGCAACAGGCATGATTCTGGAGTGGACAACACATGTGATCTGGAGTTCAGTTACCTCAGCCTCAAGTTTCACCCACAAGACTCAGGTTAAGAGAAATGGTCCAGCCTGGTCCATAATCCGTGTTAAAAGCAGCTTTAGAGCTGAATGATCCCCCACAGCCTCCACTGTGGTGTTGAAGACTGAACCTAGGGTATCATGCACGCTAGGTGAGTGCTCTACTACTTGAGCTACATCTACAGGACAAAGGTGATCATTTCCTAGTCAGTACCAGCAAAGCTTATATATATTATATGCAAATGTATAAATATATCTATGTATATATAGTTGGTATGGGCTCAAGCACAGCATCTTTTGCCCACTAAAATTCTCCTCATTGGTTTTTCACAGCAGTTTTTAGTTTTACAATAATGACATTCTGACTCCATAGACTCAGAATCAAACACAAATTATGACAGGCTCTTGCTGGGTAGCCCCAGCTGGCCCAGAACTGGTGCCTTTGCCTCCTGAATACAGAGATTATAAGGCGTGCACCACCATGCATAGCACATATACTTAAAAAGAAAACCAACAGACTTGGGGAATTTATCTGGAACCCTAGGGTGCTAGATGGACAGTCCTGTGGGGCACAGAGGTGCCACACCTGGGCTCTTTGTGGGGGAGATTCTCGGCTGGGTTTCTATGTGACCACACAACATTAGCAGCACCTGACCATCCTCAGCAGACAACAGGCGGAGAGACATCACAGAAGAAACAGCATCCAGAATGCAAAAGGGTGTAGAGACCCAGGTCCAGGAATTACCACGTGACAGAAACCTACTGGGA
This sequence comes from Microtus oregoni, assembly GCF_018167655.1. Lineage (NCBI taxonomy): Eukaryota > Metazoa > Chordata > Mammalia > Rodentia > Cricetidae > Microtus > Microtus oregoni. The sequence continues at coordinate 4,497,329 of NW_024543210.1, read as the reverse complement.
GTGTGACTGATTGGAGGGGCTGGGATTATTGATAGATTTTGTCTTTATGTGCACACAGAAGAGAAGCATTACTGAAAGTGGAAGGACAGCTGCCGGGGAGTCATGAACTCCTTCACCACTTCCTCGGTGACCGCCTTTCGTCGGGCCTGGTGCTCGGCCACCAGAGGCTGGAGGACATCTATGAGTGTCTTCTTGAGCTCCCCAGTGAGCATGGCTCCGCTGGTGTAATCCTGCCAGGAATGGGATGCTGTGAGCAGTGGCTTAGCGTCTGAGCCCTCCCCACCTGAGCTCTAGTTCAGCTTATGTCCCTTTAGGAGCTATGCCTAAAGTGTCACAGTAACTTGGGTCTTACAGGACATTAAAATGTCTGTTTCTTGTGCCTTTTCCTTTGGTTGTTGTGCTAATTCTGATAAGTTACTTTTTATTTTACCTTATAATATTTCATACTGTCTGAAGATGCCTGTTTGTTTCCTAATGAGACACAGAAAGGGAGGAGCAGGAGTAGAGACCATACTCAGAATCTATTTTGTCACTCACAAGAGAAAAGAGAGCTGACTCGGCTCCCAGTGATGGCTCCATGCACCCTGACACCTTCCTTCCCGACTGTGCCACTCTTCGAGCAGACACAGCAGACCCATAACCTAGGTGGCAGCAAGGCGGGGAAAATCCCCTTCAGTTCCACACCACAGGCACCAGCCACTAACAGTGACTGGCATATTTCCTCTGAGAACTTTCTGGTGACTGTCATGTAGCTCTCTTCTCGCTGCCGTCCTTTCACCGTCCTTGGCAGTGGTTCCGGTGTCACTGAAACCCTTTATTACCTATTTCTATAGCCCCGGCACTCAGGTGGCTGAGGCAGGAGGATTGTCATGAGTTTAGCGTAAGCCTGGTCTATACAGGGAGTTCCAGGGCTACACAGTGAGGTTATGTCTTAAACAGTAACAACCAAAGACACCCACACAATAGTGAAGTGTACCTGCAACAGTTCTCACCTGGCCTCCTGGCTGCACGTGTATACTTGTAACTTTTTACTGCTAGTATTTTTGTTATTTTTATATGAAAAGCTGTTTCCTATTCTGCTGTGGGACAATGGTCTTGTACCCTGAAAAGATGTGTCACTTGCTTGTATTAATTTAATAAAATGCTGATTGGCCAGTAGCCAGGCAGTAAGTATAGGTGGGGCAACCAGAACAGGAGAATTCTGGGAAGAGGAAAGTCTCAGTCCACAGTCTTTACCCAGGCACAGAGGACGCAAGATGAGAGTGCCTCACTGATAAAAGGTTCCAAGCCATGTGGCTGACACAGACAAGAATTATGGGTTAATGTAGAATGCAAGAGTTAATAAGGAGCCTGAGCTAATAGGCCAACCAGTTTATAACTAATGTAGGCCTCTGTGTGTTTCTTTGGGACTGAAGGCTGGGACCGGGTGTGACAAAAACCTCTGTCAACACTATTCTATAGTATTTCCTTGGAAAAGACTCCAAGGCCAAGGCTCTGCTTGTCCTCACCAGCTCACTGAGAGGCTGTCCTGGAACCACAGACACCTAAACAATCTACTGGCATGTGGTTCACCTACATTTCTCCCCTGACAAGAAAGACAAATCTTCTTTATGCTCTTACTTTTGTGAACTATTCAAGGGTTAAAAATCTGAGTGATCTTACCCAGTTTTTGTTTTACATATGGAATGTTTCATGGATTTTGTGCCATCCTTGAGTGGGGGCCATGCTCAACTTCTCTGTATTGTTCCTGTTTTGGTATATGTGCTGCTGAAGCAAGCACCTGTTTTTTAAATACAGCATCTTGTATAGCCCAGGCTGGCCTGGAATTTGTAATCTGCCTGCTTCAGTTTCCTGAGTAGTTAGGTCTAAGTACGTAGGAACTTATTTGTAAGAACTGAGCCTGGCTTAGCCCAGGCCACCAAGGATGCTCTAGCAACACACAAGGCCTGGCTGGGCTGTCAGGCTCATGAGGGTGGGTGGTAGGGCTGGGGTGGACTCACCTTTCTGATCTGCTCCAGCTTGTCATCATCTTCAAGGAAGAAGGTCAGATACATGAAGGACACGTCCACTTCACAGTTGCCCCCAAACTGCCTATGCTCCTCCACGGTGTCTCTTCCACCAGAAAACGCGTGCTTGTTGACCTGCGCCAGCACAGAAGCCAGTCAGAGTTCTGCCCTGTCCCTGGACACAGGTCAGGGCCCATGGGGTAGCAGTCACACTAGTGACTCATGGCGAAGGGCAGGGAGGCTGGAGAGCAGGTCTTTGAAAACCTCTACTGACTGGGCTAAAAACTGGGGGAGAGCCCAAACCCTCTTCAGAGTAAGTGGCCAGCAGAAAGGATGAGAGCAGTGCTACCCCGACCCCATGAACACATAAGCCGTGAGGTCAGGGGAGCACAGCTGAAGGAAGCTCCACTTTCAGTATGCAGTGGCAGGAAAGGCCTGTAGGGAGGTTTCCACCCAGACAGGCCATGTGTCAGACGGACTAGAGTGATGGCTCAGTGACTGAGCACTGGCTGCTCTTCCAGAGGACCAGAGTTCAATTCCTAGCACCACATAGCACTTCAAAACTGTCTGTTACTCCAGATGCCATTGTCTGGCCCCCATGGATACCAGGCACTCATGTGAAGCACAGACATATACGCAAGCAAAATACTAATACACAAAAACAAGCAAACAAACCCCAGAAACTAACATAATGGAGCTCAGCTCAGTGGTGGGCAGTTAGCATACAGGAGGCTGAGGCAGGAGGATTGCCTGTGTTCAAGAGTTCCAGGCCAGTCTCAGCAACACAGAGAAACAGTATCTTTTTTTTTAAAAAAATATTTATTTATTTATTATGCATACAATATTCTGTCTGTGTGTATGTCTGCAGGCCAGAAGAGGGCACCAGACCTCATTACAGATGGTTGTGAGCCACCATGTGGTTGCTGGGAATTGAACTCAGGACCTTTGGAAGAGCAGGCAATGCTCTTAACCACTGAGCCATCTCTCCAGCCCGAGAAACAGTATCTTTAAACAAACAAAAGAACAGTGTAAACCTTTAACCCAGCATATAGATCTGTGAGTAAGGTTAGCCTGCGGTACATAGTGAGTTCCAGGCCAGCCAGTGGTACTCAATAAGAGCCTGTCTCAGAAACGTAAGTAAATAAATAAATAAAAACAAATGAAAGCTAGGGGTAAAGGTCACCAGGTCTTTGCACCTCACAAAAGCTGCCTAGACTGCAAAGATCCTCCTCTTCATAGTTGATAGGGTCATGTTTTGTCAGAATATTTTGTCCTAGGACAAATCTCCCAAATCCTCTCAGAGAACTGCTCGGCTTCAGGTTGCTGACTCCCAAGAACAAACGCGCCCAGACATGGGTGGCTGTTCCTGCTTTATAATGAAGAGATGGTGTTTCCCTGAGTTCTGTGAGCTGTCCCAGCAAATTAGTGAAGTCTTGGTAGGGGCTGTGGGACCCTGGTGCAGAACTGGTTAGTCACAAGTCGGGATGCCCCAGCCTTGGGCTGTCAGAGCTGTGAGTGCTGCACTCTACAGGGAGAACGCATTGGGACTGAACTGACTGTAGGACACCAGCCAGTTGGTGTCTGCTGGAAAACCACTTGGCAGACACAGAGGTAGAGGGAAAAGTCCCCTTGCCTTGTTAACTTATAGGCCAAGCTAATCAGGGCCCCAGACTGTTGGCTGCTGTGTGAATGAGCAAAGACTTCCTCATTGTAAGAGTGACCCTGCTGCTGGCAGGGTCTCAGCCCAGCTCTGAGCTGTGGAGAGGACCTGACTATGACCCTGGCATCTCCAGGCCCTTGTAGTTCTGATCTTGGCACAACACTCACCTAGGCCTTGGGTCTCTGCTGGCTTTTGCAAATGGAAAATACTCCATAGTCATAAGCTGCTTCTGAAAACCAACTTCTCAAAATTGAGCAGAACATGTTTCCCCACACACCTCACTCCTCCCCCTCCCTCTGCATTCTGGAAGTTTCAGATAAAAGCAAAAGAGAAAGAAAGATTCCCCCAAATCCCCAATCCTATTAGCTCTCATGTTAGGCAGGGTTGGCCAAAGCCATTTCCGGAGGAAGGGCTGGATATGAAAAGTCCCCATTGTCAACCAGAACCTGTTTGGGACTTTCCGAGGGCTTGTGGACCTGGCAGGGACTTTGACTATTGTATAACCCCCCCCCCCCCCCCGATATGTTCCTCTTACTTCTCATAGACCATCCAGGCCACAAACAAATAGTTGGGTCCAAAGGAAACATCAGTGACTTCCTGTAACTATCAAGGGCTCACACTCACTGGCAGCTGAGTTCTGAGCAACAGCAGTGGGCTCTGAATCATGTGGATGCGCAAACTCCTTTCTAGTTCCAGTTTCCAACTAACTTGCAAATATTTCCCAAGCACCCACAGCCTGCCAGACAGGGCACAACTAGACATGGCAATCCTACTGGAGGGTACTTCTCAGTCCCAGGAGAGCATCCTAGAGAATAGCAGCCTACCATGCTGCCTTCACTCCGGAGCAGTGTGCCAGGGCGGAGCTTTAACACTGAGTGATCATCCTCTGTCTCATGACTCTCCGCTCCAAACAGACCGAGTAGCTGGGCATGGTGGCTGGGCAGAGTGGCGCACGCCTTTAATCCCAGCACTCTGGAGGCAGAGGCAGGTGGATCTCTGTGACAGCCTGGTCTACACTGACACTTTGTCCCAATAAACAAACCATTATTGAGGGACTGGCAGGGACTGAGCGAGAAGGAAACTCAGAAATCATCAGCATGGTAACTGGCCCAGCCCGGTCTGATTTTTCGGAACACAGTCCCATCTTTTCTACTATCTGACAACAGCTTCATTGATTATGCTTTAAAGCAAACCACCAAGATCCTGCTTCTGCACCGACATGCAAGAAAAGAAAAGAGGAAAATGGAAAAGTCCCCAGGTTCTTACCTATACGAAGGGACTTAATAAATTCCCTAACACCAAAAACCAAAGTCCCAAACCCCCAGTCCACCCAAACCCAAGCTCCCCTGCTGTGGTTAATGGGCTCCTATGGAATTCAGCACTGCTAGGAGTCTGAGTTGTAAGAAATGGTAGGTTAAGGGAACTCGTGTTTCCTGCTTCTCTCAGGCTCACCTTGCTCTTGATCTGTTTGGCTGTGTCAGTGAGGAAGATGGAAGAGTTGGGGTCACTGGCGCTCATCTTGGTCTGAGCACCCTGCAAGGCAGGGAAGAAGGTGGAATGCAGCAGGGCAGGTTTAGGGTGGCCGATCCTGGGAGCCACGTCCCTTGTCATTCTGAAGTACGGATCCTGGGTGGAGAAGGCTTGGGTGAAGACAATGGAACACGTGTCTAGGCTCTCGCCAATGGGCCACCACAAAAGAGCCCCCCTTGTGGGAGGCTGCGAAGCCTGCAGTTAGTTTCAGACTGGCTTCTCTTCTCTAAACACGTAGAGCCCACCTCCACCCTCCTCAGGAGAGTCCCGAAACCACAGGCAGTCCCACTTCACTTCCCACAGCCGGTTCTGCCTCCAACCTGGTCAATGGCACATGGGATGAGGCACTGGATGTCAGTCCGGTCTCGGAAGATCTTCGGGAAAGAGTTGCTGAATGATGGTGCAGCCTGGACAGCAGGAAAACTGATCTTCCCTAAAAGAAGGGAGACACTCCTGTGTGTGGGGCCGACTACCGCTCTGGGTAATCGATCCAGTTACAGGAATCAACAGTGGGTTTCCTCCCGACTGAAAACAAACTAAACACAGCCTAACAATGCAGAGCGGGAGCTAAATAAAAGTCGAGCCCCACCCCAGGTGTCTCATCATATGTTTCTTGTCTGCATTTCTCAGTGTGCTACTCTTCAAACCCCACGGCAAGGCACCTCCTGCCATCTTACAAGCATGCAGGCTGAGGGTGTTTATGTGGTTGGCCACAGCTGCACACAGCAAGTGACTGGCTGAACAGGGACTGAACATGGGGTGTCAGGGAAGGACGGGGCAGGATTTGTTTTAAGATGCTGCTCATCACTTCCACAGTGGAATTATCCTGGATGCTGTTACTCCAATGCCAAGTGCCTCTCAAAATCAGGAAGACTATGCTCCAATTGCTGGGAATGAATCTGACTCAACCATCAAAGAGAGGGGGGCCAGGGGACTAGACACAGGGGACAGAAGGCCCAGTCAAGTCTCAAGATGATGGCCTACAAAGGCCAGTACATTACAGAGACATGTGGAGGACATAACTATGTGTATACACTTGGCATATACAGTGTGTATCAGTGGAAAGTCACAGGGAGGAGAGTAAGGAGCCTGTAGTTAGTCAAACCCCTTTTCTTTATATGTATTTAATTATTTACTAAGGTTGCACTATGTGGCCCCTGACTAACCTGAAACTCACTATATAGATTAGGCTGGCCTCAAAATCTGAGATTTGCCTGCCTTGGCCTTTGAGTGCTGGGATTAAAGGAATGTGCCACTATATTCAGCTAAAACTTCTTATCTTGTAAGTGGGGAGACTAGGGCCCAGGGAAGGCTCCTCTAAGAGAGCGGAAGATCCACCCGTCCTCTGTAACCCTCCTGGGTGCTACAAAGCTCTATAGTGATTGGGGTCACACCAGCACGTTGGAGAATTCCAGCCAGTCTTGTCTGTCTGCGTTTGGTGGCACTCCCACCTCTGAATGTTTTAAATGAAGTACTAACATCTCAGGTCTCTAGGCAGATGCTTTAAAGACCAGATAATCAGGGTGGCGTGGGGCTCAGTGGTAGCATTTCTTACAAGTATGAATCTATCTCTTGGAACACACACACACATCCCAGGTACATTAGTTCAGGCTTTGGTGTTGCTGTTCTGTATTTTATTTATTTATTTTTTTAATATTGGTTGATTAATTTAGTTTTTTTCAAGTGGGTCTGCCTCCTGAGTGCTGGAATTAAAGGCATGCACCACCACCGCCCAGCATTGCTGTTCTGTGATTCTTATGACACTGGCTAGTCTCCTCTGAGCTTGCCTGTCCCACAGAGAGAGTTGGAGGGGTCCCCAGGCAGCAACAGCCCCTTCCTTACCAATGCAGTCACTGTCTGTGAAGCCAAAAATGCCCTTCACTTGATTGAAAGTGACATGCTTCTGAATCTTCACCACGTTCTTGTAGAAGCCTGGGCTCTGCCTGCGGAGATGAGCAGAGTCACACTTGAGCTGGAGGGCAGCTTCCACGGACAACAGAGTAGCAGTGCCTAAAACCTGGTATCAGTAAGTGGCGTGCCAGACACACACTGGGTATCACATGTGTTTAGCTCACACGTAACAAGAATGTTTAGAGAAGTCATCTGCAGGTAGACAACTATAGCAGTCACATCTGTACCTAGCTCTGGGAGGAAGACTTGCTTTGGTCATGGTGTTTCATCGCAGTAACAGAAACCCTAACTAACACAGACACTGACATTTGAGTCTAGGGAGGATAGAGCGAGCCAAACCCCTGCTATGTTCAGAGGGCCAGAAAGGTACTTTCTCCTCTAGAGTGCAGATGAAGGAGCTATGTGTTTGATGCCCATCAAGGGTCTCCCTGTGTCAGATTGTAGTTGTATAGCAGGGAGCAGAGAAGGGCATCTCCTCAGGAAAAGGGGTCTTGACATTCATTTGGAGGAAAAGTAAAAGAGTTAGCTACACAGGGATGAAGGTTTCAGAGGATAACATTTTGTTTGCAAAAATGAGGGATATGAACTGTAAACTGTCCATCTGATTGGAAATGACAGTGTTGCTGAAGAGAACATAGGGCCAAAACACAAGGGTCTGTGTGCTAAGAGCAAGGTGAGCTCTTGCTGTCCCATGCTGGGCACCAGGCAAGGCAGAAGTGTGGAAGACAAGAGCGGGAGGAGTTGCAGTGGTTAAGGATGCTGCACGGAGCAGAAGCTGGATGTGAGACTCCTGCTGCAGCTCCTGGAGAGGCTAAGGAAGGAGTTCAAGGACAGCCTAAGAAACACACAGAGAGTGACTCACAAACAAAGGCTACGAGTCACTGTGCCCCGTCAACAGCCTGGCAGGAGGAGCAGAATCCATGGCGTCTGTGCTGAGGCTCGCACTTGTACCAGGGTATTTTAGGGAGTGAGGTGAAAACAACGGCACGGGTGTGACTGGTCTGATGACATCTATGTTCCCACAAGACCACTGAAGACCCATTTAAATCCCTCTGCGTTCACATGGAATAATTGAAAAACAGTCTGACAGGCGAAACTCAAAAAATTAATCTGTTGGGGCAGGGACAGGCAAGAAGGCTCAGCTGTTAAAAGTGGAAGTAGAGAACTGTCCCATAAAATGTCCCCTCCAACCCCCACTCAATAAATTAAAATGTAATTAAAAAAATATGTTTTTTTGAGACAGAGTCTAATGTAGTCAGGTTGGCCTCAAACCTAGAGAGAGTCTTTTTGCCCTGTCTCCCTAGCACTGGGATTAAAGGCATGTGCTATCACACCCAGCATAATAAAAATATTTTAAAATCTTATGGATTTTCTCATCTGGTAAAAGGTCAGATTTCCTGTCAGGGTATTTGTGGTTCCTGGTGGACACACTCCCACTTGGCCCCAAGAACTTACCAAGGCAGCTGGGGAACAGCAACAGTCCCCGTGTGCTTCCTCACACTGCCTAGCCTAATCATCGGCTGGAACACTACACAAGAGGGCCCACCTGCTGAACTGACTCCCTGGAGTGAAGGTCCAAACCTCCAGTGCTCAAGGCTCAATGCCTCCAAGTCCTCCCATGGTGAGGAAACAGACCCAGCCTCACACACGCTAGGTACGTCACACTCCAGCTCTCAAAAACATTCGTGGCTAAACAGTATTCACCGTTTTATGTACTTTTGAGACGGGAAATAACTAAGTAGCCCAATTCTATCAGCAGCCTGAGTGCTGGGATTAGAGGTATGTGTTACAGGGCTTCAATGTCACTCTCATGGCTGACTAAGAGCCACCTCCACCCACTTTGTTTCTTCTGGCCTTGTTATGTAGCCCTGGGGTAGCCTTGAGGCCCCTGAGTAATGGGACTGATTGTAGGTGCCACAACATACCTGCTTCAAAGTTTGATTTTCCCATACTTTGTAATCACTGGGGATGAAGTTCAAGAATGAAGTGTGCTGACTTAAACAAGGCCAGTTTAAGAAATGGGATGGTATGGAACGTATCTAACAAGGGACACTTTTCTCTGAGGAAAAAGCCACATTGAAAGTGAGAAGGCTACCAAACTCAGACTGGCTGTCCTTGGACACTACAGTACAAAATACTTCACTGTGACAGCTGAGGGTGATACCGTGACTATGCTGGGAAATGTTTATGACTTCTGTAGAGAAGATTATGAAGGCAATCTTATGAAGATTATGAAGAAGTAATTCTGATATTACTTCTTTTTATGCACAGTTTCCACTTTAAAAATTATGTCTAAATGACACCAACATTCCGGATCACAACAGAAGAAAGACCAGGCCATCACCATCTCCAGCATTTTAGTGTGGTCATCATGGCTGCACCCACTGCTCAGAAGGCAGCCACATATCCTTACCCCATAAACTCAAGGTCAGAGAAGATGAAAGTTTTGTTGATGTCAAAGCCACAGGCAATGATGTCCTTCGCATTTTCCAAAGTGTAGCTGTATGCCTGCTCCAGAGTCAGGTCCTTCCACAGGTACTTCTCATCATCAGACATCTGGATGACCAGAGGCACATCGAACACATCTTGCAGCCACCTACAAAACACGAAAGGTATTTGTAGGCATGAACATGCCCTGGAGCCGAGTCTAGGGACATGGAGAATGGAGACCCTGAGTAAGAACGCTACTTTTGCATGTGAACACAGTTCCTACCTCCTCTGTAACTGGAGAACTGTACTATCAATGCCAAACATTTCACTAATGATTTCTTCCTATAAGAGAGAAATTCCTGTCCCTCGGTAGACATGGACATGAGGTTTGGACTAGAGTGGGCTTAGGTGGCAAGGACAAGGAGCAGGAAGAGGAGTGGAGCAGGCACGGTGGTGGTCTCCCATCACACCTGGCTCTTCTGAAGAGGTGGCCTGTAGCTCAGCCAGCAGGAGCAGCCTTGTCTTTTAAGATGTTCTATAAGCTCCACTCTTACCACAGGGAGTGACAAGTCACATGAGCAATACTTACTTTGTGAAAATAAACGGGACGAGATGACCCAGATGCATTGCTTCAGAGGAGGGGCCCCTGCCTGTGTATAGATAAAATGGCTTCTTATTTTCATAGGCATCAAGAACTTGATTCATATCTCTAAAGGAAGAGAGAAAAAAAGAAATAGTATCATTTTCTGGAAAAAGTACCAAAACACCAATGCTCATTTGGAAAAGAAAAGTAAAGACAGATAAATAACATAGGTGATCATCAGAATGTGGTCTCTCTGGAGCTGGGAAACACGATGACAGGCAACTCTCGGAGAGGACTCCCGTGAATAATTCTTTTGGAAGCCAAGACATGTGAGTTAGGAATAAAAGGTTTAAAATCTGGGCCAGATGTGACGGCCCACACCTTAAATCCCAGCACTCAGGAGGCAGAGGCAGGCAGACCTCTGTGAATTTGAGGACAGTCTGGTCTACAGGGTGAGACCCTGTCTCTGGACAACACTTTAAAGGAAGAGGATGAACATGCCACTGGTACTTCTTGGAATGCTCCAACGACCAAAGCGAATGCACTCAGAGCTTTCTACAACCTTTGAGGATGGGACACTGGGCCAGTACCACACACACTTCCCTTTAGAACCCACCAGTTCTGCAATTGTAGAGACCTAGCCTAGGAAAACCTCAGGGTGCCTAGCTTGGGGAGGATAGAAAGATAGGTCCTGGCAGTCCAGTGTGAAGTCCCCAGCTTAAGAGCTGACATGGTAACCCAGGCCAGCGTAGGGGCCTTGGGTCTTTCACTGGGATCCATTCCAGAGTCAGCCCTCCTTGCTTCCCCAGGATGGGGTACCATCAGTGCTGTGGGGCCCTCCTTGCTGGCAGTGATCTGCACCAGCTGGTAGTCCTCTTCTGCCTCTAAGTGCCTAAGATCTGAGCAGTATCTAGGACTTGTGTGGGTGTGGTGGGTAGGGAGTCAGGATAACTTCAGGTATGGTTTCTCAGGAACTACTTTTGAAACAAGGTCTCTCACAGGTATCTGGGGCTCACCAAGTAGGCTAGGCTGGGTGACAAGTGAGCCCCAGGAACCTGCCTTTCCCTGTCTCCCAAGCTCTGGTTTACAAGCATGTCGTCATCATGCCTGGTTTGTGATGTGGCTCAGGAGACTGACCTCAGGTTCTTACACTTACACAGCAACATTTCCTTCCTTCTTCGCTTTTGTTCTTCCTTTCTTAAAGACAGTGTCTCACTATATAACTCCGGCTGTTCTGGAACTCACTATGTAGACCAGGATGGCCTCAAACTCAGAGATCTTCCTACTTCCCAGAGCTGGGATTAAAGGCTTGTGCCACTATGCTCAGCCTTTTTCTTTTTTAAAATGTGTTTTGGTTTTTGTGTATGTGTGTGTTTCTGTGTCTGAAACCAGCTAAAGGCTAGGCATCCTGTTTCTGGGCAGCTACATAATGAATTAGAGATCAGCCTGGGCTATTATTGAGACCCTGCCTCAAAAAAGAAACAAACAGAAAGAAACATTCTAGTGACACCTTCTCTTATGATCTAAGGCAAGGCACAATGCTGGTTCCAGCTTGTGCACACTTATTTACACTCTGTGTTTTGTACATAGTGGTTTTTGTTGCTGTTTTTAAATAGGGAAGGTCTTATTTAGCTCAGGTTGGCCTTAAATGCAATGTGTAGTGGAAGATGACCTTGAACCCCTAATTTGCCTGGGTTCTACCTCTTAAGTGCCAGGATTAGAGGTGTGCACCACTACCTTGGTTCCCATTTCTCTGAGACAGGTTCTTGCTATGTAGCCAAGACAGCCTGGGAATCCCACTCCTGCCGCACACCACAGGGTTTGTGCTGCACTGGTGAAGCTGCTTCTCTGCTCCTCTAACTGTGAAGAGTTCTCTGCTTCTCTAACTTACCCGAGTAACTGATTTTTTGTTGTTTGTTTTTGAGACTGGGTCTCACTGTGTAAACCGAGCTGGCCTCATCTGCCAGCCTTTGAGGACTCTTGAGTGCTCGAATTAGAGGCCACCATACCCTGCTTCACCCAACTGACTTTTAATGGGCACATGGAAGAGAGAAAACCCATCCCATGAGTTGCTCTTCATGTGGTCACAGCCCTTATCTGAGAGCTCACTTGGCCAGGCCCATCTACCTTATGCATACCCTTCCAAAAGGGCCTTGTTAGAGATGAGCTTATAGATGTCATTTCACCCTCAGGTTCATGATATCATTAGGTAGTGCATTCTGCCAAACTCCAGAATGTGTAAACGCCTTTCTGAGGGCAGTAAGGGCCGTAGGATGTTAGATGCTTTAAGATCAACAACACGGTAAGATAGCTCAGTGGGCAAAGACACTTGCTCCCAAGCTTCATGACTAGAGTTCCGTTCTTGGGGCCCACATGGTAGAGGAGAGAACCAAATTCTTCCTGTGAGCTGTCCTATGACATCCATGTGCAATGTCTACATTTTCACACACACCCACACAATAAAAAATTAAATAAAAAAACAAAGCAGAACATGTGAATGGGCTTTCACAACAATCTGAGCACTCCCACGAAGGAGAGTTTGGAAATCTGGGAACAATGGTATGTCCTGCACTTCTAGTCCTCGGAGCCCAATACAGGACTGTGAGCTCCAGGCCAGCCTAGGAAACTTAAGACTCTGCCTTAGAATAAATAACAGTTTCCAGACCCGCTAGGGCAAAACAGTGAGATCCTGTCTCAAAAAAACAAACCAAACCCTAAACTTAAGACAGTATTTTAAGCTCACAGTGTCCCCCAAACTGACCAACAGATCTGGAATAGTGTGTACACTCAAGTCCCAGGAGAAAGCTCCACCTGTGCTCAAGACTCTGGGTTGACCAGGCGCAGGGGTGCAGACGGGTGGCCCAGAACATTATGGGGTTGGACCATGTTAGCTTTTCCAATAGCCAGTCACAGTGTGTGACCAGACAGCCTAGTGACCATCAGGTAATGATGTGGAATGTACTACAGTTGCCACCAACTCAAAAACTAGGAATGTCACCAGATAGCACCTTAGGTGTACTGCAGATACTCACCTGCTGTCTTCGTTAACGCATGTGAAGAGTGCCCCGATTGATTCATACCTTTCTTTTGTTCTCAACAGAATTGTTCTGTTAAGCTGTTTCCACACTGGACACGGTATTTGGGGAATAATCTGTCCTGAGCTCCAGTCACACCCATATTTGGCTCGAGAATATACTACCCCTTATTCCCTGAGGGGTGAGAGCTATGCTTCTGCATTGACAACCCTCTACTAAAATCCCAGATGCCTTTCCTGGAGAAAAGAAAAGGCTGATTTTAAAACTCACATCAAAGTGAGCTAAGAATATAGAAGTATTCCTGAAAAAGAATGGAGTTGGAAGACTCGTATTTTTAACTCAGAATTTGTTGGATTTGCTTTCTTTCTATTTTGGAGATAGAATCTTCAAGTTTCCCAGGCTAGCCTTGAACTGGCCATGCTTCTCCTGCTTCCGCCTCCTTAGTGCTGCAACTACACGTACGTCCCATCACCCAGTTCTGGGAGTGACTGCTGACAGGGACGTTTCTCTGCTGGGTGGTAAAAAGCTCTGTAATTAGATTGTTGCAGGGCTTATGCAGCTAAACCACTGAACAGCACAGTTTAAAGAGCTGAACTCTACGATACGTCAATTAAATTTCCTCACAATAACTTTTATTTCTTTTTGTGTGTGTGTGTGTTGTATATATGTGAACATGAATGTGTGTGGAGGTCAAAAACAACTTTTGGGAATTAATTCTTCCTTCATACCATATGGACCTGGGGACTGAACTCAAGTTAAGTTTAGAAGCCGGTGCCTTTCCCTGCTGAGCCATCTAACCAGCCCTCAATACCCCGTCCCCCAACCCCTCGGCTCCCACAGGGTTTCTTTATGTAGCCCCAGCTATCCTGAAACTCCACATAGACCAGGCTGGCTTCAAACTCTGAGAGAACCCCTGCTTCTGCCCCCCAAGTGCTGTATTTAAGGGTGTGTGCCACCACACTTGGCCTCAACTGTTTAAATTACATTTTATTGATTTATTTGTGTCTTTCTGTGAGTGTACTCATGCTATGGAGTGTATGTGAATGTCATAGCACACTCTGTGGGAATCTGTTCTTCTCTCCTTCCACCATAGGGATCCTGGGAATGGAACTCAGGTTGTTGGGCTTGGCAGTGAGCACCTTTACCCACTGACCCAAATCACTGGCCTAGAATTCAATTTCAATTAAGAAATGGTGGCGCATGCCTTTAATCCCAGCATTCGGGAGGCAGAGGCAGGCAGATCTCTGTGAGTTTGAGACCAGCCTGGTCTACAAAGCTAGTTCCAGGACAGGCTCCAAAGCCACAGAGAAACCCTGTCTTGAAAAACCAAAAAAAAAAAAAAAAAAAAAAAGAAAAATACTGATTATATTTTGCCCAGAATGTGGGCTGAGCAGGGCCCAGAGCTCTCTGTAGACATGATGTGAAATGTTAGGATAGAAATGTTCTTTCCTGGGTGTTCCTTCAAGTGTAAGTAGAACAGAACATCTTGACCCCAGGTCATTGGTTCCACGAAGAGGAAAAGCAATCTGTGGGATGGGAGAGGCAAGAAGTCTTCTGGAGCTTGCCATTCTCGACGTTATCTACATGGAATTTATGGCCTGTGGCACGGATACTCTGTACCATGGGTTCCGCTGTAAATGTCATTCATGAGTGGGTGGAAGAGTGCAGGTAACTTCAGGAAGCCTACAGCTCACAGTGTGGGAAGGACTAAAGCTGGACCTGATATTCTCTTGCTTTCATGATTTACAGCATGTAATATGGCTGGCTGTACTTCACCTGCAAAGAACTGACTTCCCCTTGTGAAGTGGGGAGTTTACAAAGAACAAGCTGAGGACTTGCAGGGGAAAGGACCGGGTAATTCCACAGTGATTTACCGTAGCACCAGGCCTCCCTAGTACCTCCCAACTCTACGAACCCAGAGCAGAGGAAGGGCCCTGACCTGTGAGAGAAGAAGATGCCTCTGCGCAGGAAGCGGTGTGGTCTCTGGCCAGTTGCCTTCTCTATTCGGTTTATCAGCTCTTTGTCAATTTTGCTGCTTCCAAACTGAACTGCAAAAAACACAGGAAATGACTTTCTTAGATGCCAGAGGACTTAGTGACCTGTCCCAATGACCCAAATCTCTTTAGGCTCTGGGCTGTGATCCTATTCTTCATACAAAGTGAAAAGACCTTTGTATCAAAGACCCCAATCAGCAAAACAGGGATACACCATACGCTACAGTATTTTCTGCCTGACGTAGAGAGTGATGGGAAGATACCCAGAACACAGCCAGTTCTGAGGCACACACACCTCAAGGCACAGCACAACAACCACAATTTCCCCATTTCTCAAACTGCTGACCTAGGTTCACGCTGGCTCTGAAGAGACTTCTCCCCAGGGAGTCTGTTTTAGGTCATGGAAGTAGCTTTGATGCAGATGTAAACATGATATCAGGTGGGCAGGAAGTGCCTTGGAGGAGGGGTGTGATGGTGAGACCTCACTAGCAAACATGCCTATCGCAATAGAGCTTTCTAAAGTTCCAAAGTATCCCAAGACAGGTAAACCTACCAGGTCGATGCTTTAGATCATAATTTTGAAATATGTCATTCCATATAATTTAAACTTTGGTCTCTTGAGGCACAATCTATGTGTCCCAGGCTGTTACTGAACTTACTATGTGGCTGAGGATGACTTCAAATTTCTGATCCTTTTGTCTCCACCCCTAACTGCAGGGTAACAAGTATGAGCCACCATGCCTGGTTAATTATTATCTAATTTTAAAATAATCCTTTGGGACTATAATATACAACCAAAGGGTTTTAGGATATGCTTGTTTCTTGATATCAAACCTTTTTACTTAGGAATAATTCGAAACTTAAAAATATCATATATGTCCAAAGATATTGAACTCAGTATGTTTAAAGTATATTTGAATTTTTGTTGACTGCAGCACTATTCACAAGATGGAATCTCCCTTTGTGTTTATGAATGGACAAAAAATGTGCATACACACACACACACACACACACACACACACACACACACAGACATACACCCAGAATACAATCCCACAGCTATGAAAGGAAACGGAATTCTGTTATTTACAACAATAGAGATGAGCTCTAAGGACAAGCCAGATCAGCAATGCAGAGAAGATCAAATACTGCAGCATCTCATCCTATGTGAGATTAGAGGAGTAAGTTCTGGTGGCCATCAACAGGGTGCTGCAATCAACAATAATGTATTGCATATTTCATAACAGCTACTAGAGAGAGCTTCCGCCACAAAGAAAGAAAAATGTTGTTGGTTATGAACATGTTTTATACCCCAATTTTGTTACTACCCAGGGTATGCAAGTATGGACAATCATTTTATCCTAAGAATATATACAATTACTGTGCAGATTAAAAATGTACAAAAGTGCTTGTACAAATACACACATTTAGAAACACTACTGGGACTGACACAGTGGTCACCACTGAGCAGTGTGGATGCTGTGAGGGAAGAAGCTGAGGACTCACCAATGAGCTTGTCATAGTCGATGCCTTTTGCACTGCTTGTCCGCACTGTCCATGGGTCCACGAAATCCTCACTGGCTTTTGTGGCATCTGAATCACTCTTACTCCCAGCTGTTGAGTTCCCTGGAGGGCAGTCAGCCTTGTAATCCTCACCCATGGCAGTTTTATAGCTCATTTTTAACGATAACAGCATCTTTACTGCAGAATCTATCTCATCCTAAGGAGAAAAAGGTGAATGCTCAACATGCTGACAAAGCTAATGTCTACAGAACACCAGTCAGGTGTTAGGCACTGTGCCAAGGACTTTCACATGTCCCCTTGTATAGATCTACAGCCTTGACAAGTGGGCATCGCTGAAGCTGTCTAGGCCTGCTGAGGACTGTCAGAGCCAGGGGTCTGTCCTGAACAGAAAAAAAGCTGGGCTCAGCCATATTTTACCTTTATTTGATACTCCAGTGCTGCAGATTATGCTAGTAGCACTGGCACGGAATGCACTACTGCCTACTGTCTATGACGGTTAATACACCAAGGCTCCTTTTTTGGTTTGTTTTTTTGGGACAGACTTTCTCTGTGTAGCTTTGGTGCCTGTCCTGAAATTAGCTCTTATAGACCAGGCTGGCCTTGAACTCTGCCTGCCTCTGCAAGCTTCTGCACCTGAGTGCTAGGATTAAAGGTGTGCATCACCACCGCCCGGCAATGCTAAAGCTCCTTAAACAACACTGTGTGTGACAGCTCCTTTAATGAAGGTCAGAGTACTGCATCTTGCACTGGTTAGGATGAAATTTACAGATACAACCAAAGATACCAAAGGAGTTGTGATAGCAACTCAAAAACACAACATGAAAGCAAATAAAGGCAATGGGAAAATATAAGCCTCCAGGGATGCTCAGAAATAGGTACACCACTAGATGATGCAATCTTTCTTTTTTCTTTCCTTTTTTTTTTTTTTTTTTAAGACAGGATTTCTCTGTGTAACAGCTCTTGCTGTCCCAGAACTCGCTTTGTAGACCAGACTGGTCTTGAACTCATAGAGATCTGCCTGCCTCTGCATTCCAAGTGCTGGGATTAAAGGTGTGTGTGACCACCACCAGGCTCCTTATTTTCTTTATTACTGCCAGGTTAATTATTTTAATTATTTTTGATTGTGTAGGGAGGCCAGAGGCTTTGTATTCTCTGGAGTGGGCAGACATAATAAATAAATAAAGAAGGAATGATAGATAGATGGACTAAAGGTGTGTGCCACCACCATCTGCCCAGATGACGCAATCTTATAAAGCTATTTCTTTTTAAGATTTATTTTCATTTGATGTGTATGATTATTTGCCTCTATATATGTATGCATACCCTACGTGCCTGTGGAGGTAAGAAGACGGCCCTGGGTGTCCTAGCACTGGAGTTACCTTTGTGAGTTGCCATGTGGGTGCTGAGAACCAAACCCAGATAGCTCCTTTGCAAGAGCAGCAAATGCTCTTAATTGCTGAGCCATCTTTTTAGCCAGTTACCAAGCTATTTCTAGTGTCTACATACCTATTATCTCTGCAATTCCAGCACTTGGGAGATGAAGGCATAAGGATTAAAAGTTCTAGGCCATTCTTGGCTATATAGAAAGTTGGAGGCCAGTTTGGGTACACAAGACTTTATTTTAAAAATAATAATAAAAAAGATAAGGAAACAGCAGCAGCAGCAAATGCAAGCTGTATACCCTTGCTTACTCTGGAAACTTATTGAAGACCCCCTTCTTCTAGTAGCTCACAATGGCCATTCCAGAAGCTTAAAAGAGCAGGCCTAATTACGGCGATCAAATCATTCTGTGCCCCAAAGCTCTAGACTGGTAATTGGCACAGCTGGATTAGACCACAAAGGCTACACAGTTTAATTTGTTTGCCTAGGGCAACACAAATATTTTCACTTAGAATTTATGCAGCATGTACTGGGTTTCCTGGCAAAGAACTACCATGACCCAACCTCATTTAGGGAGCTGCTCAAAGGGCACAGCACCCTGGCCAAAGAGGACCAGGATTCTGCAGTGGTCAGTGCTTCAAACAAAATTATCTGGAATTTGTTGTCAAAATGAGTTTGCCTCATGCAATTAATAACCCCATGTCTACAGCTCACAAAAGTGAGAACAAGCCTTTCCTGGGTAGCTGCCTTGATGTCTCCGCAGCCCTAGGCTCAGCTCTGGAAATAAAAAGCAATGTTTAACAAGTGTAATCTGCAGGATTACCTGTGGGCAGACCCGCCTCGCCTGAAGTGCACTGCAGTCGGCAGCTTCCCATCACCGACTGGTGACAGTTTATACTCTATCTGGTCTGACTACCTGCTACTAGAAGGCTCTGCAAAGAGGAAACATTTAACTCTGTCCACCGCCAGGGAGCTTCTGTAGCCTGGAAAAACAGTGACGAACAGACCCTCCTGGCTTCCTACTTCCGTGTAGTATAGGCCAGACAGAGACTCAACTTACAAGCCACTGTTCTACTGGTGCCACACTCAGGAGACAGAGGCAGGTGACTGAGTTCCAGACTGGCCAGGGTTACATAGTGAGGCTATGAGGGTGGGGAAAAAAACAGTAATAATTAAAAACATTACTAAATGGGTTATTCAAATTTAAGGTAAAATTGACAAATATACCACTGCTAACCTTCCAAAGTAGGTTTACAGAAGAAATGGTCAATACTTGGGTTTTTTATTTATTTTAGGTTTTTGCCTCAAGACCAATTCATTGAGCCCACCTATTGAGTAAATGTCTTTCTAGATAATCAGGTTTTTGGAAATCATTTTCTTTCTATCCCCCCCCCCCCTTTTTTTTTTGGTTTTTCGAGACAGGGTTTCTCTGTAGCTTTGGAGGCTGTCCTGGAATTAGCGCTTGTAGACCAGGCTGGCCTTGAACTCAGAGATCTGCCTGCCTCTGCCTTTGGAGTGCTAGGATTAAAGCCACCACTATCTGGCTTTTTTTTTTCTTCTGTATTGTAATGCTTTACTTTTCATAGGATCAACAATCTACTAAAGCTGAAAGTGTGGTGATGGTACCGTCTGGTGACACAAACACAGGAGTTTGAGAAGAAGACAGCTGTGGAAAGTGGCAGAGGAGAAGAAAGTCATGGAGGCACCAAAGACCGTGAAATGCAGACTGACTACACTCCTGAGACCTACACTATGCCATCAAGATCCTTAAAAAGGCATAATTCCAAGGACAAAGAAAACAGGAGGAGCGTGGCAGCAACAAGACCCAGAAGGTGCAATACTCAGGGGCAACTGACAGACTGAGCACACGAGAAAAGCAAATGCTAAGAACTGCTGGTGGATGGGTGGCCCTACTTCACACTGCCGACTACTAGAGAGACCCACGCATCATGAAGGAGTGGGCAGTGGGCTCAGGCCTGTTTAGGCAGCAGTTGTCCAGCTTACGCCCAGGGCCCCACTCTATCCAGGTTTCCATGGGAAGACAGTGGCATGTAGATTAGAGACTGCTGTACACAGCAGTGGCCAGTGAAACACATCAGGAACAGCCCGAGACAACCACACAGAGACTTGTGTCCCACTTAGGGGAGGATGTGGCAGCCACTCACACTCCCCAGACAGCAGATCAGAGAATCTGGTTTCTAAGGAAAGAGGTTAGGACTCTGAGCCCAAAGATTCCCTAACCAAACCAAGCCTGATGCTATCCAGGAAAAGGGCCATGAACAGATAATGTCTCCTCAGATTGTGACCAACCGACAGTTGTCCTCAAGGCCTTGAGTGGATGGGCAAGAGATAGCTCAAATCTGAGATGCGTGTGATATAAAAGGAAGGGGGAGAAATTCACATGGGGATACGGGGATCCTAAGGGGAGCAGAGAACACTGGGAAAACTACCACCAGCAGCTTAGTGAACTAAGGAACATGACTACAGGGGAGCCTGGGAGTTTAACAGGACAGGAGAAATGGAAGACAGCAGGAGCTGAGGTGAGGAAATAGCCAGGAAAGAACAGAAAGAAATGGAAAGCAGGGTGGTGGCGGTATACTCCTTAAATCTCAGCACTCAGGAAGGCAGGCCAATCTCTGTGAGTTGGAGGCCAGCCAGGCTACAAAGCTTCACAGAAAAACCCTGTCTCAAAAAAAGAAAAAAAAAAAAAAAAGAAAAAAAAAAGAAAAAGGAAATGGAAAGTAGCAGGCAAAAATTAAGAAAACGAGATGAGAGTTTTCTGACTTAAAAACAGAAAAGACTGAGCACCAAAGAGATCAAAGAAACGATATGACATCTGATAATTAAGCTTGCAAAGAGCATTCATTGGTCCTGTCCCAGGAATGTCAAAGCACTGGAACAAAAAGGGTCCTGATGCTCACTGAGGACAGACAAAAGGCACTGACAACAATGGTGACTTAGGCACAGTGAAAGCATTCCAAGGGAGGCTGGGTATGATTCCCATCCCATCCCTGTCAGCAACCAGGAGGCAGAGGCAGGAAGATGAGAAGTGCAAGGTTATCCTTGCCTATAGCAGGCTGAGACCAGGCTGGGCTACACGAGACAGTGTGTCAGACAAAATGAAACAAATAACAGAATTCTAAGGAAAAATTGCTTCCATCTCGGAACTCCATACCCAGCTTAGCTATCAATCAAACCTTAGGGAAGGTAAATATATTTTCAGGCACACACAGCTTAAGGTTGTTTCCTCTGCAGGACTTTTAATGAGAAGATTATTCAACCCAAAGAGAGTAAAGCAGAGAAAGAAGATAACAAAAGATGAAGAACCACCAATCCAAAGGGAACTTGGCAGAGGTCTTGCAAAATGTCCAAGAAATTACCTTTATATAGTTGCTGCTGTGTGTTGAATTCAACAACCAGGGCAGAGACATGATAGCCCTATAGTGCTTGATGGTGGGGATAGAGTCTGGGGAATGCGTCATTAAATATCAACACTGTTAGTGCACTAACCTAGATGGTACAGGACCACTACTCGATGTGACCTGGAGTAAACATGTAGTATAGGGAGTTTCCGACAACATAATATGGCACAAATCCTGCTGTTATTTAGTAATTAGGCATAAAAGTTTAAGGATAAAGTGTATATTAAATGCATAAACCAGGCCTGGATGTCTGGTCTTGAGGTTGTGATGGTTAATCCTCATCATCACATGGACTGGATTTGGAATCAACCAGATGACACTTTTGAGTGTGTTGGGAAGATGTTTTCACAGTGGTTTAACGGATGAGAGAAGACCCATCTAGAATGCAGGCAGGTATCATCCTGTGGGCTGGGGTCTCAGATAGAAGAAAGAGGATAATGTAAGCAGAGAGTCAGCCTTCATCTCTCCCTGCTCCCTGACTGTAGTATCACATGACCGGCTGCCAGGCACATCTGCTGCAATGCCTTCCCCACGAGAGGCTGAGCCTCAAACAGTGAGCTAAAAGAACTCTTCCTTTTTGACGTGGATGTTGTGGGTCAGCTATTTGGCTACAGTAATGAAAAAAGCAGCTAAGACGGTGGGAGCATGCTTCCTTAGTGTGCCATGTCCCACTGTCCAAAAACAAAGTCCCCAAACAGGAAATGAAAGCAACAACTATACAAAATTAATTCACCATAAATAGACTGTTGACTATGTTTACAACCTATTGGAGCCCTGTGTCTTTGACTGGACGGTATTATGTGGCACCCAACTGCATTATGAACAGCACAGAAAAGGCCAGGCAAACAGAAATTAAGGCAATCATTAACTCCAGAGAAAACAGATGGTGGGAAGGAAAGGAGAAGTACTCATGCTATACTCGATGGTTCAGCTGTCTACGTGTTTACGTAGTGTAATAACGCCTGTACTAATAATGACCTAACTAGAACTTCAACATATCCCGGGAGACTGGGAAGTATGTGTGAAAGCAGGAATCTTTTCTAGCCACAGCCAAAGCCCTAGTTTGGAATTAAAAAGGAAGGAGATAGTAGACAAGTCGCTTAGAGGTGCAGAGGTACAAACCTGTACAAGAACTGAAACCTGTACAAGAACTGAAACCTGTACAAGAACTGAAACCATCTATCTGTGTATGAGCAGAACTGGGGAGAACAGGCTGGAAGGCATGGGGCTGTTGGGATCTCCATGTCTGTGGGTTCAACTAACACAGGACAGAAAACACAAGCACACAAAACAATTCTTCACCTGTACTGAGTGTGTGCAGATTTTCATTCTGTCACTTATTCACTGTCAACCTGACAGGACCTAGAAGTGCCCAGGAAAAACACCTCCGGGTATGTCTGTGAGGAGTTTCTAGGTAGGGCTCATTAAGGTGGGAAAATACACCCTAAATGCAGGTGGCATCGTTCCACGGAGAAAGAGAGCTGAACACAGAAATTCACCTCCATTTCCTGACAGTGCTTCAGGGTAACCAGCTGTCTCACATTCCTGATGACTTTCCTGCTATGATGAACTATAACATCAAACTGTGAGCCAAAAACACGCTCTCTTCCTTAAATTGCCTTTGTTCCACATTTTGTCATAGCAGCAGACAAAAATGTAACTAATACGTCCTCTAAAGATACCAGTACAGCAGCCAGGTGGTGGTGGTGGTGAATGTCTTTAATCCTAGCCCTTGGGAGGCACAGACAGGCAGATCTTGAGTGTTTGAGACCAGCTTGGTCTACAGAGAAAGTTCTAGGAGTCAGGGCAACACAGAAAAACTGTCCCAACCCCCCCCCCCCCAAATAAAGTATAGCAAAAGAAAAGAAAGAAAAAAATACACTGAATACAACAACTACTTACAAAGAACCCATATAATACTAAGATGAAAATGTATGGCAGATTATACGTGAATCCTCTGCTGCTTTATGTTAGAGTCTTGGGCATCATGGATATTTGAGGATCTGAGAACAATTCCTTACAATACAAATGGTCTTAAAGCACAGGTACAACAAGGGCACTGAATTTAACAGATGTTATAACCAGACAATGGTGCAGGTATTGGTGAGCCCAACAAATCACCTACTTTTGGTGCGTTTCCAGCTTTGAGGGACCTCACGAGCTCCCCTTGAGCTGCTATGCTGTTGAACAGCTCCAGTGGAGAGGTACAGGACTCGCCACTGGGCATGTCTGCCATCTTCTAGGACCTAGGCCTGTGGTAGTGAGCAGATGCGTTCAGCAGTTCAGACAAGACTCTGTGAAGAAAAAAATGAAATGGGTTTGAGGGTGAAGAGCCATGAACAGATTACTACAGTTGTATTTCCAGAACTCAGTCTTTCTTCCAGAAAAATGTGGAAACTGTTGAACTGTAACAGAAACTGGGTAACAGAATATTAATGTAAAGAGATGACATTAAGAACTAAATGCATTACTGGAGGTGCCAACTTGAGGTCAGCAAAGGGCCCCCTTGGTAAACAATAAGTTGGCACATAGTGATATCTGTCCACACTGAGTGCCCAGGAGAGGAAGTGATGTTTGCTCAGAATACCAATGCACTTTAGTAAGGCTGTGTTCACCAGAGAGAAAGACATGTTGTAAAGTATTGTTTGTTCTTTATCTTTACTGCCTTGAGAACAAACTCGCAGGCCTCTGTAGACATAAACATAGTAATGTTCCACAAGGCTTTTGGTGGACCCGCTGCTGTTTTCTCACAGCAAGGTCCAGGTGAGGACAAGAGCTCTAGACCAGCAAGAATCCTGACCCTAGCCATCCCAGCTGCCTTACTGAAGGCTGGAAAGGTGTGCCTGCCACGTCTTGCTATCAGTCATTACTTTTATTGACACTGGAAAGGGTGGAGATTGGGCCATCTGGAGCCCCTTTTGGGTTTCTATAGATAAGAAAGATAGTCACTTTCTTATCTATAAAATGATAACTCTATGAACTTTTAACTTATCGATAGGCCTTTTATAGAAATTAAAGCAAAAAAAAAAAAACGATGCAGGAACACACTGTAAATTGTAAGCAAGATATAACTGACTTCTGGTCTTGTTATTCCTGGGTTTGGGAGATCCACCCAACTCAGGTTTACCTGACTTACCTTAACCTTAGAGGAGCCACAGGCTGTGCTGGACCACTAACTCCAAGTGCCCTGATTGTCATGATACCCTGGTTTAAGTTCTTCTATGCACCAAGTCACCTAAACCTCACCAGAATCTTGTGACAGATCTGTCCTCCCAGCTCATGGATACAGAAGTTCATGACTACCAAGGAGTGCCCTATGTGACATTATTGAGGACACACAAACAAATGTCTCCTCATCTCTGAGAAGGGACCTGAGTAAGGACACTACCAAAGTGGTGAACCAGTGAGTTTCCCTGGGTGGATGACTCAACTACAGCTACACCACCAAGACCCACCCAGTGCAGCATGGAGGATGGCTCGAGGCAACCAGTCACTAGGAGTGCTCTGCACAGCCAGCAGGCAGCCCAGGTGCTCAGGCCTCTTCTAGGCCACAGAGCTTCTCCCAGAGCCTCTCAGCAGTCCTTACTTGAATGCTTGAGGGAGGGGAGGGACCTAGGGAATCTGGTTGGATTTCCTGAAGCTATTAAGTTGTTTGCTGTGCTTCCCTTAACCTTAACCTGCAGGACAGGACCTTTCCCCCTCTTAGAACACACTGTTGTTGCACCACCCTGTCAACATCCAGGGTTATAACAAGCTTCTCTGCAGGATGAAGATTTCATCTGGAGGAAACAGCTACACAAGGGACGTGTCTGAGACAAGCTAGGGTCGTCTCAGCTCCTCTCCTCCACCTACTCACCTCTCAGAGTCAGATTACAGTGGAGATGTTTGTATTTGTCTACTTGTTATCTTCATACAAGTTCATCAACTCATAATACCAAAGCCATGATGGGACAAGGACCATTGAGAATCATCTCACCTGATTCCTAAGGGAAGTTTGGTCAGAGACTGACTTGGATAGCAAGGTCTGGTAGTCCAGGGAAGAGGCATATAGAAGCCAGGGAGTAAGGAGAAACTCCCGGACCCTGCTTTTCTCTGGGTATATTTGCTTGGGTCAGATAATAATGAATGCAATAAAAATGACTTCTATACACAAAGGGTCAAGTGATATCCCATTTGCAATTTCCCAATGTACTGGAAGAGCAAGCTGCAACTGTACATCCTGTTAGCTTAGGGAAGCCACAAGAATCTGCCTGAGGTTCAAATCCAGAGCCCATCCCAGTCACAGGCCCTGAGTCCCCACCGCTCCCCCAGTCTAGGATGTCTCTTCCTCCCTAGTTTGGCCTCTGCTATCTTTGAGACTCAACCTCAGTTTTTCATAGCCTGAAGCCTGAAGCCTTGGGCCGTTCTCACCCCATGTCCCTGGAACATTCTCTCGCTCTACCTTTATTATATCACTTCCTCTGCTGTTGAGTTGCTGAATCTTCAGTACAGTGAGGGTGTGCACCAGCTTCATGATCATGTATTTCTAGTATCTGCTATGAATGGCTCTCCAAAACGGGTAAGTTCAACCTTTTCCTCTAGACTCTTCTTTTACATCATCTTTGTTAAGTGTAGCTTCTAGCTGGGCATGGGAGTATATACCTCCAATTCTAGCTGAGTAGGGGGACTGTGATAAATTTTAGACTAGCCTGGGTTATATAAATAAGACCCTGTTGCAACCCATCCCCCAAATCCCCCAAAACCAGCAAACAGATATCAGTGTTTGTTCTCGTTGATGGCTGAGTTAGTCAGAAACTAACACTAGTTTAGTGTTCTGGCACTGAGCCCTGTCTTCTGAGCTCCAGGGAGAGCCAGGCAGACCATCTGGGGTCTCCTCCAGGTCTTAGGCTTGTAGTTTGGCTTCTCTGCCCACTGTCAAATCTGCCTTGTCCTGGTTACCCCTGGACTTCTCTCTGCTTAGCCTGCTCCTCCACAAAATGAGGGGCTCTGCAAAGACTACGGTCAGTCATAGTCACAACTCCATTCAAGCCCTAGAAAAAAGAGAAGTGAGTGAGCCTGGGACGGCCAGCCTCCTCCCACTAGTGCAATCAGTTAGGGGAACTAGACCTGCATTCAGGCTCCACGTTGTATGGGAACACCTAAATATTAGAATTCTGACCTGGAAGAGGCACATAAACTAAATCTGACGGAGGGAACAACAGGTAAGATCTCTGCTCCCCTGACCACAGGCATTTGCTCACGCATGGTCACTTTTAAATCTTGTGTGTAAGTTCATGCGGGAAAGAGTGAGGGAGAGATCAAGAGGCAATTTCTTGAGTGATTGCTCTAGGACAAAGGAAACAGCTGCCCTTTTCCTTACTTCACACAGTTACGCGCTCACCTGTGTATTATGTGAAGAGCTCTTGCCATCCCTTATTGCTATTTTTATCAACTTTTAGAATCAAGCTTAACTTTTTAGCCTGGAATTCTCGAACCTTGAATTATATCAACATTTGCATATTCATTGATGTACACAGGTTTAAGCAGTGTTCAACACTTTATGAAGTTGAACACAGGTTCAATGACTTTATGAAAGAGTCGAGATACCCCAAAAGGCTAATGATCACTGCTTCGAGGGCTTACCATATCAACTGCAGAAGAGAAGTTGTGTCTCTCTTAAGGATATGCTCTTTTATCTAACTACTAACCCAATATGGAAGAAAGAAAAGGCGTTATAATCAGGAAGTGATCTATTATCCCCTGTAAAAAAAGTACCGGGATTGTAAAAAGTCCAACTGCCCAACCCAGAGGAACCTCAGCAAGCCTTTGCTGAGAAACCCACAAAGGCTCCTCCACCCCGACTTCCCCCTTTTAGGAATTAAATCTACTGCTCATTTGAAAAGATGTCATTGTTCTGCATGAATGCTGTGGGCTCTTAAAGAAAGTGGGCATGGTATAGTATAAGCATACAGAATGAGAAGAACTTGGGCAGTCACAAAACCCACACAGGTAGGATCCACAGAATCTGCAGCCTGGGGGAAGAGGGCAGCAAGATTTTAGGGGCAGCTTGTAAAAGGGGATAGCCTATGAACGTTTCTAGATAGCTTAGGACTGTGGCCTCAAACAGTAGGTAACAATAGCTTCCAATTGACATGATCCCAGCAGACTCTTTAGAGCAAGCAGTTTTTTATACTCTTAAACTTGGGGTAGATGATGGTCTAGTCAATGAAAGGTTATTTCCCCATACAAAGGTACTAGGGATAGATCCCAGAGCCAGGAACATGCCAAGCAGCCTCCTAACAACCGAAATACATGCCTAGCACCATGAATACTACTTTAAAAGAAAAAGACCCTAATTTACAAAGGCTTGCCACAATGAGACTGCCAATGTATTCCGACACTGAAGAAGGCCAAATCAGACAAAAGCTCTGAAGTTGTTGACTGCAAACAGGCCACTGGGTACCCACTGCATCAATTCCTCAAAAACAGGGAGTCACCTGAAATAAACACGCAACATCCCAATCAATCCTGACACGGGCCCTTCTCAAGTCTTCAGCGCTTTCATATAAGGCAGGCGGAAAACAAAACAAAACCCCATTAGAAGAGAAAAGAAGCTCCAAGCCTAGCCAAAATGGTAATACATACCCTGGCTGTGGAGTCAGTGGCCCTGGAGACAAGGGACAGCGGAGCAGATGAGAACTAGCAGGCAGGGTGGAGGTCTTTAATACTCTCCCTCTCTTTCCTTTCAGTTTCTGTTTTTAGAAGGGTCTATTGTCTTTCTTTCCTGCTTGCCCCACCCTTTCAGTTTCACTTACTTAGGGGTTTCTCAGAAATCACTCTGGTTCTCAGAACATTTTAGCCATTCGATCACCTTTCTTAATGAGCAAGTCCAGCCAGTGGCTGGTTGGGCTGGGGAAGGAGGAGGTGGGGACCAATCAAACTCTCAATAACCCCGAGTTACTTGCCATTGCATCAGCTGTCCCGTCTTCAAGTTGCCCGCCATATGACCTCCCCACCCCTTTTTCTCCCCGCCCCCCCACGCCTACAGCATCATTGTTATTTTGTGTACCGTAGAGACAATGGGGAGGGCAGGTCAGCCTGTACCTTCTGAGGCAGTCCTGTTCTGAAGTGGTGCGCTGCAGCGGAAAGATAGGAAGGAAAGATAGGTCAGAGAGAGCAGGCTTTTGATGTTGAGCATAAGATTGCTTTCAAACCGTGGGCAAGTAGTGTTACTTCTCTGCTTCTCCCTTGGGTTCCTGGTCTGTGAAATGGGTACCAGGAACCTTCCTAATACTTTGTGGAGGGGACTGATGGCGACCCTACAGGGTAAAGCCCCAGGCGGTGGAAAACGATGACAGCATGCACCCGTGGTGGGCGGCGCCGCCGCAGACTCCCCGCCCCTCGCGGTGCCGGTGCCCAGAGAACAGAGTGCCCGGTTCGGAGCTGGGTCCTTAGGGCTCAGTGCTCGGGCGGTAGCCCGAGACCCCGGCGCCACCTCGGCGTCCCTCCCTCACCCCCAAAGCGGCGGCTGCCCTCTTCTCACTTACCGGCCCCTATTGGGACCCACCAGTCAGCACCGCTGGTTTAGCCACCGGTACATCCAGGGCGTCCGTGGAAACCCCACCCGGCCGGAGCAACTTCCGGTCCTGGCATGCCACCATTGGCTGTCCATCCAGGGGCGGGGCAGGACCCGTCTATGATTGGCTGAGGTCCCTGGCATCGTGGTGGAACGCGACTGGGCGGCCCGAGTGCAGGCCGGACCGCTGTAGAGGTGGACCGAGTGCTTCCGTGTGTGTGGTGAGCTGCGGGCCCGGGCGGGAGGGGGCCGGCACCTGGTGGCCGCGTGCTTCCCGTCTTATAGTGCCAGGTTCAGAGTGCCGCAAGCCTTCCTTTTCTTCCCATTTCTTTCTAGAGTGCTCTGAACTCGACCCATTACTGTTGACAGCATGGCTAACTTCTCTTCATCCTTCAAAACCCGTGTCTGGTGGTATCTTTTTGTTTCCCCTCTGGATCTGTGGCCACCGGGGCAAGATCCGAGCTTAATTTCCGCCCACATCAGATGCAACGTAGCTAAACACAGAGTAGGTAACAAGGAAGTGCTTGTTGAGCAGGAAAATCCCGCCTGTCTTTGACTTCTTCAGCACCCTGGCCCACCGGCTACAAATCCATCTAGGTCGAGGGTTCTTGGACAGTGAACGAAACACACAGGACACCCTGCCCCACATGTCTGTGCTCCCTTTAGCTTTAAAATTTTTTTTCCGTCCTCATTACCTCCCCCTCCCCCTCCCCCCGCATTTAGCCTCTTCCTCTTGGTTTTCAACACACCCCCTTTCCTATGACATCCTTTGAACTTGGGTACAAAATGGCAGCCATCACCTTCTAAACTGTGTGCATTTCCCTCAGCTTTCAGCCCTCTCCCTTCACGCTTGTTTTCTTGACCCACCCTTGACTCCTCTAGATTGTTATTGGTTCTGTTGTTTAGACTCAAGTACTGTGATCCCTGGTTCTCAGCTTCTCCAGAGTGTCACTGCACAGATGTACTCTCTCTGAGGTTCATCTAGGCTCCATAAGAACATGCAGTCCTGGGCCCAGCTGCTCTTCTCTTCTGTTTCTCCTTTTGAGTTCACATACCATGGCCTCTGGCTCACGCATGGAGTGGGGGATGTGCTTGTCTCTCTCCCCGCTGGCTTGTGGGTGTGCTGAGTGAAGGTCATGTACTGGTTTGCCTATTGTTGCAGCTGTTGAATGAGTGAGTGAGATCTGCCTGTGATGAGAGGGCCTCAGGAGTCCAGCCTCTTGCCATTCAGACATTTTCCATGCCCTGTGGAGCTGATGGGCTATGTTGGCCTCTGATCTGCCATATGCCTCTCTGTGAGTCAACTCTGCAGGTAACTGTGTGGCTCGAAATCCAGGCTTGTGACTGAGCTCTATTTAGTTTGGTGGTGGGAATCTGATGGGTTTCATTTGATAGGTAGGGACAAGGAGCTTGGCCTCAGATCCCTGCTGAGTATGTAGAAATTAAATTATTTGCAGAGCATGGTTTTATCTGTGTGTAATTAGTCCCCAGTGTGTTCTTGGTTCAGTTGGGCGCTGGCTGACTGCTTTTAGAAGTCCTTTTAGAAGACGACTTTAAATGTGGACATTGCTACTGACCTGAATTCAGCTGGTGGGAACAATAACCACAGGAATTAACCGATGAACAGACTTGTGTGGCAGTGGAGTTCTTGGATAAATAGTGCCATTAGAGGGACAGATGTGGAAGGGCTTGAGTGGGATATTGAAACCTAGTGTATGACCTGACATTGTGATGTATGCCTGTTATTCCATCACTCAGAAGGCTGAGGCAGGAAGATTATGAGACTAAGACCAGCCTGGCTTATGTAGTGAAAGTATGTGTTAACAGTTTGGGGTTAGAGAGGCTCAGCTGTTAAGAACATTTACTTTGAAATCATGAGGACCAAAGTTTGGATCCCAGCACCCATGTTAACAAACTAGGCATTACACACTTGCCTGTAACCCAACCTCTAAGAGGTCAGAGACAAAAGGACTATGCCTCAGAAGAATAGATGGAAAGCAATACAGGAGACACGGATGCCTTGTTCTGGCCTTCTCGTGTGCAGAAGCACAGGTTTGCACACTTCCATAGTTATGCACAAATGCACAGATGCACAAATAAGTATAAAACCCCAAACATGAGGCTAGCTGGGTTTTCTTTCATCGGGGAAGTTGGTCCACAGCCCAGGCTTGCACCCTGTTCCACCATGCCCTCTGCTGGCTATGATATGTTTAGCACCCTTATTTTCTTACTGTCTGTTCTTGCTGTTCTCTTCATGATATTAAAGTACTGAATTAAAATACCATATGGTGGCTCAGAACCATCTGTAATGGGGTCTGGTGCCCTCTTCTGGCCTTCGAGCATAGACACAGACAGAATATTGTATACATAATAAATAAATAAATAAATAAATAAATAAAATTTAAAAAAAAAATAAAATACCAAACCACCTCTTACTGAGAACTAGCCAATAACAATCTGTGATGGCTCAGAATTCCAGGAAGAATTTTTAAAAGGAAATTCATTATTGTATGAATCTATGCATTTGGAGTGAGACACAGTTTTGAATGCCATGACTACTTAGGTAGGTAGCCTGGTGCCTTAGGATCCAGCCCTGGGCTTTGGCATGCCAGGTAGGTGCTCTTCCTATTGCTCTGTATCTCCAAAAGCTTGTTTTCTCTCATTTTTTCCTTTGATTGTTTTTAAAGACAGGGTCTTGCTATATATTCTAGGATAGCCTTGAAATAATAATCCCCCTGCCTCAGCTTCATGAGTGCTGGGCTCACCATACTTAGATCATTGTTGTTGTCTTCTTTCTTTTCTTTACTTTCTTCTCCTCTTCTGCTTTGCAGTTCTAAGAGGCAAACCCAGAACCTTGCATGAGTTAGCAAGTATTCTGTTAGCAAGCTTCATCCCCAGCCCCACATAGGTTCCCATTAAAAATTGTGTGTTCTAAGTATGTCTATTGGAGACTGGAAATCCATTTATTTTTAAAAATTACTTAGGTTTTTCTAAAAAATATAATATGTTATGTTTAAATTAGGGCGAACATACCATCTCCCCATGCCATCTCCCTAACATCTATCCATATTTCTTTCCTTTCTTCCTTCCTCCCTCCCTCCCTCCCTCCCTTTCTTCTTGCCTTCCTTCCTTTTTTAACATTAATTTAGTTATAAGGTTCGGCAATGGCATGCACATCAAGGCACACATGTTGAGGTCAGAGGACAACTTTCATGAGTTGATTTTTCTCTTTCTGCAATGTAGATTCCAGGAATCAAACTCAGGTCTTTAAGCTTGGCAGCAAGCACATTTAACCCACTTTAGTCATCTTGCTGGCCCAAAGCATCACTTATTTTTTAAAAAAAGGTATGCTTTCTATTTTTAATTGTGTATGTGTTTGCATATATGTCGGTGTGTGAGTATGTACGTGAATGTGGGTAGTTGTGGAGATCAGAGCAGGGTGTTGGGTCCTTAGGAACTGGGGCTACCTGTGGAACTGTGTTTGATCCTCTGGAAGAGCCATCTCTCCTACCTCAGAATCATGTCTTTATGTTGGAGTATCTGAAATCCTTTCTTTTAGCTCTTTTGAAAGTGCAGCCTTTGTTTTTTTTGTGTGTTCGTGTTAGTGGAGTTTGAAGTCTTAGATTTTCAAAGTGACATTCCTGCTCTGAAGTACAGAACTGTTTTCCCATTCACAGTTGCTAACTCTTGACCTTTTTTAGTTCTAGGAAGTCACCTTTGTGTGTCCGCATGGCCTCGCTGGTGGCATATGATGATTCTGACTCAGAGACTGAGACCGAGCCTGCTAGATCTGTGAACCCTGAAGGTCAGATGGATGATGCCTCTGATGTGACCAGACCTTCTGGAACGGGTTTTGTATCTCATACAGTGGATATGACAAAAGAGGGGGTACAACACATGGGGCACAGTCCTTATAAAGACCCGGGGGACCAACGTCTGCCACTGGCTCGGATCTGGAGAAGTCACCCAGGATCTTGTCCCAGCCAGAGGCTACAGTGGCCCTCAAAGGACCCTGATACCACCTTCTCCACCAGTGAGCTTCCTCGTCCTTTGTGGATGAGCCGAGCTCCAGCCAGCCACGTGCCCTTGGCAGCTGCCTGCTTAAAGCCAGTAAAACCTGCTTGGGATGCCCTCCATTCACCTTCTCAGACTCAAAGCAAAGTTGAAAGCACTGCTAGAAATGCCAGCTCTTTTCAGAGGAAAAGGGGTGAGGACTGTGTGGTTCCCTATACTCCTAAGAGACTGAGGCAGCTGCAGGCACTGAATCCAGAAGCTGGTGGGGGCAAAGATCTAGAGCCTCCAGGACCCCCTTCAGGGTGTGCCCCAGCCCCCCTCTGTGTGGCTCCCACTGTGTCTGAGTTCATCCAGCCATATTTGAACAGTCAGTACAGAGAGACTAAGGTCCCCAAGAAAGTGCTCTTCCACCTGCGAGGCCACAGGGGCCCTGTCAACAGTATTCAGTGGTGTCCAGTCTTTTGTAAAAGCCACATGCTTCTCTCTACTTCCATGGATAAAACTTTCAAGGTAAGGTGAGGGAAAACAGCTCACAGTGGCTCTCTTCCTGGGACGTTGTTGTGATTAGAGCCAGGCGGCGGTTGGGACAGTGGCTTTGGAAATTTCTGTAGTTCACTCTGGTCCATTTGAGAGAGTGTTCTCTGTGCTTTGCCTCAGATCTTTGGTTTTTCCTGCCCCATTCTTTTCCTTTCCCAAGGTTGCCTTGCCATAGCACCACAATGTTAAATAAATTACAATATGCTCAGATGATAAACATCTTACTTCATTTTATAATAACCCATTATTTTAGCCCAAGTATGCCATAGTTTATTCCTTTTCTGTTTGGGTCATTTCATCACTCTTCAGTGGCACATTCCCATGAACCATGCTGCTGTAAGCATGCTGCTGCTTATGTACCCCCCTGCCAGACCCTAGTCCTGAAGACAGGCGACCCCTACTCGGGAATAGCTGAAGTAGAACAAGCACATTTTCCTATGTGCTCACAGCCCTGAATATTGTTTCTTTTAATCTTTTTTTTTTTTTTTTTTTTTTTGGTTTTTCGAGACAGGGTTTCTCTGTGGTTTTGGAGCCTGTCCTGGAACTAGCTCTTGTAGATCAGGCTGGTCTCGAACTCACAGAGATCCGCCTGCCTCTGCCTCCCGAGTGCTGGGATTAAAGGCGTGCGCCACCACCGCCCGGCTTCTTTTAATCTTTTACTCATAAACCGTGATGCTTCGTTTTGTTTCACCTTGAACCCTGACACGGAATTATCAGCACTTGAGTTTTGATAATCTAACTTTGGAGACTTATTTATTCTCCTGTCTCTGTCTCCTAAGAGCTGGGATTAATGGCATGTGCCACCCCCTCCCAGCCTATTTACTTATTGATACAGGGTCTCTCTATGTAGCTCTGGCCGTCTTGAAACTAGCTATATAGACAAGGCTGGCCTTGAACTCACAGAGGTGTCTGCTTCTGCCTCTCCCGCCCCCACCATCATGCTGTGTTTAAAAGGCATGCATCACCACACCCAGCTAGCTTTGGAGATCTTTAAATCAAACAGCAACTAACAAGTCTGGGGAAATGGCTTGGTCAGTAAAATGCTTGCCTTGTAAGTATGAAGATTTGAGTTTGAATCCCCAGAATCCAAGAAAAAGTTTGGCAGGGTGACATGCACCAGGTGGAGCCTTGGAAGTTAAGGGGCTAGAGAGTCTGGTCTATATGGCAAAGTTCCAGGTCGGTCGAAAGACCCTATCTGAAACACAAGGTGGAAGACACCTGAGGATTGACATGGGTGCTGTCCTCTTACCTTCACATGTGTGCTGTGCATGTACACATGTACACACACAGGCATAAACACAGATACACTCACATAGACACACAGACAGACACACAGATACACACACACACACACACACACAGAGAAAGAGAGAGAGAGAGAGAGAGAGAGAGAGAGAGAGAGAGAGAGAGAGAAACACAGGTTCTCACTCTGTGGCTAGCTCTGGCTGGCCTGGGATGCTCTATGTAGACCAGACTGGCCTCAAAGGCAAAGAGATCTGCCTGCCTCTACTTTCCAAGTACTGGGATGAAAAGCCTGTGCCACCATGCCAACCATGCAATATATTTAACTCCAGCCTGTAATTCCAATTTCTGGCCAGCAGAACAAATAAGCTATAGGGGCCAAATACTGATGTTTACCGAGTGACCCCAGTGACTCCCTGGATAGCTGAACTACAAGCTTCCTGGGAAGAACATGGCTTCCAACAGCCTGCAAAGAGTAGCTGGTTTTTGGGCCACGTGGGTCTCCCTCAGAGTCTGCACAAGAGGGACACTCATACGTCTGTTACATGATCGCTTGAGAAATGTGTTTTAAAAAG
Organism: Microtus oregoni; assembly: GCF_018167655.1. Classification (NCBI taxonomy): domain Eukaryota; kingdom Metazoa; phylum Chordata; class Mammalia; order Rodentia; family Cricetidae; genus Microtus; species Microtus oregoni. The sequence continues at coordinate 4,461,931 of NW_024543210.1, read as the reverse complement.
CACATCATGTAGGCTTGGGTCGTGGCTTAATTAGTAAAGTGCTCGCAAATATAAGAGCCTGAACTTGCTTCCCAGTATCCACATAAAAAAGTGGGTGCGTACTTATCATCCCAGTACTAGGTAGGTGAAGACAGGTGGGTCTGTGGGGTTCTCTGGCCAGCCAGCTTAGCTTATATAGTGAGTTCCAGACTGGCGAGAGACCCAGTTTTAATAAACAAGGGTGGTGCCTGTCCTGGTCTGGGTCACTATTGCTGTGAGGAAACATGACCAAAAGCAAGTTGGGAAGGAAAGGGTTTATCTGTCTTACACTTCCACATTGTAGCCCATCACTGAAGGCAGTCAGGACAGGAACTCAACAGGGTGGGAACCTGGAGGCAGGAGCCAATTCAGAGGCCATGAAGGGATACTACTTACTGGCATGCTCATTGTGACTTGCTCAGTCTGCTTTTTTATAGAACCCAGGACCACCAGGTCAGAGGTGGCCTTACCCACAATGGACTGGGCCCTCCCCCATCAATCACTAATTAAGAAAATTCCCCATAGGCTTGTGTTAAGTTGACATAAAACTAGCCAGCACAGGGCCCGAAGAGCAACAGCTGAAGTTATCCTCTGACCTTTATATGTTTGCCCACACAAATGTATGTGCACCTGCATATACACGTACACATACCTTTATACACACACAACTATGAAAAAAAAAAAGCATTTATTGCAGAGCTGGACCCCATAGAAGCTCAGTAAATGTGGCCTTAGCCCACTCTGTCCTCAGCATTCTCAAAACCACTTATCTGAGTCCTTTTGTCTGAGATTTTGATTTGAGCCCAGTCCAGGATGCATTTTCTCAAGTGAAGAGAGGGGCACCCAAGTGTTTAGAAGTGAGCTATGTCTGTGTGTGGTAGTTTTAGGTAGACATGTACAGATCATGCTGAAACTCTTGTAGCTGGCTCTGGCAAGGCTGATGTCTTCAGTTCAGTCTTCAGCTGGAGTCCTGGCTTCTTTGAGTCAGGTTTTAGTGCTTCTGCAGCGTTTGCCTGTGTAATCTGTGTTCAGTGTTCCTGGAGTGGCTCATGACATCTTGGATCTATCCAGAGTCCTGGCCTCTCAGTTCTCCATCCTGAGAGCCTGATGAACAGAGGCCAGCAGGGCCTGGGGCCTATCTAAGGATTTCCGTGTCTGGAGCACACGGGACACTCCCTGACTTTGAGCTCACCTGATGGCTGAACTTTTTTCCTCTTTTGTCCTTCTTTCTCTAGGGTTCTTCTGCTTTGCTTTTTGCTTGGCCAGTATCTACTGAACAGTCAAGAGCCAGCTCAGAAAGGGACCAATGAACAGTGTTCTTGGGTTGGGCAGTGCGCCAGGAGCAGGAGCTGCATCAAGCCAGATGGGTCATGTTCTTCCTGTTGGGACCAGATAGTCGACAAGCTGCTTTTGTATCTAGCCTTCTGTCTTCTTACACTTAACTGGGCACTGTCCACTGTTTGAATGTAGAGGTCCTTCCCTTAGATGAGCCTGGAAGCAGGCTGGGCTCCTTCCCCAACCCCTCAGTACTAAGGATGAGGTAGCACTCATAGGGTGGAGGAGGTTGCATTACAGTGGACTGGCTCACCTGCTACTTTATGCCCTTGGCAAGGCTTGAGGGTTCTCTAGTGGCATAAATACCTTCATGTGCTGTGTCCACAGTATCTAGTGTGCTCTTGGCTTCCGGTGGGAACTTACCTGTGGTTCTAAAGTGGGTGCTATAGTCATATCTGTCTCTAGGCCACTAGAGGGAGGGGAGTACAGTTTGGTAGATGTGGGGAGCTCAAGCCAGCAAGAAGGTGGAGAGGGTTGCCATGGCTATCGTGCCTTGAACCTATGATGCTGCTTCATGGAGAGGTCAGGTGTATCCTCATGGATGCCCACCTGCCAACTACCTGATGGGAAGAGGCAGACCTGAGCCCTGTGTAGTTGGTCTTTACCTGAAGCCCCCACTGAACATTTGACTACTCTGGGTTATTACTGACAAGAAATTTTAGTTTTCTGAACAGACACTGTAGGTATCCCTGTTTTTGTTTGTTTGTTTGTTTTCTTTTGAGATTTTGGGTACTGGGGGCTTGAGGCTAGGACCTTGTGCTATACTCCCACTCCCCATGATTATTTTGTGTATGTGTGTCTGTGTGGGCACGTGTGTGCATGTGCAGGACAGGGCAAGCTCGGATGTTGTTCTTCAGGTGCCCTCTTTGAGATAGGGGTTTTCATTGGCTCGGATGTTGTTCTTCAGGTGCCCTCTTTGAGATAGGGGTTTTCATTGGCTCGGATGTTGTTCTTCAGGTGCCCTCTTTGAGATAGGGGTTTTCATTGGCTCGGATGTTGTTCTTCAGGTGCCCTCTTTGAGATAGGGGTTTTCATTGGCTTGGTTCTTACCATGGAGGCTAGGTTGGCCAGCTGGTATATCCCTGGTATATCCCAGGGATCTGCCTGTCTGTTTCCCTAAAGCTGGGATTGCGAGATTGTTTGCTTATTTATTATATGTGTGTTTGTGTGTGTGGCCACATGCATACTATGGTACATGTGTAGAGGTCAGGGGATAACTTTGGGGAGCCAGTTCTCCTTTTACTGTGCCATTTCTGGGGATTGAGCTTCTGCCTTATAACTCATTGTATAGGCCAGTCTGGCCACAAACTCATAAAGATCTTCCTGTCTCAGCCTCCAGAGTGCTAGGACTAAAGGCATGTGTCACCATGCTCCATGGTGGTTTTTAAAGGAGTCTATGAGTTGGAGCCTTGACTCTGGGCTTGGTGAAGATGTATGTGCCAGGATTGGTCCAGGAGAAGTCACAGTTGTCTTGTTTGGAATGACAAGAAGCCTGCGTTTAGGACCGTGTTTAGGATGCTGTTGTGTGGCCTGTCCCCAGGAGGCATGTGGGCTGGAAGTGATGATGCTAGCTTGAGGCTCCTTGGCTGGTAGGAAGCTTCAGGGAGTGCCCCCCTCCTGTCTAGTCCTCCAAATAAATCCCAGGGATGACCTTTGAGGCAAAGCACTTGCCATAGTTGATTTGGGTCAATACTGACCGTGGCTGCTAGGATCAGTGTCTCCTGTTCTCACTGAGAGGTCTTGAAAACGAGGCTTTTAGAAGCTGGAGGTGTATATTGAACTGGAACCTGAGTGAGCAGAGACTTTCATAAGATGTTCAACAGTTTTAGTGATTGAGGTTGTATTAAGTGGGACTTTGAGTAAGTTTAGGATGCAGAATAGGGAGTAGGAACCAGGGAGCTGTGATGGGCAGGAGGATTAGGGCATGGAGGAGGGTTCAGGTGGGCACATGGGGATGGAAGTCCTGCCCTAGATGAGGTTGGTACGTGGCCTGCCTAGCAGTAACTGCTCCTTCTTCGTGTCAGAGATGTCGTCCACAGCTATAAACCAAGCTCATCTGAGTGAGTGCAGGAGATTATCTGTGTTTGCGTGCTCTTTCTGAACAGTAGATGAAGTTGGATGTGAGCACCTGGGTTGGGACCTGGCATGCACTGCTGGCACTCAGAATGCTGGGGTCTTGCTATCTAAGGGATTTACCCGCTTCCCTGCCAGGTGGTTGTGCCTCTCTGGGATCTGAGCTGATAGAAAGGATGTAAGCTTTGCGGGGGCATTAGCCACGCCAGACCCACTTTTATATTCTCTGTAGCATCTGGCATGAAATTTGGTACATGTTAAGTGATCAATGAAGATTTAAAGACATTTTCTGGAATTTACTGCCTTGCTTTAGGAAGATTTTTTTTTTGTGAGTGCAGAAATCCTATTCGCCTCTAGGGGGCACAGTAAGACTTACTAAATCTTTGGCCCAGCCAAGCTTCTAGAATGTGGTAGAATCTTTGACTCACCAGAACATTTGCTTGAAAGGATTTTTCTCTGATCCGGAGCAGAACAACGCCGCCCATCTGACTGGCGTAGAGTGCCGCATGCCAGTCTTTCATAGCCTCAGAGCCCAGCGTTGCAGTCAGAACTTTCAACTAGGCACACTGCAGTGGAAAGATGTATTTTAATATGCTCTAAATGTTCTGTGAGCTGTAAAATATGCTTATATTAGTTTTGAAAAATTTACAGCCAGAGCAATTAAGTAAAATAAAACAATGAGTCACAGTCTCTGCACCGCTGCTCTCTTGTCGCAGGCAGTGATCCTTCCTGCCCTCCGCCGTGAGCTTCAGGCTTTCATGGCTGTAATCCCAGCACAGAGACCCTTTTAGACTCTCTCTCATTTCCCCGTAAACTCGCTCGGCTCTACATGTTTGAACACCCACTGCACGTCAAGATAGAATTCAGCCTTTGATGCCTTTTCTGAGGGAAAAAAACCAAACACAGCTAGCCCTGCCTTTCTGTCCATACAAGGGCTGTGCCAGCCCTCTCCCCCAGGGGACTCCCTGCTGCTTCAGGAGCTTCCCGCTGTGGGGGACCTGAGTTCTTACACAGGCAGATCCACACATAAAGCATCCGAGTTAGGTGCTGTTTATTGCTTTATTTGTTTTAGAATTTTTTTCCATAACAAATTTTCCTTAATATATTTTTAAAAAAAAGCGAAATTGATGCTTATTTGGAAAACTTTGCAGACAAAGATAAAGGGGGTAACAAAGGTAAACTACTCTAGCCCGCACTCATCAGTGGTCCATCCTGGCCTGCCCGCGGCATCCCGCATGTTGGCACAATCCAGCTGGTTGTGTGCTATCTTGTCTGCCACCAGACTGTCTTCTGTATTGTTGTGGGGCTGGGGTATAGCTCAGAGGTGGAATGCTGTCTAGCAGGCACTAGGCCTGGGTTCTGCCCTCTTTCCCCCAACCAAAACCCCCGCTGAAAAACTGTCCTCAAACATCTTGTGATGGTATCATTCCTCACACTTGCCCTTGTCTCTTCTGTGTTGTTCCCTGTAGTGTCTGGAGTCCATTTGAAAGCAAGGAGTCCCGCAGCGATCACACTGTGCATAAATGCCATCTTTTCTGCTGCTTAATGTAGTGAAGATGGGCTTTGCACTATCAGGCTTCAGCAGAAGGCCTGTGTGTGGTAAATGGAACCTGAACGTTGGCGGGCTTTTAGCGCCACGCTCTACCGCTGCTCAGCACCAGTGTGACTTTTCTTAAGGTCACTTAGTCTCTATGATCCACGGGTATCACTGGTAAAGTAGAGAGAATGCCTATTGGCGAGGACTGTTGCTGTAAATATGAAAAGAAATCATCTAGCCCAGTGCCTGGCATAAGCGAGAATTTCCCCCCTGGACCTGTATTGATTGGTTAGAACATAACCTGCAGAAAAACACCTCACCTAGGGTCTTCTGACTTAATATAGCTTCTGCCTTTGTGAATCTGTTCATAGTTTGTTTTTGTGCATATGGATTTTAGAGAGTTTCATTCTCTGTGTTCCTGAGATAAATACCTTTAAAATTTATGGGGCTTCTGTGATCATAGACACCAAGCCACCTATGCAGTCTTTTGCAGTGTTGTGCACCTGCCAGGCCCTGCTGAGAGCTGGTCCACTTGCCAGGTGCTCACTCTGGCCACCAGGTGATAGATAGGTGCTTGACTCCAAAAGTTGAGCCTCAGGCAGTACTGGGGAGGCAACCTTACACTTTAGGAAACCTGGGAGGGAGCTGTGTTGTCTCCCTCAGGCAAACTGCATTCAGGAATAGGTGAAAGCCCTGGGTTGGAAGTTGGTGACCCCAGCTGGAGCCTTCTCATGTGGATCACCAGCTCTGTGGTGACCAGGAACACGTGAGAGAACGGGGAGTCAGCAGCTGCACTGGGCCTGTCACATGCTGCTAGGCACAGTTTGTAGCACACTTTACCACAGGGGTTGAGGGACTTGTTCCTAGCCACACAGCAAGCATATGATGGAGGCAATATGGGAGCTGGTAGGCTATAGAGACTGAGCAAAGCCAACAAGCTGTTGCCTCTTCCCTCTTTCACCTCTGGAAGTGCCCAGTTGAACAGCAAGCCCCTCTCCCAGATGGAGCCAGAATCTCTTGGGCTTCACTCCTTGGGTTCTGTTAAGGGGCAGGAGGAGCACAGCTGATTTCCATGGTGGCTTAGATTTGCATTTTTATATATTACAGGATCTTGCTGATTTATCATTGTTAGTGGATCTGATTATATTAGGGTATCTTGGATGTGCTTTGTAAAAAGTGATGTATTTCACATTCAAAGACAAGGAATTTATGGATCCAAGTGCCAGAGCGAGGGTTTAGTTCAGTTTTGAAAGAATTATTCTTGATGGATTTTTACGAAATGAGATTGAGAAGTGATTTGATGCGTGGAGTAAGGAGTCGTGGAGCATTATGCAGATGATTGGCAATTTATTCCGAGCACGAGGCAAATCTGTTTGAAATGAGAGGCGCAGCTGGGGAGGAGGTGCGGGTTGTGGTGGTGGGCGTTTGGTATTTGGGGAGTGAATGATTAACAGTGCATTGAGGGTAATTAGGTGAAGGCAAGGAGAGAATGTGTGTGTGTTAACACGCACACACACCAGCACTCGCAGAGATCATCTGGTCCTTCTTTATCTGACATAGACCAAGGGAGGGGTAGGCAGACACCCCGGGCTGTACATTTCTGGGCCCTGTTTCCTCCTCTCTTTTCCTTCCCACCTTCCCGAGAAGGTTGACTATCCTCCGGGCTGCCCCTGAGGTGGCTCCGGTGGTTGACAGCCAGGCTGTAGCGCCTCTATAAAGTTGTAAGCTTCTGGGCTGGAATTTTCTTTCCGTGGGAGGTGAAATGTTTCTGACACTCTCTTTCCTCAAGTGAAAACCGCGATGAATTTGAGGCCAATACATGAGACAATTCCCGTTCCCTTTGCTTTCTGAGCGTGTGGCTCTCGGAACAAACTGAGCTGACTGAGAGCAGCTTTCTGCTCTCTGGGAACCTTTGTTGTTGAACTTGACTCGTTCCATGCACCAAGAGCAGCCCATGTGCAAGCGCTGCCGGAGAAACCAGGGTGCACGGAGGTGCTGGCTCTTTCTTGGGGAGCAAGTCTCATCCAATCTCATCCTGTGTCATCAAGGGGAGAATAGAGCAATTTGGAAAAATGCTTTTAATGTAATTGAAAAATGCAAATTGCAAAATTGGCACACTTAGGAGTTGAGACAGTCTAGTGAATTATTTCTTCTTGCTTTTAAAAACTTGGACACGGAAGACTGTTAAAAGAGCCTATCTAGTGCCCAGTGAGAGCAAGGTCTTTTGCTTCTTAAAAATGGGAGTTGCTTTATATTTGATTTAGCTTTATTGTGAAAATGGTTAAACTCTGAGAAGAAAATGGCAGAAATGAAAAAGAAAAAAGCCTCAGTGCCCCTACTTGTGCATGCTGGCCACAAGTATCTCGTGAGCAGTGTCTCCTCTTCTGTCTTTCTGCAGGCACCATCAGGTCCTCATCACACCCCTGGCACTTTTTGTAACCCACACTACAAAATATTGAGATGAATTTTTTTGATAGCTAGGTGTGTTGGTATATGCCTGTAATCTCAGCATTTGAATGCCTGGGGCAGGGAAGAGTTTGAGGCTAGCCTGGGTTACATCTCCCACAAAGCAAAACTCCCCCACAAAAATAACTTTTCAAAGTAGTGATTTCTCGTCAGTATTACCAGGACTTTCCCAGTAAGAGAGGAGATGAGGACAGCGTCACCCTTCACTGTCTTCTGCTGCTGCCTTTTGTCTGTTTAGTTTTTTTTTTTGCTATTTATTTATTTATTTATTTATTTATGATTTCTGCCTCCTCCCCGTCACCGCCTCCCATTTCACTCCCTCTTCCCCAATCAAGTCCCCCTCCCTCGTCAGCCCAAAGAGCAATCAGGGTTCCCTGATGTGTGGGAAGTCCAAGGACCACCCACCTCCATCCAGGTCTAGTAAGGTGAGCATCCAAACTGCCTAGGCTCCCCCAAAGCCAGTACATGCAGTAGGATCAAAAACCCATTGCCATTGTTCTTGAGTTCTCAGTAGTACTACTCAGCAGTAAAAAACAATGACTTCTTGAATTTTGCATACAAATGGATGGAAATAGAAAACACTATCCTGAGTGAGGTAAGCCAGACCCAAAAAGAGGAACATGGGATGTACTCACTCATATTTGTCTGTTTAGTTTTGAGTCAGGGTCTCACTCTGTAACCTCGACTGGTCTGGAACTCATTCTGTGACCCAAGTTGGCCAGGTTGGCATCGAACTTATGGCATTCTTGTCACAGCTTCCTGAGTGCTGGGGTTTACAGATATGTGTCACCATGCACAGCTGCCGTATCTCTCTCTTGTCCTTTTGCCTTAATGGACAGACATCAAGCAGGTGCAGGTGTCTCCGATGTTGCCTTCCTGTGTGGACTGAGAACATCAAGGTGTGGTGGCAATGTGGGTTTACCCTGCTGTTAGCCAGGATCCCCACACTCCTCTCTAGCAAGCTTCCTCAAGTGTGCATAGGTCAGTTGGGTGTGGAAGAACTTGTCTACGGTGAGCTTGCCTGAGGGTTATGAGGTGGTATGCTGAGTCCCGTGTGTGTGTGTGTGTGTGTGTGTGTGTGTGTGAGTGTGAGTTCCTCTTCGTGTGGGCAGTTTCTCTCTGACTGGTGTCTCTTATGTCCTGGGTGGACTCTCTGCTTGCTGTAGCCTCTTGTCATGTGTGCTCTGGAGGAGGAAGGGTCTCGGTGGTTTGCCATGCCCACTCCTGTCCCTCCTTCTTGTCAGTCACCAGTGCATCACTTTTGGGCAGGGAGACTCACAGCAATCATTTCTGTGGTGGTTCACACCAATGCCTGTGTGCACAGTGACCATGTCTCCTTGTCCTTTGTAGAGACAGAGATATCCCTCCCCCCAATCTGCTAACTTAATGACATCTTGTTTGAGGACCAGATGAGTTCATTTATGGACAGGACAGCATGGTTAGACTCGGGCCTGGCACCGTGTGAATGCTAAATAAGTGGTTTGTCATTGGGGTTCCTGTCCATTAATCTCCTGTGGTCTTAGTGTTCCCCTTCTCCAGGCAATTTACATGCTAACAATATTGACCCTCATCATATCCTACTTCTCCTTCCCCCAGGTGATATTTGAGTTCTGGTATTTCATTATCAATTTTTTTTTAAGCAGGGAAAACCTAACATCTTTTATAGTCAAGTGTGTGGACTTCCCCTTTGTACGTGTCCAGCAGCTTTAGGCAGTGGCATGTCCGCTCATACCCTGATAGCTGATATATAGTCACCTATATTTGACCTTCATCTAGCAGTGATTAGCTTGAGCCAGTTTCAATTCTCGTCATTGGGTCCCAGGCAGGCCACATGGCATCATGATGAATGTGTGCTGGGTGCCAGGGATCGATCAGCATATTAAGGAGCAACGCTGCCATCCCCACCAGCCCTGCTTCGTGACGCTCCCTCCCCCACACCAACACTGGCTACTAATGATTTCAAATGACCTTCCCATCCAGTTCATTCTGCAGGGTGTGAGTACACCATGACTTTCCAAACCTTGCCTCAAAAAATGTTTTTTGACCCTAAAACAAATATACACACACTATAGAGAAGCCTGAAAGGTTAAAGGAGTAAAAAGGCCACTATTGCCTCTGGAGGCCATAAGTGTAGACTTTTGGATATATTTCCATCTAGTCTTAGAAATAATTCAGTGTGGTTGCACTCCAACTATGAACTACCACACTGCCCTGTAGCTGTAGCTCGGTATGCTGTAATTTATTGCCGTGGTTTTCAGTGGGGTCCTCAAGACCCTTCCAGAGGGTCCAAACTATTTTCATAATCACACCTAGAAGTTGTTTGCCTTTTCTACTCTCTCTCTCTCTGGAGTGTACATGGACTCTTCCAGAGGCTGCATGATAGGCGCTGTTGCCATAGATTAAATACCGAAGCAGATATGAAAGCCCAGCTGTCTTGTATTAATCCAGGTAATAATGAGACCCATAAAATGTAAACAATGCCTTCTCACTAATTTTCTTTATGCTGTGAAGAATCTAGTTATTTTTATAAGATATACATTATTTATATTAACAAGTGATGGGTTTACTATTGCTAATTCTACACGAGTTAATAAATATTTTCCAATGTCCCGTTTCAGCGGATGTGCTAACCAGCAGTAGCTGTCATGTACATAATCAACAGCTCTCTGGGGCCCATAGTCATTCTAGACAGTGTGGGAGAGACCAAAAGGTTTGACAAGTGTAGTTTTAAGTAACTTGCAATCTCATTTGGGGATGTAACTGACTTAGTAGAAATGACATCTTGTCCCAGCTCTGGGGTAAGTGACTATGTTCTGCTCTAGCTGTGTCCCTGTTTTTTACTTGAATAGATTCCAGACTGAGTGACAGGACCATGATGGGGGTGGTCCTGAGCCACCATTTGCTCTCAGGTGCTGAGCAGTATTACAAGGGTAACTCCTCCATATTTAGTGAGTGCCAAAGCCCTGCTTTACCCTGGTGCCACCCCCCTGTCCCATTCTGGTCCACACAGGCTTGGGCTTTTCTCAGAGTGCACACACAGTTCTAACAGCCTGCATTTGCCACTTAACATTCTCCCAGAGCCCTGCCTGCCACTGCACCACCAGCCGCTCTGTGTCTTTGGAGGGCCGTCAATTTTCACTGGTTCTGCGACGCTCTATCGAGTTGATTAACTGTAATTTACTTAGCCGCCCTTGGACACCGAGGTGGTTTCTAATTTTTGCTGTTACAGATAATACTGAAGTGGTTATCTTCATGCATGAAACCCTTTTCTGTTGGATTATTTCTTTCAGATTGATTCCCAGAAGTGGGACTGCTGGGTCAAAGGGCTATACATTTCCATGAGTCCAGATTCGTCTCCTGTCAGATTGCTTTCCAGGAGGATTATACCAATTTGCACTGCCACCGCAAAGCCTCCATAATAACCAACTATTTTGCTTAACTATCATGCCTAGAATTTTCCCTTGGAGCCCCGAGGGGGCAAAGGCCCTTATCTAAGTGAGCACCATCTATAATTATTTAGACTAACACCAAAATTGCTTTCAGAACAGTTTTAACCTGCTGGGTTTAGAATTCTGATCCTCATACATGCTAGTATTAAAAGTTTCACAAGCAGCTATTTCTCTCCCCCTCCTCTAAGTGTGTTTACACGGCCCAACCACTGTAGGGAAACGTGAGAGCTTTTTATAAACACAAGTGATCTCTTTCTACACTTGTTGAAGTGTTATTTCAAAGGGTTCAAAACCACAAATTAAATCACATTTTCATTGTAACCTTTGGCTAGGAAGGTTGTTTGCTTTCATCTGTGCCTTTTTTCACATTCCTTCGCTCTAAATGTATTCTGAAACGTGTTGGCACCTTGTGATGACCTTTCTGTGTCATCACTTCTCTGGGGGCATGACACCTGTCATCAGGCTAGGGCTATTAGAAAGGGGAACCTGTATGCATTCACGTTGGTCCGGAGGGCAGCAGTTCCCATGTGGAAGATGCACTGAGAATTTTCCAGCACTCTGACTTGGGGAGTGGACTGTTGGAAAGGGAGCTAGAGCATCAGTCTGGCAGGGCTCTGTTCCATTGTTGCCAGTTGGCAGAAGAAGATGCTTTTGCTGGGTGGGGTTGGGGGCTTAGGTGACTTTTGAGGCCTCTTTGGGAGTTGTTTGACCCAGCATTCTGTGCTGGTCCGTCAGCTGTGGGCAGTTCTACAGAAAGCTTGAGTGTGGTCCTGAAGCACTGGCCAGCCTGGCTCAGCCTAGTGCAGGGCTTCACGCTGCGCATATGCCACTGACAGTTGGGCCCACTGTGCCCTCATTGTTCTGAGCTTCAGCCTGCGTTTCTGTGAACTAATTACCTCCTAGGGCTGGAAGGATCGGGAGGTTAGATGTGTGAAGCCACTTTGCAAACTATGAAGCCCTTACAAATGGAAGGTATTATCTGGTGCTCCAAATGGGGTTATTCTGTAATTGCCTCCTAAGCCTCACTGCTGAGCAGGTGAGGCTTGCCATCTAATTTGCCTGCACTTGTAGGCCTGGCTGATTAGCGTGCTCCATTGTACATATCGACTCCAGGAGGTCTCTCCAGGGCCTTGGCTCCTCCTGGCATGGCTGACTGTTTTCTAGCTTAGTAACAGGGTGTCAGCGTGGTGGGGAGGGAGCAGGGTTGAAGATGGCTCAGGTCATGGGTTTCTGAAAGTGTCTGCCAGCCAGAGTTCTGGGACATTGCTGCATGGCCTGTGAGTTCCTCTAGCTTTGCCTGGGACTGTGTGTCTGTCTGTCTGAAATATAGGCAACAAGGGCCCCAGAGACTGACTGGGACATGGCCCTTGATTGCAGTATCAGAAGGTATGTCTTTTCCCTTTCCTCCTTCATGTGGTCATCTGCCTGTTCCATCCAGTCATGGAGGAAATTCTGGATTGATGCTGGACTCTAGGTTTGAGGGAAGTAGGCACACACTGGCCATCAAGAAGGCTAGTTGGGGATGGACATCAGCATGGAAATATGTGTCAACTTTGTAGCGACCACCAGTATTGGGATAGTGTAGTCTAGAAGAGAGTTGGATGGATCTGTTAGCTTTAGAGGAAGGTAAGGTAAGATTGAGCTGGACTGGATAACAGAGAAGAGCAGGCTAGGGAGGGTGGCGCTATGAGTGGGTCAGATGTGGAGCTGGCCTGGTTATTGGCCTTGGGCCTGAATGGTCATCACAACAGCTTCCTGTGTGTCTGGAGGACTGGGTTTCTTCAGGGCTTCCAGGCTATTTTTCCACAACTGGGGCACAGGGAAGTCAACGAACTCACAAATCTTATCTTGGGGTTCTACTTTACATCCCATTCTTCCTAACTGGGTTCAACTCTTGGTTTTAGTTTGCCTGTTAGTAAGCAAAGGAGTGTGACAACATCCACCGAGCCTTCTGAGGCTGCAACAAGAGAATACTGGAAGGACTCTTAGGTGAGTTCCAGGCCCGTGATGGACACTCCTTAATGCCAACTGTCTTTGGCGACTTTTTTCTGCCCATTTGACAGGAGAACACTAAGGACCAGAGGGGCCTCTGAAGGCTCTGTGAGTGCAGAGCTGGCTTCTGCACTAGCCCTTCCTTTTCTATTTTGACTCTGTTTTAGACACTTCCTCCTTAGAGTGGCGAAGGCAGTCATGTGTCTCTGCTGAGTCCCTCCATCCTTTCAAGCCTTGTTGAGCTAGCTCATCTGTCGTGAAGGGACTCTACTGTAGGTTCCATGATCACAGGACTCTGTTCTTTTTCATGTAGTTCCAGTCCTAGAGGAGGGCAGGACATGTAGTCAGTGCTAGGAAGACACTTGTGATGAAGCCCTTGAGCCACAGCATCTGGCAGACCCCCCAGAGTCTCCGCTGCCCTCCCTCACGGGTCCTGTGCTGTGCTCCAGAGCATGCAGGGAGCGTCCCTGCAGAGGGTGATGTGTTAGCTGTGTTCAGGTTTCTTCAGTGGCCTTCGAAGCTGCTGGGAGCTAAATCAAAACGGTGATTGGGCCACATCTGCTGAGATGTTTGTATTCATGCTCCCAGGTAATAGTCTTGGGCCGCCGCTTGCAGCTTGTGTGTTTATTTATTACTTATTTATAAATCATAAATCCAGAGAGGTTTTGAGGAAGCTTACAATAAAAGACATGAACACAGTAAAGCTGTTAAAACAAACAGAACATTAGAGCCATCTGAAAAAAGAGGGTGCACATAGATCAGGGACAGGGCCAACCTAACTTCCTGGCTTTGTGTGCCCTTGCTCTGTAGGAGGCACATGGCTCCCCAGGTCCTGCCATGTGAAGCAGTCAGCATGAATGTCTCTCCATGGGGATCAGCATGCAGAGGACAGGAAGTGAGTCCCTTCCAGGGGTGGCCGTCTCTGAAGTCAGCCTGAGGAGAGGCTGTCTATAGGCCCCTGGCCATACAGCCTGAGTTGTTCTTTTTTCTGTCCCGCAGTTTCTTTCCAACACATGATGTTAATGAGAGTCAGTCCAAGGAACTGACTTTCTGTGTCTGCCTGGAATTTGGTCCTTGGAAAGTATTGTTCTTAATCTGACTTAGAATTCTTGTGATCACTGTTGTACTGGGATAATGAAGCTGGTCCTTTTCTCAGGCCCCTACGTGCAGGGGAAGTGTGGAGAGGATAGGGGGTGACAGGATGGGGTATTCCCGTGTGCCCTTGGCTCTGTCCACACTGATCTCACTCAAAATGGCCTGTTTCTTGTTGCTTAAACACTTAGGGCGTTTGGAGCAAAGGGAACATACTTTTTAATTATTTCCCTGCTTGTCTACAGCAATGCTGTTGTCAAGGAAACCAAAGCCTCTGAAAAGCTTTTCAGCTTCCCCATCAGAAGAGGACTCTTGTGCCACACTCACATTGTCTGTGGGAATGAACCTGTCCGTCTGTAGCAAAATCTGTTTCTTCTGGGGGGTCTTGTTTCCTTTCCTCTAGCAGATAGAACCTTCCCGACCTTTTCACAGAAGGGGGCCAGGTTGTTACTGGTATCTTCTTTGAAAGAGTTGGGAAGAATTGCCTGCATTCCTGACTCTGTCATTCATCCCACATCTGTTGCAAGTCTTGGGTGGTTGGACAGAATGGGGGACAGATGAGTTCATGGCATGGTCTTCCCTGAGAGGAAGCCACACAGGGGGTTAGGGTGTTGAGGAGGATGTGTAGACGCACAGCAAAGCTGTGGAAGGGCATTGCAAGCAGACTGCAAAGGTCTAGTCATGTGGCAGAGTGTCCCGCCATCAGCAAACTGTGGTAATCCAAGGAAAATGGCTGTTTGGATACCTGAGGCCCAGGACGGAGATAGTCCAGAGTGACCTGTGCAGTCAGAGCTGAGGAGCAGGGAGGGCAAAGAGATTCTAACAGTCTTCAAAGTGTGTCTACTTTTCATGGTCTGAGCTGCAACTCCTTGATGCATGGAGGCATGTCACTTCTGTGTTCCAGCTTCAGAGGGAAGGACGCTGCCAGAACACTCAGGGTTTAATAATTCACTCTGGCTGTGGGAGTGCAGCTTTGCAGTAATGCTTCAGCCAGCACGCCAATAAAACTTTATGGCGGTTAAGCCTGTCAAGGGTGCTGGTTTATATGAAAGAGATGAATCACTGTGAGAAAAACGGGACTCTTAGTTTCTAGCAGCCCTTCTTATTTTCCTTGTAAAACTTTTAAAATACTTTAGATTTATAGACGAGTTGTAAAACAGCACAGCACAGAGCACCCAACCCTTCCCAGCCTTCTTAGGTAGGGCTGACCCTTGACCTAGCCCCCGTGCATCAGGCCCACTAAGAAGGCAGCATCAGACAGCTCTGGTAACTGTGGACTGAACTGAAGTTTACTAATTTTCTGTTAATGACTTTTTCTTTTTCAGGATTCAGTTCAGGGCACCATGCTGCATTTAGATGGCTTTTGAAACTTGGCAGGGATGTCTTTTGGGGTATCAGAAGAATGGCTGGGGCTTGTCCTGACCACTTCCTCTGAGTTTCCTGTACTGCAGCAGCTCCTACCTGTCCTTCACCAGGGGCCGAGCGTGATGATTCTTAGCTGAGTCGAGACTTTCATGGCTTGTTAAATCATGAGCGAGAGTGAGGGCTTGCTTCTTGGTGAGGCTGCCTGTAAGGGCAGCTGTTTCCCACTACAGGTGCCTCATGCCCTCGCCCCCTCCTCCTCTCCTTCTAGGTTTGACCCAGCCAGCCTTCTGTGCTCGTGCTGACATTAGCGAGAGTTTGTGTTTAGGCATTTCCACCACATCGATGTTTTCACAGTTTTCCTGTGGTTTATCGGATAATTGAGTGTGTCTTGAGGCAGCTACTGAGAGTTGAAATATGTTGCCTTTAATGAGTGAGACAAGCTGTCTTTGCATACAGATAGCTGCACATCTGTGGGCACTCCCATCTCGTCCTGCTCCTCCCTGTCCCTTCCATCCTTCCTCTCATGTCTTGTTTTTACTTTCCCCTTCTGCTTGCCCCAGTCCTCCATCATCTTTGTCCGCCTCCACTTGCCTTTCCCCACTCCCTCTACAATTCCCTTCTTGCATTCCTTTCCCAGCAACAGGCCAGTGAAGCTGTTGCCACGGTAACAGAAGCCTAGCAGAGGCTCTGCTCTGCTTTCCCTATGCGTCTAACAGGATGACGCAGATTGTGTTGACTTCTAGAAGCGTCTGAGCTCTGGCCTGTGGCCTCTGGAGGCCCTTCATCTTCCAAAGGCCAAATCAGTGCCACAGCTCATAGTTCTGTTTAGCTGATGCTCATTTTTTATTTGGAAACTTCAAAATTTGAGAAATCTGCTTTTCTGCCCCTCAAATCCTGGTTGCACCTGTGTGGCAGAGCGTCCCCTGAACTCACCTACATGGAGATGTCAGGGAGAGAGAGGGCTTCAGGAACAAGTCACACGCAGTCTTTGCTGAATTGCTGGGATAAACGAATGGTTGCTTTAGGAGGGGGACTTCAGGTCTAGTTGGAGTTTTAAAACTTTGGATCTTAGTTTTGTTCAGCAGGTGTTTGAGAAAAGCTTGCTGGTTCTAAGACTGATGCCTTGGGTCAGGAGTGTGCAGAGCCCTGTGCCCTCTCAGGGGCTGTCCTGTAGTAGCAGGGCTGCTGTATGCACACACACACTGCTGTACTGATGTTACATGGGGGTTTGTCACAGAAGTTCAGTGAGTCCAGCTGGTGCCTGTTCTGCCTGCACATTAACTGGGCTTTGTGGTCCCCTTGAAGGAACCACAAAGCACTTGGCTCCTGGTCCGCCATGGAGCTGGTTGACAGCGGTGGCAGCCACACTCCATCTGGGTTTGACTCAGGCCCAGCTTGTTGGCATTAGTGAGGATTTGGAATCCTGCCATTCAGCCAACACCAGCTAATAGCCCAGCAGGGAAGAGTTAGTCCATGGATTATATTTAAGTTAGTCCTTATTCCCAAAGGTAACTTTGTTTAATAAAAACCTTAAGCCTCTATTACTGTGCTTATGGGTATCCTGGCTCCAGGGTGTACAAATACGACTTACAAAACTCAAATATTATTTGCGGCGGTGCACAAACATGTTCATCAGTAGAGGGTATGCTAGCAGCACAGGCGAGCTCCGTGTGCCTGAATGGGCCCTCTGCACTCGGTCTTTTATTTTCATAATCACTTGGAGCTTAGTTAAATACTGCCCTTTCGTTAGTGAATTTTCAAGGGAGGGCGCTGTGTTGCGTGGGTAACTTCACGGCTTCCCACAGCATTGCCAGTCGGTTGCTGTGACTTAAATTGATAATGGACCACACACAGCAGTTGCTAATGGGTGATGATCTGGGAGTGTTTTGTTATTGTTTTTATTTTAGAAGAAAGGTTTGAAATTAGCATAGTAAATCTCTGTGGGATCTTTGCAAATAAAAGAATATCCACGTTAAAAACAACTTTCAGGAAAGATGTATGGTAATGAATAAAACATCAGTGAGTGAAAATAAGCGTGTTTAATTATTCAAGTAGAAGTAGTAATTTAAACTAATTATTGCTTGTGGATTTCATAATTCAGTTTTTGTCTTGCAATAATATTTCCTCTGGGCCTCTGGGGCGCGTCAGTGGCTGCCCCCCCTCCATTGCTGGGGCAGAGAGGCCTCCTGCCTCCCTTGAGACTCAGCGATTGAGTGTGGGGTTGCTCAGGTTCCTGCTTCTGCCCCGCTCCTTCTGCCTTCAGTCCACAGCAGTCCCCTGTGCATTGCCTAATTAAGCACTTCCTTATTAATCACCTCTGGTTGGCTCAGGGACTTAGAATAGTCCTGCACATTGATTTCCAAGTATTGTGGGAGCTGGCATCTCCCCACTCAGGGTCATAGGCTTCCCTGGCATGCATGACCCTGGCTGTTCTGCCTATGCCCCCACCAGGTAGGTTCCTGCCCTTTATGGCTGCTTCAAGTTGGGTCTCTTCTTGGAGGCATCCCTTCACTCCATGAGAATCCGTACCCTTCCTATAGCTTTGTGCTACCAGATTGTGGTCTTTTTGTTTGTTTAAAATTTTCATATTGGGCTTCTTTATACTTTGCTTCTGTTCCTGGGGGAAACATGATCACCCAGAGGAATGGAAAAATACTGGAGGAAACAGGAAGCAGGCTGATCTAGCAATACCTGCAGCTTGCAGCCATGGCCTTCTCTGGCCCCTGGGCTTCTGCTAGCAGTCTTGGTGGGTACTCTCTGTAGTTGAGCTTCTGTTGGCCTCCCCAGGCTCCATAGCTTAGGTGTCTTTTGTACTATGAGTGTTAGGAGGGGCTGGATCGCACTCTCCTCAGCTCACTTCCTGAGGTGTTACTGCCATCAGTTGGTACTGATGAAGGAGGAGTAAGTGCTTGAAAGTACTTTTGCTCAATCGCAAGAGGCTTTTAAAACCCAGTTATTACTGTGCTCCTATGAATGCCCATAATGGCATGGGAGCATTTCTGAACCTCTCTTTATTGCGCAAATGCTGCCTGGATCAGATCCCGACAATTCAGGTGAATTATTATTCTGCCCCTCAGAAGGGAAAGGGAAAGCTTTCTATTTGTGACTTCTTCTTCCCAAGTGCCCTCTGTCAAAAGGTAGTGACATGTGACAGCCGTTATTACTTTGGTGTAATCATGTGCCATTCCATCTCGTGCCCGAAAGCTTTCCATCTGTCGTGTAAGAAGGACAACCTTTATTTAAGACACGTTCCCCCCTTCCTTTGTTATTACCTTCTCTGGAAAAAAAAAAAAAGAAAAAGAAAAAAGAAAAAAAACCACAACCTCCTGACTTTACAGGCAAGATCTGTAGGAGGAGTGACTCATTTCTTTATGAGGTTATTGCCATGGACAGGGGTGAGACAGGTGGGACACAAGGGATGGATGGAGTGATGAAGCTGGTTGCCAGGGGCCAGAGGTTCATACTGAGTCACCAGCTGAGGCCCCGGGCAGGTCAGGCAGCCTCTGGGTGTTGGCTTCCTCATTTGGGAGAACAGGGAGGTGTGACCGCTCTCTGATGCCCTTTCTCGCAGTAGTCCTGTGGTCTCCAGAGTAGTGGCAGACAGTGCGGTAATGAAAGGCTTGCAGGTGGCAACCCTTCCTGCAGAGCCATTGCAGTGAGCATTTGCTATTCTCCATTGATTTTTCTCTCCATGTGACCTCCAGAGGAGGTCATTAAGCAAAGAGAGACGTTCCTAACAGTTTCCAGCCACTCGGGTAGAGCTGCAAGCCTGCCATATGTCATGTGGATTGGGGAAAAAGAAGAACATGGTGCTGGGGGCTTTACTGTAGCCAGGCCATCCAGGACCTGTCAGTACCCTTACCTCCCTTAAATGCCAACTATGCACCTGCGTTTGTTCATCTGTGCAAATTTGCTTTCACCATTTATTTTTATACCATTTGATTCTTTGTGTATGTGTGCTCACATGCATGTGGGAGCTGGATGTCAGCATTGAGAGTTGTCTTCTATCGCTCTCCACTCTCACTGAATCTGGAACTTGATGTTTCAGCCAGGCTGCCTGGCCAGCAAGCCCCTGGGGTTTGCCTGTCTTCTACTAATGCAATGCCGAGATTACAGAATGTGCTGCTGGACCTGACTTTGCTGTGGATGCTGGGGATCTGAATTTAAGGCCTCATGCTTGCGCAAGTGTGCTGGGTAGTTTTATGTCAACTTGACACAAGCTGGGCCATCTGAGAGGAGGGAACCTCAATTACGAAAATGCCTCCATGAGATCAGGTTGTGGGCAGCCCATGTAAATCATTTTCTTAATTAATGATTGACAGAGGAGGGCCCACTCCACTTCAGGTGTTGCCATCCCTGGACCGGTGGTCCTGGGTTCTATAGGAAAGCAGACTGAGCAAGTTATGGGGAACAAGCCAGTAAGCAGCACTCCATCCATGGCCTCTGCATCAGCTCCTGCCTCCAGGTTCCTACTTCTTTGAGTTCCTGCCCTGATGTCCTTCAGTGATTAACTGTGGTATGGAAGCGTAAGCCAAATAAACCTTTTCCTCCTCAACTTGCTTTGGTCATGCTATTTCATCACATCGATAGAAACCCCTATCTAAGACATGCAGTAAGCACTTACCCACCAAGCAGTCTCCCTAAGCACCTTTCGATTCTTTAAACACCTGCTCTAACATTGATGTCATGAATAATATTTATTGTAAAAACTTTATTTATTTATTTATTTATTTATTTATTTGTGTGTGTGTGTGTGTGTGTGTGTGTGTGTGTGTGTGTGTAGGGAAGGGTTGCTTGTGCCTCAGCACTCTTTTGGAGGTTAGAGGATAATTTTTGGGAGTCGGTTCTCTTTTTCTACTATGTAGATCCAAGGAATCAAACTCAAGTTGTCAGGTTTGGTGGCAACCAAACTATCTGCTGAGCCATCTATCTGGCCCATGAATAATTTTTGTTGCTTTTGTTTTTTATAAAGGGTCTCTCTATGAGCTCTGGCTGTCCTAGAACTCACTATGTAGGCCAGGCTGGCCTCGAACTCACAGAGATTCTCCTACCTTTGCCTCCTTAGTGCTGGGATTAAAGGTGTACACCATTATGTCTGGCCTCCCATGAATATATTTAATTTTAAAAGATTTGTTAATTTTTTGTTTTATGTGTATAAGTGTTTTGCCTGTGTGTGTGTGTGTGTGTGTGTGTGTGTGTGTGTGTGATGTGTGTGCCTGGTACCTGTGGAGGACATTAAGAGGGTGCTAGATTCCTGGAAGTAGAGTTACGTATAGATGGTTGTGAGCTGCCCTGAAGTGCTGGGAGCTTAAGCCAGGTCCTCTGCAAGAGCAGTCAGTGCTCCTAACCACTCAACCATCTCAGCCTCCAGTATCACATGAGCCCGTGTGTTTTGTTTTCCTGAACGATTGACCAAGGTACCTGCTAGTCCTGTCTCTTATACATTTGTATAAGAAACACCACTTGGGCGAGAATAGCACAGACAGCCGGCATTATAGAGGCTTGCTAAGTGGATACTGCTTAGGTTGCTCTCTGAGGAGCTGGCAGCTGCGTCTCGTTACATTTGTGACCCTGTCTTGCCTTTCTTCTGTATCAGAGGTGCCCAATAAATTGTTGTCGGGATGAATTAAAGTTTCTTGTATAGATTGCACCTGAGTCCTTGTTGTAAGCTTCTTCTGCAGGGGTGAGAAAATATTCTTATTTCTTTTAAGAATAGGAATACATGAATTCAGTACAAAATTCAAAAGAGATAAAAGGATGTAGAAAGAAAAATGCCTTTTTCCCTTTCCTGCCTGGTTCTCGGAGAGTCCACATTTGCCCCCTCTCCATAGCTAGGGGCACTCTGCTCACTGTGGGATGCATGTTGCCTGGCTACCCTTTCTACCAAAGCAAGTCTGGTCATGTGACAGGGAGCAGACTAGAGGTGAAGGACTTCTGGAAGGAATGTGGCCTTGGATTGGAGCTATGGCTATAGTCTAGGCCTGGGAGACCCCTGCCTCATGCACAGTCAGGTTGGTGTGCTCAGCTTGCAGGACCACGTGCATGGTCAGCTAGGTGGCTGCGCTGAGCGACTCCCAGAGCTTGGCATAGGCACTGTAGCTGTTGCTCCTTTCCTCTTCTTAAAATTGAGGATGGAAATGAATATGTATCATTTTGAAATGATAATATAAAATCAATGCAGAGGTGTGATTCCATTAATAGATGGCTGATTAACTGAATTTTTTAGGAGCCCATTTGTTGCCCAGAATGAAGCTGGCTGGAATGAAGCAGAATTCAGATGGCAAACCTTCTTTTCTAATTGAAACACACATAAAATGCTTGGTCCTCAGACTTCCATCGAGTTGATTGCAGCGATCAATATTCCAGTTTGCTTGGCTGGCAGCTTGCAGGGAGTCGGAATGGATGATGGACCCAGAGAGGCACTGCCAAGCAGAGCATTAAGTTATTCCCATTTGCCGGTTTCTGGCTTGCTTGATGGAGTACCTAGACTAGAGCTAGGCCATGCTGGTGCAGGCTCTATCAGGGTCTCTGTCTGGTGTCGTAAACCCCCACATGACCAGTTCCTGAGGCTCAAGGGTCTCTGTCTGGTGCCATAAGAACCCCACATGGCCAGTTCCCTGAGGTTCACTTTTGTTAACATTGAAAACTCCACGTTTTCCAAACTTCCATCATGCACTTAGCATAGAGTATCACAGGCAAGTGATTCATCATTCTAGAACCTCTGAGTTGCCTGTCATACAGGTAAGGTTTAGGGACATGGTGGCAGGACTGGAACTGGAGTCTTGGGTCGCTGGTTTTCAAAACCCGTGTCCTCTCTATTTGTCCATGCTTCCTAGGAATATACCAGAAGTTTGAAGCCTAGGTTCTTGTTTTCCTGGGGAAGCTGTGGGCAGTGAGGGCTGGTCCACAGAAGCCAAGTGTTTCTCCTCTGTTTCCTCCTTGAGATTTTCATGCGAGGCAGCTACTGCCCTGGTAAGCAAAGCTTAGATGTACCTTGACTTTGGGCACTTTTTCTGAAGGACTGATGGCAGGGCTCAAGAGAAGCTGCCAAAGAGGGAATTCACCTGGATGTGGCCCCCTGGAAGTAGGGCCTGGCCATATGTAGGCTTCTGGGTTTCTTAGGTGCTTAGATGGGGCCCAAAGAGATTATGCAGTGCTTCCTGACTGGTTAGCCAAGGACAGCTAGTTCATGACTATGTGCTTGCTGAGTAGATAGCAATGGACTTGCCTTTGGAGAGGATGGCCGTCTGTCTGTGCAAGGGAAGGACTCGTGGACCAGCCTCTTCCAGGACATAGATGCTTCAGCCCACACGTGATAGGTGGGGCCCATGTCCATAGCATAGACTAGAGAAAGAGGCTTGAACTCCCCCCTCCCCACATCAAAACAAGTGCTCCAGTGCTGACTTAGAGTGACCTTGGAGGTCAGGTGGACTGCTGGCATCAAGGATGTGGGCTTGATTCAGGACCACAAGGAAGTGTGTTTTCTGTTCTTGGCACACTCTGAGTGTATGTGTGCAGCAGTTGGAAAGTGGAGGAAGAGCAATCGCAGCAGCTGCTCTTCACTGAGCATCTGCTACGTGCAGGATCTGTGCATGCATTGCCACAGCCGCATAGGAGTCCCTTCCAGGCATCTCGCGTCATTCTGTAATTGAAGAAATTGAGACTTAAGCTCGTGATGCCTGTGTTTCATGTGAAGAGCTGAAGTCTAACGGGAATACCCTGGTGGGAGTGGGTGACCCATGCCCCTCACAGGTGGCTTACAAGGATCAGAGTGCAAGGTCACACCATCTAGTGACAAAGCTCCAGTGCATCTTTTTTTTTTTTAAAAAAAGATTTATTTATTTATTTATTAACTATACAACATTCTGCTTCCATTTATGCCCGCACGCCAGAGGAGGGCGCCAGATCTCATTACAGATGGTTGTCAGCAACCATGTGGTTGCTGGGAATCGAACTTAGGACCTCTGGAAGAGCAGCCAGTGCTCTTAACCACTGAGCCATCTCTCCAGCCTTCCAGTGCATCCTTTATAGATTCCCACTGGCGGCGTCTTAGAGCTGTGCCTGTCCTACCTGGCTCATCAAGGTCAGAGCAGGTCCTGCACCTCCTGTGCTACCTGTCCTCCACAGAGCAAGTGCTGGATAGACACCTAGACTGTGAAGGGATGAGAATGAGGGATACTCTAGCTGGCTAAAGAAAGAAGGAACATGGGAAGAGAGGTGTGGGGGTGGGGATCCACCAGCTAAATCAACCTCTTACCTTGGCCAGCATGACATAATGGTATGGAGTGGAGGAGGGTAAGCAGGGATAAGCAGAGTCAATATGCTTCTTGGGGATGATGGATGCTTCACTGAGCCTGTAGTAAACATCTTAGTAGTGATCAGGAAGTTTCTGAAAGATCAACTGATGCCTTATATTCAGTGCTCAGTTATTTGTTTGCATGGTTTTCAGGTTCTTGCTGTAGTGCATACATACAGTTTGGGGCAGTTGTCCCATGGCATTAGTAACCCTTTTCACTCCCAGGTTCATCACCTCTGAGAGTCTGGGAGGCAGTACGGAGAGAGACTCTTAACTTAGCTTGCCCATGTCCTTGGCTCTGGTCAGGGGGATTTGAAGGGGCCTGATGAGATGATTGAAGCTGGCACTCTGGGCAGTGGTCATCTGGCCCTAGATGGAGCTGGAGTGGTGGACAGGGCAGGTTCTCATGCCCTTGTTGGAAGCTGGTGAATTCCCAGGACAGTTGCTGCTGGTGGCTGCATCTTGCATACAAATTGTAGAAAACTTTTGGACCATAAATACCCTGAGAATGGTGGTGCATTCTTTCTGCAGACTTTGGAGATAGCTCTCCCAGAAGCTAAAACTTTTTAAGATCAGGTACCAAAGTGTCACACATTGGTGCATTAGCAGGACCCGACTCCCAGTTTTGCTAGTCTGGGTCTGGGGAAGAGAGATGGCAGTTTCTCTGTGGGAGCTTGTGGAACCAAGTGTGAGGGGCCTTCTCAACAGATAAACAAAGATGGAACACGGGAAGGCCCCTTGGCTCAGTTGCTGACCAGTAGGAAAGGGCATTAAGCTGGCTCTGGGAGTAAGGGGGCTATGGGCAGGCTGTGTGATGATCAGGGTAGTGATCGTGAGTGTCTGCCATGAGGATGGAGCTTTTTTGAGGCATGAGGGGAATGTGGAGGTTTGACTGTATAGCTGGGAGCTATCAACAGTTTGTGAAGTAGGATTCCTAGGGAGACCTGCTACAAGCTTCCTGTGGTGCTCTGGGCCTGAGGACAGTGGGGTTGTATTGATCCTGACTTCAGGTAGCTCTGCCATGACTCCCCTTCTTTCTCATGGAGCCTCAGGATATGAGGGTAATATGATTAAATTTTCAGTGCTTAGGAACCCCTTTGTTTATAGAAAACCTGTGTGTTTTGCATAAGAATATTGAATTTCTACATTTCTCAGCCCTGAGTGCCTATGTGGAAGAAAGTTGAGATTTGAAAAGGTCACATTCTTATGGAAAGATCCCTGGCACGTTAGGTCTGGACTGGAGCCCCCACCCTGTGGTGCTGTCTTTTGCCTGCAGTTCCCCCGTGCCACCCCCGCACCTGTCTCTGAAGCCCGAGGTGAACTGGAGGGTTATGAATATTTACGCAGGCAGCACAGGATTCAGTGACGCAGCTGAGCGCTGCAGCGTGCGGCAGCTCATCAGACCTTTTCCAAACACTTGTGATATTTTCCTCATCTGGAGGGATGAAAGTAATTACCAGTACGGTAGCAGATGACGCCAACAGTACGCAGACCTGCCCAGCTGCTCTTTTTTTTGGGGCCTAGGGTATTTTGTTTTCTTCTCAAAACCTATGTGAACGATTTTCTCTTTAATAATGTTTGTTTATTTCTGATTATTGAACTAATGTATGCTCATTGTGGAAAACACATGAATGCATTAACTAGGAAATAAAATGCATGAATTATTTTTCCATTACAGTCTGATTAAGGATGTTTTGCTTATGCAAAGAAAATTTGGAGCACCAGACTTATTTGAGGGACTTGTTGAGGTAATGAGATAAGCAGTTTTCAGGCCATGTTCCAGGGTCTCCATTGGCTCCATGAAAGTCCTTAGGGGTTCCTCAGGAAAGGAACCTAGTTGTATTGACTTCATCCTCGGAGTTCTCAAACAGTCTCGCCTGGCTGACGTTTCTATGGCTGCCTTTGAATGATGGTTGTGGGTTTATCAAGTTGAAAACCTGGAGATCTAGCTTAGCCTCTCATTTGACAAGTGAGAAAGTCCAGGCCACTGAGATGTGGCTGGCCCCAGGTGACTTGGTGGCTTGGGCTAGTCTTCATGGCTTCTGACTCACTGTTGCCTTTTAGAAAGAGTCAACTAGAAATATTGCCACGTTAGCCTGAATCATTGTCATAGGCTATGGCACTGTGTGGAGACCCTCCCCCCTGGGAAACTGGATAGAGGGTCCCCCAAAGGGCTTGCCTTTTAAGGTAGGGGGACCCCAGAGCAGCTGGTACTTGAAAAGATAGAAAGTAAAAGCCCATCATTGTTGTTAGGTGTATAAAGGAGGAGAAATTGCTCTGGGTGATCCTTGGTTGTATGAATAATGAGAAGAAATTAAGTAAAGACCATGTTTCCTGACACTGATGTATTAGAACACGGAGTAACTTTCTACAGGAAATTGGAACAGGGATTCCTTGAAATTGAATTTGTAGCTGTGAATAGCAAACCTGCATCGGCCCTGTGTGTCCTAATGCAAGTGAAGTAAGCAGCTTCCTGGGTAAGAGTTAAGTACGTGAGGGGGACAGGTTAATGTTGAGGCCGACGTGGCGCAAGTTAATAAATTGCCTCTCCCACATATTGTCTGCAAAGATGCCAGAGAGTAATTTGCTTCCTGTGGAGCTGCTGCAGAATCTGCATACTTATTTTATTAGATTTTGGCCCAATACATTTGTTCCTTCTCATTGGTTTTGCCGGTAATAATTACCCTCCCCCCCTTCCATCTCTCTATGGCTCTCTCTCAATTTTAATTGTTTGCAGTACCTGCAAAAGCTTACCATTTTAGAAAACAAGTATTTTAAAAGTAAGAACACTCTGGGCCAGAGCCCATCTGAATTTCAGGAGCGGAGATAATCAAGCGGTGTTGTTAGGACCAGCAGCCGCTGAGGCTAGGGCAAGGCAAGGGTGCCCTTCATCGTGTATGCTAGTGGGTGCCTGGCTCTGGGGCCTTGGGAACATCCATTCTGGGGTTTGGCCATACCCACAGAGCTGGAGTGAGGGTATGAAGCATGCTTTGTGGTGAAGTTAGAGAGGCCAATGAGAAGAGAGAACACAGATAAGGCAGTCACTTCTTAATGATGCCCTGCCATTGGCCAGGCACTACTAGAGGGGTAGGCATAACCTGATAAATTCGTTCCTCATTCGGGTGATTTTTAATTGTGAAGTTGCTTTTATTGGGAAGCATGAAATGACTGGGCAGGTTGGGGAGAACTGTGGAATCTCACAGAAACCTATAATGGACTGGAAGAGATTTGGGGGAGCAGGGACCTCCTCTAGAAGGAACAGCATAGCTTCATAGTCCTGACCACCAAGGAGAACCAACGAGTGTGATAATCATGGCCCTGCTATCTTCACATCTGCGGGCTCAAGGCTACCTCTCTTCCTGTTTCCAGCTATTTTCACCCAATAGCCAGAGCCCAGCTTTGCAGAGAGGTGATGTCCTCCAAAGAGGCAATATCCAAGGAGATGGAGAGAGATCAGATGTCAACATCAAGGTTGCAGCCTTGACACACCATTGAGCAGATGTTGCTGTGTTTCTCTTAAACAATTAAAATAGCCCACTGGGCACCCCTTGGAATTGCTGTGACAGTGCGCAGGTAATTTATTTTTATTTATTTTTTTTAATGATTCAGTGAAAAGATCCTTGCAAGGATCTGGGCAGGGCTTGGAATGAAATGCGCAGTGATGGCTGCCCCCCAGCCCTGGGGTGCCTTTTGCTGCTCTAAACACCATCTCCTAGAACTAACAACTACTGCTCTTGATGCCTCGGGAGAGGAGCACACCTAGCGTGAGATGGCCTTGAAATATTCAGTGGTTCTCAATGGGTGACTTAATATATTTGTGTGTGCTGGTTACTAGGTTAGATGTAAGCACAGACCTTCAGTTATTTCTTCCACGTCTCTACAAGTGTAACCATCTGAGTTAGGAGTCAGGAGACAACATGAGCACATGTTGGGACCCATGTGTCCTAACTTCTTAGATGTGGTTTAATATCTTCTCCTTGGGAAAACTGGGTCTCTGTGTTTGCCTCATACTGAAATACCCAAGTGGGGTGCTCCCAAAGGGTTGAACCTTAGAAAATTAACTTTGTAAGGATTTGTTTACATACAGAAAAATATATCCACTCTCAGAATACTCTGGGCTGAGTTTGATAGTCTATACATTGTGTAACTGTCATCCCCATCTGTTCTGGTCCAGAGTGTTGCTGGGGCTCTTTGTCAGTCAGTTTCCCTTTCAGCCCCAGCCCCAGGAAACACATAGCTGTTGTGTATGTTCCATAAATGGAACCACACAACATGCAGTTTTCCCTCCCTTCTTCCTTCTTCTTCCCTCCCTTCCTCCCTCTCCTTTTTTTCCCTTCTCACTGCTCCCCCCGCACCCCGCTCATCTTCTAGACAGAATATAGCTGTTAGCCCATGCTGGTTTGGAATGCACAGGTAGCCTTGAGTTCATGGCAGTCTTCCTGATGCATCTCCCTAGTCCTGGGATTATGCGCATAAGCCACCATGCCCAGCTCAGGTTTCTTTCATATAGCAAAATATTTCTGATATTTATCCATAATGTTCATCATATATTCCTTTAATTTTTAATTATCTTTTGTTTACTCATCTGTTTATTTATTCACCCATACATGTGTGGTGTGTTTTGCACATGCATGTGATTGTGGTCAGAGGACAGCTTTCATCTTTCTACAGTTGGCTCTCTTCTTCCACCGTGTGGATTCTAGGTGTCAACTTGGGCTGTAAGGTCTGTAAGGCAGCAGGAACCCTTATCTGTTGAGCCATCGCACTGGCCCGAAATTCCTTTTTATTGCTGAGTAGTGTTCTATTGCATGAAAATATTGTGATTTGTCTTCCATTCTTTTGTTGGTAGGCATCTTCTTTGTTTCCAATTTGGGCAGTCAAAAGGTCATATTTTTTGTTGTTGTTGTTTGTTTTGTTTTTAGACACAGGGTTTCTCTGTAGCTTAGGAGCCTGTTCTAGAACTTGCTCTGTAGTCCAGGCTGGCCACAAACTCACAGAGATCTGCCTGTCTCTGCCTCCCGAGTGTTGGGATTAAAGGCATGCTCTACCCCCACCTGGCCAGAGATCATATTTTAATGACCGTTTATATGGACAAATTCTGTTTTTCTCAGGCGCACATCTAGGAGTGGAGCCACCGGTTGTGCGGTGGTTATCTGCTCTACTTTATAGATGAGGGACTCCAGTGATGGATTGGGGGATAGTGGTCTGGCTCCAGTAACTAGATAGGGTATGATGTGTCAAGATTCATATCCCACCCATAGTACATGGCATATCCTTCTCAGTTACTAGAGCCAGATCATCCTCCTCCAATCCATCACCAACTACCTGCAATCCTGTGCCCAAACCGCCCTTTGAAGTAAGCCCCTTTCACCATTTCCTGATCAAAGGCAAGAACAGCCAGTTTGCTCAGGCATGCTTTCAAGAATGTATAGCAAGCAGCTTAGACAATGAAGATAGCGTGGAGCCTCTTTATTTACATCCTAGGTTAATAAAGATGGTGACTTCTCCAGATCAGAGGTTGTGCAGCCTCTCCTTCCCAGTGTTGGAACCCTTCTCTGGGGTGCATCCTAAGGTGTTCTCAGGTACTGCTTGGCCTTCATCCCATCATCTGTGTTCTGGAGGTGTTCTCTGACTGCTGGCCTTGCTTTTCTCTCAGCCTCAAGAGTCTTGCGTTTTCTGCAGTGTTTGAGACTCTCTGGCAGTCTAGTCTGTCAGTTGCTAGCAGGGTTAGTTCAGATGTCGCATGGTTCTTGACAGTGCCTGTGAGGTACCGTGCACTGCTGGCTGTGTTACCTCCTCCCCACTACCCTGCTGCTCTTGATGAGCATTCTACCAGATGGCAGGCCCAGGGGCAGGAGATGGAGAGGTGGGGGTTGTGTTCCAGCCCTCATAGAGCAGGCACATGCTGTGTAGCCTTTGCTGTCGTCACCACTAGGCTGTGACTCATTGACTTGCACAGTCTTCCTGAGTGTGTCCCGTTTCCCACTACAATTTCTTTCCCTGTGTAGGAAGTACATTTTCAGATGGTCAGAGTGAACACACTGAAGTGCTTCGTGTGCCCCAGGCAAGCAGCAGGTGCCACATGGTGATTGTGTGGCCACTATTACCCATTATCAGTCATGGTAAGTCCTGGTTGTCTCCTGTGCCGAGTCTTGTGCCCACACCAGCTTAGGGTGGAAGTAGGAGTCAGTAGCTGAACCCGACGTGTGTCTTGGTGGGCTGTTATTGTGTGTGCATGTGTGCACAGATGACTTGCTAGTCATCTGTCAGATTGGTGATAAGTGTTTCAGCCGGCAGAAGTCTGGTAATGCCCAGTTGTAGGGCCAGGTGATTTCCCATGATCCAGGGAACCTCTTTGAAGGTCCTGAGGTGAGCCGGCTCAGCTAAGCCTCCCTCACCCTCTCTGTGGACAGCTACTGGAGTGATTCCTCCTCTCGTGGATAGGGTGCTAGAGACTGAGCCCTTTGGTAGTTGTGGCTGGGAGAGCCAGGAGCAGGCCTGTGCAGATGAGCTTGCCTTCACCCTCTTGCTGCTCCGTGGGGCTGGGGCATGCACAGAGGCAAGAGCATGGCTTGTGCTGACTTTTGACTCTTCTTTGTCCTTCTGCCATCTACCTTCCATCATCTCTTCAAGGACAGGCTTGCCATGGGGACTCTTGGCCCTGTCCTGCTCTTAGCATGAAGCTGTAGATTTACTCGAAGGTTACTTTGGTTTCTTGTTTCTTTCTTTTTGTTGCCTGAAGCTTTGTGCCTCACACATTGGTATCCTAGAGATGTCTTTGCAACTATTAAAAGTGAAAAATTTGAGTGATGTCTCAAATGCCAGAGCAATAGGCACACACGGTCAGTGCTGAGTATGTGCGACAGCCTGGGAGATGGAAGTCACACTCAGCTGTACTTGTTCCAGGATGGACCTAGCACTGGGCCTGTGGTCCCGGGCCCTCATACCCACGACTCATGGGAGTTTCATTGCTTCCCCCTCTGTTTTCTCTCTTAGGATCCTGCCTTGAGATGCTGACCCTGAGAGCATCCTGTTTCCTCTCCTTCATGCCTCACTCCCTTCTGTTACTGCCTGCCCTGTAATGTGATAGCCTTCTTGGGGAGTCTTCAAATGAAGCTTTTTAGAATTGTTGAGGGCTCTGTTGGAAAACAAAAAGGCTATTTCATGGGAAGATGATGACCTTATTAACTATAATTAGGCAATACACAGAGGTTTTCAATATAGTTCAGCATCTCTCCGTGTTGAAAAGGGTGGGGGCTATGATAATGTCTTTGGAGATGTAATAGTCTTTACCACATTAACAATCTTGTATCTGCTGGAAGGTTTGGCAGCCTGGTGTTTTCATTTAGAGGCGAGGTATAGTTCTGTAGTCATTCGCATTAATGTAATAACTTTGATAAGTAGCTTCAGACAACAATGTCAAGAGCTGTCTGTAGCTGGAAGAGGATCGTTTCATGTTCACATCTCACAAGTGGGCCTGTGCTGTGTCCCTCGGCAGCCCATGTCCCTTGGTTTAGGCTTAGTGCTGAAAGCCAGGGCACTAGACGCTTAGACGTTCTTCTTGTGCTAACTATCCAATGTGCGTATTTGAAATACTGGGAAGCCGAAGGTCTTTGCATACATCAGCCCGTGCTCTGGAGTCTTCTGGGATCTTTCTTTCCTCCTGGATTATGGGACGGGACCTAGGAACAAACTGTGCCACAGGCTCTGCCTGATATCAGTCTCTAACCGTGCCTATAGCATCACCTGGAAGAACCTTCCAATCCTAGACCTACCAAGAGGCACCCAGGGGCCTGAAGCTGCTGCTTCCACTGCCGTGTTTGTATATGGCACTGGCCCAGCTGCCTGCCTCCTCACCTCCCTCTGCTGGCTGGGCCATCCAAGCCCACAGCAAATAACTTCTGTTTTGTGTCTTTTGCTTGTGCACATATTGTTTAGTTCTGTAGGGACTTTTTTCATGTGTCACTTGGGTTGTGTTTTCAAAACTAATTAGTAAATTGGCTCATGTTTATAAGCTCTGACAGTCACCCTCCGTGCTGTGGCTGCACCAGGGTTAGCAGAATTGTACCTCTTGTGCTGAGTGCTGGAGCTTTTGTTCCATCCATTTTTACCATGGTTTTATAACTAGCGCTGCAACAATCTCCTTAGGTATGTAATATTTAGCTTCCGTGCAGTGACTTTCCTAGGCTTGATTCCATGTCTGGAACTAACCAGCCAAGACTAAGAACAGCTTTTCTTTTTTAATTAAAAATTTCTTATAGTTTTGGAAAATAGAAATAAAGATGAGCCATGGGCCCCAAGAAGTGTGTCAGCCAGAATCTCACTGGGCTGCAAATGGCAGGAACCCTAGGAACCAGGGAGTTTAAGGGGAGAGACTGGGCTGGTCTCAGTGATCATGGCCATGCCACTGGAGAGCCTGGCCACAGGGCGCCTCCTGTCCTGTGCCCTTCCCCCTTCAGCGTGTTTGTAGGGCTCGAACCCACGACCCTGAGATTAAGAGTCTCATGCTCTACCGACTGAGCTAGCCGGGCTGCTGGGGTGCTGGGAACGCAGCCCCGTCGCCCATATTACTACAGTGAGCATTTGCCATATTTATGTTGGACCCTCTTTTTGTTTTGTAAGGAATAAGATAGGGATAAGGTAGCTGAAGTTCCTCCTCCTCCTCTCCCCGGATACAACACTGTCCTGCCTTTGGTGGGTATGTGAATGTTTCCTGTATGTATCTATCCATAAGCAATGTATGATATTGTTTTTGTATTTTTTAATTAAAAAATTGTATTTTATTGTTTATTTTATTTTTATTATATGTTTGTTTGTTTGTATCTGTGGAGTCGTCTCTGTGTTTACAGTGCGGGTCCCAGAGCTGGCCCTCGAGCCATACAGGGTTTCTCTGTATAGCTTTAGAGGCTGTCCTGGAACTCGCTCTGTAGACCAGGCTGGCCTCGAACTCACTGAGATCTGCTTGCCTCTGCCTCCTAAGTGCTGGGATTAAAGGTGTGCACCACCACCTGGCATTACATTTAAATTTTGAAGAGTCATAGCAATGCTATTACACTCTGTGTCCTTTTTAATTTATAAAACACTAAGCCTTATG
Source organism: Microtus oregoni (assembly GCF_018167655.1). Taxonomy (NCBI): domain Eukaryota; kingdom Metazoa; phylum Chordata; class Mammalia; order Rodentia; family Cricetidae; genus Microtus; species Microtus oregoni. Next base: position 4,429,214 of record NW_024543210.1, on the reverse strand, counting down.
CTTTTTTTTTTTTGCTATCCAGCCAACCACAAACCGTCCGTCCGTCCGTCCGTCCGTCCATCCATCTATCCATCTATCCATCTATCCATGGGGCTGGAGAGATGGCTTAGCTGTTAAGAGCACTTTCAAAGGTCCTGAGTTCAATTCCCAACAACCACATGGTAGCTCACAACCATCTTTAATGAGATCTGGTGCCCTCTTCTGGCCTGTAGTTGTACATGCAGACAAAACACTGTATACATAATAAATAAATAAATATTTAAAAAAAGAAAAAGAAAACCATCCATCCATCCACCTACCCTACCTATCAATCCATTCATCTACTTTATTTTTAAAACATTTTTTTAAAAGTTATTTTTACTTATGTGGAGTTGAGTGGCTCTATGTGCTTGAGTTAAGTGCCTGCAGAGGCCCGAGGCATCTGATCCCCTGGAGCAACCTGAGGTGGATGCTGGGAACTGAACTTGAAAGAGCAGTATGTGCTTTTAACCACTGAGCCATCTCTCTATCCCTACTTCATCCATTTTTAATATCTGTGTATCTATCCTCTGTATGAATTAATGAGAGTTAAGTATTTTATTTCTTTTTTGTTTGTTTGTTTTTGAGACAGGGTTTCTCTGTAGCTTTGGAGACTGTCCTGAAACTCACTTTTGTAGACCAGACTGGCCTCGAACTTATAGAGACCCACCTGCCTCTGCCTCACGAGTGCTGGGATTAAAGACGTGCGCCACCACTGCCTGGTGAATTTTACTTTACTTACTTTATCTCTTGCCAATAAAATCGTGGTGAACATGTGTTTGGCTATCTGTTTCTGTATAGTAACCTCTGAACTTGGCACATTAGAATGGTGGTGTTTGTTATACGGGTAAAGCTGCAGTCTGTCTGACTAGGTATTGTGTAGGGGAGTTTAAAGGCTGGCTCTGGTCTCATCTGCAGGCTTGTTTACCTGGTGTCCGATGAGTTGATACTGTCTATCAGCCAGGAGCCAAGCAGTGTTGCCATTCATGGCCTACACTGTTTATGTGGTCTGGGCTTCCTCTAGTAGCTGGGCTCTAGGGCTCAGTGTCTTGAAATAATCAGTGATCCAGTCTGGAAGTTAGGACTTCAACATCAGTTGTGTTCTTTTCTCTGGGTTCTGTCCTTTAGAAGCAAGTCCATAAGGCCGGGTTCCATCCAGGGCAAAAGCAATCAATTTCATCTTGCGTGGGGCGAGTGTCACTGGTCTGGCAGGCCTATTTTAAGATCAGCACCCTCAGGTCTGTCTCCTTGTATATAGCAGGATGGTTTCTGTGGCCTGGGTCTTGGCATGGGCCCCTTTTGGACCCATTGGGTGTTGCTGACTTGTTCTCCCACGTGTTTGTTCCCTGACACCCACCCGTGTACTGACAGCTCTGTGCCTTCACACCCCCTCCAATTCTTGCCGTTTAGATTTTGAGTTTTGCCCCTCTGGTGGGTGTGAGATCAGATCTTGCTATTTCATTTGCCTGCCCACTGGTGAGGCTGAACCCTGGGGGCCCTTGTGGGGCTGGCTTTGTGTTCCCTTCCCAGCTGGCTGCCTTGAAGAGACAGAAACGTCAAAGTGCTATTTTTTGGCTTATGATGTCAATCTTTCAAGAGGAAAGTGGTGAGTTTCCCACAGAGTTTATTGTGAACTACTGTGAAGATCTTGGAATTACTATTGGCATGACTCACTTATGAAGAAAAGGATCCCAGCCACTGCAGGCTGCATTTGTAATGCCATGGATTTCCATTTAATCTCTCACCTCTCTGTAATTTGCCCAATTTAAAAATGCCCTGAGGCTTGCTTTTTCTTCGTCTGGGAGCCCTGTTCTTAGTATGTTGAACTGCAATAATAGAAGTAAGAAATGGTGCCAATATGTGTTTCCCGGTTCTCACTCTTTGTGGACTTTGATTTTTTTTTATTTTTAATTTTTATTTTGTGTGTGTATGTGTGTGTGCATTTGCACCACAGGTCAATGTTGGGCATCTTCTGTTGTTGCTTTTTACCTTATTTTTCATCCAGAGCTTCCCATTTTGGCTAGATATGCAGGTCAGTGAGCCCCTGGAGTTGACCTGTCTCTCCCTCCCTCCAGCACGGGGATTGCAATCGTGCGCTGCCACACCCTGCCTTTACATGGGTGTTGGGATCAGAACTCAGGTCTCCATGTTTGTGCAGGAGGCCATCTTTGCTCAGCAGGCCATCTCCTAGCTCTTCTGTGGACATTTGCTTACTCTGGACCTATTCCCTTCCTGTGGTCTCTGTGTAAAGCCTGTTGGGGAAACTGGAAGCCCAGGTCTCCACTTGGCTTCATTATGGACTGCTGCACCTAGCTATTCAGGCACACCTTTCAAAGTGGCACTGTGAGGCCGCTGGGGAGGCCAGTCTCCTGTAGATACTGGTGTGAATCCTGGCATGGGGTGCTGTTCAGGAAACACACTCTTAACTAAGTAATAATAAGTGCTTGGTTCTTATAATCATCAGTTTGATCTACTAACTTCTCTTAGAAGCATCTGGACAAATGCTGGGTTTGACCAGGGGTTCCTCCTTTTTTTTTTTTTTTTTTTTTTTTTTTGAGACAGGGTTTCTCTGTGTTGCTTTAGAGCCTGTCCTGGAACTAGCTCATGTGTAGACCAGGCTGGTCTTGAACTCACAGAGATCCGACTGCCTCTGCCTCCGAGTGCTGAGAATAAAGGCATGTGCCACCACCGCCCGGCGACCAGGGGTTCTTTGATGAATTTCTTAACAATCCTTGAAAAGTGAAGTTGGGGTGACTTTTTAAGTTAAGATAGTTCTGCCTGGACACTCAGAACTCCGCCTGTTGCTCACTGGAGAGTATTACCTGCTCTGCTTTCCTCCTAAGGGCTGCTGCTATCGTACAGTGTGGGCCCTAGAGCCTGCTTGCAGATGTGGAGGTGCACAGAAGCAGAACTGCCGCTTTGTAGTGCCCAGGGCTAGTGAGGAGGCACAGGCCTTTGCAGGACTTGCAGGGGGAGCAACTCCATGAAGAGGCTCCATGGTGGTCCCTGGGAGGCGGGTGGAGAACAGTGCCTGCTGCCATGGGATGGGAAAAGCCAGGTGTGTCACCAGCCATCTCATGGCTCTTCCTATACCAACTGAGTGTGTAGAAACAAGGAGATGATTTCCTGTTGTGTCTGTGTCCGTGTGTGTGTGTCCGTGTCCGTGTGTGTGTGTGTGTGTGTGTGTGTGTGTGTGTGTGTTGATGGTTGTTTTGAGATATAGCTCTGACTGTCCTGGAACTTGCTGTATAAATCAGGCTGACCTCAAACTCACAGGATCCACCTGCCTCTGCCTCCCGAGCACTGGGATTAAATGTATGTGCCACCACACCTGGCCTCATTTCCTTTTGTCTTAAGGAAGACGACTTTGGAGGATCTGAGCTTCCCTCCCTGGATTCACCAGGGTATCCTGAACAGTCTCCCAAGTTGGCATGGTTACTGCTCCTTAGTTCATGCACTTACACTCTTTCACCTCTCTGGGCAGCCAAGTTGCAGAGCCTTGGAATTTTCAAACAGCATTCTTGGTACCAGTAAGCCAAACAAAAGGCTGGGTTTTGTTTCCGTTTCTGAGGGACTGCTCACAGCCTAGCAGTTCCAAATGCAAGCCTCTTTTGCCTGTTGCTCTCATTAAGTTCCAGGGCCTGGCTGTGCTGTTGGAAATTTGCCCACTGACCACTGGTGAGATGAGGAACCACATGGCCCCTTGATGGGGCCTTGTATAAAGCGTAATCTGCTCCTAACCATCCAAGGATCCCACCTTGCTTGGGAATGCCTAGGGCCAGTACACTGCCATCTTCTTAGTGCTCTGGGCCTGAGCATCTGGCCCTGGATTCTGGGACCAGCCTTTCCTGGCCTAATGTCTTGGTTTTCTGGTTAGTGGAATTTAGGCTTGAGCTATCACTAGGAGGCCTTGTAGTAATAACAGCTGTTACCACCTAGGTGATCCTGCACTGGATCTGGCTTTGCCACACTCCTACTATCCCAAGTGTAAGAGCTTGATTATCCCATCACACTGACAGGGAAACTGAGGCTTGGGAAGGCTACACCTTCCCAACACTCTTAGCACATGACCTTATCACCTGCTCAGTGACTGGGTCTGTCAAGTCATGTGCCTGTGTGCTCTCTGAAGAGCCTGGTCTGTCTTCACTCAGTCTGTAGTCCAGACCATACGCTTTCAGGCAGGCCAGGTGAGGGCAGCAGCCCTAGGCAGGTGTCTCACTTGCTTCCACCTTGTCTAGGCAGCCAGCATTTCTGTAATTCTATGGGGGTCTGGCTCACAGGGCTTGGGTGGTCCGGTCTCCTGCCTGCCTCCTTTGGTTTGCATGTCCTGTCTCTTCCTCATAGGCCTGAGCAGCAGCTATAGCACCTAGTGTTGGGAGGCGTGTAGCAGGTGTTTGGGTGCAGCTGCAGGGTGAATACATACAGAGAAAGCGGCAAGCCCTACATCTGTTAGTTCCCAGGGCCTTCCACCTCTTCCCATTGATTACAAAGGAAGTTTGACAAGGGCAGGTAGTCAGGCCAGAGCCTGCTTGTGTATTTCACGTAAATGTCCATGGCAGCTCAACTCTCCCACGCACAAAACCCATTAGGCAGTGCTGTCACCGGCGGATGATGGCGGGCAAGGTCTCATGTTGATGCAGACTCAGCCGGCTGATTTTGAAGGCCCTGTCACGATTTTGTTTTGAAGGAGTTCTCGAAAATGACAGGCTTCATTTCAAGGGTCTTTGTTAATCTAATAGTGTCCCTGGCTGGAATTTGTGAGCTTATTTTTTCAAAGCTCTTGTGTGCTAGGGACAGAATTAAGACAATTTCAACCTCATTTCAGGCATAGAGTATGCAGACAGAGAAATGATCTGGGGAAGCCGACTGTCTGTGTGAGCCGTGGGGTATGTGAGGGGGCAGGGTTAGACCCCAGGCCCTCGGAGGGCTCTTGCAGACATTTCCACCATAGATTAGATTTATAAATCAGACTTATGCAAGCACAGAACGAGCACAAGGCTGTTCTCTACACAGTGCCATGGTGAATGTGCACCCAGAGCCCCCAGTGGGGAAGTTAAAATATTAATAGATATCGCTTAGTTTTTTTTTCTGTGAACCTAAGCTAGAATTAATTTTTTTGACTCATTAACTTGTGATTAAAAGTACAAATTAAGCTTTTAGGAAGAACCCATAGCCAATCTGTTAGTTGTGTAGAGAAGATAATGAGATAATGGAGTCCATGTTGGGTTGTGTTCACAGGGCTGCTGTTTTATGCGATTACGCTTTGTTTTGTTTCTCTTCTACAGCGTTTTGGGAAATCAACCTGAGAATGGGCCCCCAACTCAGAAGAGTTATTGGTTATTTTTCCAGAGTGGCATTGTCCTTCCAGAGAGCAGTGGGCATTTATTTGACAAGACGTTATAAACCTGTGGTCCAGATTCTCTGAAGAAAGCGAGAATCTCACACAATGGCACCAGACGTTGTATTTCAGGTGGGCACGCCGAACTGTAAGAAGTCAATCAAGTTCTTAGCAAAGGCCTGCCACCCCAGCTGGCATCTGTCGACTGCTCGCTCTCCTGCCCTTTATTCAGCACTGGAGGGAGGGTTTAAACTCTGCTGCTCCTCTGGTCCCACAGTTGGCCTGGGGTAGGGTCTTCCAGAACCAGGGCCCAGTCCGACTTACCTTGTTGTCCTTCTATCCCTTATTTACTGAGGCCCTGCTGTGGACCAGGTGTTATGCCAGGCATCGGGGCACAGGAAGGAAAGATATCCCATACCCTGGCTATGCTGCTTGGTTGGGTGCTGATGGCACTGCTATCATTTACTCAAACCCTAGGAGACTCTGTGCCTGTCACCTACTCTGCTGATTTCTCTAGGACAGCAACTGATGGCCTCGAGGCTTGCAGAAGCCCTCACAGCCTCTTTCTCAGCCTCCAGAACAGAGCCACGAGTCCTCAGTATGTCTTCCCAGCCTCCAGGAGCTTCCTTCACCCTTCCTGGCTCTCTTCTCCTGCCTTTCTACCCTTGCCTGGACTGAGCCTTCTCTTTTACACACACACACACACACACACACACACACACACACACACACTCACCCCAAGATAAATCTATTTCTATATCTCAAATTCTGTGGCTGTCATAGAATTTGCTATCAGGATCAGACTGGCCTCTGCCTTCCAAGTACTGGGATTAAAGGCTTGTATCACCCACCACCCATGGCATTTATTTATTTATTTATTTATTTCAGAAGACAGATTTTCATATAGCTGTGGCTGGTCTCAAATTTACCGTGTTGCCCAGGTTGGCCCTGGCCTAATCCTTCTACTGCCACTTCCAAGGCCACCTGGGATTACAAGTGTGTGCGATCACGCCTGGCTTCATGTGTCTTTCCCTGTCCTGACCCAGCTTCCTCTTTTGTCTTCCCAACTGCATCTGAATAATTCCTGTCTGTCCTTCCAGGGAGTCAAACCTAACCCCCAAGGCCACCCCGAATATCTCTCTGCTGCTGCTACGTTTCCCTTGCCCTGAAGTTCCTCCATCATAGCATTCAATTGCCAACTGGACCAATTCCCAGTGACTGCAAGGAAAGAACCCGTGTGTCCTGTTTGCTGTTGGCCCTGGTGTGATCACAGCAGGTGGCACATGGCTGGAGCATTGTGAACACTGCAGGAAGGAGCTGTCCTGTGCAGCCAGGTTAGCAGCAGCAGTCTGGACCGGGGCTTGAGTCCATGGGGAAGAGAATGTACTCTGTGGTTCCAGGCCTCACTCTCTTGAGTAGACAGATCCTGTCACTTAGCATCCATCCTGAACCATAGAGAACAAAGTGCAAGATAAGGGTATCTGGACCAATGCTGCTGTAGAGAGCTGACTGGAATGCTGGGCTGGGCGAGGCTGGTATTTGCCGTGTTCATGGACACCCTGACTTCCTTCCTTCCAGGTATGCAGGAACCCTGTGGCAGGTTCCTGCACCTTTGTCTGTTTAGGGCTGAGGTGCTAGGATGAGTTTCTCTGTCGGGAAGGCAGCTGATAGCTCTCTCTGAGTTTGCCATTCTGATCCTGATGCATCTTTGATGGGTGGGGGGGTGTTCCTTTCAGAAGATCCAGAATTCTTCCCTTCATCCCCTGCCTTGCCTGGTTCCCCACAGCCAGGGATGCATCAGTGTTCCCTATGGAAAACTCCTCAACCTCACTTTCCTTTCAGGAAATATCTGTCACGTGCTCTTAGGTGTTAAAGCCACTGGTGCATGTGAGCAAAGTATTGAGGACTCAGAGCGCAGAGGTCAAGACAGGAAGTCAGTAGGCTGTGTTGCTTTTCCTGGGTTCTCCCACCTCTAAGTAGTGAGGGAGGCACAAAGATGAGTGACTCAGCCTAGCGTGCAGATCAGAGTATGGGTCAGAAGTTTGGTGGCCTGGGTACCAGTTCTGGCTCTGTGCAGGTAGGCAGCTCAGGCTCTCTGGACCTCAGTTGCTCCTCCCTGAACTGGTCACGCACGGTCTCAGTGGCAGTGTCACCGCAGCAGTACATCCCTGTGCTGCTCACAGGGGCTCCGCGGGGCTCACTGGCCGCGGCCATCCTGCCCTGGTACTTTTCCATAAGAGGCGTCCTCCCCACAGCTGCCCCTGTGAGGAGCCATTGCACTCCTTTTCTGTCAGGTAGAGATGTTTTAAACATTTGAGACGTTTCTTTCCAAAGTACTGTACCTTCACTTTTATTCTTCGAATAGAACTTTAATTCAGCTGCACATTCATATTTAAAATCTCATAGGAATTAATTTCATGGAACCAGGTTGTTTTCCTTCCTACCTCTCACAAAGCGGTATCGCTGAGCTTCCTCTGCTGTCTTTGGCGTCGGTGTCATCATTATCCCCCGAGCCACTCTGACTCATCTAATGCAGTTTTCTCCAGCAAGCGTGTCAGCCTCGCTTCCCGTCAGCCTTCTCAGATCCTGCCCTCGGTGAATCACAGTATGCTGCCGCCACCGGGAACTTTTCCACCTCGCCTCAGGCACTCATTTGAGAAACTTTGAGGGAGCTTGCCCCCTGAGTTTTAGTCAGGGCTGTAGAGCAGGACCTGCCACCCCTCTCAATGACCATTTGCTACACGGAGGGTACATTATACCCTTCTCCAGGGTATATTTGTCTTGTCACTGGCTCCTCCATTCTTGGGGATGAGAAATAGCACAGCAGAGGCCACATGCCATGGATGGAGAGCCTCCTGTGCTTCCGCCCTATGAAGTGAACAGACGTCTCTAAGATATGCAGACTGAAGTGAAAGACAGGAAAAGGAGCAGTTTCTCGGGTCTTAGAGGCATCAGAAGGCTTTAGAAACCCACTTGTCCCTCTTACCCAGCTCTTCGGGAGGCTCCAGTGGCTTGAAAGAGGCCCGAGCAATCCTTCACACACTCAGCTTGTGAGTATCAGACAGCCAAGGACTCACCATGCACAACTGCGTGCAGTAGACTGGCTGGCACATCTGCAGGCGATTGCTTCCCACGGTGCTGGAGACTAGTAGTCCCCAGGTCCAGGTGCTGGAGACTAGTAGTCCCCAGGTCCAGGTGCTGGAGACTAGTAGTCCCCAGGTCCAGGTGCTGGAGACTAGTAGTCCCCAGGTCCAGGTGCTGGAGACTAGTAGTCCCCAGGTCCAGGTGCTGGCAGGGTTGGAGTCAGGAGGGGGCCTCCTCTTGTGTTGTAGAAAACTGCTCGATCACTGTGTGCTCACAAGGCCTTTGCAGTGGGTGTACGTGTGCACGTGTGTGCAGCAATGGGCAAGGGATCACACTTCATACTATCAAATGGCTGTTTTCAGAAGGCTGAGAATCCTGTAGGCCCCTGCCTTAGGGTGCCAGTTACTTCCTTTGAAGCCTCTCTCTAAATGCAGTCATACAGGAGGTTTAGGGTTCCGTTGTATGACATGACCCTAAACATACCCAGGTATTGCCTGGTCCTTAGCAGATGCTCAGCGAGTTTGTGTTGTGACTGAATCTGAAGATTTCAAACAGTGAGACAGAACTGGTCTCTGAGGCTCTACCTAGATTTCAAAGGGGCCCCTTGGGGCAGATGGCCTCCTACCCTGAGCCTGCCAAACTCTGCCTGTTGATTCTGGTGAGTATTTCGCATGAAAGCGAGGGACATGATCTACTGGTTGGGGCCTCCACATCCTCCACCTTGCCCCTTCTGCAACAGAGAAATTGTGATCTTGACTAAGAAGAGGGGGATGATACTCTTGGCTCAGATCTTCAATGTTTCTGTTCAAGGCTGTGCTTGTGTTGCCCCTTTCCCTAGTCAGTGCAGCAGTGTCTAGAGCTAGATGCCTGTATTCCCAGTACTCAGCAGGCTGAGGCAGGAGGATTACTGCAAATGTGAGCACAGCCTTGGCTACATAGTAAGTTCTAGGCTGGCTTGAGCTATAGAGCGAGACCCTGCACAGTGGCAGAGTATCTGCACAGAATACGCAAGGTCCTGGCTCTAGCTCCAGCACTGCAAACACACGAAGAAACTGTCAGTCAGGCACAAAGTGCTGCTGACTGCCGTGTGCTAACTGAATCAGAGTGGATGCCATGCAGAGCCTCACAGCTTACACATGGAGGACTCTGAAGCACAGAAGGGAAGGGTAGCTTACTGTGGGTAACTCAGGGAGGGAGCCTGCATCCTGGGAGGTGGGGGATTGAATGCTGAGTAACCCAGGAAGTAGGCTATGTTGGGGTGAGCCTGCACAGAACAAGTTTGCCCTATGTTCCCCAACTTGATGGTGCACCTTCTGGACTGGCTAGGTAGGGCCCCAAGGGGTGCTTACTCCCCTCTTTTGTGGGTCATTTTAGCCACTAATTCTTGAAATGCCCAAGATGTCCCTGACCTCAGCCTGTGGGACATACCTCTGGAAAAGGGCTTTCCTCTGGTATTAGGTTTCCATGTGACCAGTCTTTCGTAAGTATTCATTGAGCAAATCAATGAAAGAACACATTAACCACACTTCTAGGTTTCAGTCGATGCCATTTCTGCTCAGCCAGTTAACCTGTTACTCTGGTTGGCCCCGACATGTGATTAGGTGCATAGTGATTTTATTAGCGTGGCTTAATTAACACATGACATTAAAACATTGACATGGATTGATTTGAGTATCTTTACCATTGGCACTTCAGTTAATAACTTTTGATATGACCAATGGTTTTAGAGCATTTAGACTTAATTACATTTTCTAAAGGAATTTTTAGACTCATGTAACTGTCCAGGCAAGGTACTCTAATTCCCTAGTTAACAAAAAGAAATTGTTTTTTTGTTTGTTTTTTTTCTTAATTCAAATTAAAAGAAATATACATTTGATAAAGGCAGTTAAAGGATTATTTATTAACATTTCGCTCTTAGTATATTGGGGAAGTCCATAAGAGCTGAGTTAATTTTAAGGCTCATGTTAAGCAGACACGGCTGTTGGAGCGATTTGCTCTAGAGACATAGGACTGCATTTCTGCTGACTCCCGTTCTGTCCAGTCCCTCCGCAGAGACCAGCACTTTGCTTCTCCATGCTCTTCCGAGTGCTGTCGATTCTCCACACTGAGCATCCAAGCTCAGTGTCAGCAAACTGTATCTCATGACAGTGGCTGAGATGGGAACCCGAGGCAAATCCAGGAGCTCCGTTCTCTTCTCTCTTGAGTTAGGAAGTCTGCCAAAGCTGGCTGCTTGAGAAGGAAGAACTGAAACAGTGGAGCAAAGGGAAGGAGCTGCGACATGTAGCAGGCGCCCAGCTATTATCCCCCTTGAAGAGTCAACTCTTCTCGTTAGTATTTTTTGGAAGCTCACTGTCATAATGTCTGCATCTTTCAAAAGTGTAGCCTGTTGAAGGAGAACTTACAGATAAGTCTAGCGAATTTACTAGCTTACACAAACCCGTCTTCTGTCCTTTCTTCCTCCTCTTAAAAACGTTGACATATTTCAGACTTACAGAAGCATCCCAAGAATAGTACAGAGAGTTCCTAGACACTCTTACTGAATTCTTTAAGTGTCGGCATCATTTCACACCCTGTGTACATGGATTATTGATATATATTCACACACATTTCTGAACCACTATGCTTATTCCTAAATACTCCAGTGTAGGTCTCTTAAAGTAAGAGAGCTTCTTCCACACCCACGGAGCAGTTTTCAACACTGAAGCACTAACACCTCATCAGCTGTCTGTGCACCTTCCTGAGATTTTTGTCAATTGTCTTTTTTTTTTTTTGAGGCAGGGTTTTGTATAGCCTACACTGACTTGAAATTTGCTAATACTGTGATGAAATATCATGACCAAAGGCAGCTTGGGGAGGAAAGGGTTTACTTCACTCACAGTTCCATATAACAGTTCATCATCAAAAACAGTGAGGCAGGAACTGATGGAGAGGCCATGGAGGGGTGCTGCTTACTGTCTTGCTCCTCCTGGCTTGCTTAGCCTACCTTCTTAGAGAATCCCAGACCACCAGGCCAGGGATGGTACTGTCCTCGATGGGCAATACCTTCTCACATCAATCACTAATTAAGAAATTTCTTAAGCTGGATCTTATGGAGGCAGTTTCTCAGTTGAGGTTTCCTACTTTCAGATAACTCTAACTTGTGTCAAGTGGACATAAAATCAGCCAGCACAGTAGTCAAAGCAGTGCTGGGATTACAGATCTCCTTGCTGGCTCCATTTCTGTGGTGACGGGGATGGAACCCAAGCCTTGTGGCATGCTAGACAAAGCACTCTACCACCCGAGACATCTCCAGCCCAGGAATGTCCTGTGTGGTCTAAGGGAGTTTAGGGCCTGGTGTGACTTGCATTGTCACTCTCTTTGTTTCCTTTAGAATGAATAATTTCTGTGCCTCATGACACCCACTTGCTTAGAGAGCACAGGACAGCTACCTTTGTGGCTCTGCCATATGCTTCCTTGTAATCAGGTTCCATTTCTACTCTTTGGGCAGAAATGTTTTGTGATCTGTGTGTACTTTCAGAGCATTCTGTCAGGAGGTGGCTGCTGTAGCCACCAGTTAGTCCTACTGATGGCATTTCCACATTAAAGATTATATAGGGCATACTTTGGGTCTGTATAAAAGCCCTGGTATTTCCCAAACTTTCATTTATTGGCCTTGGTGCTGTTTTTCTTTTTATGGGAACCAGACTTCTGATAATGGTTGTCAAAAGGTGGTTTCTAATTCTCAGATTGCTTGCTGGCTGCAAAGAGTTGTTTTTTTTCCCAGCAGTCTATTTACTTAATTTGTATCTCTGTGGACTCCCTGTACTCTTAGCTTAATGATACACTGTATCCAATTTTGGTTAATGAAGCCCCTTCATGCTAGCTCACTGTCTAGTTGAGATGAATCCATCATTTGAGTGGTTTGTGTGTGTGTGTGTGTGTGTGTGTGTGTGTGTGTGTGTGTGTACGTGTACATGTACAGCAGTTTGCTCCAGGCTCTCTTGCTCTTTCTCTGCCTGGGTTCTGAAATCAACCATGTCCAAGGAGCACTGGTTCCTCTGACTGGAGAAAGGCATTTGGAAACCAGAGTTTGGGTATTAGCTGTGCTCATCACTGCTGTGCTGCAGTTCTCAGCAATCCAATCTGGACAACCTACAAGCTCACACACGTGTGTGTAGAAACCCAGGACTGCACTGATGTCTCTAGTTCCATTTGAGCATAGCAAAGCTTCTCCTGCTTTCTACCATTTGCAACTCCTAGTTTTTAAATTATTTATTATTATTTTATGTCATTGGCATTTTGCCTGCAGGTATGTCCATGTAATGGAGCCAGATCTTCTAGAACTGTCCGGGAATCAAACCCAGGTCCTCTGGAAGAGTAGCCAGTGCTCTTAGCATCTAAGCCATCTTTCCAGTCCTTGAAGCTCCCATTTCCATAGGCCATTTGTTGTTCAATCCCAGCATCTGAAGAGGAGGTCAGGGTTGCTGAAGAAGTCTACTGATGTCTACTGGTGTGTTTTGGCTTTGGTGTGAGAGTATGCAGCTCAACTTTCAGATGTTCCTTGGGTTCTTTTTTTATCCACCCCCCTTTCTCCTTTCACTGTGGTCCTTTTACTCATTGGGAAGACACTTTGGCTCATTTATTTCTTTTGTATTGTCTAGGATTTCTCCCTCTCTCCCTTTCCACGATACCTCTCAAATTCAGGCCAGTACAAAAAGTTCTGTTCTGGGAGGAGTCCTCCCACCCTGCCCAATTCTCTTGATCCTGTCTATCTACTCGCTGCCCCTGCTAGGCAGATGACTGGCCTCCTTACTCTTGGGTTTTTGCACCTCTGCTCTCACCCCTACCCCAACAAATGGCTATTCTCATTTTTCTTTCTTTCTTCATAAATAGTAGAACATTATAGAACTTCTTTTGCAGTTTGCTTTTTCATTTAACAATACATCCAATCAGGCCACACTAGTCTTTCTCAAAGCTGCTTAGATTCTTTCTGTGGCTGCAGAGTGTTGTCCATTGTTCACCATCATTTAGGCCATTTGGGCTGTTATTTAGGTGCGCAGGGACTGTGCGATGTCTCTAAGAACTGGTAATAGCACAGACAATAGAGGCCCTAACTGAGCCTCATGGATCCTGTCTGATTTCAAGAGAGAGGGTCTAGGGTGGCCACTGCTACACAGATACCTGCTGTCCTGGAGTCCAGGTCAGCTGTCTGGTATCTGAGCTTAGACCCAGACACGAGGATGCATGTAGACCCTCCTGTGGGATCTATTACACACCTGAGATGTCAAGAACAGCACACATACCATCCTGGGGGTTGTGCAAAAAGACCTCAGGGATGGAGGGGCTCCCTAGGAGAGATCTTGAGACACTCTTCTCCTCCTTAATTTTCAGCTCATCTTTTGAAACTGTATTAGCATATGTGCTACAGAACAGCATATATTGTATACATAAAGTTTTGAAAAGTAGCAGTGATCTCTTACAGTAGTTGGGATACCACTGAAAGAGGCAGTCTCTCAGCTCTTTGGAGGGTGAGCACCCTGGCTGGCCTGGTATCCACAGAAGAAGGCTTGTGGTCTGTATAAGGAGGCATGCAGACATGCTTTCATGGAGTAGAGCCCATGCAGTGAGCAGGACAGCTGGACAGAGGGTTAGGAGTATGTGTGTATGTATCTCTCTGTGTGTATCTGTGTCTGTGTGAGTATCTCTGTGTATGTGTGTGTCTGTGTCTATGGTGTATCTCTTTGTGTGTGTCTGTTTGTGTGTGTCTATGGTGTATCTCTTTGTATGTGTGTGTCTCTGTGTGTGTGTATATCTGTATCTGTATGTCTGTGTCTTTGTATTTATGTATAGGGCAGACAGGCCTAGGAAGTGGAAGAAGTTCAGTTCTGGTGCTGAGTCACCTAGGAGGGAGTCTCTTTGGCCTCAGTTGCTCTCCCTAGAAAGGGAAAAGGAGGCGCTGCCTCTGGAAGTGCTTCTTGTCTGCTCAGAGGCCACACCCAGACACTACAGTTAATAGCTGTCCTTGGGACCTTTTCTGCCTGGGCCCTCTGTGCCACATTCTTACTCTCGACTTCTCTTTTTAGGCCTTCCAGGACAGGGTGTGTTCTGGAGTTCAGAGAGGAGAGGCCCTGTTTGGGATCCTCAGTGGAGGCTGAGGTTGAGGCACAGTGGAAGCTGAGGGTGACTGCCAGGCTTGACTTTTTGCCACAGCCGCAAACCTGTCCTACTCTGAGTTTTCTTGAGTACAGCTCAGTTTTCCTTCCAGATGCTTCAGTGCTTTCAGAACCTCCCTTCTGTTTATTTTGCAGCAGTGTTGAACGACTTTACCTGGGGCTCAGATGTTCTGACGGGTTGTGATATCATTTTCATGGTGTCTCTGTGGATCTGCTGCCAGTTGCTTTGGTCACCCTAATGTTCCCGTATGATGCCACCATGGAGCGGCATGACTATGCACTCTCCTGAACCATATGTGTCTTTCCCATGCCATGTCACCAGATCCCTTAGTATTTGTTTTGTACCTGACTGTCTGGCTGGGCCTCCAGAACAGAATGCTCTAGTCTCTTCCTTCTATCCAGTCTTTGTGGTAGAGGAAGTGACAAGCCTACTTGGTAGCCTCTAGAGGGCCATGATGTAAATGCCACTGTTTTCAGCTGTTCCTGTGCTGTGCCATATACCGAGATATCCATCCCACCTTCTTGTTTTGGAGACTGTGATCCAACAAAGTCTTGTCTAGTTGGCCCTGGAGGACTTACAGCATGGACTGGACCAGAGCTACATGGGGCCACCCAGTTCATTGTGATTGGTTAAGCTGGAGCCAGGACTCATGGTCTGTGTTGACTGTTGGATGTGTCTGAGGCTGGGGAGCATGGTAAGAGAGTAGAGACAGGCAGCACAGGGGCTTTCTTCAGGACCTGGCCCACGCACAGCCAGTCTGGAGGAGTACCTGGCTGCATCAGGATCCATCCTCAGCATTGCACAGCTTCTGCCCCAGTGTCTGCTTCAGCCTTCATAGCAGATACAGCAAGGCCCACCATTGAGGTGTCAGCTGGTGCCCTTCCAAGGGTTGAACCTCATTACAGTGTGGTTTTTAGCATCCAAGAAGTGGTGCTAGCAAGGCAGAAGATGCTACTGGACATCACTCCGGCCATGGCCCTCTCTAGCCATGTGGCTGGGCATAGTGATCCCTTGGTTCTGGTTCCCTCCGTGTAAAGTGAGGGTCAGAATCCCCATTTGCCCAGAGCAGTTGTGGAGATTTAAAGCAACAGGCATCTGGCACCTCATGTAGGGACATAAGCTGCTCCTATTATTACTCCTTCTACTGGTGCTACTATGGCCCCTGTCTCCACCTCCACCCCTTGTGTCACCCCATTTCTCCCACCTCCATGGAACCAAGTCCTATAGGAAGCTGAGGATACATCCTTCCCTCCTTGCTCCTTTATGGTGTCCTCTCCCGACATACCATTGTTTTCTGAGAAGAAGAAAGGAAACGGTTTAAGTTGGGGGAGGCAATCCCCAAGGCCCCATTTCACATGATTGTCCCATTTCTAAACTTGAGTTAATAAGAATAAACAAAGTGGTAGGTCGATTTGCACAGGAGACGAATATCATTCTGACGATTATGTAAATATTTATGTGTTCTGGCATTCTCATTTTGTTACTGGTGTCTAATTTCCGAGTCTCATAATGAAGTGTAATTTGGAGGAGCTGTGCAGAGGCAGGCACAGCCACAGCACCATTTGATGTGTTCGGCGGACTTGCTTTCAGTTGCTCCTTTTCATCGGTCGTCTTTAGATCCCCTTCAAGTGCTTTGTGACTTGACAGCAGCTTTCGGCCCGATGAAGACAGGGCTCTTAAACATCGCTAGGAATTTAGAAGAGCTTTATAATATTGTCACTTAATAAGAAAATGCATCCATTGGCAGGGCATGGGATTTATAGCTTCAAATGGATTTCAGCTTGGAGTTTTAGCCCTCTGTGTTCCTGCCCTTCCCGGGGCTATGAGTAAGGTTTTTTAATTAAGTCAAATTGAATTGAATGAGCTTTTATTGAACACCCACTCTGTGCCAGACACCAGCTCCTTAACCCTTGGATTGCCTCATGGCTATGGGGAGCTGAGCCAGGTGAGGGCTTGCAGGGTTAGCGCTCACATCCGCCCCCCAGTCGGCTGGTCCGGAGGGTGGGATTGGAGGTAGGTCTGGCTCAAGCTCTTTCTGAAGCTGGTTTTCAACACAGTTGACTAAGAAGGCTGAGGTCAGTGGCCATGCATCTTGCTTAGCCTGTTTTAGTCTCCACAGACACCCTTTAAAGTTCCTCATGTCTCCCTCTCCTACATCCAAGGAAAAGACTCAGAGAGGTATAGTATGAGGCTCAGGTCACACAGCCAGCAACAGGCAGAGTTGAGATTTGAGTTCAGTATAGTCAGTCTTCCAGACTGTAGTTCCTTCTAGAGCCTCTCTAGGGCCTGAACGCTTCCTGGCTCATGAGAGACAGCCTGGCAGTGTGGTGTGAAACAGTGGGCCCGAGCCAAGGGTTTTCCTTGGGTACTCTCTGGCTGTGTCCTGGGCAGGTGGCATTTCTCTTCCTGACCTTTCCTGTACTTGTGGGTGAATGAATGGCACTATGCCATCGTAGGTGGTTGCCGGTCACAGGCTGTACATGTGAAGCATGGATGTCATGCCTTGGATCCAGGCAGGCCCTCTGGACATCCCTGGCTGGTCAGGTCTGCCCACTGCTCCCACCTCAGTCCTGTGCATCCCATGGCTGGCTGCACATAGGGATGGGTGATAGCATTTTGTGAAGGGCAGCCTGGCACAGTATCCACTCATAGTAGTCATTCAAGAGATCTTAATGTTTAGGAAGGAGATAAAACTGCCAACAGTTGAGGGAAGCTGTCAGAATGGAGGTTTGCCTGCCTCATGAAAGTGAACTCGCAAACCTAATGACTGTTGGGCTGTGGAAGCAGTGTGTCATCTGGGCTTCTCACTAGCAACAGAACTCTCTGGAAGGACAGTTGGCATCTCCCAATTGCCGTGTGGGGGTGGACACTTTTTATGTGACAGCAAGGCAGGGAAGCTAACAGTGATCTCCGAGGAGTTATGCTCAGCTTAACCCTTTGAATTACTGCAGCTTTAACACTGACTCCAGAAATAGCTGCGTATTTCTCATGCTGTTCGTGTTCTCTCTGAAAATACAAATGACTCAAATATTTGAGGGTTTGGTAAAGCATCTGTACTAATTGGGACAGAGCCAGAGTGTTCTCAGGTGCCGAGAGGAAGGTGGCAAGTTTGCCCCAGGGCTCTGATCCATATGTCAGGGAAAGAGGACTCCTGAAGAAGGGATGGAAAGCTCTCCCGTGAAAGCCCTGAAGCTGCATGCTCATGTCAAGCTGTTTATTGATAGAGTTTCACTGAGGCAGGTTTTCATTGAGGCAGGGTTTGACATTACTGGGGGGTAGAAGGTAGTGTTTCCCTCCCGGACTCCATTTCCCTCTGCGCATTGAGGGCAGTTGTTTTAGGCAGTGTTCTCCTGGTGCTTTTGCTCCTGCCAGAGCAAGCCTTCAAGGATTCTTTGGTTGCAAACACTTCCTCCAATGTCGACAAGCAGCTGCTCAGCCAGCCCTGTGGCTGCGGGCAGCAGGGTGGCGCTAGACACCTGGCTTTGAGTCCCCGAGAGGCTTGCCTCTCTCTCCAGGCTGTTCTGAGCTTCTGTTTGTGCTGACTGTAGAATGGAGCCCATAATGAGGTTGGGGGTGGGAGCAGGGAGAGGCCTACGAGCCTGATGCTTAGAACAGCCCTGTGAGGTCTGTACTGAGCTCCAAGGGAGAGAGGCACCACTACAAAGATGGGAGTCATACCCCTGTCCCCTGTCCGGGGGAAGCCTGCCTGCCCTGATCGCCTCACTCACGCCCTACCCAAGCCTGCATCACATCTTCGGGTGGACTTAGAGCCTTGTCTCTAATTTTTATTCCCTTTTCTTATTTAGGGATGGTCAGATCAACAATCTGCAGGTCAGTCTTATTTGGGAGATCCATATTACTTCTGATTATTTATGAACGGACAGGCCAGGGGGAGGCAACCAACTCGATTAATTCATCAGTGAGGCAGCTGGAGGGATGTGTGACAAACAGACCAGGCTGTCATTTGGCCAGAGATTGTCTGTGCTGGGATCGTTCCCCCAGGATAACCGTGATGACAAACATAATTGACATTTTTTATTAACCCTGAAATGATTAAAGATGCTGTTGCTGAGTCTGTGTCAAAGTACTGGGTCCCTGGCATTTCGAGAGGCCTCGGTGTGGGGCCAATAAGCAGCCTGTGTTTACTTCCTGTTCATCACTTTAATCAGCCAAGGCAGACAGAGCCCTGCCTGATTTGGTCTTGAAACTGGGCCAGAGACAAGACTCTGCTTTCCAGCTTGCTTTCCAGAACATTCTGGCATCACCATCATAGACACATAGGAGGCTCTCTGTTCAGTGACCCATTTAGTCATCACTTAGCAGAGCTCCTACTGTGTGCTACATTCCGAGGTGTGGGGTTGGGGGTCCTTTTCATAGGATCAGTAATGGCAGAGTGGGGCCCAGGAAGATTTGGATGAGAGTGGTCACATGCTCTTATTGGGGCAGGATAGGCCTGTCAGACTGAATAGGGGAGGGAGCCAGTTCAGGAGGCAAGTGTGAAGAATCATTTTTGGTTACTGCATAAAAGAATAGATTTCATTATATTTTATATATGTATATCATTGTATGCAGCTCATATCTGATCCCTCTCTCGTTTACCTAATTTGTTTCCTTCTCTCTGGGTCCTCCCCCGCAGTTGCTCCCTTTCTACCCAGCTCCCCTACATTTCAAGGGAGATGAGATGTAGTGGTGTGCTCTTTTAATCCCAGCACTCAGGAGGCAGAAACAGGTGTATTTTCCAAGCTAGCCTGGTCTATATAGGAGGTTCCAGGCCAGCCAGGACTATATAGTGAGACCCTGTCTCAAAAAAAGCCGAAACCAAAAAATGCAAAACCGAAGCAAACCAAACAACTAGAAAGTCGTTTCCACGGGAGAGGAGCGGCGTCCATCCTCTCGCTCCCCATGGTCACTTGTTTGCCGTGCTCTCCATCCCTCTAGAGCTCTCCCTTGCCCCACAGGGCCGCTTTCTAATTTCCCGTTTTAACCTACATTTTGTATGTAAGAAAACATGCAAGGTCTGCCTTTCTGATTTTGGCTAATTTTGCTTAATGTGATGAATTCCCAGTTCCATCCATTCATTTTCCTTTTGAGACAGGGTCTCACTATGTAGTCATGGCTGTACTGGAACTCGCTCTGTTGATCAGGCTGGCCTCATCAGAGATCTACCTGCCTCTGACTCCCAAGTGCTGGGATAAAAGGTGAACACTCGTACACCTGGCTGTCTCATTCTTCTTTACAGTTGGATAAAACTCCATTGTATGTGCATATGCGTACACACACACAAGTCTAGTTGGCACACAGACTCCTGGGATTCTTCTGTATCCACCTCCTGTCTCAGCATACGTGCTGCTGTATATGATTCTGGGATCTAAACTCAGGACCCCTGTTTATGTGCCTTATTTGCTCATCATTTCCCCAGCCCTCTAACAGGTTCTTTATCTGTTCCTCTGTTGATGGCATAGGGGCTGGTTTCCTGTCTTGGCTGTTGTGAACAGTTCTTCCATGAACATGGATATGCAGGTATCTCTGTGGTGCTCTGATGTAGACTCCTGTGGTTATAGATCCAGGTGTGGTTAGCTGAGTCACACAGAAGTTCTATCTAGTCTTTTGTCTGAGTGACCTTCATACTGATTCCATAGAGAACATGCCAGTTCACATCCTCACCAGCAGTGAGTAATCCCCTCACATCTTTGCCAATATTTATCTGTTTGCTTGATTTTAGCCACTCTTACGGAGGGAATTGCAGAGCTGTTTTAATTTGCATTTTCCTCATGGATAAGGATGCTGAGTAGTTTTTAAAATGTATTTACCAGTTTCTTTTTCAGCATGTTTGCTGTAGATGTATGGAAAACCACTGATTACTGTGCATTTATTTTGTATCCTATTACTTTGCTGAGGTCTATAAGATCTAACGTTCTTGGTGGCATCTTCAGGGACGTTTTAAGTATAGGATAATTTCTGCATCCTTTGACTTGTTCCTTTACGGTTCATATCTCTTTTGTTTCTTCCTCACGCCTTCTTGCTTGCCTCTAAGCACCGTAGTGAAAGAGAATGGTGATGTGGACACGCTTTCCTTATTCCCAACTGTTAGGGAAGTTCAGCTTTTCTCTGTTTAGTATACGGTTGCCTTTAGGTTTGTGGTATATAATTCCTGCTATGTTGAGGTGTACTTCTCAATTTCCTTTTTTTTTTT
Source organism: Microtus oregoni (assembly GCF_018167655.1). NCBI lineage: Eukaryota > Metazoa > Chordata > Mammalia > Rodentia > Cricetidae > Microtus > Microtus oregoni. The sequence continues at coordinate 4,408,428 of NW_024543210.1, read as the reverse complement.
CTTTTCTTTTTTCGTTAAAAAGTCCCTCTTTGCTCTGGGAGTAGACTCTGGGGCTTCCTGTTGCCTGTCCAGGGGCAGGAGGAGGAAATTCCCTTGTTGTGCAGCCTGAACTCTCTCTTGACAACTCAGGATCCTTGAGTCAGGATGCTCCCTGCCATGTGACAGTGGGTCCTCACACTGCCTCTAGATGGACCCTGAGTCAAATACTTCATTCACTCAGCCACTAAGCCAGGATCCAGTAAGCATTTACTGAATGCCTGACAGTCTAGTAGTAATGGGTGTGTGACTGTAAGCTAGAGGTTGGGGCTTCCAGGCTGGTAGGGGGATGCAGTGTGAATCAGAACCCTTTCAGTACTTTGAGAGTGAGTTCATGTGCCAGACGGCCTGCATTGACTGACCTAGCTCTGCTTCCCTGACAGCATGGCCTTGAAGTTAGATCCATCCCTGCCTTCAACCTGTTGCTCAGAGCCTTTCCCGTCAGCTGAATTTCTTTTGCTTTTTCATCCCATGGCTGGCAGGATGCTGCAGGGGCAGGAATTAGTTAAAGTGTGCAGTTTGTAAAGCAGCCGCTTTTGTGTGTACTAAATACACTGCCAGCCTTTTTCAGGGAAACTTCCAAACTGTTCTTGGAACTTCAAGATAGAGCAGGGGAAACAAAAGTCCCATTTAATAATGTTTCATCCTTCGGGTTCTGTGGCTAATAGAAACATAAACGGAGGCTGTGTCTGAATGCCATTTCTTTATGTGATTCAGAGAATCAGGACACGGCAATTATACTGTGGATGGGATTTATGAAAACATTAATGCTTGAAAAGAAGAAAACATCCCAGTAAGTTATTTAATTTGGAGTTGCAGGCCTGGGTGCTGGCTACTAATTCAGGCCTTCTACACTGTGTACCAGGCACAGGCATGCCCCCAATGCAGCCAGTCTCCTCGAGTCCTGGTCCCAGGAAGGTATGGGGCTTGGAGGCTGGGTCTGGTCAGTAGAGTGTCTTTTTGCCTAGGGCATGATGCCCCGAGCTGGGTTTGAATCCTTTCCAGCTAGTCTCTCTCCCCAGCTGCATGTAACAGCCTCATTAGGTTTGTAGCATGTGGCAGCTGAGTGATCTGCTGGATGAGGGACACACATTTAAAAAAATTTACGTGACACATGCGTTTCCTTTTTTTTTTTTTTCAACTTCTCTTTCCCCTGAACTGACATCAAAAGGAGAGTCACAAGAAGCAGATGTCAGAATGACTGCTGTGCTTTGCCTTGTCTACTGGAAAAGCCACCGATTGAATTACTCCCAACGCCATTCCTATTTATGGCAGATGCGCCGAGGGGAGGGGCCACATGTTCCCCTGTTTTCCTGATAGCCGAAGCCTTAATTCAAAAACAAATTGAGTCCTTCAGCTGTCGCTAGGTTGTTCTCCCCTATGTTTGGGGATAAACATCATTGCTCACACCTCATCTCTTTGCTTTCTCCCTTTCCCCAAAGCTTCCTCCCTTTATTTATTTATTTATTTATTTATTTATTTATTTATTTTCCCTCTGCCCAGAACTCCACACTCCTCTGACAAAAGCATGCATTATTTAGAGCCTGTCGCCTCTTGAAGTTCTTTAATTACAGAATTAAACTAAAGTAATGACAGTTTAATTTGTTCTCTCATTAATTGGGAGTGCTGCAGGCTGATGTGGAACGAGGGCCTGTGGAAGGCATGAGGAATATCTGCTGACTGAATGGCGCTGGGCACAGCTCTGTGTGCATAGCTCTTCCTCCTGGCCACCTTCCTGTCCTGCTTCCCAGGAACTCAGGCTCCTCCGAAGGTTGAACCTCCAGAGCAAAGACCTGGGCCTACCTTGTCCAGGGCTCCCTTGGCCCCCTGTTGTCCGCAGGAGGAAGACACCCTGCCTCCACCCCAGCTGGAGTTGCCCGAGAATCACGTTGTCCTGTGTCTTGATAAATTCTGAGCACACAGAGAGAGAACCTCAGGGGTCTCCCAGTGGCTGGTGGCAGCACTTATCCTTTCAAAGTAGGGGTTCCCTTCTGCTTGGCTTGGGAGTGTGCCTGGGATGAGCTCTTCAGGAGAGCTGCCCCAGGGAAGGGCAGGACAAATGTCTTTTAAGGCATGGTAAAAGCACACGATGTCCATCCCAGGCTAGGCCTGTGTGTAGTGGCCGCCTTCCCTGTACGCGGTAAAAGCACACGATGCCCATCCCAGGCTAGGCCTGTGTGTAGTGGCCGCCTTCCCTGTACGTGGTAAAAGCACACGATGCCCATCCCAGGCTAGGCCTGTGTGTAGTGGCCGCCTTCCCTGTACGCGGTAAAAGCACACGATGCCCATCCCAGGCTAGGCCTGTGTGTAGTGGCCGCCTTCCCTGTACGTGGTAAAAGCACACGATGCCCATCCCAGGCTAGGGCTGTGGAGTGGCTGCCTTCCCTGTACATGGCTGTGTGTCTGCCACTTCTAACTAATGAGTGCTTACGATGGCCTTGTGTTGGGGCTTTAGTGTTGGGTCTCTGGGTCATGCCATAAAGTAAGGACATACACACACTCCCACATGCTGGTGGCCCTGCTTTAAAGGAAGCAAGAGACACCCTATCTTCCCCTCCCTGCCATGCTTTTTGGCCCATAGCCCTGTGTATACCAACACAGATTTTGGCAGCAGGCAGGGAAGGCTGGGAAAGAGCCAAGAGCTAATTATGGCTTCTGTGGTGCCTTTGCTGTCGTTGCTTTAATGTGCTCAAATGCCCCTGGCCCTGGGAACAGATAACCTTAGCTATGGGAATGGAGGTTCGGAGGCATGGTCATTCACCCAGGCCTGATGGGCCAGGGGGTCAGAGCAGGCTGTCAGACCATGAGGCATCCTGGAGTCAGGCTTCTGTGTCCTCTTTGCTGTCCTCCTGTGTCACCTAGGGCCCTCTGGCACTGTTCATGTCTTCTAGCTGTCTCCAAGTTCTGCCCTTACAAGTTCTCCTAGAAACTTGGAAGTCTATTATCAGTGTATTTCGCTGCAGCAAAGGCTGACGCATTCAGGATTAGAGGATTCGGTTACACTTTATTACTGTTTGCCATTAAAAGTCATGCAAATAAGCAGAGAATAAAGCAACTTAGACTGTTTTGAATGCCAGATTTGCATGTTTATGGCAAGAAAAATGATATGGAGCTCCTTCAAGGTGCTAATAAAATTGTGCCTCAGAGACTCAGCTTTGTTCTTTTGTCTGTAATGTATGCCACAGTAGCTTCAAGAGGGTTAAATATCTGCACAAGAGGGTTTAAACACATGCACACAAACACAGGTACACACACACAGTGCTTCAAGCATACCAAGCAGTATATCCCCAGCCTCTTTTATTTATTTAATTTAAAAAGGCCTTTTAATTTTAAGACAGGGTAAGGTTCGAAGGGTGAGGCAAACTGAAGGTTTAACTGAGTATTAGCACTCTGGAGAGCTGCTGTCTACCGTGGATAACTGAGTATTAGCACTCTGGAGAGCTGCTGTCTGCCGTGGATAACTGAGTATTAGCACTCTGGAGAGCTGCTTTCCACCGTGGAAGGTTGAAGCAGCTCAGTAGCTATACCCTACGTAGCCACCCCCGTGGAAGAGGTACATGATCATGGTGTGTGGACAGCAGCACATGGGTAGTAGCATGTGGGTCATCACATGTGAGTGGATTGGGGTGGACAAGGCATGTGGGAGGTGGGGGTCCCAGGCTGGAAGGGAGCTACTTTTCAAGACTCATCAGCTCTCATGTCTCTGATTGGCTTCTTCTAGGGAAGCTGTGGACATCCTGTTGCCTTTCACGAGGGTCCAGACTGGGGGTAATCCCAGGCCAGAGCCTCAGCCTGCTACAGGCATTAGCACTCTGAATTTGGTGGCGCCTGAAGCAATGACTGGGTAGCACTGAGCAGGTGGGGAAGGCAGCAATGCGGGCTTGCAGAGGACGTTTCTGTAGCCTAATGATTTTCAGAAACCATTTGTGAGATTGAGGTAATGTATTTCGCAGACTCAAGCAATTTACTGCTTCCCACCATGCCAAATCAGGCCATTACATCCTCTTGCTGTGTGCATGTAGCTGTTGGCACCAGGGGAAAATGGTCAAGTTCAAGCCCCCGCCATATCTGTGCTCTCTGGTTCTGGGATTGATGAGGAACAACACCTTTGAAAATGGGGTTTTATGAGCACTGGAAGCCGTTAAGCAGTGGAAACAGGATGACAATTTTACATTCAGGGGGTCCCCGGAAAGAGCAGCAGGCACAGAAGCGTGCCCAGAGGAAACTGCTGGCAGCTTCGCAGCTCTCGTCTGTGTTGGAGTGTGAGGGTCAGACCCAGCATCACCCTCTGTCTCCTTTATACACTTTCTCAGGTGCCCAGGTGTGGACACAGTGGAGACATCCTGGGTGAGAAGCACACGTACTCTGTCCGCGTGCCCCGACCTTCTCCTAGCTCACTATATGACAAGTGCCTTCTACTGAGAATCTCTGCCCCGTCATCTGTAAAGTGGCCTGCCCAGTCACAGCCATGGCAGAGGGTGAGAGGGACCATGTGAACTTCCCTTAGCTGGGGAAGCGCCTGGCAGTGTGGAGCGTGGGTGTCTAAACCACAGTCTGTGAGGTGCATGCGTTTCTGCTGGATTCGAAAACAGTACAGGTGACATGGTGGAGAAGTGGCGCAGGAGACAGAGTGTAGAGCGGGCTACCTGTATCCTCCTATCTCAGCCTTGAAAGCCATAGGTGCCATGGAAACGTCTGTTGGGGCTTCACCTGGCTTGGAGAGATTAGGAGGGCTTTCTGGAGGAAGGGGTTGGGATAAGTCGGCCAGAGCAGGAGAGTTGTACTTCAAGTGAGGAACAGGAGGGTTCAGAGAACATGGCTGGAGAAGGTGGCGTGGTGTGGAAGTCAGTGCGGGAGGTGGGGCTGAGAGGAGTGGGGACTCCTACGTCAGGGCACCTGATAGGGATTTTGGCATGTGATGAGACCCTCTCAAGAGTGTTGAGCAGGGAGAGATGGAATGGGCCTCAGCTCAGGACTGCTCGTTGCTTGCTGCGGGCCATAAGGTGAAGGTATGCACCAAAACTGCTGCATCTCACAAGATTTCAGTTTTAGTTGCAGGAAAAGGAAGTATTTCCTGTTTTAACCTTTCTTGTTCACTGTGCCATCTTCCTGTACAGACTAGGCCAGTTTTGAACTCTTAGTTCTCAGCTCCCTGCTGCTAGGATTACAAATGTGAACCTCCACGCCCAGCTCCTCCTCAACCATCCTTAAATAGATAGAGTTCTGTGTATTAGACACATTCCTAATTATGTCCGGCCAGCACTATCTCCTGACTCTTTTCATCTCTTCCACGAGGTTCTGGTGAAGTCCTCAAAGGCATTTGAAGCACACCTGCTCAAGACATCCTTGTCACTGCGAGGTGGTAAGCGCAACAATAGATTTTTTAATTTTTTTTTTGTCTCAGAAGAAGGTTCAAGATGCAAAGCTTTAGGAAAGGGGACTAGTTACTCCCAGTCTCCCAATACTACCGTGTCCCCCACTGTCACCTGCTGGGAACCCTGCAGGCCACTCTCAAGCAGGTATCCCTGGTGATCTCCCCACACCCCACCTCCCTCTCTGGAGTATTCAGTGATATCTTGCTCTTAATCCATTTGTCTCGCTCTCTCTCCTTTGCCCTTTACGTTTTCTGTTGACATTTAAAGCTCGGTCCTTTGTTCTGATGGTGTTGAATAGAGAGACTAAGTGCCTGGAATTCTCTGTGTACTTCCAGATTCTGCTCATTTCTCTCAGCCCATACTCTGGGAGACCCCGCCTCTTTTTTTTTTTTTTTAATTTTTTATTGAGAAAAAGAAAAAAAAAGTTTCCGCCTCCTCCCAGCCTCTCATTTCCCTCCCCCTTCTCCTACCCCTCTCCCCCTCCTCCCACTCCTCTCCCTCTCCTTCTCCAGTCCAAAGAGCAGTCAGGGTTCCCTGCCCTGTGGAAAGTCCAAGGTCCTCCCCCCCTCCGTCCAGGTCTAGGAAGGTGAACATCCAAACTGGCTAGGCTCCCACAAAGCCAGAACATGAAGTAGGATCAAAACCCTGTGCCATTGTCCTTGGCTTCTCATCAGCCCTCATTGTTCGCCACATTCAGAGTCCGGTTTTATCCCATGCTTTTTCAGTCACAGTCCAGCTGGCCTTGGTGAGCTCCCAATAGATCAGCCCCACTGTCTCAGTGGGTGGGTGCACCCCTCATGGTCCTGACTTCCTTGCTCATGTTCTCCCTCCTTCTGCTCCTCATTGGGACCTTGGGAGCTCAGTCCGGTGCTCCAGTGTGGAGACCCCGCCTCTTGTGGCATCCGGGACATTTTAGGAAATAGGTGGGAGGCTAGTGTAAGAAGACACTGATCTTGGTCTTGCAGTGTGAGCAGATGTGAGAGACCCTTGTCACCCATGTAGCTGCTGGGGTACTCTGCCTGTAGGAATTCACATTCGATTGCCCAAGTAGGCTAGAAGCTCTGCAGCCTTCTCAAGCTGTGGGGGTAGTGAGTATGCATCCTTGGTGTCTTCATTTGCACAGTGGAAGAGATGGGACCCATTGCAGTCTAGTCCCACCCTGTGATGCAGCAGTGTGCCCCAGGGAATAACTCCTCTATTCCTCAGTTGTCCTGAATATTCTTTGGGTGTGGAGAAGATGTTTCCTTAAGCGATGAGATACTGGAGTATGTGTGGAGCGAGTGTGAGGGCCAGTGACATGGATGAAGTGCTCTCCACTGTTGTGAAACAGGAGTTTAAAACTGGAATTTGGGCGTGACTTTGGGCAGTGAACAGGGTACCCCCTGAACTGTCCCTCTCATCACTTCTTGTCAACAATGTGCAGTAGTGATGTCCCCTGAATGAACTGTAGGGACATAGAAGCAGGCAGAAAGTAGGCAGAAGATGGCTCCTGTGTTGGTGTGCTTTCACCTGCAGGCAGGCCCAGTGCTGAAGAGATGAATAAAAGAACTGCAATGTTGCTGACGTGGCAGAGGGCAGAGTTGGGGACAGCCACAGCAACTGCAAAGGGAGGACGGAGATTCCAGAAGCAGTCTTATTCCCATGATGGTCCAGATATTGAAATTAGCTAACAAGTATTTTCAAGTAGCCATCATGGATATGCTCAGGGACATAAACACCTCCAACAAATAAGTATAGGAACTCTTCTCAGGGAGATCAGAACTACAAGTAAGCCAGCAGACATACCAGGACTGAAAGTAGTGTCTGAAGGCAGGACTGCACCACGTGGCCATGCAGTAGAGTGGAGACGACAGGAGGCTGGGCCCTGGAACCTTTGCAGCTTCACAACCAAGGGGAAAATGGGGGAGAGAAAGAGCAGATGCTCAGCTACCTGGTGCACGGTGTCGTCAGATCGAGTACACGAGCAATGGAAGTTTTAGATGATGAGGAAGAAAAAATACCTCGGGTACCAAGTCCATTTAAAGAGCAGAAAACAATACAGTGCAGATTCCACAGGACAGGTACGAGGAGAACCTCATGAGGGACATCACACTCAAGTTTCTGGAAGTTAAAGTGAAAATCTATGTCTCAATCAGAGAAAAATGACTCTCACCCAAGGAGAGTTGTGGTAGGGAATTCACTGACCCCTCGCCAGAAACAATGGTGTCCAGAGACTGGGATAGTGCCCCAGAGTGCTGATGAGCCCCCAAACTGCCTAGCTGTGGTTCAGTGTCCTTCAGGAATGAAGGTGAGATTAATGTGTTTGGGGAAATGAGAATTAACTGCCTTCGGTGTTGGGAGCTCTTCGGGATGCAGGGAGGTGACAGGAGTTAGGATGCGGTGATGGCTGGAAGACACAGGAGCGTGTGGTTGTCTGAAAGGCAATTTCACCTTAGATTAAAAACACACATAACCGGTGAAGGCAGACAAAGCTGCATGGTGTGGTTTATGACACACATCATTGCAGTACCTGACGCTACAGGGTGAACAGTGGGCTTAGTGGAGGAGCATTTATAGTTCTGCGCCGTGTGTGGGAACTGGTACAATCTTATTTGCAAGAAGGTGACAAGATATTAAGGATGCATATTATAATTCCCAGAGCAACCACTAAAGAGATAATGTAAAGAGATAGCTGAAAGGCCAGGAGCTAAGTAAAATGGAATTATGAAATATTGAGTTATTCTTAAAAAGTTAGTAGAGGAGAAAGATAAGAATAAAAAGAGAGGTAAAAAAACAAATATCCAATAGAAATCTGATTCCATCAACGACTACATTAAATGAAGTAAATGAGACAGCGGAAAAGAGATTTTAAGAATAGATAAAAAAGTTAGACCAGGTGTGGCTCAGCAGTTAAGAGCACTGACTGCTCCTGTAGAGGACCTGGGTTTGATTCCCAGCGCCCACATGGCAGCTCACAGCTGTCTGTAACTCTAGCTTCAGGGGTGCTGTCATCCTCTTCTGGCCTCTGTGTTCCATAGACATCCATGGAGGGAAAACACCCACACATGTTTTAAAAATCTTTTAAAAAGTGTATTAAGAGAAAGAGCAAACTGTGATGTTGAGACGTGGTATGGCTTTGGCAGGAGAGGGTAAGAAGGTAAGCAGACTGAATAAAAAGACAGTTTCCAGACAGTGAGCATGAAGGGGAAGGCGAGGCTGACCAGGAAGAGACTGTCACTGGAGAAAAGCCAGGTGTTGCGGGGTGGTAAAAGGGTAGATTCCCTAGGAAGGTAGCATCGGGCATGAATGTGCAGCAGACAGCAGTGTGTCCGAGTACTTGAGAGTCAGAGCAAATCCACAGTTGCCGCTGGAGTCCTAATGCCCTTCTCCAAGCAGCTGGTTGTAGGAACCAGACAAGCCAACAAAAGTAGGCCAGAGAGATCTGACACGTACTGACCACTCTACGTAAGTGCAGGGCACGTTCACTTCCCAGTTTCAATCCTGCTTCCTTGAGGTAAGCATACGTGGAAGGCCTTCTGATTACCATGGGGTTAGATCAGTAAGGATTCATCATTTATCATGCTAAAGGGGAAGCTGAACATTGGCAGTAGTTTCCAAGTATCTCAAAACTTTTATGCATTTGCATTTAGTGTGTGTGTGTGAATGTGTGGTGCGTGTGTTCATGCATGTGTGTATATGTGCACATATGCTCACTCATATTGTGTTGCACATGTGGAGATCAGAGGACAGCTTGAGGGAGTCAGTTCTCTCCTCCCACCATGTGAGTTCTGGGGCTTAAACTTGAATCAAACAGGCTTGGCAGCAAGCACCTTTACCTGCTGAGCCATCTTGTTGGCCCAGTTTCTAAGAGGAGTAGAGACTGGGTTTATAGCCCAGTCTTCAACAAGTAAGAAACTGGGCAAAGTGTACAGTGCAGTGGTTTTTGGGAACATGGGCAGTGCAGGCAAATGTCGCTGAGGGGTTGCAAATGAGACAAGTGCTCAATTGTCTCTGCTACTGCCTTGGGAGCTTTTCAGGTTCCCAAGAGGAGAAACCCTGGTCCTGTGATGTCCCCAAGTGGCTGAGGTGGCTTAGCAGTCAAGTTCATTGTGGGGGAGTGGTGGATTAGAGAATTGTACTGATGCAGAGCCTGCTGTCCCCACGAATTTAAGTATGTTCCAGAACAAACTTCCAATTTCTTTTTAGGAAGACAGAAATAGGAGACATTTGTAAAGTAAAGCTCATTCTGTCTAGTACCCAAGTAAGCAGCACAAGGCATCTGGAGTCGGAAATCAAGAGGGAAGCTCCGCAGAGGTCCAGACGCGGGACTTCTAAAATAGTATTTTAAGGTGTGTTACTTTTGCTTGTGCTCTGGAACATTTGTTTAATGACGCAAAGATGTGTTTGAGTAAATAAAATTCACCTGCGGTCAGGAGGTTGCATTAGCAACTAGCTGACCAGAAGTTGTAGAGCGGAGCCAGGTGGAGAAGGGTATTAAGGAGGAGGAGATGCATGAGAACTTCTTGGGAGACACAAGGAGGTGAGCTGCTTGCTATTCAGCTTCTCTAGGGAGCAGAATTCTACCTCAACCTTTGAATATTGAGTTCTTTAGAGGGACAGAGATTTAGATAAGTTCCTTTTGTAGCTTTGAAAGAGTTGGTGCCTGAGGGAACAAAATTTCCTCAGGCTGCAGCTCTTGAACCCCTGCTGACTGTGGTGGAGTTGCGGTTGCTGACTAGGATAGCTGTAGCTTAAAAGGCAGCAACAATTAAAGAAAACGGCATGGAAGTGGTGCAGAGGAGGAATAGCAACAGTCAGTAAACCAAGGGAATATACCCCTCTGTGCCAGAAGAGGAGGGATGGGCATGCTAGACAGAGAGACATGCATGACCACACCCAGGACCAGCAAGGTGGCTTAGCGGGTTAGTGCTTATCACCAAGCCCGACAACTTGGGACCCACATGGTAGACAGCTCCTGTCCTTGGACTGTACATGGTTAATGATAAATATAATAATAAAAAAAACTTGAACTTTTAGAGATGGAAACCATTTTAAACAAAAAAATACATTGTGTGAGATTACTAGATTGGAAATTACAGATGGGAATGTTTACAGACTTAAGGGCGGTAATGTTACCCGGAGTAACATGCGGCATGGATGCATGAGCACCAGTGAGCCCTGGGACAACCTCAGGCTCCTAGCACGCATGAAATGAATGTTCTCAGAGGGGGAAAAAACATTTAAAAATAAGGGCTAAATGTAGAAAACGAGACAGGGTCTCACTGTGTAGCCCAGGTTGAACTCCTCCTACCTCAGCTTCCCAAGTACTGGGATTGCAGGTGTCCATCACCACACTTGGCTGGAAAAATATTTTTATTAAAAAAAAGTTGTTTTTCTTTTTTTTAAGCACTCAGGAGGCAGAGGCAGGCAGACCTCAGTGAGTTCAAGGCTAGTTTGTTACAAAGTATATTCCAGGACAGCCCTTATCACTGCCCTCCCCTATAAAAAACTGTGTGTGTATGTGCGCGCACGTGTGCGCACACACATGCACGTGCTTTGGTACACATATGCAAGTCAGAGCATAATCTCAGGTGTCAACTCTTGCCTTCCCTCCTGTTTGAGGTAGTTGAAACAGGCTCTCTGGTTCACTGTCGTGTGTGCCTGCCTAGCTGCCTGGCCAGGAGCACTGGGATTGTACACACTGCTGCATCCAGCTTTACATTAGTTCTAGGGGTTCAGACTCAGGCCTTCATGCATGCTTTACTTAGAAATATGAAAAGGAGAAAAAGACACAAGGTTTACAGAGGAACAAAGATTAACGGCAGAAGAAATTCAGTTATAAGACAGCAAGAAGAGAAACCCAAGGCACTGCAAGTAAAATTTGATATGGTCAACACAAAAGCACAACTCATAGACTAGAGCCATGGCTCAGCAGTTAAGAGCACTGGATGTTCTTGCAGGGGATCTGAGTTCAGTTCCCAGTACCCACATGGTGACTCATAACCATCTAACTCCAGTTCCAGGGGGATCTGATGCCTCCCTGGCCTCCTCAGGCACCAGATATACATGGTGCACAGACTCATGTGCAGGCAAATCCTCATCCACATAATAAAAATAAAGGAATATGAATAGAAAAAAAAAACCCTGAAAGCACTAGTTAAGAAACAAAACAGAAAAGCAAACCCAACTCTCACTTTAGTGGGAATAAGAGGTAGTTCATCATTGAGCCAAAGAGGAGCCGGTCCATGGCCTGGGAACACGGATGCAGGGTGCTTCGGATTCATGTTCCCACGTGATTGGATTTTTATAGTAACGACACTTTTCAGATGCCTCAGTAGAACATCATGTAGGTGGGTTAAGCCAAGAGGAGTCTCTGCTCGAGGCCTCAGATGGTTTCTTAGTCTTTGGGCTAGTGAAAGCTAGTGGTGGGTAAATGCATTTCAGAAGATTGCACCTCTTACTCACAAGGGTGTTAGGCCACACATAAAAGTGGGAAAGGTAGCCCCAGTTAAATTGTGACTAGGCTCTGGATCGTTCACAATCCAACCTCTCCCCAATTACTGAAGTCTAATCAGTGAACCAACCTTGCAGAAGGCTCACTGGGAGGTGAAGGTCATTGCAGGAACCTTTGCTCACAATCCCAAGCAAAAAGTCTTGAAAAGACAAAGGCACAGTTCTGTCTCAGACACATAAAAGCCGAAATGATGCATCACCAGCAAGTCTGCATTACAGGAAATTTCCCTTAGGAAAGGGAGTTCTTGAGGCAGAGGAAACTGATGCTGGGTGAGATTCTCCATCTGTTCCAGGAATGACGAGTATACAATGGTGAGTGTAAACACTGTTCTTATTTAAGAATTTTTTCAATGACAATTGACCATTTGGAATAGAATCATGGTGCTGATGCATTAACATATAGAGATGTAACGTACGTGATGAAAGATGGGGAAACTGGATGTATTATTTTCTGGTTCTTATATCATAAGGGAAGTGGTGTTGTGACTCGAGAGTAGGTCAGGATAAATTAAAATGTGTGCTGCAAACCTTAAAGTGACTAATAATAGAGAAACAGAAAGATTTATGGTTATGGGTCCTAACAATGGGAAGTATAATGACATAACAAAAGATCACAAAGAGGCACAGAGAATGAGGGAAAAAAACAACAGGCTGGGTAAACAAAATAAGCTTAAACCTTATCAGAAGCAGGTGAAAAGGTCTAAGCACTCCATTTAAAAGACAAGGGTTGTTTGGTTGGCTCGAAAGGCAGCACACAATTATACGGTGCCTGCAGGAAGCCCACCTTAAATATAAAAACAAAAAGGTTAAGTTGAAAGGATGGAGGAAGATAAGCAATACTAACAGTAATAACAGAAAGCTTGTGTGGCTATATAAATATCAGGCAAAGCAGATTTCAGAGCAGAAATATTACAGGGATAAAGAGAGTCATCTCATAATAACAGGAGGGATCAGTTCATCACAGCACATCCCCCAAGGTGCATAGCACCAGACACACAGATATTTATATACACACAGAATAAGAGCGCCCTAAAACACACGAAGCAAAGCTGCCAGGACGGGATATATGAACAGTAAAACCCACCAATGGCTTGAGAATTTCTAGCCCTTTCTCAATAATCAATAGATCACACAGACAGAAAGAGAGTTTAGATGTGGAGGACTGGGACAAACTGTCACCTGCTGGCCTGATTGACATCCATGCGACTCTCCACATCACACACCAGAATGTTTATTCCTTTCCAGGGCACATGGAATATCCATGCATAACCATGTGTGGCCATGAACAAATTAATCAGGAAATTCAGAAATACTGAAATCATTCACAGCAGATTTCCTAGGATAGGATTAGGAAAAAAAATCAATAATGAATATAACTGGAAAATTCCCTAATATTTGGAAACTAGGCACATTTCTAATGGCTGAAGGGTCAGTTTGGGTGTGGTGTGGTGGTAGAATCTCTGTCTAGCTTGCGAGAGTCCCTGGGTTTCAGCCCCAACTGTACCTCAGACAACAAAACAATGCTGGCTGTTTACGAACACCTAAACTCAACTTCCACTAAAACACCAGGAAGGTCCAAATAAATAAATAAAGGAGGAGAGAGCAGAAAGCTCAGAGGGAAAGGAAGCAACAAAGAACCAGCTATTAAAAGGACAAAATTAAAAAAACATCTGTTTAGTGTGTGTTGCGTGTATAGCACACATGGGAGTGTATGTGCCATGGTGCACACGTGGAGGTCAGAGGACAGTCTCCAGGGGTCATACTCTCCTTCCACCATGAGCTCTGAGGGTCGAACTCTGGTCATCAGGCTTGCATGATGAGCACTTTTGCTTGCTGAGCCATATCTCTGGCCCAATTTTATTTTATTCTTATTTTCTCTGCAGCCCAGGCTGTCCTTGACCACCCAGGGACACTCTGTTTCAGTCTCCTGAGTGTGGAATTGTTGGAGCCAGCCACCACGCCCAGCTCAGGAGGTGGTTCTCTGAGATGAACGAGTGTTAAACTGTGAGCTAGAGTCAAGAATATAGAGGAAAGACACAAATTACCAATATGAGAGATGATTAGAGTATGCTAATTATAGACACTACGGATATTAAAAGGATGTGGAGGTAATGCATGATCAGCGTGTGCTAATGAATGCCACAACTTAGGTGACACGAACAATCCCCCAGAAGACCCTAATAATAAAAGCTTACCCAAGAAGAAACATATCTCATATCTATGGAAATAATTGAATTTTTAGTTCAAACTGTTCCCACAAGGAAAACTCTAGGCCCTAATGGCTTCACTAATGAGTTCTAACAAATATCTAAGGGAAAGAGTATCCATTTGCTGTGGGTTGAATTACATGTACCCTTGTCACCCTCAATTTCTTTCTCAAAGTCCCAATCCTTAGTGTTTTACAACATAACCATGTTTGGAGATTGAATCTGTACAGAGGTAATTGTTGGAAATTGAGGCTGTAGGGTGGGCTCCAGTGCTATGTGACTCGCGTTCATAGGCGGGAGATCAGGAAACAGGCATTTATGGAGGAAGACTGGCATGCAGACACGAAGGCAGCGCTTAGGCATAAGAGAAAGGAGTCAGCCCATGCTCAGAGGGACCTAGCTCCTGGAGCTATATTTTGGGGGGATGTTGTTACACTGGCTACTGTTATCCTGGGGCGTCAAAGAGCAAGGACACCTTCCCTGACTAGTTCTCCTGACAATCAAGACAAGAAAAAGACATAATGGAAGCAAACATCCGTCCAGTATCTCTGATGAACTGGCCAACATTTTTAGACAAAAACTTTAGCAAATCTATTCAAGCATCCACTTAAAATATTATGACTAAGCAGGGTCAGTCCCAGGAATGGGAGCTGAGCATGGGTTTTGAAGATCAATCAGTGCAGTGGTTGATATGGAACTGTAATATCAGTGATTAACTGTAAAGAGAAAGCTATAAGTAGATGGATTTTGGTAATACCTAACATCCATTCCTGATTACATATGTAGAAAACCAAAAGCAACTTCTCAGTGCCAGCACAGTGACTTGCATAGGTGAAAATGCTTGCCAAGCAAATCTGATAATTTGAGTTTGATCCCCGGAATTCACAGTGGAAATAGATAATCAACTACCTCAAATTGTCCTCTGAACTCTCATGGTATACATGTTTCTGTACTCATACATACAGATCACTGTTCCACACACACACACACACACACACATACACGTGCGCGCGCGCACACACACACATACACAACATTTTTTTTAAATTTATTTATTTATTAAAGATTTCTGTCTCTTCCCCGCCACAGCCTCCCATTTCCCTCCCCCTCCCCCAGTTAAGTCCCCCTCCCCCCTCAGCCCGAAAGGCAATCAGGGTTCCCTGTCCTGTGGGAAGTCCAAGGAACCCCCACCTCCATCCAGGTCTAGTAAGTTGAGCATCCAAACTGCCTAGGCTCCCACAAAGCCAGTGCGTGCAGTAGGATCAAAAACCCATTGCCATTGTTCTTGACACTTAAGGTCATGCTCAACCTCCTTAGCGATCAGGGAAATGCAAATCAAGACAACTTTAAGATACCATCTTACACCTGTCAGAATGGCTAAAATAAAAAACACCAATGATAGCCTTTGTTGGAGAGGTTGTGGAGAAAAGGGTACACTCATCCATTGCTGGTGGGAATGCGAACTTGTGCAACCACTTTGGAAAGCAGTATGGCGGTTTCTCAGGAAATTCAGGATCAACTTACCCCTGGACCCAGCAATACTACTCTTGGGAATATACCCAAGAGAGGCCTTATCATACAACAAAAGTATATGCTCTACGATGTTCATAGCAGCATTGTTTGTAATAGCCAGAACCTGGAAACAACCTAGATGCCCTTCAATGGAAGAATGGATGAAGAAAGTATGGAATATATACATATTAGAGTACTACTCAGCAGTAAGAAACAAGGACTTCTTGAATTTTGCATACAAATGGATGGAAATAGAAAACACTTTTTTAAAAAAAAAAAAAGAAAAGCTATGTTGAGCAGATAGTAGGGAACCTCTCAATTGATAAGGGCTTTCCACTAAGATGGCTCTGGCAAGATAAACTGTGTAAAAGACTGACTGGAAGAGCTGATGAAGCAGGAGGAGCTACTGTGGACCACACAGCAAGCACAGTCATCCCAGAAATGTGACAGTGATGGTCTCAGATGTGGAGATATGGGCAACTCTTAGGTGATTTTTTTTTTCTGTCTTTGATAAATACATTTTTGTTGAACATGCTTATTTCCCATGTCACCTGAGAAACAACCATCCCAAAAGGGGCCCTACAGGGCTTTCCTTTTTTGCATTTTGTAAAGTTTGAGTGTTTTGTAAGAAGATTGAGTTTCTCTTAAAATATGGAATAGGGCCCATGAGATGGCTCGGCGGGTAAAGGTGCTTGCTGCATAAACCCGGCCACTTGAGTTTGATCCCTGGAACCCATGGTGGAGCAAGAGAATTGAATCCTCAAGGGCTGTCCTCTGCCTTCCAATAATGATGATAAGTAAATGAAAGCAAAACCCAAACCAACAGACAATCAAGAGTATGGCCTGAGACTGAAGTAACAGGTCGTTGAAGACCCAGAAAGGCTGATGTGGGAACGGCGGTAGCCAGGGCGCCGATACCAAGTCCTACTGCATTTTACTCATCATGTTCTTGTCAAATCTGTGCTTTGGCTGGACACACAAACCGTGTTAATAATTGTAGTTAATACATGGAGCCGTCTCAGAACATTCGACAGTAGACTGAGCTCCTTAATCCTGTGAAGGCAGTTTGGGATCTCTAATTACTTGGTTGAAAAAAGGCAGACACTCGGGGCTGCAGCAGTGTTTGGGAATTAATCTTTAAAGCCTGACAGTGAACATTCAATTCAATTAGGGAGAGCAATTGGCGAAGATTCCTCTCGCCTTCGCCCCTGGTAGCAAGCCCAGACTGATTGGTCCTCATCTATCCTGCTGCCGTCATCAGCAGAGCACCTTAGCAGACAGGTGTGCAACTTCACCTAGCGGGGACGAAATGTCACACCTTTACCAGCTCTGTCTCCTTGGACACCACTGCCCAAGAATCCTAGCACACTGTGCTGCCCTCAGGCATCTTGGGGTCTAAACTTTCTTCTGCTTTCTTCCCAGTTCCTTCCATCTGCTCCATGTCCCTCCCTGCCTTTTCCCTCTCATCTCTTCGCCCCGCTCCTTTTTCTTCTCCCTCCTCTCTAACTCAACACCTTACTGCACATCACAAAAGGTTTATATGTAAGTGCGTTGTACTTGGAAGTATAGGGCAGGGACTTCCCCACTCTTCCTTCTCATGGCTTCCCTCACTCAGTGCTGTGCTCTGGCCTTTCTTTCAGCTTGGTTCTCTTAGAGCTGGCCATTCTCCTTGCTGCTCAGACCCCAGACCTAAGGTGGTCCTGTTCTCTCTTACTTCTCTACTGTCTTCCCTCTAAGGGGTTCCTATTGCTTCTGACTCCCATATGGACCCCTGTCCCCACTGCTGCTACCTCTGTCCCAAATTCCTACATAAGCCCGTGCATCTTTTTCCTGCAGGGCAGCTAAAGGGGTCGTGTGGGCTGGAGCCGGCTACCTCCTCCCCCAGGAGACCCCGAATGCTCTGCTGCTGTAGAGACACTCTCACCATGCCCCTTCTTGTCACATCCTGTTCACCTCTCTGGCCAGACTGGCCTTTGTGATGTTGCATACTCAGGCAGAACTCTTTTCTCACCCCTTCGTGTGGCCTACCATGGCCACCCTCTCAGCCCCTTCTCTTGGCTTTAGAGCCCCCTTTCTTGCTGACCTTGGACCATCAGTCTTAGTGCCTGATACACTCCTTCTGCTGGTTTGTGTGGGCCCTGTCTTCCTGACAGTAAGGTCAGTTCTTGGAAGGCAAGCGTTTGATTTTGGTTGTTTCCTGTGAGCAGTGCTGGCTCGCTAATAAGCACCAGGAGTGTTTGTTGAATGAGTAAGTGGAAGAGCTTCACAGAGGCAAACATTGGACACCATTGTTGCAGAGCCGCCGTCTTCCTCCCTGTTCCCCTCCATGCCACTCTCTTTCTCAGAGGAAGTACTGAGCAGTGTTCCTAGCTCCTGCCAGTCCTAGGGGCAACAACCATCCTGAGCTTGGTTTAGGGTCTTACTGAAAATGCATGAGTAAACAAGATGTGTGTGTATGTGTGTGTGTGTGTTTAAAAAAACACGGTGAAATATAATAAACTCTACCACTGTAGCTGAGTTTAGGGCTGCAGTTCATGCTGTTGGCCAGCTTGGCTGTACCCATCCCCAGGACGCCTCTTACTCTGCCCACATTCCACCTACACTCCAGTCTTCCAGCTCCTGGCTGCAGCCTTTCTGTTTCCTGTCTGTGATTCTGACTACTCAGGAAGCAGCAGGAAGGGAATCCGTCCAGCATCCATCCTTTTGGGGCTGGCCTGCCCCACCGAGTACAGTGTGATCAAGGTTCCTGCACGTTGTGGCTGCTATCAGGGAACACTGCCTAGAGGCACTCCACTGTATGGGCCGATTCCATTGTGTTTACCCTTTCATCTGTCTGCGGACAAGTGGGCTCCTTCCACCCTCTACCCATATAAATAAGGGCAAAACTTCCTTGAGATCCCACCCAGTACCAGATGTTTGGGTTTCTTCTCAGAAGTGGGATTGCTAGGCTTCATGGTAACCCTACAGGTTTCTGGCAATCACTGAGTTGCTGTCCGTCATGACTCCACTATCTTGCCTTCCTGCCAGCATTGTAGGGGGTTCTGATTTCTCCACATCCATGCCAAAGCCTGTTATTTTTGTTTCTGTTTTTTATACCAGCCGGCCTAATTAGTATGATGTTGTAGTTCATGTGTCTTAGGAAATGCCGTCACACTTTGTAAACGCGGCTTGTCCTGTGTGCGCGGTGTTGGCCTCTTCCTGCCTGACTGTGTGAGCCCCGCAGAGCCTCACTTGCTCACTTAGTTTTTCTCTTAGTGTCATACTTGTGCATAATTCCAAAGAAGCAGCCACGTTCTGCTTTCTGTTGCCCTGCTGCCAATCCCTCTGCACTCCCCAGCCTTCTGGCTGCTCCTATTAGTTCTGTGTCTTTAAACATGACTACTGCTGCCTCTTGGTCTTAGTCTTTTTAATTTGAGACCTAGCTGTTGACCCCTGGCATGGAAGGGGAAAACAGAAGGGTCCTCCACACATTCTGTGGGACCTTTTCCTCATGATCTCTTGTTCGGGTGAGCATAGATATGTACATATTCCTGGAAACCTTTCAGAACTCAGCAATTTGAGAGCCTCCAGGACTTGGCAGGTAGAGGTAGCTCATCTCTAGTGGAAGCTGTCCTAGGAGCAGGTTTGTGGAAGTGCGTGGGTGTACTTGTTTGGGCTTTTCTAGAACTTACTCAGGAAAATCTGGTGCCAGTGATACTCAGGGAATCTTGCTGTTTCAGAACTCTAATTCCCACACGCCCTGCCCAACTCTATTGTTGCTCCTGCCGCAGAACCGCCCCTGCTCCGGCCTCATCCCTGCCCAACTCTACTGTTGCTCCTGCTGCAGAACCTCCCCTGCTTGGGTCTCACTCCTGTCTGGGGCAATGCTTTTGTTTCCACTTCATGGAGTGAGAGACTTAGGCTCAGTGAGGTGGAGTCCCTGGATCACAGGACCACATGACCAGCAAGATGCAGTGTCAAGGGGAGTGTCTACAGTGTGTGCCCTTCACCCTGTAGTGACAGTGAGGAGAACCAGCTCCAAACACCTCTGTGGCCAGGCCTTCCAGCTGTGGTACTGTAGCGCTCCTGCCTGGGCTTGTAGGCCACTTGGAGTCAGCTTTGTACTGGACTGATGGAGGAAGGTCATTGGTTAATTAATAAAGAAACTGCTTGGCCCTGATAGGTTAGAACATAGGTGGGTGGAGTAAACAGAACAGAATGCTGGGAGGAAGAGGAAGTGAGGTAAGACGCCTCAGACAGATGCCAGGCCGCTGCTCTCCAGGACAGACGCGATGAAGCAAGCCGCCAGGTTAGACATGCTGAATCTTTCCCGGTAAGACTGGTGCTACACAGATTACTAAAAATGGGTTAGGCAAAATATGAGAATCAGCCTGTAAGAGGCTAGAGCTAGTGGGCCAAGCAGTGTTTAAAAGAAAACATTTGTGTGTTTGTTGTTATTTTGGGGTTTAAGCTAGCCAGGCGGCCAGGAGCTGGGCAGCGGAACACAGCCCGCAGCTCCCTCAACACTGGACAGTCTCCTGGGAGCCTCATTCCCCAATGGGGAGGCAGGATGAAGGTGAGGGGCAAGGACCCCTCTCCTAAGAAGACACAATTGCTCCGAATCTGTTCCTTATACTTTATGACTGGCCCCTGTCTGCTTTGACTGTGGCCTGGCCATGTGCTCTGTCTGCTCCAGAACAAGTAGCCGTCCAATGGAGGCTGGGGCAGGACTGTGACATGTTTGGAGCCAGCAGGTAGGAGAGGTGTGAGGTTGAGTGGAGATAGGGAATGCTGTTTTCATAGCCCAGAAAAAGGAAATCTGCACATTTCTATGAGGAGAGAGAAAGCGACTACAGCTTTTGTTTTGATATGGAATAATAGGAACCCCATTTCCCGGGAGCCCCTTGCAGACCTCGAGCATAGCACTCACCACAGTGTCTGGCGCTGCCTCTCTGTGTTTCCCTTGCAGGTATGGAATGCTGTGGACTCGGGGCACTGCCTGCAGACCTACTCTGTGCACAGTGAGGCCGTACGGGCTGCGCGGTGGTCTCCTTGTGGCCGGCGCATTCTCAGTGGCGGCTTCGACTTTGCCCTGCACCTAACAGACCTCGAAACAGGTGTGTCCTGATGTCTCACAACCCCAGGTTAGCCCTCTCCCTGGGAAAGTCTCTCCAGAGGGTCCTGATTGCAAACCACCCATAGTCATGGTGTGGTGAGGGCCTCAGGACAGACTCATTTCCCTGACGGGTGTGCAGACCATTTGCAGTGGTACTGCAGCTGTCGACAAAGTCCTGGGACCAGTTCTCTGC
Source organism: Microtus oregoni (assembly GCF_018167655.1). Taxonomy (NCBI): domain Eukaryota; kingdom Metazoa; phylum Chordata; class Mammalia; order Rodentia; family Cricetidae; genus Microtus; species Microtus oregoni. Next base: position 4,387,518 of record NW_024543210.1, on the reverse strand, counting down.
CAGTCAGCAAAAGACAGCCACTGTTGTCTCAGCCCCAAGCTGCAGGGCCGGATAAAGAGGCAGCTTTTTAATCAACTTCTGCTGTGTAATTTGGATCAAAATATCACGGTGTCCTATGGTTGGCATCAGTTTAGAATTCCTCTCAGTCCATGGGGTGGAACTAAGTTCCGTAGGGAACTCTTCAGAGGGGCTCTTCCCAGTATTTATAGTGAGAGGCCCCCAGGCAAGGGGGTTTCATGTAGGAAAATCCTCAGGAAGCCTCCATTAGTTAGGGAAAGAGGGAGCAGCCAGCAAAAGGGGTTTTCCCAAGCAGGGTCGATGCAGCAGTCCTGGGTTGGGCCACTCAGTGATGGCAAGGGAGACTGGGGACTGTTGACTATGGAGTCTAACCTATAGTATCCAACTCAGCCCTGGCTTCCTGGACAGAATTCTCATTTTGGCTGTCAGCAGCAATGGGCCCCGAGGCCTGACAAGTTAGGGACTCGTGACTGTGGGTGACTGATGATGAGTTTGGGGCAGCCGTGGGACGTGGTCCTCTTTGTGTTCCAGCTAGGAGGACCTGGAACTGCAGCTGCTATCATGTGACATGTGGCTCAATGAAGGGGTGGGAGAGGAGGCGCTTGTCCCGTCAGGTGCGCTGAATCATGGAGGGCGGCGTGCTGCCAGGGTTCCCAGGGGCTCTTGTGTGCAGAGTAGGAGTAGAGAGGCGGGGCCCCACTTCTAAGTGCTGCTGTCCAGTGGGGAGCGATGGAAGGCCTTTTTCATCTTCCTTTACCGGGAATGGTGTCTGCATGGGGCTCATCTACTGCAGAACTGTTTTCATTCCTTTAATTTGCTACGTATTATACACATACCATGTGCATGGCCTGTGCTGGGGTGTGCTGGATGTCGTGTCCCCGCAGAGGGCAGAGTTGATGCGTTTGGATCTCAGCCTCCAGAAAGGCCTCTGGACCCCAGATGAGGCCTGTCCTGTGAGGATAGCTGGCATTTCTGTCTGTGTCCTGGCAAGTGTGTGTCCCCAAGGATGGACCCATCCTGGTGGTCTCTTTGTCATTGCTTGGACGAGGCTGGCTCGAAGCTGCGTAATTGGAGAGCTGAGGCTGGCCTCTGCCGCGTCCTCCTATGCTGAGTAATGAAGCTCCCAGGGCTGCTGGGGTGGGAAACAGCAGATGCTTGCACACCCCTCCCTGGCCCTGGGTCTTCTTAGCACTTGTGTACCCTGTGGCCTTTGTCCGGCTCTAACTAGTCTTGTCCTTTCTCTTTCCTGAAGTCTGATCTTCCATTTTCTTCTTCTGCTTCTCCCACCCATGGTGATTTGGCTTTTTCATTTCAATCTAATTAGAGCGCCCTGCCAGGAGAAGGCTGCGCAGGGCGTTCTCTCTGCAGTGCTTTGGGAATTAGTCACTCGGTGCCCATTGTCATTAATGGGAATTTGGCGCCAAGGCCATTCATCCTGGTGTCCTCAATCAATACAGTTAAAAATCTGTGGATTCGAAAATGTCAATACCCGGCCTGAAATATGGAGGGCCAGTACCATTTTATCTCGTTAATTTATAGTTCTGACGGGCTGTTGGCTTACGGAACAGCCATGAATCAACACTTAATCAAATCTGCTCACAGATTAATTATTTTTGGCGCTCTTGTTTCCGTCTACAATCTTCCTAACAAACGTCTCTGCTACATTAGGCACACAGGCAGCCTCAGGGAACACTGGCAGACACCACCCAGGCCCTGAGTGACACTGACTTTGTCTGTGACCTGTCCTGCAAACCAGGATTGGTTGTCTCCTTCGAGTCCCGCTGGAGCTTGCTCAGCCCTGAGGGCCCCTCTTGCCGATTTCAGCTCCTTAGAGTTGTCCTTCTCCTTCATGGTGGGTGGCAGCTTTTCCTGAGAGTGGGGTGCCTTCTATTTGGGGTCTGAGGTGGGTGTGTAAATTAAACCCCACAGTTTCGCTTTCCGCAGAACTCTAGGCAGTCATGGCCAGGGACATTCTCTCTAGGATGCTCACTGTCCTGACCTCCTCCCATTATCTCGATGCCACTGTGTCTTTTGTTGGGGTCATGGTGGGTGGGAGGAATTGGCCAGGTGGAACTGCACCCTGCACGACTATTCCTTTTCTAAGAATTGTCTTCGGCCCCATCATATGACTAGGAATGATGCCATAGAGAAAGAATGGTCTGCTGTCTAAGTTCTCGCTGTAGCCCTGGTGTCCCACATGCCACTAGGCCTATATTGAGCTAATACAGATAAATGGAGTAGGCCCTTTGCTTGGGCATCATGGTTAGTCCCCCACTGGCCTGTGAGAACCCCATCTGTATCCCCATTTCTTTGATGTTGAACTGAGGCTTTGAGTGTTTGGTGACTTCTTGAGATCACCCCAACCAGTGGTGAAGCTGATATAGTTTGGGCTTATGGGGCTGGCAAAGGTGTCCTGCCAATACGTGGACTGGTATGGCCTCCCCTAACCTCTGTCTTGGCTCGGCTGCCTTCAGGTAGTGGCTCAACATCTGTAGAAAACAGGCTTTGGGAGAATGGAGTGCCCAGACGGTCTTGACTGACCCCTCTGATTAAGTGGTGGGCTGGAGGATGCTTCTTGAGCTGTGGACAGCTATGTTCCGGTATGAGCAGTGTTCGCCTTGACAGCTCCAGAGCACTTGGCGTAGGACGAGTGAACAGTGTCCAAATGAAGGCCGCAGCGAAGAGTGCTGTCGGCTCCTGAGGTTTTGGAGGAGAGGCCATGAAAGAAGGCTCTGTGTCAGGTTAAGCCTCTGAAGTGGCACTAGCTCCCACTGGTGCTTGAAGCAAGTGCCGCACTGAAGTCAGAGCCTCTGTAAATTTTCAAGCTCTGTGGCACACTCCAGGAGAACCTGCTTAGGGCCCTCAGTGCCCCTGGAGACCAGGAAGAAAACAGTGTGTGCTGGCCGTGTCCCAGGTCTCAGTGGGTAGGGCCTGCTTTCAGACTGGCATTCTTTTCTATTTACCACTTTATGCCCAGTGAGGCTGCATCTAGGTCTAGCAGGGGCTGAGCTGATGATAGTCCCTGGCCCCTGTCCTTCAGGTACCGTCTTGCCCAGTGAACAGCTACCCTCCCACCACCTTTGTTTGCCATGTCACAAGCCCCTCTCTAACCCCCTTATGTATGTGTCCGTCATCTGTGACCCCCTCTCCTGAAAGCTCCCCAAGCAGCTTTTCATTGGCCCCTCTCTGGAGAGGGTTTCTGCACCTCCATAAACCAATCTCATCTCATCCTTAGCTGGGAAGCTCATGCCAGCCCTCCTTATGAAGAAGGCAGTACCCAGGCCCTGGCGCGATTTTATTAATTGGCACGGGTTCCCAGGAGCCGTGTTCCTCCTGTGTGTAGGCAGCAGCCATCAACGAGCAACTGGCCCTTCTTAGGTTAGGCTGCCTTTCTCATCTGACCCTGGAGCTGAACACGGCCGGGGCATGTTTGATTTCAGCATGGTTGGTTCTGTGTTTCAACAAAGCTGCTTATAGCTAAACACAGCTGGTTTGCAAGCTAACTCCCCACCCCCTAATTTTAAGAAATTCAGTTTAGTCCAGACAATTGAAAGTAGCTGGGCTCGGAAAAAGAGTGATAGCAACTGCCAGCCTCCTGCAGCCGCCTTTCATTACTCTGGGGCTTGCTCCTGCCTTTGCTGCATCTTCTCTCACAGCTACTCCTGAAGGGCAGTTTTGAGCCTAGTTTTATGGTAAGGATGCCAGGCTCTGAGCTACACTGCTGGTGAGTTCCAGAACCCTGCTAGTGGGCATGCCGACGAGGCCTACCTGGCCCTCAGCTGGCATCCTGCCAGTCCTCTGCCCACTTGCCAACATGGGCCCTGCTCCTGATACATGGAAGTTGATTTGAAAGTTAGCAAGCTTCTTTTCTCGTTAACTTTGAGTCAGGATGGTTAAATTTACAGCTGGCTGAATATTTCCCAGAGGATGAGTGTAACGATATTGATTTTAGCGAAATGAGTCATATGCCTGCTGCCTGGGAACACAGGCTCAATTACCACGAGCCAACAACATAAGCTTTCCCTTGTCAACATTTTTCCTACATGTTCATGAGTCTATGGCTAGCAACAAAGAGCTACAGAGAAGGAAAGGTCATGAGTAGCTGGCAGGTCTGGAGGTGGGGTGCAGGCATAGGGACTTTAGGGTCACACAAGTTCAGTCACTGTCTGCATGGCTGGCCAGTAGGGCCAGATGTCCTTTCCCTTCCCAAACTCCCTTTCCTCAGCTCTGAGATGCAGGCTAATTCCTGCCATTGCCCACGACTGTGGTGTGCTAAGTGCAAGGTCCAGAGAGGCCTGAAGGACAGACTTATGGAACATATTGGTTCCCGTCCCACTTGTGACCTCACAATAACTTAGTTAAGGTGAGCTCTTGCAGAGGAACAGATGGCCCCTCTCTTTCCTAGGGATCAGCGCTTGGCTTTCACTAAACCTGAAATTCCATTGATGTGGCAGGAATGGTTGGGAACCAGACACACTGATTGGAAATGGAGGTCCTTTGGGGGCCCTGGAGCCTGCCTAACTGTAGTGTCCCCTCGCGCAGACGTTAGGCTGACAGATGATGTTACCCTGGTTACATGGGTGGCTACCTTTAGGGAAGCCTAATGGCTCTACCTAAGGAAGGAAGAGGCGCAGCTCAAAGGAGTTGCCTGTGCAGGGTCACCCAGTGTCGCCTCAGTGACACTGGATGGTGAAGCTATGGGAATGGTGGTGTCAAGAGAACAGAACCCTTGAACATGGTTTTGCTTTAAGGATGATTTATTCTAGGACTGGGGATTGCATTTGGAACCTCATACTCTTTGAGCAAGTACTCTGCACCAAGCCACACCTCGCCAGCCCAGAAACATATTTTCTATTTGTATCATTATTGATCCAAAAAGGAAAAGAAGTAATTTTTCTTAACTCCAAGAAGATCCAAACAGTTTTTATACTGGTTGAGCTCATTATAACCAGATCAATACAGCCAAGTGCCAATGGATTACATATTTTAAAGCTCAATTTCCTATAAGCCTGCAGTGAATAAACAGAATTTCCTATAACAAGCAGACAAGCAAGATAGTCCCAAGGTAAAGGTCTGTTACAGCTAGCCCAAGTGCTGAAGAAGAGAACTGATGGGCAGGCCACCATCCGGGAGAGGGGAGAGAGTGGCCACGGATTCCAGGAGAAAGGCCTTCTCCTCGAGAGGAGCTAGTGCCCCTGGTCAAGGCTGCTCCCTGATGAATGTCTCCTAACCTTTCTGCCTTTCTCTTCAGTAATGGCAGAAGCCAGCCCAGGCTGCTGTATTCCCAGGCCTCATGCAAAAGCTTCAACAGTCATTAGTCTCTTAAGGTTCCCGCTGTTAGAACCCAGCATCCCTTGGCTTTAGCTTTTAATTTAACCACAGATGAATTCAATAAGTTGGGGTTTAATTTTTCAAGCGATAATGGTTCACTTTGGTTGCTTGCTCCACAGAGTGCTATGTACGGCACTTGGTTTTCTGTCCTCCTGCTTGCACGAGGTTGAGCAGCGAAGGGACCACCTGAGTCCCTTCTCAAGAGACAGCTGGTCTGGGAGTTGGGTCTCTGGCTCACAGCCTTATCACCCTGCCTGTCTCAGTTGTCCGCCATGCTGGTGCCTGTGATGCTGATCTCTGAACTAAAGTCTTAGAATTTTTCCTTATTGTTTTCCACTAAGTACCTGTTGGCTTATTAAAAATCTCTTAGCTTTGGACTCCTTAACAAAGAAAAATAGTAAAGCCCCACCTCTTAGAAGTAGAAAATACTTATGACAGCCTCTTTCTAAGTGGGAAACTTTAGTCCTTTCAAAGACAGATATCAGTGTCTTTGGGAATTGAGGGGAATAACATTTAGATTTTTTTTTCTTTTTAGCAGGAGAACTTGAGCCACCACCTTTTAGCAGCCCAGCATTCCCCCCTTTCTTCCCTGTCACCAGCAAGGTTGTGTCACCCACCTTTTAGCAAGCATCTGGTGACTTGCGGCTATTTCAAAATGACAACATGGCTGGTCTCGTGCTGTGCTCCAAGGACCCAGGAAAGCACCTGCCTCCCACCCCCAGGGAGAGTTTTCCTTTGCTGTGGGTCTGAGGATGGACAGTAGTTTCCAGATTTGGGGGTGGAGAGGGGAAGAGACTCTCTCCTCGTTCTATTCAGTGGGACATTTGCTACCTGTATATCAACTAAGTGCCTGATCTCTGACTGCGGCTTAAGGGGCATGGAAGAGGGTCTGGAGAGACGGCTCAGTGGGTAGAGCACCTGCCTCTTAGGCACGAGGACCTGAGTTGGGGTCTCAAGCATTCACATAAAAGCCAAGTGAGGTAGCTCCTGCCTATAATCCAAGCCCCAGGGAGTCAGAGACAGATGCCTGGGGATTGCTGGCCACCAGTCCAGGCAGATTGAAGAGCTCCAGCTTCAGTGAGAGACTTTTTCAAAAAGTAAATTGAGGAAGGCATCCAACATCAACCTTTAGCCTCTCCACCCTCCCTTCACGCCTACATGCAAGCATATACTCACAAAAAAGGTGAAGAAAAGCTTGGGCTGTGAAAAAAAATGAGTAAACTGGAGAAAAAGCATATTCCCAGTTAGATTAGCTTTCCGTACAGTGATTGTTTATGAGGGTGGTTTGAGGGTGTGAAGTCCTAATGCGGCACCCACAGCCTGCTGAGTTCCCTGAGCAACAACATAGCACAACATAAAAACAGTGCTGTAGTTTTAAAAGGCCATCTTCCACTCTCTAGAACCCAGTTTTGAAAACTGTGATCACAGCTCCACAGGGTTGTAGAATTGTGCGTGGGGCTGTGAAGACTCAGCAACTGTTAAAGGTTTCTGAGTGTGCAGTGACCAAAAATGAATTCAAGTTCAAAAGTGTAACAGATCCAAGATGCTTCCAGCAGTGCTCACCCATTTTCATGACTTTACTGCAGCCTCGGCCTGAGCATGCACTGTAGGCATCCATCAGGTAGGACAATGCCAGTGAGACCCACCCCAAAGCCTCAGCTCAGATTCAAGACTCCTGTGTGATGAAATGCAGTGCTAGTCCTGTTCACAAAGTTTTCTGCTCTTGCAGAAATGTAACAGTTCCATTCTGGGACAGAAGGACTTTTAATAGTTTACACTACTCAGCATGTAGGTGTCAGGTTAGACATCCTTGGATTGTATTGTGTCAGAGTGCTGGCTTTAAATTGTTCTTCAAATCAGCTTCATTTTAAGCATGGTGAATGAAGTTTGGCCTGGGATAGAATTTCCAGCAGTTTCTGGAATGGCTCTAGACATAATTCTGTGATTTTTTAAAAATGGATTTATGCAAAGTGGAGTTCTCAGCATCTCTGAATATCAATCAATTTTGAAAAACTTTGAAAGTATGATATACTCTGTTGTATTAAATAGAATTCTTGTTTCTTTTTGTTGTTTATATTTTGAGTTAGGGTCTTACTCTGTAGCCTGGGCTGGTCTGAAATTTACTGTGTAGCCCAGGCTGTCCTCCAGCCTTCTTCCTGAGTCCTGAAAGTACAGGACCTGCCACACATACTGAGGATTTAATTCTCGATGTAAAAATAAACAAGGAATCCATCGCATTAGTATGCAAATTTGATTTAATCTTTAGTAAATAGTAAAATTATATGTATGCCAAAGAATTGCTTTTAAATATTTTTATGATTATTATCAGCAAATATTTGTTGTTTGTACCTACTGCATATGCTTATGTACCTGAGGGTGCATGAAGTATCTTGGATGAAAGGAGCGGTAAATGACAAAGGCTGGTAAGCCCTCCTTTCTAGGGTTTGCCTTGTGTCAGTGTCTCCTCCTGTAATTCTTGGGGTGCTGGGGGGCAGGTGGTCAGCATTGCTGCATAGCTGAGGGCCTTGAGCACTTGTGCAGCTTACAGCACTCCTTGATAAAAAACCACGTATTTCCAGAATCCCCTATGGTGACAAGTGACTGCCAATCCTTGACTCCAGAGGAGAGTAGAAGAAAAAAATAAAGAACGCTCTTAGTCATCCTTTGAGGGAAAGGCCAGGTGCAGGTGGAGGCGCAGGTGCAACGTGGGGGTGACTGTGCTCAGGGAAGTGTGTGCCAGCTGGGTGGGTGGCTCATGCCTGGGATTCTAGCACTTGAGAGGCTGAAGCATAAGGATCACTAGGAGAGGTCAGCCTGGGCTACGCAGTGAGTTCTATCCCAGCCTGAGCTACAGATGAGACCCAACAAAACAAAACAAAACAAAAAAACAAAGCAAGGTTTGCCCAGGGATGACCTGTCTGTGCAAAGGAGACTGAGTCAGGAGCATTAGCAGTTCAGTAGGGGCCTTTGTGGGTTACACAGCAAGACTCTGTTGTCCGTGTGTGTGTGTGTGTGTGTGTGTGTGTGTGTGTGTGTGTGTTGAGGCCAGAGGATGACAGTGAGGTCTTTCTCATCCACTCTTTACCTTGTTTTTCTGAAACAGGGTCTCTCACTGAATCTGGGGCTCACTGATTCAGTTAGGATGACTGGCCAGTAAACCCCAGGGACTCCCCCACCCCGACATTTTCATCCCCCTAGCACTAGGATTATATGAATGTGCCACCATGCCAAGCTTTTTTATGTGGGTATTGGAGATCTGAACTCAAATCCTCATGCTTATATGGCAGGCACTTTATGTACCTAGACATCTCCCTGCCCTTGCAGAATTTAAAATTAATAATTACTATTTTCACTTTGGAGAGAATGCTTTGAAACAGACTACTTTTTTTTTTTTCTGTTCTGGCATTTGAACCAAGGACCTTGTACATACTAAGCACAAATTTTACTATAGAGCTATACACTGGTACCTGTAAATGGGTCTATTTATTTATTCTTTAAATGTCATCCATTGCCAGGCGATGGTGGCGCACGCCTTTAATCCCAGCACTCGAGAGGCAGAGGCAGGCAGATCTCTGTGAGTTCAAGACCAGCCTGGTCTATAGAGCTAGTTCCAGGACAGGCTCCAAAGCCACAGAAAAACCCTGTCTCGAAAAACCAAATAAATAAATAAATAAATAAATAAATAAATAAATAAATAAATAAAATAATAAATGTCATCCATTGGAGACTTTACTTTGTGTATGGGAAGTATAGCTCACGGTCCTGAGTTCAGTTCCTAGCACCAAATGAAAAGAACCCAACAAAAACAAAACAGCAGGTGTCTGCACCCTGACCATTTCCCATCCATTTTAAAACCTTTTAAATGAACATTTCGTCTGACTTTGAACCAAGTTGTTGAAAACATAGGAATATAGTGATAACACCGTGTGGTTAGGTGTAGGGTTGTTATTTGCCAGGGAAAATGGGCTCTCAGTCTTTTGTGGTCCCTGGAGGCTGTGGCTAGCACCCTGCATCCTGGCGCATCTCTGTGAGGAGTCTCTGTCAGCCTCACTGAGTTCACTGGGTAAACAGAAGCTACAGGTGGATGGCTTTCAAGCCCTGGGTCACAGGTCGCCATCTGCGTTTAGATAAGAGAAAGCATGTTTGGTTCTGTGCTGCCACTAAAAGTGCCATAGCTCTAACTCTGTAGCTCATATGGCTTTCACGATTTCTAGGAAGTCGTGATGCCTGTGGTGGCAGGACGGCTCAGCAGGTAAAGGCATCTGCTGCCAAGCCTGATGTTTAATACCCCGAACTCACATGGCTGAAGGAGAGACCCTACCCCTTCAGGTTGTCCATTGACCTCTGCATACCGTAGCACGTGCACTGCATACCGTAGCACGTAGTCAAATATTAAAAAATAGGTTGCTTGATGCTCTTAATATATGGCATATTAAGATATATTTTAAATTGGCTATTTTTATTTTTGTCTCACTGTGTAAGAGATCCTAATTTTGGTGTTTAAAAAGTGTGATCATGGCACTGGAGAGATGGCTCAGTGGTTTGATCACTTCTTTCTCTCAGGAGCAGCACCTATGTCAGGCAGCTGCCTTTAACTGCAGCTCCAGGGAACCCATGCTGCCACCTGCACGCACGTGGCATATACTCTAAACAAATACACACACACAAACAATACAAAAAGGTCTTTAAAAACCGTGTCTATGCTATATTGGCACACGGGTGCATTTTGTCACTCATAAACAAATCACTGCATGACAGTGATGTCTGATTAGGTATGTCCTGAATGGGTATAGGCAGACAGGCCTGGAGACAGTGGCTCTGGCCATTGGATCTGTGTTGTCCCTCTGTGACTCTCATAAGCTGTGATTGATGAGTTTCATTTCCTTACCGGATCAACTGGAGCTGGTCGAGTTCTTACTCAGTGTATTGGGTCAGCAGACAGAGGCAGCCACCAGGGAGTGCTTTCTGCCTGGAATGAACAAACACAGTCTTCTAAGGCTTAGAAGGGGACCCATTCGTCTTGACATCTCATCACTGTCTTTGCCGCCAGCTGTGTGCATGCAGGTGCTGGCATATGTACATGTGTGTGGAAGCCGGTGGTCAGCTTTGGGTCCCTTTCCCTGGGAGCCTTACCTTCTCACTGGGACCTAGGGCTTGCTGATGAGGTGAGGCTGTCCAGTTAGCAAGCCTTGGGGATCTGCCTGTCTCCCCGTCTCTGGTTGGTATTGGGGTTGTAAGTGTGCACCACCAGGCCCAGCTTTTTATGTGGGTTTTGGAATCACAGTCAGCTCCCCATGCTTCTGTGGCATGCATTTTACGGACAGCTACCTTCCCAGCTCCTTGGCTGTCAGCTTCTGTGTTCCACTCTGCCACTGTGCTGGTTCAGTGGAGGAGTCCTGGTAGCCAAAGGCAGCCAAGATTTCCCTATTTGACTGAGGAAGTCAGCCTCCTCTGCTACTGGAAGGTGTCAGGTGCTGTCTCTGGTATATGAGCCTGGCCCCTAGTAATGTGCCTGGAGCCAAACCCAGGTGCTTCCCTTTGTGGTGTCTCTTCAAGCTCGTCTGATTTCTTGGTGCAGACTTGGACAAATTAAGTGTGACAGATAAGAATCCCATCCGTGCTGTGGGATGCACAAGTCACACTGAGCAGTGGAGGGAGTGCTGGCTTTACCCGGCTCTGAATGATGGACACTTCTGATGTTTATATTGCTCACCTCTAGGAAACCATAGCGACAGCTGTTTCCACACCATATGTACCTGTATGTGTCAGATACTTACCACAGTGCACACAGGGACTCCATACCCATTTATGATGATGTGGAAAGTGGCAGGGCTGTCTCGAGTCCTGAAGAGCTAGTGAGAACCCAGTGAGCCACACCTGATGTCCATTCTGTAGCTGCACTGCTGTGCGGGTCACTGTCATTTGTGGCCCAGCATGTCAGGTCACCTGCACCTGCTGTACTCTCTAACAAACCCATCTTCATTTTTATCAGGATTGGAAGATGTATCCTGAAATAAATTCCAACCAACTCTGCTTTTAGATTTTAGATAAATAATCTGTATTGCCCATGCAGCGTGAGAAATTTCCCGAGCCTCCTTGAGCCCGTTTTCAGCTGTCCTGTGGTTACATGAGATGACACCCATGACTCTCGCAGACCAGGGAGAGGTCGAGTCCTGGGATCAGCTGCCTGGCAGGGGAGGGGTTTGACAGGGAGTGGAAATGAGCTGCCTGCCACCTTGCTCTGTTTCCAGAAGGTCCACACTGGGCCACAGAGGCCCTGGTGAGCTGTGTGAACATCACCACTTTGAAGTACGTGTGATCTGAGTATTTTCTCACTCTTTCTTGTCTGTCTATGTTGCAGGGACCCAAGTATTTAGTGGTCGGAGTGACTTCAGAATCACCACCTTGAAATTTCATCCAAAAGATCACAACGTCTTTTTATGTGGCGGCTTCAGCTCTGAAATCAAAGCTTGGGACATGAGGACTGGCAAGGTGACACCTTTTTTCTGAGGCTGGCCTTTCATGTGTGGGGAATGTGTGTGTGTGTGTGTGTGTGTGTGTGTGTGTGTGGCTGTGGCTGTGGCTGTGCATGTGTATGTGTGTGTAGGACAGAGATCCACCTTGGGTGTTTCAGGAGCTGTGACCTGTATTTTGAGATGCTGGGACCTGGGCATTTCTGATCGGGTAGACTGGCTAACCAGAGTGCTCCAGGGCTCTGCCTGCCCTGCCTCCCCAGTGCCGGGAGTGCGGTCTCACACCACGGCACCTGACCTTCTGCACGGCTCTGGAGATTGAATTAAGGGACTCAGTGCTTACAAGACAAGCACTTTACTGACTAAGCCATCTGCTTAGTGCCTGCTGGGCCATCCTTTCTATGGGAGAACTGTCCTTCATAATTCGAATAAGTAGGAACAGAGCTGCACCTGTATATTTGAGGCAGAATAGTTTTGGCTTCATATTTAATGAGGTCTGAGCATCATTTTTAGAGGTTTTAGAGGATAGTTTAGATATTAAAACATCACAGGTACAAGTTTATGCAGGGTATCACTGTGAAGATTTGTTGAGTACCTACTGTGTGTGGGAAGTGAGTCAGCCTGCAGTTCTCCAGTGCAGAGAACGTCCTGCAGTGTGTACATGTGCATGGACAGAGAAGCACAATGCTTGCCAGCTTGTCTTGAGGGGCCTTCCTGGAGGAGGTGTTGGCCTCCTTAAAAGCTGGGGGTCTTCCACTCCTACCCTGCTGCAGCCTGAAGCTCCAGTTGTCCTTGTCTCTTAACACATGATGACTCAAAGTTGGGTCCCAAACACCAGCCCCGTCTCTGCTCTTCCCATTGAACCCCCGTTGTAATTGCCAGCAAACCATGTTCCTCCCTTCATAGCATCAGCCCTTCTGCCCATGTCCACTGCTTTGTGGCTGGCTGCAGCGCCACTGTTTTGAGTTAGGAGGGCTTGGGGTTCCTGTTTGCTTACCCTTGCTGCTGGCCTTACAGCAGCAGAATGATCTAAATCAGATGGTTCCATCCTCCACAGCATCTCCAGGTTCCTGTCTTAATTGCAGCGAAAGCCCATGATCCACAAGGCTTAAATGATCTCCCCAAAGCCCCTGATTATGAGCCCCGCCCTCCACGCTCTGCCTTTCCCAGAACCTGCCGCACATTTTCTGCCCATGTACGGATGCTCCTCCAGTTTTCTATGTAGAGCACGTTCCCAGAGGGAACATCACTCAAATGCCACTTTCCCTGCCTGCCACCCTCCTCGAGTGCACTGGTCCCCTCTGCTCCTTTATTCCTCTCCATGGTTTTTACCATCACTTGGCACAGCTTGGATTTTTCATGTTCTTGTATTTGCCTGTCTCCCTCCCGTCAAATGTGAGCTTTTGTGGGGCAGAGATTCTGTGGTTTGCTGGAATGCCTGGCTCAGGCAGGCAGTTGGCGAGCCATGACTGACTGAGTGAGCTAAGAAAGATGGCCATTTGAACTGTGCATATATGGGAGGTAGGAGTGTGAGCCCTAAGAGAGGTATATAGACTTGACTGGCGAGGGCACTGGGCAGCAGGATGGGCTTGGAAGAGACCGTCAGTGCTGTGTCTTGGCCAGGGCCAGAGGAGGGTTGTCCAGTCAGAACTATTGCTGTGGCCCTGTGGAGGTTGGTGGGCTGGGCTGAGGAAGGGCTCTGTGTTGGTAGCAATGGCTGTGGAGTAGGTGGAGTGGCAGAGGTGTGTGAGAGACTTGTCAGGACTATGACTGAGGGACTTGGTGACTCCAGGTTGTTCTCAGTTTGTCCTAGGAAGATAGAGGCATAGCCTGTGCCATTCCTGCACCCTGTTCCACTTGTGTGGAAGCTCATAGGGAAGAAAGAGGTACAGGGCAGCAGGAGGTGTCCTCTTCCCTTTCATCATGAAGAGAACCAGTGTCATGGGGTCTGCAGCACTAGGGGGACCTACCCAAAGGCATCCATGTCACCTGGGGATACCCCATCCTGGTGACGCTCGATGTGGAGTTGATGTGGGACAGTGCAGCCTCCAAAGCCCAGAGTCTCATCCATATCCACACTGTGTACCAGACTAGCTTCCCAGGAAGGTGGCACCCTGCAGGCTATGGAAGGTCTGTGGGCTTCTGAGCAGAACCTACAAACAGAGATCCTTGCTTCAGAGTACTTTGTGGGTCTCTTCCTTGAGACACTTCTTAAATGGCAACATAGATCCATACACTTTCAAAATACTACTTTTCTATTGTAAAAGAAATGTTTTACAAAAATAAGAGGAATATTACCCATCAACTAGTGGGCACAGTAGAATTTTTGAAAACACTAGAACACCTCCCTTTTTTAGGACACAAATATATAATAAATAGAAGGAAACATTTGAGCATGGAATGCAAATCAAAAATTTGTAGCCAGGTGATGGTAGCACACACCTTTAATCCTAGCACTTGGGAAACAGAGGCAGATGGATCTCCTAGTTTGAGGCCATCTTGGTCTACAGAGCGAGTTCCAGGACAGCCAGGGCTACACAGAGAAACCCTGTGTTGAACAGCCCATAAAAGAAACCTTGTAAGCAGACCCTTGGTGTGGGACCACTGTATGGCCCAGCTCTCCTGTAAAGGTGCGTTCTGTGTTTTTGGCCTCAAAGACCAAACACATAAGAAATTACTCACTCTGGATGCCATCTGATTTAAGAGTTTGTTGCAAATACCAGCTTTTCTCCTGGGGCAAACGCCAGCTGACGAGTTCTGGGGAGAAGCAACCAGAAGCAGATGTTGCTGTTGCTGCTATCGGCACGTTTGTGAGTCTCTCCCAAGCTAATAACGTGGGTGAAGGGATCTGTGCAGTGTTTGTTTTTACTTCCTCTTCGCCAACAGTCCTCCCACACAGGGTCACAGAGCGTGGGGTGCAGTGGCTCTGTTTGCATCAGCTGGGCTCTGGGGACAGCACACTTCCCTGCTTTGACACTGCTGGTGCTGGTCAGTGAATGGGGCCTGCAGGGGCTCTGTCCCTGGTGCTGAAGTCTGCAGAGAGCAATGTGGCCCTTTTCTCTCCTTTTGTTTTAGAGGTAGTCTTGGCTCATCTGGAACTCTCTGTGTAGACCAGGCTGAACTCAGACTCACAGAGATCTGACTGCCTCTGCTTCTACGCCCAGCAGTGTGGCCCTTTTCTCACCATCCTGTCGGGGCTGCAGTAGGCAAGCGGGTAGAAGCAGGAGGGACACAGACCTTGGCTCACAGTCAAATTGAGCTTTCTTGTGTCACCACCCAGGAAAGGAGTGCTTATGGGATAGCAGTGTGCAGTCTTATGACTGGCAGTTCAGGGGGAGAGGCTAGAGAGCCCACCAGGTGCAGAGACATGGTGATGCTTGGCTGTTTTCTTTCCATTGCTCCCAGTACCTTCTGGTCTCTTTTAAAATATAGAGCTATAGAGCCGGTTTAGTCTCTCCTCTTCCCTCACCTACTGTCAACTCTTGTAAGGGTTTTGCTTGAGATCTAGTTCCCATGATAGCTTTTGGATTCGTGTGTCTTCCTCACTTGCTCCCGTCTTAGTTCCTGTGCCCAGCACAGCATCTGATAGGCACCTGGTAGACTTCTATGTAGAAGGAATCAGAAAAAGGATTTCTTCAACTCGCCTTTTATTTATTTTTTTATAAATAAAGTTTTATTTGAACACAGCCACATGAATTCATTTATGTCCACTCTGTGGCTGTTTTCATATCACAGTAGTGGAGCAGAGACTGCACAGCCTGCAGAGCCCCAGATCTGACCCTGAGCACAGAGGGACCTGGATGTGATAACTGTTTGGGACTAATCTTCGTGAGCTGCTGATGATGTGGGACCTGTTGTACCTGGCCCCTTTCCATGCATTTTCACAGATACCATGTGCTCAGAGAATTTTTTTTTCTTGATGGTTCTCCAGCCAGTGGTGTTTGGGTCATTTTTCTCATTTCCTCTCCGTGGACTTAGGTTGAGTATGTCATGCAGTCCACCGCAGAGGTATCTTTGTTCCAGGAGCTCTTCCACACCAGGGATTGAGACTCTTAAGCTAGGTGCATGAACTCAAATTCTGGGTCAACGTAAGCCAACATTTTGCAGGCAAGGAGCAGGCTTCTGCCATCAAGACCAAGGGTCCCAAGCCCATCACTGTGGGACCAATTCAGGCCAGCAGCCTCACCTGAAGACTTCAGGCACAAGCTCTGATGAATAGTTGAAGTGTAACTTTCAAGCCAATAGATTTTTTTTCTGAATCTTGAAACTCAGCAAAATGTCAAACATTGGGATTCTGGCTCCATCCAGCCCAGCCTAGTTCATTATGGGAAATGGGCTGTTTGACTCTCTTCCTCCTTTCTTGGCTGCTGTCTTTGCCATGGCCTGATGACTAGAATCCCTTCTCATCACGACACAGTGCCAGGCTTCACTTCCAGCATCTGCAGGATGTACTCAGCCACATTAAGCTGGCCGGATGCTGTTGGGCCACATTCTGTGACTACCTCCAGCATCTTCTCTGGGAGGGCTGTTGTCTGGTACCCAGGGTGCTATGGGTGCCCCTCTCTCCAGAACCAGGGCCTTGAGCTGCAGGAGACTGAGGTTCAAATACTCCCTTTGCTACTCATTTACCTGGGTGATCCAAGGCAAAAATAGGCAAACCTGCTGTGGTGCACAGTCCCCCATCAGTGTGGCAGAAGGAAATAGGGAGGATGTCTGCAGAGCAGGGTTCTCATGTTGGCCTCATGGAGGAGAACTCCAGCCCTCAGTAGGTATAGATTTTGCCTCCATAGTCCCCTATGGCGGGGCAAGTTCTGCATATTAGCAGACTCCAGGGGTTGCAGAAGGAGCTGAGAGTGAAAACCTTTGAGAAGCCAATCTGGACCTCTGAACTCAGTGCTGCTCAACTTCCCTCATGTGAACCCTCTGAGCCTTTGACTCAGCTGTGATCCTTTTCCATGACTGTGGCAGCTTCTGGTCTCCTTGGGCACCTATGGCTTCTTCATCCCCAGGTGCCTCTCAGTGGCTGTCCGGTCACATCTGCATCTTCTAGCGAACCTGAACCAGAGCAGCACCGGGACCATGGGAACTGACCAGTGGTTGCTCTGGGATCTGTGTAGGAGACGCCTCTCTGACAATGGATATGAAAGCATTTGCAGTTCAGAATGATGGCTGCAGGGAGTTCCCAGGAGATCCTGTGTGAGGTAAGGTACTGTGTGAGCTGGGCTCTGTGGTTTTTGGCCAAGGCTGGCCTCTCCAGCTCCTGGGTTCTGGTGGAATAACAACTATAACGTAAGTAAAATAACAACAGGAACACTAGCTTCCTGGTTTCTAGTCTGGTGATACCCTTGCTCTGAGCCTTGCATGGTGTGGGAGCCATAGATCTGCCAGAACACCGAGACATAAGACCCACCAGCACTGTGCCTCATGACAGTCACCTCCAAGTTCATTGTGCTTGAAGTCAAAGTTAAGTCCTCAAAGTGGCTCCTCCCTCCTATATCAGTTTGTTAAGGAAGCCCCACAGAACCTGAGACGCTTTATCCCGTGCTTAATAATTGTCTTTTCGCAAGGCCGGATGATGGAACTCCAGCCTCAGCAAGTCACTGCCTGAAGAAGGCAGGCCTAGACTGGGAACTGGAGCAAGCCTCGGAGAATCTAGGACGAGTGCCTCCCGGAACTAGGGAGGCTGGACTCTGGCCCAGTTCCTCCCTGTGTGGGGGCTAGACACCGGGCAGGCAGGGGGCTAAGAGCATTTGGTTGCCTCCTGCTCTACCCCTGAGAAGGACAGCTGTGCTACCTTGAGACTCGCTGTGTTTCTGCTGCAGGCCCCCGCTGCTCCTCTAAACCCCCGACTTCCACCCTCTCCGGGACTCTCCCGATAATATCAGCTCTGACAGGCTAGCTCACTTTTGCTCAGCACACCCTGGTGTTGCTTTGACACGGATCATCAATATTTCATGCTTGTTCTACATCCTTCCTTCCTTCCTTCCTTAAGTGTTTAAAGGGACATTTTGACTTCTTGAATTGGCTTCTTGACCCCCTTCTGGAGCCACGTGCTAGGTTCCCTGTGGCATGTGCCCTAATGTGAGGTGACAGCAGGGCCCTGGCTGGCCCTTGGCCTTGTGGACTCCCAGCCTGGCTTTTTGTCATCACAGCTATTTGCATTTAAGCTGGAGTGTCACAGGAGGAGGGAGCCTCCTCTGAGGCAGGAATTGGGCCTTTTTGCTGCTGTGTCCTAGCGCCTACCATTGTGCTGAGCACAGAGTAGGCTCTGGGAGAGAAAACATTACAAGAGAGACTAATAGCGCTAATCAAGACTGATGCAAAGATCCTGAGCAATTAACCAGCCCATTGGCATGCAAGCAGAGGCACAATCTACTGATCTCATTGTCGGCCCTTGCTGTGGGCGGCTTTCCCTAGGTGGCCTGAGCTGAGAAGAGCTACCCTTACCCACCTAGTCCAATGGGTGGACGCATCTGGGAGCTGCCTGCCTTCCTGTCCTGTCTGGGTGGCCCTGCATTAGGGTGTTTGAAAACTCCTGGTGACCGCTCCTGAGGTTTTAGTGTGGGTGCCAGGCCAGTGCCCCGAGTGGGATTGTCAGGGTTTCGTGTGCCGTCATCTCCCCGATGGCAGCTGTTGGAGACCCAGCTTCGCCCACGCTGTGCTCCATGCCATCAGTTTTGGTGACACTGTAGGCAGGTTGCTTATTTGCCCTAATGAGGTTTTGATTACTTTCCATCCGTCTCTTTCATCTGTTTCATATTAAAACGCCTTTCTATCTGGACTCTTTGTCCTCTTTGCAGTTCTAAGCTTTGCTGCAAACTTTTCAATGCACACGAGACTAGGAGACCCCCAGAGCTGGGGATGTGGGACAGGGAGACATGCGGCAGGACTCAGGGTGTGTGGTGCTTTTCCCAGGATTCTGTTTCTGCCTCTCTCAGGTGGAGGTGGGTGAGGCTCCGGGCCACCCCTCAAACCTCTGTTATCAGACTGTGGGTGCTGCCATCTTCCCTATTTTATAGCTCTTTCTGTACTAGTAGGCCTGGGAGGGAGAGCTGGCATTATCTCCAGTGTACCCCACTGGAGTGGGTAAGCCCACTGCCCACAGTCTAGAGAGGAAGATGATCCCAACAGGGTCAGCTCTCAAGGCAGGGGCAGGCAGCCATGGAGGGTGGACCTGAAGCTAGGTGTTATTTTCTTTCTCCAGTGCAGGAAGAGGAAACCTGTCATTTGTGAATGGCACAGAAGCTTTCTGAGCCGATACCAGATACCAGGTGTCCTCCCAGGGCATGATGTAACACAGCCCAGGTGGACCAACCATTCCTTCAAGGGATTCAGTCTCCAGACCAAAGCCCACTGCGGAAGACAGGCGTCTGTATCTTAGGATGTCTGGTGCTTTTGTCCGCTCCACTGGTTGCCTTCACAAGTGGCTGTGGTCGCCAACCCTGGGCAGAGGAGGGCAGTTGGTTCTTTCCTAAAGTGCAGAACCTCCGAGACTGGCCCTCTAACTTTTTCTCCTGAGTCTGTTTCCTTGGGCGAGTTGCTGATGAGCACCTGGGAGCCCAGAGGCCAGTAGCCTAGGGCTGTCATTAGCACCCACCCTCTAGGAAACTTGAGTATGAAGAGCTGAGACTGGAGGCGTGCTCTGCAGACATGGGATGGTTCTGTAATAAATGCAGTGTACGTAGACTTCTGATTTGTGTGTTCTCTACCAAACATGTTGCCACTGAGGAAAGCTCTCACCCTGAAGTGCTTAAAATTATTTTAATTTGTATATTGATTCTTTTTCTTTATCCAACTTCCTTTCCAACATCTGGTCATCTTTTGGTGACAGCTTTTGTTCAGATACCGCCCAGCTGACTTGTTTGTAGTGTCAGTACAGAAGTTTTTGGTATGTTTCCAGCACACGGAAGCCAACATCTTGGTCAGTTGTGAACACTTTCATCACTTGTAAAGGAGCCCTGTGCCTGTAGCAGCCTGGCATCTGTCCCTAGGCCCTGCAACCACAGGCCTATCCCCGTCTCTAGCTGTCAGTTATGAGTCTTGTTGAGCTTACTGGTATCTTTATTGATTTTTCTCCCTGCTAGACATTTTTCTTTTTCATTTTTAAAGAGACAGGATCTCCCTCTGTAGCCCAGGCTGGACTTGAACTTATAGCAATCCTCCTTCCCCTACTTTCAGAGTGCTGGGGTTGTGACTGTGCTGCTCTTCATGGGTCTGTCCTTTTCTGAAGCAGAGTTGGCAGCCACAACTGTGATGTGGCTTCATTTGACTCACAGTGCAAGCCTGCCAGGTTTTCCTCATGCATGTTGATATCTTGTTACTGGCTGCTTACACTGTAAGGCTCAGAGAACTGGTCCCTCCAGGTTCCGAATAACTTAACTTTCCCTGCTCATATGTTATCCTAGGGTTTCTGTCCTCTTTTGATATTGTGAGATAATCTTGCTTTTTGTATGGAGCATGGCCTCTGCTGCTTGCGTTCACTCTGTCGCTACTCTTGAATTCCTGATACTCCAGCCTCTGTGTTGTCAGTTGTGGGATTACAGGTCCAGGCCACCAAACCTGCCCCCTTCTCTGGTTGTAGTTGAGCATTTGTACAGTTGTGGTCTTTGCTGCTTTCTTAGCACACTGGTGTTACTTTTCTAACTTTCTGAGGGTTGCTATGGAATTTGCTACATTAAAGCTAATTCACATCTACTTCCCATTGATATTGTAGAATTCCAAAGGCATAGCGAGCAGTTTAGTGTTTTTAATTTTGTTTTTAAATATTTGTGTGCGTGAACATGTGGACACAGAGGAAGACGTAAGGTGCCCCCTCTGTCACTTTCCACTTTGTCCCAAGAGAGGGTTTTACATTGAACTGGAGTTAAGCCAGCAGCCCTCGCCATCTTTCTGTCCCTCTGCTCCCAGCCCAATTCTGGGGTATAGGTATGCAACCACACTGGGAGGTTGTTTTCATGGGGGTTGGGGATTTGAACTCTGGTCTTCAAGCTTGCTCAGCAAGTGCTGTTAACCTATTCTTGAGCCATCTCAGAATACGCTGAGTGCTTTTTAAGAGGCCTTCTTCAACTTTTCCATTTGCAACCCCTTTTGCTCAAGTTTTTATGCAATTCCAAGTATGTAGTTATATAAAATCCATCTATAATTCAAGCACTTACTGGTACTAAGTCATAGGAAATTTATTTTAACAGTTCTTTGATATGCACATGATTTATGTGCACACCATTATTAAAGATGAACACAAATTCGTATACTAATGAGACAGGTAGGTGCACTTGTGTGTTTTTACACAAAGCATTAAGTGTTGACAGATCATTTGATACTGAAGGACATGAGCATCTTCATCATTTTTCATAGTTGAAGAATATTCGGATTTTATAATTGTTAATGCTGAGAACTCTGCTTTGCATAAACATGAATTATGGAGACTACAGAAGTATGTTTGGGATCACTTCAGAAATTATTAGAAATTCTGCCCTAAACCCAAGCCAAAACCCATTTAATGGTTTTGTGTGTGTGTGTGTTTATTTGCATGCTTATACATGTGTCTGTGCATGTGTGTGTGGAAGCCAGAGGACAGTTGCAGGTATCATTCCCCAGGTGTCACTCACCTTTTCTCTTTTCTTCTCTCTCTGTCTTTCTCTGTCTCTCTCAAGCAAGGGTTTTTTTTGTTTTTTTTGTTTTTTTTTTCTGACCTAGAACTTGCCCAATAGGCTCGGCTGTCTGACCAACAAGCCCCAGGGGTCCGCCTGCCTGCAATGGGATTACAAGTATACACCATCATACTTGACTCTTTAAAATGTAGGTCCTGGGAATGGAACTCAGGTTCTTATGTTTGCTGAGGCAAGCACTTTCCCAATAGGCTACCTAGTGTCTCACCTAATGATTTTTTAAATTTTTTTTAATGGAACTCAAGTTAGCAATTCTGGCAGTGGTTAACTTTTAAGTCAGACATTCTAATACTATCCCATGTTGTGCAGCTTTAATACTGATATGCCGAAGAGTGACCACAGGTAGATAGTCAAAGTTTTTGTTTTCTGTTAATTTAATCATTGCATTTATATAAGTATAGAAACATTTTTTTTTTGGTTTTTCAAAACAGGCTGGCCTCGAACTCCCAGAGATCCGCCTGCCTCTGCCTCCCGAGTGCTGGGATTAAAGGCATGCGCCACCATCGCCCGGCTAGAAACATCTTATATACAGTAAAACCCCACGATTCATAATGTGATATCCTGGAATTGGAACCAAGGTGTTGCAGGCAGTGCTGTTTAGTGACTTGGTGTGATGGCACTCGTGTGTCAGGGCCAAGATGCAGGAAACTAGGGAACAAGGTGAGTGCTGCCAGAAATGGCTGGAGGTAAACACGTTAGAGTTTGAATGACTGTGTAGTGGCTGTGCACTTTGAAACTCTTGGGCCTGTTACTGTGACCCTCACATTGAGTCACACAGCCCCTGTCCTGTGTAAGAAGCTGCATCTTATAGTAGCAAAGTAATCCTGAGCCCTTTGCCCTCGTCATAACCTCCATTCCTGCGTATATTGCTATGGTGGTTATTTTGAACAAATTCATTATTTGCTGTGTTAAGAAAAATGAGTTTTTACATAACTCCATTTTATACATCTTGTTTGTTCCTTCTTCTTCTTCCTTTTCTTCTTCTTTTTTTTCTTCTTCTTTTTCTTCTTCTTCTTCTTCTTTTTTTTTTTTTTTTGGAGACAGGATCTCACTATAAAGATAGCCCTGGCTGTCCTGAAACTCACTCTTTGAACCAGGCTATGCATCACCACACCCAGACTTCTTTTTTTAATTTTGTTTTTATTTAAGTGTATGTATGTGTGAGTTTCTTTGTCAGTATGTGTGTGTGTGTGTGAGAGAGAGGGGGGGGAGGGGGAAGGGGAGGGAGGGAGAGGGAGAGGGAGAGGGAGAGAGAGAGAGAGAGAGAGAGAGAGAGAGAAAGAGAGGTCAGAGAATAACAACTTTCACAAGATAGTAGGTCTCAGGGACTGAACTCAGATTTCCAGATTTGGCAGCAAGTACTTTTTCCTTCTGAGCCGTCTCGCTGGCCCCTCTTCCTGTTTTCAAATGTACCTCTAAGTTCCTCACCTTAATCATTTTTTTTTCCCTAAAGAACATCTTTTAACATTTTTGTAAGATGGGCCTGTGGGAAACAAATTTATTCAAGTTTTTGAATATTTTCTTTTGTGAGAAGCCTTTATTTTCCCTCCATATTATTATGATTATTGCTGCTAGAGCTACTATTATTATTAATTATTGTTATCAGTATTGTTGTGTGTACATACTCAGGCATGCGTGTGTGCCACAATGTGCTTTGGACGTCAGAGCACAACTTCATCGACTGTTTTTTTTTCCTTTTACTGTGCATTCTGGGGATTGAACTCAGGTTGTCAGGCATGCGCAGCAAGTGCTCCTACCCACTGAGCCCTCTCACTGGCCCCTTATCTACTTTTCAAAGCAATATTTGCAAGGTAAAGACTTCTCAGCTGCTGGTCTTCCCCACCCCACTCCTCAGCTCCCTGGCTGCACTGCCTTGTTCTCTGTGTGACTCCAGACGAGCCTGAGTGTGGTTCTTAGCTTTGCTTCTCTGCTACCCGGCTGCTGGCATGGTGTTTTCTTCGTCTCCAGTTTTCTGCAGTTTAAAATTCTACGTCTAGATAAAGCTGTGTTGTATTATATTTTTGTCTATTCCCCCTTTATCCACTTTGTGTTCCCTGGAGCTTCTGGACCTACCTACCGTGTGCTGCCTGTCATTAATCTGGGGGAAATTCTCACACATTACCATCCTAACTCTTTTGTTCTCTGCTCCATCATTCCTTATAGCTCTCTCTCTCTCTCTCTCTCTCTCTCTCTGTGTGTGTGTGTGTTCTCGTGTGTGTGTGGGTGGGTGCTCATGGAGGCCAGAAGTTGATGTTGGAGGTCTTCTTCAATTCCTGTCCATTGTGTTTGCGGAGGCAGGGTCTCTCACTGAACCCAGATCTCACTGATTTGACTATTCTAGCTGGCTGGCTTGCCCAGGAGATCACCTGCCTCTGCCTCCTGAGTGCTGGGATTACAGGTGAGAGGTCATGTCTGTCCAGCTTTTCATTCTGTGTGGATGCTGGGGATCCCGACTGCCAGAGCCACCCTTCCCTGGTATTATACCCCTACACATGTCCTACAGTTGTTCCACAGTCTTTTCTGGGCTTTCCTTCCAGTCTTCTTCTCTTTGCTTTTATAAGTTCTGGAGGTTTCTATTGAAATGGCCTCGGCCATCTCCAGTGTACTGACAAGCCCGTCAGAAGAACCCTTTATTTCTGTTTTGGCGATCCTTTCTGGGAGTCTCCCCTCTGCCTGTAGTGCTCTGTTTTGCCCACACCACACACTTCACTAGAGCCCATAGTATGGAGACCACAGCTATTTCTTGTTAGCAGTCAGTCCAGCATCTCTCAAGTCTCATATTGCTCTGGTCCTTCCGGTCCTGCCTTGCCTTTTGGCATGCACCTTGTCATGCTTACCTGCCTGCCAGGAGAGTGTGCGAGGTGAGCACATCTGAGGTAGGGCTCCCTGTGTGGTACAAGTTATTTGTGCTGGGGAGGTGTTACTCTTTAGTCCTGGCCAGGCCAAGCCTCTAGTGAGCTGTGCCTCTCCTGAACCTCATGTGTTTCTCAGTGCCCATGCCCTACCCTTGAGATGGGACAGGCCAGAATGGGCTAGGGTGGTTTTTTTTTTTTTCCCCCGCAAGTAGAAGCCAGCATGGCAAGAACTGTGTGTTCTCCTGCCACACAGCGGGTGTGAGCCAGTTGGGGTTGACGGTGTCCTTTCTGCACATCAGTTAGGCTGTGAAAAGCTACCATATCTTGAACTCTGCTAAACAGTCCTCCTGAGGAGTCCTTAACAGAATGCTCAGGACATTTCAATGTACACTTATCCCAAATGCTTGAGACCAGAAGTGGTTTGGGATTTCTGATTCTTTTAGATTTTAGAATATTTGTATATGCATGAGGATATAACTTGGGGTCAGTACTGAAGACTCAACATAAGATTCATTTATGTTTTATTTACATCTTGTATCCATGGCTTGAAGTTCATTTGATATACTATTTTTAGTGTGCTTGCAGTGCCTCACGTGTGGCCACGTTTGGAATCTCAGCTGTGGCATCTCATTGAAACGCAAAGGCTTCAGACTTTGAAGTGCTTTTCAGAGTTTAGGGTTGGAGACCCTGGGAGATTTAAGCAGGGGTGGGGCTCCTGGTCTTCACTGTGACCCGAGAGAGCTCCTGGAGGTAACGGAAAGTTGTGATGCCCTCTACACTCCACCCTCCTGGGAGCAGAGTGCGTCACGTGGCCTCTTGGAGGTCACAGAGAAGGCTAACCAGAGCATGCATTTCTTCATGAGTGAGCTCAGGCACTTTCCGGGTCTCATCTCATGGAAACTGTGACAAGCGCTTTCAGGAACTCGTTGCTCGTGCCCCTCGGTGTTCACGGTATCTCCTTGTCATTTCTCACTATGACGTTCGTGTTATCCCCGCCCCACTCTGTGGTTAGAAGTCTGTCAGTCTTGTTGGTCACCTCAATGAAGTATTGGTTTTTGCATTGCTTTTCTGTTTCCAGCCTCATTGGTTTCTGCTCTAATTTCCATTTTTTAATCTTCTTGCTTTGTTTTCACATCTCTGTTTTTTGGTAATCAAACAAGTTAGGCCATTAGTTTTTTTTTAACGATAACAACTACATGCTACCCATGTTCTTTTTCTGCCAGCTACCAATAAAAAATAAAATTTGTTTTAATTCAATCTAAAAGTTTTCTAATTTTATTGTGACGTCCTCTTTGACATATGGGTTTAGAATTACATTATTTAATTTTCAAACATGAAGAGATTCTCCAGATATCCTTCTGTTGTTAATGCTGAACCTAATTCTGCTGCGGTTGGAAACAGGTTGTATGATTCTCTGTTTGTCAGGGCTGTTCTCCTCACCCAGAGTAGGGCGAACCTACTGACTGACTTGCTGGCACATGCTCGGATGCCACATTGGCCTTCGTGGGGAAGATGATCCAACAGTGCACTAGGGTCAGACTGGCAGCTGGGGGCCTCTGGTTTACACTTCTGTACTTGCTATTTCCGTTACTGGGAGAAGTGCATGGATGTGAGCCTGGAGGTCTCCAGCTGTAGCTGTGGATTCGTCTCTTCTTCGGTTCTGTCTCCCTTTGCTTCACAGTCTCAGAAGCTGCCAATACAGCTCCACTGAGGTCCTGCTGTTAGGGTCAAAGCTTCTAGAGAAAGAAAAAGGAAAGAAAGAAGCAAGAGAACGGGACAGAGGAAAGAAGAGGAGGGGTGGAGGAAGGAAGTGAGGAGGAAGAAAAGAAAGGAGGACAAAAAGAAAGAAAAGGAAAGAAGGAGAAGGGAGGGCGGAGGGAAAGAAAGAGGAGGAAGGCCTCTGTGTGTGTCCCCCACTCCCACTTGCTTTTCTTCCTCGGCTCGTGCCTGTGTCTTTTCTCTAGAACTCTGGCTGGGGTCCGTGGCCTTGGGCTGCCGTTGACTTGTTCCCATCAGTTCTGGGTCTGTTCTTACTCATTTCTTCCATTTGGCCTCTTTTGGTTAGATACCAGCTGTCTTGTGTGTCCCCATGGATGTCCCTTTAGACACTTTCCACAGCACCTCATCCCCTGACTATTCCTTCCGCAACCTGGGGGATAGCTGACCTGAGTCTCGCTGCCCGTCCCTGGACAGGATCACTGGGAACCTTGCTTATGTGCTGGCTTGGGGACTGGACGTCGGTGACCGATGGCTCTCACCTCCATGAATCTGGAACTCTGAGATTATGACTTGAGGAGGCTTCCGCAGTTGGGAACTCTGTTCCGTGCCAGTTGATGCTTGTGTGACTTCACGTGTGGGTGTTGCTGTATCTGTCGGTAGACATGCTGTGTCACTCGGCCTCTTCTCACCCACAGACGGCTGATGGCCACTTCCCAGCGGGTCCTGCGGGAGACTGAGCATATGCTGGCCATGCTAAGAGGAAGGTCTAGACTGTAGTCCTGTAGAGCCTATACTCTGTACACATTCAGAGAAAATGAGGGCTGGGCCTCGGCTCATACCTCCATCAAGCACACTGCTTGACTCTTAACCAGAATACTGGAGTTTTTAAAAATAAGATATTATCTGCTTTACCCCATCCACCTGCTCACTGAGCATGCTCTGAGCTCCTGTTGTATGCATGAGCTCTCTCTGGTTATAAGGCCCAGAGAGGCTGTAGGAAATGTCTTTGGGTATTGCAGCACCCCCTGTGCAGGTGCTGGCCCAGACCTTCTGTGGCAACTTCAGGGTTGTAGTCTCCTAGCCCACCCAAGTCCTCATGCTCCCTCCTTCAGTTGTCCACTGCACACAGATATCTGGCCAGAGGATGGCAGGGCACCAGTATCCAAGCAAGGCCCATATGCTGGCGAGCTCCACTGAAGGGTGCTATACGGACTACACACACACACACACACACACACACACACACACCCCATATAGTATACAAATCATTAATTTCATTATGACATTTTATACATGTATATAATGAACTTGGATCATATTCAACCCATTATGCTCTCTTGTCCCCCCTTCTCCTCCAGAAGATGCCTTATTGGCCGCGGTGGCTCTGTCTCTTCTGCTGCTGCCCCTTACTTGGTATGAAAGGAACCACAAACTATACAGAGGATGTGGTGTGGTCCCCTGCCACTTAGAGTGATTTAGAATGAGAGGAACTAGAGACCCATGCGTGGCCTAGGACCAGGAAAGATGTAGGTGGGCTGGGGAGTTATGACTGCTAGGTCACATAATGACCCAAGTGGCATGAAGAGGAAGATGCCTACCAGTGCTCAGCATAGCCAGCTGGCACCCTCCACCAGCAGCTGGCACCCTCCACCAGTGGCTGGCACCCTCCACTGCAGCTCTTTGGGCACATGCATTTGCATTTTAATGTGATTTTCCCAGTTTAATATCACATCATTAGCATTTCCCATATTGTTAAAGGACTTTTGGACGCTATAATTTTTAACAATTATCCAGTATGCCATGATGCATTTAACCAGTCCTTTGTTGTGGGTATTTATAATATTTCTGTGTTTTCTTTATTACCACACTGAAGCGAGTGTCTAGGTGTCTAGGTGGGGTGCTGCTAAGATTTGCGCGTGCTTGTTAAGTCTGGGTAACCCACCTCCTTCCGGAGGACAGCCGCCTGCCTAAGCTTCACACTATTCATCACTTTGCTTGTTTGGGTCACGGTGAGGCTTTTGTAGGCCCAGTTCTGTCTGGAGAGGAGCTGGTGCAGAGAGAAGGGATAGGTAGGGTGACCAAGGAGGGATCTGGGGCCAGGGTCCTAGGAGGAAGCAGGAAGAAACTAAGGTAGATAGATAGGCCAGGGGAGGCTGTCTTCCTTTCCCTTGGGTGTCCTGGGTCAGGAGCAGATGCAGGATATGAAGTTCCTGATGTCCCTGTTCCTCCTGCTCTTTGCTCGTTAGTCCCATAGAATCCTTGGAATTCAGACAGCATGTCAGACAGAAGTCAGATAGGATATATTGAAAAATAAACATTGGATGAAGAGACAGAGGGGGCCCTAAGGTGACAGGGGACTTGCTCCCTATGTGGTCAGTATTGGGAAGTGGGTCTTGCAGCCTGTCTAGCCCACAGAGAATCCCAGGCTATTGCTGCTGTCCTCTGCGTGGATCATACAAACAGCCACCCTGATGTACACTGTGTGTACTCAGGCATGTACACACAGGAGGGCTTCATTCTTTTCTCTGTCCCTTTGCAGTTTGTGTTGCCCAGGGTCTGCTTGTCCCTAGAGGAAGCCCTATCCCAGTTCACTGGCCTGTTGGTTAGTTAGGCCAGCTCAGCTCAAGCTCTCCTTCCCAGGTGCCCTAGCACTGGAGGGTACAGAAGTGTAGGGGGGTTGTTATTGGAGAACAGAAACACCCCAGCATACCAGCCAAGGGCACCCTGGCCTTATCTGAGAGAGACCCCTCCTCTTGGAGCCCTAAGGGGTTCCAGGAATGGCAGGCCTGGGTTGGTGATGGCTGGAGCAGGTGAGTCCGTGTTGTCCATCCTCCTACACAGCCTGGAAAGTCTCTGTGCCTCCCATTGTATTGCTTCCCAGGGCTGGGAACGCCTGAGGGGCTGATGGTCCTCCAGTGCTGGGGGACCGGGGAGCTGCACCCTTGGAAGCCATTCCTAATTCATGCCTCCACTGTGAGGGAAAGCAGCGTTTCTCCTGTGAGGACTGGCAACCGGACGCATGTGCCATTGGCTCTTTCTACTCTCCTTCCTTTCCCTCATGTTCTGCATCCACAATTTGAAATTTCACAGTGGTTGCTGTTCTCCTCTTTTCTGGGAGGCTGCTGTGGTCTCAGTCCCACCCAGGTAGCACTAACTGAGCAGCTACCATTGTGGAGTATAGCATGGCAGGGTCAGGCACGCATGTCAGGCTGCGGATTTGTCATGACTGTAATAAGGTCTCCAGCTGGCTGTATGATCCCGGGCAGGATACAGTCCCCATGGGCAATCTAGGAAGTCATGGTTAGCACCCTCACTGTGCAGATGAGGACTCTGATTCAGAGAGAGGGTGTATCCTGCCACCAGGATACGGCAGACCCAGCCCTCTGTGGACTCATGGTAGTCGAGCTGTCCTCAGTTTGCTAACAGTGGGGTGGATCTGTTCCAGCACCTGGGTGCACCCTGACCAAAATGCCAAGTATCTGTGCCATGGGCGCAAGATGATCACCCAGGGCAATGGTGTGGCAAGTGCAGGGGATCACAGGCTCCAGCAAACGTTCTTCTGCATCTTTGATTAATTTTTGAAAGGCAAAAGTAAATTAATCATTGCCAAGTAAGTATGGGCACTCAGACTGTGTGGAGAAGCTGAGATGGAGTCTTCTGTGTCAACCATGGAGGGTATAGCCCTGGTTGGCCCAAGAACTGTGACTCCACATGAAAGTTTGGCCACTGACACCCTCACACTAGGAAAGGTGGATGGCCCACAGGGGTGGCCATGGACGGAGTAGGGCCAGACTTCTCTTTGCATCTGCTCCACGCTCCTTGGGATGCCCTGTGCAGCTCACCCCAGGAAGACCATATTTCAGGCCTTTGATCTCCCTCTCACACTGAGCGAACAGTACTGGAAGCCAGTGTCATCATGTCCCCTGGATTAGCGGGCTGAAATTCTTTGTCAACTGACTTTCCCAGTTCCTCACTCTCAGGAAGAAGCTTAGCCCCATGGTGTGGTCCCTGGGAATCAGAAGACTCGGCTGAGACCTTCACACTGCCGTAGTGAGCTCCTGCCTCAGAGCTGTGGGGACTCATGTGGCTGCACTCCACAGCCCTGTCAGTTTAGATCCCTCATTATGGAAGTCTACGGCCAAATAAGGAAAGGCCAAGAAGCCACGAAATGGAAGAGGATGGGGGTTCATCTCCACCAGGCCCTGATGTCACCATAGAAGAGGAAACTGGTTCCATTGTTTGGTCTGTGGTGGCCACACAGCGGAGTTGACAGATCTCTAAAGAATGAGCTAGTGAGTTCATATAGGCACATTTAGGGGTTTTAAAGTGTGCATAGGAGTTTTCCAGGTAACTCGTCACATTGGGGTATTTTAGGCCTGGCAGTAGTGGTGGGCAAGGATAGCATATGTAAGAGAATGCATCCTTTAGTTAGAGGCTGCATCGCTCCCATGTGTGCATGAGTACGTGCATACGTGTGTGCATACATGCTCACTCAGAGAAAGGTTAAGAAAGAAAGTCAGGTGGTGTTGTGAGCTGGTCAGGGCAGGGTCTCCACCCCAGCTTTTTGTGGATTGTGTCCCAGAGTCAAACACTCCAAAAGGAGTCTTTGGCTATGGAGACCTCCTCAGATATCCTAGACTACGCTCAACTTGTCCCCGGGGAGCCAGGCAGCTCATCAGTCACACCTAGGTGTGAAGGGGAAGGTGCCCTCCCAGCATATGGTTATTAAAGTACGCCATCTTTAAGCCTCATTAGGGAGTGTTAAATGCTAATGAATTTAGAGAGGGGTGTCTTGGGGCCCCTGTTTCCTTGGAAACATTTGAGAGCAGGTGCTTTATAATGAGCTGTACCTATTTTAAAAGTGAGCGGTGAGGGCTCTTTGATAGGCCGGCTCTCAGATGCTGATGGGCAAGTGTGCACAGAGCGGTGAGGCCAGTGGAGATGCGCTGCGCTCTCTGGAATAGCATCTCTCTGGTGGTTTCTATAGAAACGGCCGGCACCTAGGTAGGAGAGCAGCCACACTCCAGGTTTGCTTACGCAACACTGGGCACACCCAACCTCCGAAGACTTTTCCTGTGGGATAGATGCGTGTTGCCACAGCTGTAGCATGCGATAGTCACTGTGTCTTTTCTCCACCTACTGCCGGATTTTGGCTGTCCCCACCCTGCCTATTATTCAGGCCCAGATGATGAGAGGTGGAATGAATGTTTGTGGAGCTAACTCCTCCCTGCAGAGCACTTTAAAGAAACTTTTCATTACTGAAAAATTTAAATATCCACCAAAGTAGAGGAGTTACTTAATGGCCCTGCGCAGGCACCACTCCTCTCAGCGGTTGTGAGCTGGTGACCAGCCTCGTCCTCTCCTAACCCCACCCTTTCCCCAGTGGCCTCCACTCCACTCCCCTTCCTCCTAATTAGTTAGAAGCAAGTCCCAGACATTCATTTCATTTGTTAATACTTTTTTTTAAAAGATAAGGACTTCAAAATTATTATAATACCATTATCCCTTCTAAGACTTCATCAGTAATTCCTTAATACCGTCAAATATCCAGTCTGTGTTCAGATTTCCCTATAGCCTCATAATTTGCCTTAAATAGTTGCCCTGTTCAGATCAGGGCCTAAACATTTGGCTGATAAGTCTCTGCAGTCTTGTTTACTCTGCAGGTTTTCCTGGAACGTATTTATTGGGTAATAAACTGGTTGCTTGTCCTTTAGTTTCCTGATTTTGTCTCTGTGGTATCACTCACATATGCCTGTGGTCTCTGCGTGTCCCATGAGCCACTCTGTCCTGCAGCTTCCGACCCTGGCCTGTGCACACAGGTCACGTCGGGGAGCTGTCCACATATGATGTGGATGTTGTCCATCCACATGTGATGCAAAGGTCTCCCCAGCCAGGGCTTTCTTCCAGGTTTCACCTACCCGTGCTCAGCCCCCAGACTATGCTACGGAAATCTCCCAAATCCACAGCCTCTGAGTGTGAAGGTGTTGACCGCTCGTGCCATCCCACACTGCATTTGCCGCCTGCCTGCCCGTCACCCTGCTGCTGCCTCAGTTTTCAGACAGTCATTGTGACGACCCTCTGGTTGTGCCCACCTAACCATTGTTTACTGAATAACGACCCCCGAACCCAGTCACAGTGATGCCAGCTGCTGCATGTGTGGAAGGAAAGATATGAGGTGCCTCCTTCAGGCGGGAGGGAAAGTTGTCAGAGGCAAGAAGAGTCATGTGGAACCCCGCCAAGAGCTACAATCTCTGTTTTATTTCTTGTCTAGTTTTTGTGTGAGAAAAGTAAACTGAGGCTCCTCTCCTATTTTCTAACTATTCATGTGGCATTGGCTCTAGTTCTTCCTTCATCCTTGACAGAGTACACCAGCGAGGCCGTCTGGAGCTGAGTTTTCTAGTAGGAAGGTGATGATGATGATGTTGATGATAATATAATTCCATAAATAATGAAATACAGTAGTTATAATAATACCACATATAACAACATACAATAACATAACACCATACATAACAATATATAATAGTATAATAGCACACATAATGATATATAATAATACCACACATAATACTAATATTATGTATAATAATGTAACACATAATATAGATAACAATGTAATGTCATAAATAATAATGTAGAATTGGTGTACTAAAGGGCTCTTTGGGTATTCTGCTTCTCCCTTGATTATCTTTGGGTTCTTTGCCTCACAAGGAAGTTCGGATGTCATTTAAAATCATCTGCGGCCTCACATGTGCCCTCACCCTTCAGTGCTGAAGCAGCTCCTGCTCCTGAAAGTGTCACTTCTGTCATAGGACCTTCCTTTGGCATTTCTCATACTCGAGTTGGATGCTGGCGAGTTCTCTCAGTCATGATAAATGTCTTTAGTTGCTATGGCTCTTCTCATGTCCTTAGCTCCCTCTTTATGCTGTAGTAGAGGCTTGGTTGACATATTATAAACCACATGTGCTTGAAGTATGAAGGACGCTTCATGAACTCTGACATATACAGACATACATATATGCCTTTTATTTTAGATTTTTTGAGTCAGGGTTTCTCTGTGTAACAGTCCTGGCTGTCCTGGAACTCACTCTGTAGACCAGGCTCGCCTCAAACTCACAGAGATTCACCTGCCTCTGTCTCCCGAGTGCTGTGATTAAAGGCGTGCACCACCATTGCCTGGCTACATACATATTTTTATGTGTATGAAAAAGGGCCTTGCCCTCTAGCCCTGGCTGGCCTGGAACTCTCCCTGTAGTCTAGCCTGGCTTTGAACTTACAGCAGTTCTCCTGCCTCTGCCAATGCTGGAACTAGAGGTGTGCAACCACCATACTTAGCTACTTATAAATGTATAGAATATGTATATATTTAATATGTATCTCTACAAAACCATACCATATCAAAGTAATTAATATTTCCATCACTTTCAGAAAGTTTTACAGTCCTGTGTTCACTTCTAGAAGTTCTATAGTTTGGGCTTTATATTACAGTTGAATCTATTTAGAATTAATATTGCATATGGCCAAGATTGGATGGAGTTTTGTGTGTCCAACTATGGGTGTTCAATATTCCTGTATGTTGTGCCTTTCTACCCTGTGTGGTGTTAGCAGTTGAGCCTGTGTGGGTCTGTCTTCCTGCTCTGAGCTCCTCATCTCTCTAAGTCTTGAATTGGTTTTGTACCCTTATAAGGAATCTTGAATCTGTCTGGCACACGCTTTGTTCTTTCTCAGTTGTTTTAACTGCTCTGAGTTTATCGCATCTACATTTTGATTTTACAATCACTTTGCCAAATTCTAACAAGATGAGACAAGTCGACGTGAGCTTTGATATTGTGTCTGCAGGTGGGAGAGAACTGAGCTCCAAATGAGGGAGAGGTTTCTGATTCAGCAGCACAGTCTTGGAGACCTGTCAGGAACGTCTGTGCTTCTCCTAGTTCCTGGTCAGGCTTATCCCTGAGTATTTATGCATTTGATGCCAAAGTTGTAATTCAGACCAATGAACTAGCTTTGTAACTAGTTTTTAAAATTTCAATCTATGATTATTTATTGTTAGAGAAACAATAAGCATTTGAATAGTCACCTTGAATCCTGCAGTTCTGTTACACTCCTTAGTTCTGGTGTGTTCTTTGTACGCTAGCAGGTTTTTAAAAATAGGTAATCATGTCACTTGTAAGAAAAGTCAACTTTAGTTGTTCTTTTCCATCTGAGATGCCATTCATATCTATTAATTACCAATTTTTACCTGTTTATTATTTCTTGCTGTGGGTCCTACCTCAGACATGCATAGCAGCATTGTCTGGATGTGGTAAGAGTGGACAGCCTTGCATGGCTCCTGGTGCTAGAGGAGTATTCTCCCACTTACAGGTCATATTGACTGTGGCATCTGGTCAAGGAGCAGTTCAGTTTTAGGACTTCTTTTTTTTTCTGATTTTCTAAGATTTTTCAGTTAGGAGTTGTTGGATTTTATCAGATGCTTTTTTGCTTTGATGCAAGTTTCTATGAGGTTTTATTGTTTTTGTTCTGTCAAGGTGAGTTTTGTGAGTTGATTTTTTAAAAGTATTTATTTATTATGTATACAATATTCTGTCTGTGTGTATGCCTGCAGGCCAGCAGAGGGCACCAGACCTCATTACAGATGGTTGTGAGTCACCATGTGGTTGCTGGGAATTGAACTCAGGACCTTTGGAAGAGCAGGCAATGCTCTTAACCTCTGAGCCATCTCTCCAGCCCTTGTGAGTTGATTTTTGAACATTAGAACACGTTTGTGTTCATGGTATGAGCCTCACATCATCAAGTCTTTCTTATATGATTTGTGCATCCACCGTGAGGGTATGGACCTCAGGATTCCTGTATCCATCATAAGGGTGTGGATCTCAGGGTTCCTGCATCCATCGTGAGTGTGTGTATCTCAGGGTTCCTGCATCCATCGTGAGTGTGTGTATCTCAGGGTTCCTGCATCCACCGTGAGGGTGTGGATCTCAGGGTTCCTGCATCCATCGTGAGTGTGTGTATCTCAGGGTTTCTGCATCCATCGTGAGGGTGTGGATCTTAGGGTTCCTGCATCCACCGTGAGGGTGTGGATCTCAGGGTTCCTGCATCCATCGTGAGGGTGTGTATCTCAGGGTTCCTGCATCCACCGTGAGGGTGTGGATCTCAGGGTTCCTGCATCCACCGTGAGGGTGTGGATCTCAGGGTTCCTGCATCCACCGTGAGGGTGTGGATCTCAGGGTTCCTGCATCCACCATGAGGGTGTGGATCTCAGGGTTCCTGCATCCACCGTGAGGGTGTGGATCTCAGGGTTCCTGCATCCATCATGAGGGTGTGGATCTCAGGGTTCCTGTATCCATTGTGAGGGTGTGGATCTCAGTATTTCTGTATCCATCATGCGTGTATAGATCTCAGGTTCCAGGAAGTTGTGTGTGGGTTTGATGTCATGGTGAGCTCTGGAGATTCTCATCAGTTTTCTGAAGAACTTGTTAAAATTTATTTATTATTTCATCCATAAATATTTTCTAGAATTAACCAGTGAAGCAGTTTTGCACAAAAATTTCTCAAAGGTTTGAAACTTTAAGTAAAATATATTTAATAAACCTGTGCTTGATCCAGTTCTATATTTCTCTTTGAGTTACTCTTGGTGTCTTTTCTCTTTCAAGGTAGCTACCCATTTCATCAAAGTTACAATTTGGATATAATGTTTGTCTTGATTGTATTTTATATTTGAATAATCCCCAGTGGTGTCTGCCTATCGCACACATCCCTGGTGTTGGTAAGTCATTCCCACCCCATCATTCCAGTTAAAGATTTACAAATATTGTCTTTCAAAGCAGCACCTTTTGGTTTCACTTTTTTTTTTAATATTTGTTTTGCCTTTTGAAGAAACAGGAATTTCTTTCCTATCCTGTTTACCCCTTTCTTCTGCCTACTGTGGAATTTCATTTTCTCTTCTGTTTCTAGTTCCTTTCAGTGGGAGTTGAGGTCATTGCTTGAGACTTTTATTCTTTTACTCGATCAGCACTGTCAATTTCCCTGTAGGCATCACATCGCGGCTGAACAATGTTGATGCATTGTGTTTTTATTTTCATTCAGTTTGAAACACTTTCTCATTTCCTTTTTGATTTATTCTTGACCTGTGGATTATTTAAAAGTTCATATTTAGATTCCAAACGCATGAGAGTTTTCCAAATGCCTTTGTTATTCATTTCTAACTTAACTCCACGGTGGGTACAGGATGTACATTGTATATTTGAGTCCTTTTAAATGGAGGCTTATCTGATGTTCTGGCACGGTCTGTTTCATTCTGCCTGTATGCTGTATATTCTGCTGTGATTGGGCAGGGTGGATATCAAGTATCAATTATATCAGCTTGGTTGGCAGTATTGTGCAGGTCTTCTAAATCATTTTTGTTTCTCTGTCTTTTGTATAGGAACAGCTGTGCTGTGATTGGAATGTTTTATAGTTTTCCAACATTCATGTGCTAGAACATGAACCCTTAAGTGATTGCAATGCTCGCTTTTCTTGTTGCTGTGACTTGAGAAGACACTGTTTAAGGGGAGGGAGGCTTTGGTCTGCCCTGGAGTTCAAGTTGGGTAATCCCTCATAGCAGGGAACACATGGTGGCCCATGGGATGCATCTGTGGTCAGAAAGCAGAGAGCAGACAGGAAGTAGAGCAGGCTCTGGTCTCCCAAGGCTCATCTCCCAGTGACTCACTCCTCCAGCAGGGCTCC
This sequence comes from Microtus oregoni, assembly GCF_018167655.1. Taxonomy (NCBI): domain Eukaryota; kingdom Metazoa; phylum Chordata; class Mammalia; order Rodentia; family Cricetidae; genus Microtus; species Microtus oregoni. The sequence goes on along the minus strand of NW_024543210.1, from coordinate 4,350,732 downwards.
ACTTCGTGAAGGTCCACAGCCTTCCCAAATAGCTCCATGAGCTGAGGACCAAGTGTCCACACGCAGCCTGTGGGGGACTTCTCACATTCAGACAAGGGTGATGTGTACAGAGATTGGTCCAGCGTTAGTGGGATGGCTCAGCGGGAAAGGTGCTTGCCGAACAAGTCTGCCAATCTGAGTTTGGTCCCTGGGACCTACGTGAAGGTGGAAGGAGAAAGCTAATCCCACAAAGTTGTCCTATGACCTCCATATGCGGGTGGGGGCACATGTGCCAACACGTAATATAAGTCATATTAATAAATTTAAAAGCAGCCTAAAACTTTTAAACAAGCCATGCGTGCTCTGGGAGGTTGCATGTTAGGAGACGAGTGCTTTGGGGGTCGTGAAGCTCTGTTCTCTCAAGTGCATTGACATCCTCATCGAAGGGCTGGAGGGGGTATCAGGTCCCCTCTGCCCGGTGAGATACAGCAGGAAGGCACAGAACCTTACGAGACACTGGCCCCACTGAAGCCTTGGTCTTGAGCGTTCCGAAGTGTAGAACTGTGAGAGATGACATTCTCATCCCACGGTGATCCCACTGAACCCCAGCCAGCTGGCTGGTGCTCGTGACTAAGATTCAGATCTGAACCTTCTCCGTTCTCTCGGTTTCAAGTTCACTGCTTCTATTTGAAGTTCTGTACCAGTTGCCTAAGGGCCAGGATTCTTATTTTCTGCTGTGAACAAAGGCTCCCCAAAAAAGAAGCTCCAAGTGAAGCTTACCAGAGCTTCCTTCAGTGATGGTGGGTGGAGAGGTTGAGATGTTGTGGGTCCACAGACTAATTACAATTTAGCTTGGGTGATCTTTATTCTCCCACATAACCATTCCCTGCCTACTTCTGTGTCAGACCTAATGTCCTGTGACTAACAGAAACCTTTTGGAATGTATTAAGGTAACAAAATTCTAGTTTCTGTCGATTGAAAGCCTGCGAGTCATCAGGCAGCCCAATGCCTCTAGCTAGGATTCTCTGCTTCGTTCTGTTTCAAAAAAAACTTTGTGAAACTGCTTCCCATTGGGAACATGGAATTCAGGGTCCCCTAAATCTGTGTTGTGGATTTAAAGTGTTTTACATTTATCTTTATTTGCTATGTGTGTACAAATGTGTACCACAGTGGAGGTCAAAGGACAGCTTTTGGAAGTCAGTTTTCTCCTCCCACTACATAGGTCCCAGCACTTGAGTTCAATTCATCTAGCTTGGTAGCAGGCACCATTACCTAGTGAACTGTGTTACCAGCCTTGGGTTGTAGAGTTCTTAATGGCTGGCCTCCTCAGTTATGTTGTTTCTTTTCTGTAAGACTCTCACCATTTAGAGACTTTCAGCTTGGTCACTCTATGACACATTGTTACTGTTTTTTTTTTTTTTTTGGCAGACATAGCTATTTTTTAAAATTTGCCAATGAAACATGTATGTTTTACTAATATGCCACATTCTCTCAGGTTTGTCTAGTGGAACCAGGAGAGTTGTCCATGCTGCTCCCTTCGCCTTGTTGACTTGTGGTCCTTGTTAGTTTTGTGTCTCCGTGATTAGTTTTGTGTCTCTGTGAACAAAGCCCATGATGAGAAACAGTTCTAGGGTGAGCAGGTTGATTTTGGCTCAGCTTCTGAATTTCAGGGCCCAACTTGAACGTCAAAGGCCCGCCCCTGGTGACCTACTCCAAGGTCCCGTGGGCTCCACTGGCAGGGAGGTAAGAACTTAAGACATGCGCCTAGGCGACACTGAGATTTGAGTGCTAGCAGGAAACTACCTGAGGCATTGTGCACTGTAAGCTTTTCGCCCTCAGGTCAGTGGCGTGTGCATGGTCGTGTCCTGTAGGAGCCTTTAGCGTATTTGGCCTGTTCCCATCTTGTATTTTATGTCATGGGTCTCTGTCGTTGCCACACATGAAGAATGACCTGGTCATGGTTTGTCTTACCTGCCAGGAAGATCCCCAGGTATAACTGGCCTCCTCCCTGCCTGGCCTCCCTGGCTGTCTTTGCTCTGTGCACTAAATTGGTCTGTAGGTGTGTATTTGCTGGATAAGCTGATGCTGCCATCTCTGCTAATGTCCTTTTTATTCACAGTAGCTTTTCCCCATATTAACGCAGCCACTCTGGCTTTCATTTGATTAGCTGTAATATGGTGTGGTTTTCAACCATTCGCTTACAGTCTATCTGTTTCATTTTATGTAAAGTGCCTTTCTGGTGATGATCCCACTGAGTCTTTTTTAATTTTTATTTATTTATTTTTGAAACAGGGCCTGGCCTTAGACTCCTAGATCCAAACAACCCTCCTTCCTCGGCCTCCTAAGCAGGTTGGCCTGCAGGTGGGTGGTGCTACATCTTGCTTTGCTGGGTCTTCAAAAACAATTAAATCCAGTTCGATGGTTTTTAGTGGATGATTTAAATAGTTTACATGCAAAGTGCTTATTGATGTGGTTTAATTGGCTCTACCATTTACTGTTTTCCATTTGTCTTGTTTATCTCTATTCCGCCTCTCCTGTCTTCTTTGGATTATATGAGCATTTTCTCTGGTGCCAGGGGCTGTACCTGCGCGAGTGTTCCCATGGCTCACCTATAGTACTCTCCTCCCTTCCCCTTCCCCTTCAGGAAGTCCATTGACAAGATAGTTAAGGCTCAATTCGTTTTTACTTTGGAATAGTAATTTGATCAGACTTTTGCCAGTAGTGCCCACTCTATGGTTTATAACTTAGTCTTTGCTTTCCACACTCATCTTTCTGTAGCTGTTCATTGGACTTCCTGGCCCACCCGCTGCTGCTTGCTTTTCTTCAGGTAGGTGCCTTTTGAGTTTAATCCAGAGCTTTTATTGCGATGTGCAGATGGTAGGTAAGGAGAAGGGACCCTTGTGGGCTTGGCTTGCTCCATCTTGTGTTAACACTGTTTTATTCCTTTAAGATCCAGTGATGTCTTTTCATGGCATACACGGAGATGTTTCCCCCACCGTGCTCTGTGTAGATTTCCTCTGCAGGGCCGGCTCTGCTGTCAGTGCTGTCTGACATATTCACCTTGGACCTTCTCCACCAAAGGTGTGCTACAGAATAATAGCCGTTCTTAAAGTCCTGGCCTGTCACCCAGGCTGCTCTGGCCAGCCTTGCTGCGCTTAGGGGCCACAGTCTGCTCTCTGGTAGTGTTCACTTCTCTGCCCTATCTGTGAACAGATGGGGCAGTATTGTTTGTTTGTTTTGGTTGGTTTTTTGGACAGGGTTTCTCGTGTAGCTGTAGCTGTCCTGGGCTTAGCTCTGCACGTCAGGCTGGTCTTGAACTCAGAGATCCTTCTGCCTCCACACCCAGCAGTATTTTTGTTGGTAAGACAAAATATGTAATCTCTGCTGACTTCCAGTGCAACTGTAAGATTGCAGGCTTTTTCTTTCCGTGTTTATTTTAAACTTTTTTATGGGAAATTTTTTACTTCGAGTCACCTCAACACTTTTCTTTTAGGTATTAGCAGTGGTTGCTGGGAATTGCTCTCACCTTCTTGTAGTTTTTTTTTTTGTTGTTGTTGTTTTCTTTTTGGTTCACAATGTACATCCATTTAGGACCTCCCATCAGGTTGCTGATTTTCCATTAATAATGTGTATTCAGCTAAGGAGCTGCATTAAATGGTCGTGCTTTAAACCCTTTTAAAAGCAATCCTGTTTGTGTGGCTAACCTACCAAATCAATACTTGGTTAATGTGATTTGCTTAATTATGCCTTCACATTTTAAAAATTGCTTTTTAAGTTAATTTTGTAGTATAATTTAATTTAATAAAATATGTCCATGAATCTAGAGAAAAGGTTGGCAACCAGATCATACAGGCCCCATCTGGCCTGTGACCAGTTTTTATATGCCCCCTGGGCTAAAAGTGGGTTTTATGCCTGTAATCAACTCTAATATGTGTATCTACACACACACACACACACACACACACACACACACTCTGCAACAGCGACTATACATGGTTCATAAAACCTAAACTATTTATTATCCCCCCCCGAACAAAAAAAAAATCAGTGATCCTTATTTATGGATAAAATCTGCAAAATAAGATCTTTTTAAAAAAGGTTATTTTTTTAAAGTTGTGTGTATGTATGTATACATGTATCTATGTATGTATACTACATGTGTGCAGGTGCCCAGGGAGGCCAGGCGAGGGTGTTGGATCCCCTGGAGCTGGAGTTACAGAAGGTTGTGAGCTGATGTGGGTGCTGAGAATGGCACCCAGGTCCTCAGGAAGAGCAGTATGTGTTCTTACTGCTATTTCAGCTCTCACTGAGCTATTTCTCCAGCCCCTAGAGAAATCATCAAATTCTACTGGTAACCCCGTCTCCCGCATGCTGCCCCCCCCCTTTTTCTACAGGTAACGCATACTAAGGACGACTTTGTAAGATCCTCTCGTCTGGACCTCTGGAGTGCTGACACTGCAGATCTGTTCCTAATGACTCTAACTCTAGCGCACATACCTGCCTGTCACTCTCTGCACATTCTCTCCACCTCTGCTCTGAACATGGAGCCCTGGAGATGGCTTTAGCAAGGCAGGCTCCCTGCTATTGTGATGGGCGCGGCAGTGCCCAGGTCCTCTCTGTGCTTCTTGCGGTGTGTGCCGGGCTATTTCTGGTTCTTCACGGTCCTGACATAGTGCTGACATCTTGGCACTTTGCCGGTGCAGTTCTACGGCCAGCTCTTAGATGGTGGATGGTGGTGGGTGGGCTGGGCTGTGGGCTGCGGAATACCAGCCCATCTGTAGTGTTGCTCGGCTCCTCCTTGCCGAGTTTGTACATTTCTGCAAGCAGCTTACAGCTGTCCGGCACCTTGACACCACCCAGCAAAAGTACTGTCAAACTCTGGGAGTTGGCTCATTTAATAAGCAAGGGATGACATTTAAGTTTGCTTAAATTGTTCTTGTTAGGAGCAAGGTCAAAGCCATTTCCCTGTTGATAAGATGCATCCTCTCACCGTCTCCTGTGGAACTCAGGTTCTCTTGTCTTGTTGCAGCCGCTTCTGATGCTGCAATGGTGACCTTTGCACCTCACACAGTGAGAATGCCTCTCCGCTCGGCTCTCCTTCAGCCATCTATTATTTATCTGCCGCTTTCTGCCTGTGAGTGAGGTGTGTGAGTTACTCTTCCACTTGGTCAGTATTGCTGGCTTCCCTCTCACCTCTCCAGCTCCAGAGCTGTAGCTGGGAAGTTCCCCTAGGGCTGGTTTATAGATAGAATCTAGCCATGTTGTCTTCTCATATTTATATAGTTCCCTTTCTTTTCTCAGTGTAAAATTTTAGTTGCTTCTTTAAAGTCTGCAGACACTTTGGTCATGTGACTGTCTCCTTTTACCCATGTTACCTTAAATCTTAGAGTCAAGTGCACACATGCTCCAGAGCTGGCATGTATAGACTATCACATTCTTGCACTTGAAGAAGCCCATATGCCTGTTATCCGGGAAATAAAACAGTCTGGGAGAAGAGGCCAGGGCCAGGGCCAGACCCTTGCTGTAGTAGCTCACGCAGTCTGAGAGAGCCAGGGCCCCAAAGAGGCAGACTGTGCCTTTGTCAGCATTGACAAAGTGGAGCCCAGGCTGAGTGGCCACAGCGGGTGCAGATATGGCATGAGCTGTCCTCTACTTTCCCCAAGGCCAGGCTTTTTCAGTGGGCCTGTGGTTGCTGGGGGGGGAGTCTCCTCCTTGGCTCCATGCCTGGGCTAGGGTGTGCCAGCAGCCAGGGCAATAATCAAGGTTGCCGTAAAACTCCCCAGCCAGTTGCACAAATGATGACACGTCACAGCGGGAAGGAGAGTCTGTCACGTTTGGTGATGAGCATGCCGAAGGCCAGCCTCCTGCCCACAGCTGTGCTTCATTGGCAGGGTTCGTCCATACCACGGCGTGTTTCCCATCCATTGGCTCTTATGATGTGCTAGTGAACTGGGCTATGTCTGGCCATTCTGAGAAGGCGTAGGTAGGCCTTTTGTTCTGGTAAAGTTTCCCTGGGAGGTACAGGCGCGGATAGTTCAGTCATGGGTGGCTGGTGGCCTCTGGGTATGTCTTCCTGAGAGAAGGCACTTCTGGGATGTTCCTGACTCAGGAAACCCAAGGAGACTGCAGAGTGCATGATGTTAAGGCCACATCTATCCCAAGGCACACATGGTGCCTCCTCACTGCTGTTCTCTGTGCACTGGAGGGCTCTGACATGCATTTGCCAGGAATAAATATGTGGGCCTCTTCCAGAGATATGTCCGAGATCAGCGTTGGGCTAGACCTGTTTTCTCACTGTGCATTTAATCTCCATCCTGTTGTCTCTTGACTGCCGTGCAGCCTGGCCTGCTGTTGATGGAGAGAGGCAGAAGGGGGAGCAGATGTATGTGATCTGACATACCCATGGAGCGACCAAGTGACACATGAGAAGGGCTTTAGGGTGTGGGATTGAACTACTTAGGGCAGCGGTTTTCATCCTGTGCATTTCAACCCTTTTGGGGGTTAAACAACCCTTTCATAGGGGTCACCTGAGACCATGGGAAAGCACAGATATTTTACATTACAATTCATAACAGTTGCAACATTACAGTTATGAAGTAGCAACAAAAAATAATTTTATGATTGGAGACCACCACAACATGAGGAACTATATTAAAGGGTCGCAGCAGTAGGAATGTTGAGAAGCTCTGGCTTAGGGGATGAGCAGAGCCAGGGAAGAGACTCCCAGATTCAAGGGGAGCCCTCTGCTCTAGACCCCTCTGCCCACCAGCAAACCGCAACAGCTGCAGTGGCCAGCTCTGCCCTTGAACACTGGATGTTGTGTAAACTTGTCTGAGCAGGTGCTGGGGGCTGTGATATGTTCTGTACTCTCCTGGGTCCCAGGTGCTATCCCAGCTTCTGGCCTGTCTGTGGTGTATCTCAGCAGTGTGGATCCCGACTGCCTGGAGTTCTTCCCTGCTACCCTATGAAGCTGTGTTTTTGAATCCTGGGCATGTGGGATGGCATGCAAGACAGCAGGCAACTCCTGCTGTCTGAGGAGCTGCTGCAAGCACCTCTTAGCCTTCATGGGTCTACAGGGTTGGCCTCTCTCTTAGTAAAACGCTGCTTGTAAAGAGGCCAAATCGTTTGTTGCTCATGTCTGTCCCTAGGAACTTACAGAAGCAGGAACTGGCCAACAGGCTACCCAGTCATGGGCCCCAGGGGAGCGGCCAGGATGGGAGAAGCTTGGCCTCACCTGCTTGTGTGACTACTGCTCATTTGGTAGCCAGTGGAGCAGATGGTCTGAGAACTGTGATTCTGCTGTAGCCACACGGCAGTGCCCAGGGAGCTAATAACTCCCATGGCCAGACCTAGGGGCAGCTGGGGTCCTGTCTGTGCTTCCTGTCCAGATAGCAGTGGGTGGTCTTCTCAGTGTTGTACTTGGCACCGTGCCACCTGAGAGCCCATTCAGTACAGGTGCTTTGTTTGAGTCTTTGTACTGGGTCCCAGAACATAAAGCATGTCTATAAAAGTAAAATAAATTCTGCCCAGCAGTGGTGGCATGCACCTTTAATCCCAGCACTCAGGAGGCAGAGACAGGCAGATCTCTGAGTTTGAGGCCAGCCTGGTCTACAGAGTGAGTTCCAGGAAACAAACAAACAAACAAAAAGTAAAATGCATTCTGAGATTTGAGATGCTGATGTAATTTTCTGTCTCTAAGAATGCTTGCTCCGTGTGTCATTCTTACTCATCCAGGGACAGTAGATAGTCCAGGCTTTGTAGCTGTCTGTGAGCTGTATGACACCTTCAGGCCCTTTCAGAAATATAACACCATTATCACTGGATGTCACTCTTCCCTTCTGCACCTAGGGCAAGGTGGGAGCCCTGTACCTAATGTGACTTCATTGTGTACAGCTGCTGCTGAGGGACCCTGCCATCCCAGGACCCACCCGTGTACTGATAGAGGCGGGGTGGGCATAACCAGCGGTCAACTTGCATCTGGGAGGCCAGTCGCTCTAAAGAACAATAGTCATTGTCCTGGTGAAGTTGGAAAACCCTATGAAACCACATGTGTGCATGGCCTAGTGTATTTTTATTGATTCTGCCCTTGCCTGGTACTTGGTAACTCTGTTTGACTCTTCCAGGCCCACCATGGTGACTAGTGCTCATTCTCGTAGGTGGTGAAAGGCTATAAGGCAACCATCCAGCAGACCCTGGACATCCTCTTCCTCCAAGAAGGGTCTGAGTTCCTGAGTAGCACTGACGCATCCACTCGAGACTCAGCTGACCGAACCATTATTGCCTGGGATTTCCGGACTGCTGCCAAAATATCGAACCAAATTTTCCACGTGAGAAGCCCTGTGTAGAATTGTTCTTGGTGTCAACAGTGGGGGGATATTCCTGTAGCCCTGGGCTGGGGTCCTGGACCCCTCTCTGTCTAGGGGAGGAGGAGATCAGCTATTTGAAATATTTAGGGTAAAGGTAGGCATAGGTCAGGCCCAGGTCTGCACACAGTGATAGCCCCTGTAGATTGCCCTTTCTGATTCAGCCACCCTAATACTCACCTCATAGAGTACCAAGAACTACAGGAAGAAAATGCTTATAAAGATCTAACAGTGTCGGACACAGAGAGTCCTCCATAATAGTTGTAACCAACCCAACACCATCATTACTGCCAACATTACCATTGCTGTGGTCACCACTGCCACCACCACCTTTATCACCAATATTACCATTACTGTGATCACCATCACCATCATTATCATGTCTGTGGTCACTGCCATCCTCACATTGTCATGATCAGCATCACCTTCTCTGCCACCACCACCACCATTACCGTCACTATTATCATTACCTCCACAACCCTCACTACTACCACCACCATCCCTGATTGCCACCACCACCGTCTCCACCACCACCACCACCATCCCTGATTGCCACCACCACCACCATCACCATCACTGGTTGCCACCACCACTGTCTCCACCACCATCTCCACCACCATCACCATCACTGGTTGCCACCACCACCATCTCCACCACCATCACTCTCACTGATTTCCACCACCATCACCATCACTAGTTGCCACCATCACCATCTCCACCATAATCTCCATTACTGATCATTACCACCACCATCTCCATCACTGATCATCACAACCACCATCTCCTTCACCATCACCATCACTGATCACCACCACCATCTCTACCACCACCACCATCACCAATCATTACCACCACTGCCGCCACCATCTCCATCACCGTTGTGGTGGTCACTACTGTCACCACCTGTGCTCACATTACCGTCTTTTGGTGACAGTAAACTGTTCCTGATCTCTTGAGTGCCCTGCCCCTGGTCTTAGGTGTGACCATGAGTTCATGTAGACCTTCTTCTCCTCCCTGTCTTGTCCTTCCGCGCAGTGGGTTCTGAGCGAACCTGACTTTGAGACTACCTCCTTGAGCCTGGCAGAGATGAGATGCCAGGCAGGCGAGTGTGCTGCTGGTCACCCTCTGCCTCTCCTCCGCCTCCACATGCTCGGGGCTGAGTGAGTGCTTTGCTGAAGTACCTCACAGGACGCCAGCCTATCACCTGCTGTTCCAGTGGGCATCAAGACCCAGCTGCTCCCAGAGAGCTGCTTGCTCTGTTGGGATACTTTCAAGATGGTGGCTTAAGGACAGTCATAGAGCTGGGTATGGTAGCGCACACCTTTAATCTCAGCACTCAGGAGGCAGAGGCAGGCCAATCTTCTTGAGTTTGGGACTGGCCTGGTCTAGACATTAAGTTCCAGGCCAACCAGGGCTACAAAGTGAGACCTTCTTCAGCACCCTTCAGAAGGGGCAGCATGTTAACACTGGGTTAGCCCACTGAGCTCCACTTTAGACTGCAGAGCAGCAGGATAGGGCAGTTGCATTGTTTTCAAGCTCAGAGTGTATATAACTTGATACGGCAACAGCAACCCATAAAGACTCCCAAGCCAAGGCCCAGGAGAAGGGGACAAAACTCCAAGAGCAGAGTGCAGGCTGGGTGGTGATCTGTGGGAGGCAGAAACCCCACCATGGTAGCCTTCATTCCTCCATGGTCCTGCTTTCTCAGGAGAGGTACACCTGCCCCAGCCTCGCCTTGCATCCAAGGGAGCCGGTCTTCCTGGCACAAACCAATGGCAACTACCTGGCTCTCTTCTCCTCTGTGTGGCCCTACCGGATGAGCAGACGGCGGCGCTATGAAGGGCACAAGGTACTCCCATCTTTGTTACCTAAGTCAAATGCTGACCATTGGCCCCAGAACTTCCAGCCAGGTATCCCCAGGACTCCAGGGCATGTAGACCCTCTGGGCTTTCTGCTGCTGAAGTGGCTGACTTTGGCTGTGTGAATGAGGGTCCACTCAGGGCCCAGGCCACATGCCCAGCCACAGGCAGGAGAGCATGTCAGTTCACCTATGATGGGGTGGGGACAGGAAAAGGGTAGGACAGACTTGGGAGCCATTTCTCTGTGTACCCCTTTTCTGCCTGAGGCCCACTTTGCTGGCCTGGAAGAGGCTGGGGATTCACTTAGTACTTGGTGTCAAACCCCAGCTCTGCAGAAGCTGCTGCATCTGGGTTCCATTACCAGGTCATTGTTAGATGTCATCTATGAAGTTCACACTTGGATGCTGTGCAGTTGAGCTACAATAACAAAATGCACATACTGTTTTAAGTAAGTTTGCAGTTTGTGTTGGGCATTCATGTACTGGAGACCTGCAGCCCATAGGTCACAGGCTTGACATGACTGCTGGGGCTAGTGAGCCTGGGATACAGGTCACCTCACCAACCTATAGGCTTATAGCAGGAGCTCAGCCTTTGGCCTCAAGATCACTAGGTGTAAAGCCAACCCTGAACGCTATGCTGGCAGCTTCTTGGCCTCAGCTCACCCTTTGTAGTGTGGGGTGATAGCTGCCACCTCACAGGTTACCTTCTCTGTCTTTCTCCACAGGTGGAAGGCTACGCTGTGGGCTGCGAGTGCTCCCCATGTGGTGACCTGCTGGTAACAGGCAGCGCCGATGGCCGGATTCTGATGTTCAGCTTCCGCACTGCCAGCCGGGCGTGTACGCTACAAGGGCATGCTCAGGCCTGCCTTGGCACCACCTACCACCCCGTGCTGCCTTCTGTCCTTGGCACCTGCTCCTGGGGAGGAGATATCAAGATCTGGCATTAACTGGCAACTGAGACCCTGCCCCTGGGTTGACTCTGAAGTTGGCTGCAGGGGCTGCCCCCACACTGGGCCTCGGTCTGTAAAAGGGGGGTGAGAAGTATCTCAGGATGTAAGGGCTGCTTAGTAAAGGCATTTGCCAAATGGCTGTGTGGTGCCCAACCAATCAGTGTGTATTCTGTAGTTTTTCTTAATATGAGAAACACATAGCCACTTCCTGTTGCCTTCCTACGGCAGGTAGGGGAGTTTGAGGTAGAACTGTCACCTCTGGTCCTGAGAGTGTTATCCTCAGAACAGTGGATCTCTGGGTCTTCCAGCTGCTCAGGAACTCTGTGCAGGAGCTCCACAGGGCCCTGCCACTCACCTGCTCTTCCTAGACACCAAAGCTGTGTTCCTGCCCCACTCTGGTCACCTCTCTGGCCCTCTACCCTGCTGCTTGCCTATGCCAAGGTATGTGGTCTGTGCTGGCCACAGCCATGTGTCTGTCCTGGAAAGGGTGATGAGGAGAAGCAGGGTCCTAGAAGCCACTTCAGGGACTGACTGGGCTGGGTTAGGAAATGTGGTGGTTTGTGTAAGAAACTCCCAAGGGCTTGTGTACTTAGTCACCAGGGAGTGAAACTGCTTGAAGGGATTATGGCCTTGTTGAAGGAAGGGTGTCACTGGGGGTGGGCTTTGAGATTTCAAAAGTCCATGCTAGAACCAGTCTCTTTTCTCCTCTCCTCTCCTCTCCTCTCCTCTCCTCTCCTCTCCTCTCCTCTCCTCTCCTCTCCTCTCCTCCCCTCCCCTCCCCTCCCCTTCTTCTTCTTCTTCTTCTTCTTCTTCTTCTTCTTCTTCTTCTTCTTCTTCTTCTTCTTCTCCTCCCCCCCCCTCTGCCTTCAGATCAGGATATAGAACTCTCAGCTACTGTTCCAGAACCATGTCTACTTGCATGCTTCCATGCTTTCTGCCTTGTTGACAATGGACTAAATAAATCTCTGAAACTGTAAGCAAGCCCCAATTAAATGCTTTCTTTTGTAAGAATTGCCATGGTCATGGTATCTCTTTACAGCAATAGAACAGTGACTAAGACAGGAAGCCTAGATCCTTAGGGTCCTGGGCAGGCCCATGAATCTCAAACACTGCTAGAATTGTAACTGAGAGACTGCCTGATGGCCCGGGGACTCACTTACAGGATGGGGTGAGGGAGGACGGGAGAGGGCCTGGGACTTGACAGAGTGCGTACGGCTTCACACCTTACTCCATTCTACAGTCTAGTCCCAGGCAAGACCTGCCTCCTTCCCTCTGTGCCCCAGTTCCTCATCTGTGAGACCAGAAGTCAGGAGAGCTGGCCTGCAGATGTGTTGGGGAACTGGAAGAATGTTGGGCATAGTGAGCCCAAGTCTAAGCCAGCCTGGCTCAGGGATGCTGTGTAAGGACATTTATTCTAGTGTCCAAGGCATTGGGGGGCCATTTCCACCAGGGTAAAGCAAGTCAGAGCCCTGCGCTGGGGCTTGTCCTGAAGCCCCTATGTCCTTGCTGCTGCAATAGGTCAGCTCAGTTTCCTCTCTCCAAGCTGATGGCTACCGCCTCTGTGCTTGGGTGCCTCAGGGCCATTGTACCCACCATCTTGGCCTAGGTACTGTCCTTTCCCCATAAGTAGGGAAACAACAGAACTGTCTCCCTCGAGCACTGGGTTCCACCCTGTGCTGTCCTGTGTGACTGACATCAGGTATGGAGTAAGCTCCCTGGGCAGAGCTTCGTGTCCTGCTGTGTCCCTGGCAAGTAAGCATGCAATGAATAACTGCTACGTAGCCTGTCAGGCCCAGATTTGAAGTCTGCCCTGTGTTTCCTTCATTACTGTGGGACCTTAGGGAATCTGTGTGGTCATTCAGTGCCTCAGTTTCCCCTCCTGTGTGCAGTGGGCACTCAGGATACTTGAGTCTGTCATGTGGAACCCAGCCTGTTCAGGTGGATACCAGGGCCAGGTCCCATCCTAAGATTCTGCTGTGGTAGGCTAAGGGCTGGTGGCACCCTCTCCCACTGCTGCTCTCCCTCTTGCGTTCAGGGCCTTAGCAAGGTCCAGATTCAATCCTGTCGGAGGATACTGGCAGGAGGTTGCTTCCTTCCTTCCCACGTGATGAACTCCTGGGAGCTTTAGATCAGCTGGCTTCTGTCTCGAACACTGCTGGACTAGGACTCCTTGCCAAGGTGGATGGGGAGCTGTGATCAGTAGCTCCCAGCATGAGCCAGAGAACTGATGTGCTCCACGAAAACCTCAGGGCCCCTGAGGGTGTTTCCATGAGTGTCTCCCTGAATGAACTAGAACATAGTAGGCCAGCCTCCCCCAGTGCTCCCCCAGCCTCCCCCAGTGCTCCCCCAGCCTCTCCCAGTGCTCTCCCCAGCCTCTCCCAGTGCTCTTCCCAGCCTCTTCCAGTGCTCCCCCAGCCTTCCCCAGTGCTCTTCCCAGCCTCTTCCAGTGCTTTCCCCAGTCTCTCCCCAGCCTCCTTCAGCCTTTCTCAGTGCTCCCCTAGCCTCTCCAGTGCTCCCCAGCCTCCCCCAGCCTCTCCCAGCGCTCTCCCCAGACTCTCCCAGTGCTCCCCCAGCCTCTCCCCATCCTCCCCCATCCTCCAGCCTCTCCCAGTGCTCCCCCAGCCTCTCCCCAGCCTCCCCCATTCTCCAGCCTTTCCCAGTGTTCTCACCAGCCTCTCCCAGTGCTCCCCCAGCCTCCCCCATTCTCCAGCCTTTCCCATTGCTCTCACCAGCCTCTCCCAGCCTCTCCCAGTGCTCCCCCAGCCTCTCCCCAGCCTCCTCCATTCTCCAGCCTTTCCCAGTGCTCTCCCAGCCTCTCCAAGTGCTCCCCCAGCCTCCCCCATTCTCCAGCCTCTCCCAGTGCTCTCCCCAGCCTCTCCCAGTGCTCTCCCAGCCTCCTCCAGCCTCTCAGTACTCTCCACCTGGGCAGCTGTCATCCCAAAGCTTCTCTCTACCCCAGGGTTATCTTCTGATCACTTTCCCCACTGCAGTGTTGACGTCATCACTGATTGGCTCTGGTCATCAGGCTTTTCCAGGAGTTATAGCAGGTGGTTTTAGAGGGCTTCCTTGTCTACCTCAGTGCCCAGCCCCCTCCTGCCCATAGTGCCCTGATCAGACTCTGGGCCCGCCCCCTAATGCTGTGGGATTTGCTTCTCTGACCCTCTGCTTTCTCAGGTACACAGGCCTGCTGGGACAGAGGGGAGAGGAAAGAGTTCTATAGACTGTCACCCTGTTGGTGTCACTAGGACAGGCAGACAGCATCTGAATCCTCCATGCTCTGACTCAGGTCCAGGAGTCCCGTTGTGGTTGTTTCATGGTGCCATCCCTAGTGTTTGCTTTTTCCCTGTCGACGCTGGTGCTCCATGCTTCTGGGCAGGAGGGCAGGTGTGTCCCCCGCTTCCCCTTCTTTCTTCAAATGTCTTCTTGCAAAGAACATTCAGAAAGATTGACTTTGATCCCAGCTGAGGTGTCGGGAGTTCACCATTTGCAATTTAAAAATAGGAAGGCTAAATTTGGAAAGCACAGAGCTGGATGAACCTGGAGTGTGGGTTCTCCCTCCACCTACCCTCCTGGGCCAAACTCACCCCATCACACTTTTGCATCTGCAACCTGCAACCTGAGATCAGAGGTGCCCAGGGAGGAAAGCAGCCCTGTCTAGAGAGGCCTCCACAGGCTGTATCTGCTGCTGGCTTGTCCACCGAGTCAGGTTGTTGCTGTCATCTGAGCGTCACTAGCATGCAGCCCCCCACAGCATGGCCATGACCCCTGGTCTCCTGCTGAGGAAGCCTCTGTTCCAAGGGCACAAAGACATGCTGGAACCACCCGTCCCTGAAGCCTGTACCCTTGACTCATTTTACTGCCTCCCCAAATGGTTCTCTCTATTCTCCCAAACCAGCTGGACTCCATACAGAGTGTGCCAACTGTCTCGAAGGCCCCCCGGAAAGGACCAGTGTCCTCAGGCTGCAGAAGGGGGAAGTGAGGCCTACCTCTGGTGACAGCCAACCAGTGGGAGCATAGTCACATACTGACTGCCCTTGGGGTTCAAGGAGGTGGGGCATGGAAAGTTTGCAGGGGTTGAGCACACAGATGGGCATCACTGAAGACTAGGCAGGTCTGAGTGGACTCCAGAGAGGATGGCCTGTGAATGAGGGGGCCCCTATCGGGACTCACCTGAAGACTAGGCAGGTCTGAGTGGACTCCAGAGAGGATGGCCTGTGAATGAGGGGGCCCCTATCGGGACTCACCTGAAGACTAGGCAGGCCTGAGTGGACTCCAGAGAGGATGGCCTGTGAATGAGGGGGCCCCTGTCGGGACTCACCTGGCAACCTGGGTGTATGAGTACTGCCAGGAGCAACTGTTCTCTATGGTATAGGCACAGAGGATCTAGAACTACTAGTTCCAGGGCTGTGACTGTCAGGGAGGCACCTGGGAACTGCAGGGGATGGGTGGGATGAAATAGCTCTCAACAGGAAAGGCCTGAGTGTCGACAGGAAGCAGATGAAAAGCCCATCTCTTCTTCGAAAAGGAGTCAGCATCCTAGGCTTTGTAGAAAACCCCACAATGCATTTCTAAGGGATGAATGAATATGTGTCAAATAACCAGGCACACAAAGAAACAGGGCAACATGGACAGGAAGCAAAGACAGACCCAGAGAGTCTATGTAGTAGAAGTGCCAGACCCCGACTTTGGAATGGCCACTGGCTTTACAGAAATAGGGGTGAGCTTGAAAGGGACTCTGGGGAACAGGAAACTGGATGAGAGCACAGAGCCTCCATACCAACCGAACGGTACCTGGACATGGCAGTGATTGGCAGCTGGAATGGGAATGCAGCGCCCCTGGCAGTTGAATGGACACAGGAGTGCATGAGCTACAAGGTAAACTGTGCAGACCCCTGCAGGGTGAGTCAAAGGAGGGATACACACAGTGTGACCAGAGGACAGAGTTGGAGAGGGAGGGATGGGCAGGTTTTTTTTTAAAGAATGATCTGGGGTTTTCCAGAACTGATGAACCCTGAGAGTTCTAAGGAGGAACCCCACACAGTCACACCCTAGGAAAAACACAGCCAAGTCAAAGAGAAGGCTGTGTCCAGCTAGAGAGAGCGAGACATAACCAAAACAGGAGCTCCACATTTTCCCAAGAAGCCAGGAGCTGAGGGAAGCAGAGATGGCTAACATCAGAGCGACTGTCAAGACATTTCAGAACAGAAGAGTGGACCTTGCCTCCAGGAGAGCCACGGCAACCCTTGAGAGGCTTCCTCAAAGGGGGGCCACCCGGGGGAGCAGGAAGGAGCTGAGAGTGCCAGGGATAACACCAGAGGATGCTGAAATACTGAGCTGGCCAGTGGACAGGGCAGGCTTGGATACTGAGCCAGGGAGGGCTGGCTGCAAGGTGGGGAACAGGCGAGGGACACCAGATCCCTGCTTCTGGTTAACTGGTCGACGCCAGGAGAAAAAAAAAAACCATGAAGCTGAATTCTTTTCACTGCTGTGCTTTATTGAGGAGTTCAAACTACAGCACTAGTAGACGGCATGCATCACACACTACAGGTTCACTGGGCGGGGGTGGGGTGGGAGAAACCTCATGTCGGAGGTAGAGTCGGGTGGTATTGGGAGGGGAAGGGGAGGACCAAGCACCGGCTATTCTAGGGGTATCTCTGGCCTCTCTTGGGCCTACAGGCCAGGCCATGGGATGAGCTCAGGGTAGATCAGGGCAGAGTGTTGGTTGCACTGTGAGATGGGTGCTTAAGATGATTTCTGCGCCCTAAGTGGCTGTTTCCCCTCCTTAGTGGACAGAATATCAGCATTCCCTTGTTGCTGGCTTGCTAACTTCTCCCCACATGTGGAGACTGGTCTCCCTAGGGCCCCAGCCTCCCCTTCCCTGGGGCAGGCCCCACACACCCTCACTGGAAATGAAGGAGCTGGAGGCAAGCACACGAAGAAACATCCTTTTCCCTATAAAAATAGCTTCACTTACAAAACGGGGGATGCTCACTTCAGGGCAGGGCGCACTGAGTAAATGTTCTCGGTGGAGTTTGTAGCAGAGGCTAGGGGTAAACACCACGGTGGCAGAGAGGGTTGTCTTCTTGGGTTTTACTGGGTTGTTGGTAAGAGGGTCAGAGGAACTAGAGTTCCTCGGTTGGGTTTGGTCACGTGGGGGCTGACTACTCTCTATATGGGGCAGGTTTGGTGGGGGCCCCTGACTGCAGTTTACTGGTGGCAGTCAGTTGAGCAGGGTTCCATAGAGCTGGGCCTTAGTGAGACTGTCCTTACGACTAAGCCCAGAACCTCCAGTCCTGGGGTAGGCCCTCTGGGGGCTGAGACGACTGCCAGCGTGCATTTCAGGAGAGGCTTCCATGGAGCTTGGCTCCAAGGAATCCCGGGAACCATGCTCGGGCTCGGGGCTGCTGACAGCCCCACACAGCTGCACCCCGAGCCTATCCCCATCCCCCTCACTGGCTGCATAGCCAGCGTCAACTGAACGGCTAGGGCTCAGGCTCAGATCGCCACCTGCACGGAGGAAGCAGGGCTCTGCCAGATGACCCTGGGAGAGGTCATCGCCCTCCGAGAAACTATCAGCCTTGTAGGAGGCATAGAGGGGGCTGGCACGGCCCTCAGCATGGTTGCTGTGGCTCCTACCAGGGCCGCGGCGGCCGTGGCCACGGCCAGCGCCATAGAAACGTTCTCCGAAGTTGCAGGGCGCAGCGCGGCCTGCGTTGCCAGCCTGGTAGTTGTAGGCGCCGACATCCTCCACGCTCAGGGGGCGCCAATGGCCTCGAATGTCTCCTCCGGCAAAACGATTACCGGTTGGCTTGGCCCTCAGGTTCCACAGGTTTGGAGGCATAGCAGTCTGCCGGCTATCTGCGGAGGGCGAATAGCGGTGGTAGGACTCGGCCTGGTACGGAGACACTGTCCGAGCAAAGCCTGGGGCTACCTGGGCCTCGAGTGGGGAGGCCAGGGTGGCCGCGGCCTTGCCGAAGCGAGAGCTGCTCCCATAGGTGGCAGAGGGCGGCTTGCGGTTGAAGAGCTCGTCGCGGCTATTCAGGTAGATGGCCTGCTGCGAGGCGGTCAGCGTGCTGGCCTGCGCGTGCTCCTTCTCCTCGGACGTGGCACTGAAGCTGGAGTAGGAGCTGGAGGTGGGCAGCGAGGCCGCGTAGCCCGGGAAGGCATCGTGGCGGTAGGCCTCGGGAAAGGCCGCAGCCTCAGCTTCCTCCTCCTCTGCGGCGCTGTCGGTGGAATTTTGCGCACGCAGGAAGCCCACGTCGGTCACGGACGTGTCGACGCTGGGACGCCGGTCACGCTGGCGCTGGCGCTCATGCTCATCAGGGCAGTAGAGAGCTGTGTCGCTGCAGTAGATGTCTTCCTTGTACTGGGGTCGTGAGCCAGACTTCTCCATTCCGTCGCGGTAGCCCAGGTCGCGAGCAGAGGCTTCAGACAGGTGCGAGGACAGACTACCAGGGTCTGGCTTCTCCAGCACCTTGGCGATGACGCAGGTGGGCACGCTGTCAGCGTAGGCCGAATGGCAGAGTGAGGAAGGCAGGCTGCAGTCATGCTTCTCCATGTGCAGGCTCACACGCTGCTGGAAGTCCGAGGGCAGCTGGAACGGGCATGGAGGAGAGGAGAATGGAAAAAGGTCATAGCAAAACAGCTCAGCCCTGGCTCGAGGCCAGGGCCACACCAGCATCACCGACAGACAGAGACACAGACAGACAGCAGACAGTCCCTCACCCCCAGGTGTCTCACATCACATCAGTGGGAGCCAGCTTAATCCCCAAGGACAAGGATGTCCTCAGCACCTGAGGTTCCCCATCACCTCTACCCACCCACCCTACTCCAATGGGCCGAGCAGAGTTGGCTAGGCTACTATCTGGCACCCTTTCTGGGTCCTGCCTCGTGAGGTGTGACTTGTTCTTGCTGGCCCACAGTGTCTGTGTCGTGTCCTGTCTCTCCCCTGCCGCCCCATCCCGTGGACTGCTGAATGAGACAGACTCAGAACACAGATGCAACAAAGATTGGAGGGGCCAGTGCCAGGCACCAAAGGTTTCCATGGGGTGCCTGGTGGGAGGTGTATGGATATGTGTGTGTGTGTGGGGGGGGCTACTGTTTGATTTATTTTGTGAGTGTTGCAGGTTTGGCCATGCCTGGGGAAAGGGGACATGGGCAGGAGCCTGGGTAGGAGATTTCTTGTGCATGTGGGCTGGGAGGGATAGGCTGGCCAGGATGGTTGGTACCAGGCAACCGAGGACTAACTTGGGCTCTGCTGCCAGATCACTCTGTGTGCCTTCAATGTGTGCCCTTTCCTTGATGCCTGTTGGGTTTTTTTTTTTTTTATCTCTGGTATGGGCCTGTCTCTAATTGTGCAGCCCCCAAAGGAAACAGGTGTGTAGCCCAAGTGGTTTAGGGTGGCCCTGGGAAGTGCAGTGTGGGGGGCACCTTTCACCATCAGGAAGCCAGGACCCAGGTGCACGAGGGACGAGGGTTCAGGCTCACCCGGCAGCTTCTTCTTGGAGGGTGGGGAGAGGCTTCGGGGTGGGGTGGCCCAAAAGGAGCCGGGTGGTCCTGGGACGGGGCGGGCCTGGCTGTGGGGCGGGGCCACGTTACCTCGGACACCTTATGGACCCTGCCGTAGGTCTGGCTGCACTGCAGCAGCTGGGCCGCTAGATTGCAGTCCTTCCTATAGAGCTCCTGGAAGACAAGAGAAGGTGTTTGGCCCAACCGCCCTGGTCAGTGCCCCGTGCCAGCAGGGCGATGGGAGGGGAGAGCAGAGCTGGCAGGGCGGTTAGTTCTGGCTAGTCCCTGTCCAGGTCCCACATTCTTGCTGGAGTTGCCGGCGTGTGAAGGATTCCCTGTCAGCATGGGCCCTCCACAGGCTGGGGCAGCAACAGGTGGCTCCACTAGTTCTGAGCTCCCAGAGGTTGGGTTTCCTGTTCCTCTAACTCCTGGAATCCCTCCAAAGATGACTTTGTGGGAGCGCTGGGCACAAGTCAGGGACAGGGATGAACCACATGCTGGTCTCCCACTTCACAGTATTGCCAGGCCTTGGGGCTGATTGCCCAGTCTGGGCCAGTGTTAGCGTACGTGTGTGACCCCAGGTGCAGGAGGGACCCTGCTCAGACTCCTGAGCTGAAAACAGATGCAAACAGTAGGAATTTCACCTTTGGAAATAAATCTCTGTTGCATGTGCCTGTGTTGGGCTGTTCCTTCCTGCTCTTCAGAAATCACAGCCGCCCTAGGACCCACCTGCATTGCCCAGGAGATCCAGGACTACTGCCACAGCCTTGTTCAACCAGGACCAGTGTCCTGGGCAACCCTCTCCCATCCCACCTCTACACCAGATCTTCACAGGGGAGGGAAATGGGTCTCACAGTCCCTCTCAACTCCCCCCTGAACTTCCTAGGAACAGAGTTGAAAGTCATCCCCCAGGAGACCCCCCACAGCAGTTGTCATGGGAACCAGAAAGCTGTGGGCATTGCCCAACCAGCCCAGGTCAGCCACAGTGAGTAGGGGACACCTCTTGGAGAAATAGGTGACCTTACACATTACAGCTAGGCTCCTTGTTTGAGCTGTGTGTGCGTAGGATCTCCCTGCCGTACTCTGGGAAAGGGCCCAGGCTACCTGGCCACTGAGTGCTTAGTCTTCAAATCCTTCCTAAGTGACACGATGTAGTAGAACTAAAAGAAACTGCCACCATCACACTTAGCTGTAACCCTTCTAACAGGCTATTCAAGCTGTTGACTGCCCAATTTTCTGTCTACTTTCCCTATATGAACTTAAAATCCACAAGGGCAGCCACTGGTCAGATCATCACCTCAGAACTCCATTCGATCTTGTGGCAGAGGAGCAGAGGCTAATTACTGTGCCCACGGTCAGTCCACGGGGGACAGTGGGAGGCAGCTGGCTAGCTCATGGGGCCCCTTTGGATAACCACACAGCTGTGGTGTGATACTAGCCCTGGCTGAAGTCAAAAGTCTGTGCGGATGGGACGGACGGCCTCTCTGTATCCCATCTTCAGTCTCTCCATCAAGGGAGTCTATCCTTTCTCAGGTGCCCCGGGCACTTCTCCAAGCCCTCACTGCCCCATTCTCCCAGGGGACAAATGCACATGGCACTTACGTTGTCCTCTGACAGCTTGTCAATGGTCACCTTGGCCTCCAGCAGGTGGCTGTTGAGGGCGACAATCTCATGGTTCATCGCACGCTTCTCTTCCTCATAGTGCTGGCCCTGGGTCATGGGGACAGAGGGATGAGGGGTCAGTGGTTAGTGCTAAAGCCCAGCTGTTGGGCCAAGGCTTTTGTGAGCCCAACAGCTGTTGATGAAAGGAGTTTGAAACGCTAACGATGGTGTGGGAGTTAAGACAACAGACTCAGCCAGGCTTAACCCCATCCCACTAATGTTGAGCTGGATTAGCCTAGGCCAGCCCTTCCCTGAGCCTCAATTACTTGTTCCTAATGCCCTGCTCTTGGGGTGGGAGTATGGCTTGCTTTGCCCTTCTCACTCAATGAGCTGGGAGAGTGAAGCCTAGCATGACCCAGCCCCTACCTGTCCTCCTCCTTTAGATCTCGGCTTGGAGACAGGCAGGAACTGAACACCTTTCACTGAACAAGAACAAGTGTTGGGAAGGTGCCAGAACCCCGTGGCCATTCTCTGTGCTGCCTGCACAGGCTTGGCTTCCCTAGACCCCAACTCAGTTTTATCCTGACAGCACCTCCCACAAAGGGATACTGAGTGAGGGGACAGTGTGCGTTGGGGCCTCACCATCCGGTACAGCTTATCCTCCAGCTCTTGGTTGATCCGCTGCAGTGCCATGTAGTTGCTCTGAATCCTGCAGCGGGAGGCAACAGGGTCATGACTGGCAAAGGCTGATCTTCTACAACCCCAGTAACCTCACGGCCATCACATCCTGCTTAACATGGCTGTCAGCTCACCCAAGCTTGTCCCTGAAGATCCGATTAAAGCTAACTTTTGTCAGGGTTTCTCCTAGGCCATGGCCAAAGCCACACTGTTCTTCCCCGACACAGTGGGGCTCCTTGGAAGGAACACAGGGAGGCCTATGTGCACGAGAGCCTGTCAGAGCTGTGCTCAGGTCCTAGACGCTGGCAGGGCAGCTTACAGGTCAACTGCACACCAGGAGACGCGTGTGTGGCCCTGCGATGAGTGCCGTAGCCAAGCAGGCAGAGATGGAGTGCTTTGGGCTTCTATTGCTGGTGGCTGGGGGACTGGACGTGGTGGCCGCGTGTCCTCTAGACAACCTTTGCGGTACCATTGCTGTCTTGCCAATGGGAAAGGGACACAAAAAGATGCTTAATGCAGTTAAGTGGCAGAGCTGGGACTTTAACCAAGGTCTGGCTGCACTGCCCAAGTTTGGCTTCCACATGGCTTGGTAGTGATGTTCAAAAGCTCAGAAGAATGGGGTCATTCGAAGAGGGACAAGCTGCCCTCGCGACAATGCCAGCTGCTTCTCTAAGGACTTAAACTCAGCCAACAGCAGCAGCCTGCATCCTGTTTGTATTTCTAAGCTGGGGATACCCACAATAGGGTTTAGAAAAATAAACGCCAGAAGGAAAATATCCTAAGAATCTGGTCCTCCTCTCAATGCATCTTGAGTCCCCCCCACAAGCCACTCAAGATGCAGCTTCTACATCCGGGTTCATCTTATGAGCTTTTGTGGCCAGTGGGGTGGGGTCTGGAAGTGGCCCCTCCTATGCTGCTGTTGGCTCGTTCAATGTCAGAGCGGTACAGGTATGAGGTGGTGAGAAGCCATGTCTGGAAGAGGGCACTGAAAGAGTCTGCCAATGGCATCGTCAGTGAGCCGCAGGTTCAAGCCCTGGGTAGGCTGCTCTGCTCTCCGTTTGCCAAATGTCCCCAGAGCTGACACTGCGATGAGCTAGCTTCTCCCCCTCCTATTGCAGCCCCGCCCTTACTTGCGCAGCTTCTCCGTGACTTTGTCCAGCTCCTCCTGAGCCCGCCGCAGCTCAATCTCCAGGTAGTGACGAGTGGAGCCAAACTCCGTCTCCAGCTTCTCCAGCTTATGCGTGGTGTAGGACAGCCGCTTGCGCAGCTCGCCCTTCTGCTCCTGCAGGGCGCTGCAAGACACCAGGCAGCTGTGGCACTGAGCACGGAGAAACTGACGCCACATTGACCAGCCAGGCATGCTGTGGGCATGTGCTCTGCACTCATCCCACTAGTTCTGAGTGTGTGCACACAGGTTACCCCCCTCCCCGTGGTGACTGCACCAGCACTCATGCCCCTTCAGGGTCAGGAACCTGTGTTGCCCCCTGGATGTTCACACTCCATCCCACCTGAGCCCCAACACCCAAGAGTGTAAGTTGTAGTAGACTTGCTGTAGGTAGAGGGTGGGGGGGAAGTTGAGGTGCCATGTTGGAAACCTGGAGGCGGGGGTTGGCAGGTGCTGGAAGCCCCAACTATGTCCAGATGTGCTGTGGGACTTTCTAGGGACCCCCGGACTTAAAACCCAGTGTGGGGTGTGGAAGGCAGGCCGGCATCATCAGAAGAGCCCTCAGCTCTGAGTAAGCCACACATGCCACAGGCACACTACCAGCCACCTCCATTAAGAATCCCTGGATTCCTGCCCAGGCCTAAGGAAAGGGGGCGGGTCCTCCTGAGACTCAGTCCCCAAAAGAGAATCCAAAGTAGAAAGGGAAACCCAAAGGCAAGGCCTCGCTGCCCACGCAGGCCCAGCTGCCAGGTGTTCTGCTGCCCCTCCCAGCTGTCTCTATACTGCTCTCCTCCAGGCAGCCCTCCAGCTGCACGAGCCCACTGCAGGCAGTTGTTACTCAGGCCCCTCTTCCCTCGTCGGGTGGTGAGCTTCCTTGAGTACCCACTTCGTCCAAAGCAGAATTGCAGTGGGCGACAGCTCTTGAGATTGGGAGGTCCTTGCCAGGGGCTCCTGTGCCCTTGGGAAGAGGGGAGAGTATTGTCCATCTGCTGGAGTGGCCTCCTCAGCGTGACTCCTCACCCCCTCCAGCCTCCAGGCAGAGTTCTGGGAAGCTGTACCTGTAGCACCCTAGGCCTTTGCATTCGGCCTTGTCCCTCTCTAGGGTCTGTGAGGCAGCCGGCCCCACATGCCTACAGCCACCTGGACCCTGCCCACACTGGCAAGCCCAAGTCAGACTCGCTTCTGTATCCCTCTGCCCTGCCTTGGGAACCTTAGGAATAGGACAGGAAGCTCCATGACACATTCAGTGCAGGGCTGGGACCCACCAAGGCGCATTGCTCCACAGAGCCTTCATTTACCCGGGCCATCCGGCGGTCTTCCAGACAAAGGGCGACTCGCTGGCCTGCCAACCCTTTCTGCCCATGCTCCTCTCAGCCATCACAGCCACCTACCTTTCCAGGACAGTTGTTGGTCAACAGAGCCCAAGCTTCTGGATCTCCACCCAGCCTGCTTGCTCCAGGGATTACATCACCCAGACACACATGCTCAGTTCCTAGTCATTGCTGGGGGTGTTCCCCTTTGTGTCCCCCTTGTGTCTGGTGCTGTCCCACCCGAAGGACTTTGCCTGGCCTGGCCTCCCACTGCACCTTGGGTCATGTTTGAGACTCATTCCCACACCAGCCACCTTTGTGGGCTCCACCTGCCAGTCCGTGTCCCATTGCTTCCAGCCTGCCCCTGAACCCTACAACCAAGAGAGGGCCATGGCAGCCCCTCCCTCACACCTGGTCACAGCCTGGGGTCAGAAGCTTTGGAGAGAGGACCCTGGGTGTTGCCAACATCTCTGTCCAGTGTCCTTTCCTCCAACAGACTAACTGGATTCCTCCCAGGGCCTCAGTTTCCACACCCATACAGCAGAACAGTATATCCACATACAAGGAACATGGCTGTCGCTTGCACCTATGCTGGGTATGAGAGCCACCAGACACAATGGGACGGTGTGGGAGGTGTGGCTGTGTGGGAGCTGGTAGGGTCAGCTGTAGGCTCCTGAACTCCTAAGGGGTAAGGCGATAGCTAGACAGGTGAACAGCCTGGTCAGTGTATTCAGGCACCCAGACACAGCAACAGCTTCTTCTCTTCTGTGGGGAGGTGTTATTTCAGTCCACAGGCTACAGTCTGTCAAGGCGTCAAGAGGAGCTATGGAAACAGTCCCTTAACATTGCACAGGGGAGGGGGGCCAAGGAACTGAGCAGCCAGAGCCCCACCCGCCCCAGCAGTGAGGCTGAGGACCCTGGCAAGTGAGGCACAGCTGCAGAGCGCTGTCTTGAGTCCTGTCTTCCACTGGAAGCCCAGGTAGGCATTAGAGAGCTGACCCCATGGCTCAAAGAGGGGCCTGAAAGGGCCTCTATCCTTCCAGAAGGCTTCTCTGCCACTCACAGGAGTTCAGAATGGAGCTGGGCTATAGGGACAATGTATTGTGAGCCAAGAGACCCTGAGTCAGTCTGTCCCAGGATGCAGACACGGGACATAAGTCCTGGAACAGGCAAAGAGGCACCAAGGAGCAAGGGTGCAGAGGAGGAGACGACAGGTGCCCTACCTGTCCCAGAGTGAGGGTGAGGACCTAGCGAGGCAGTCCTGCTGGACTCGGGGCTGCTCGAAGCACAAGGGCACCCAGGGGGTGTGCAGCCTGTGGGTGAAGGGGACAGAGCTGCTTGGAACATATGGGGGCTCAGGGTAGGGCTGTAGCCCCTGGCTGAGGCCAACAGGGGAAGATTGTTGAGGAGCAGCTGTGCATCTGAGAGCCCTTGCTGGTAGCTCCAGAGGCTCTGAGCTCTTTGGTGGCCCTCAGTCCCACTATGGTAGGGTTCCTTGGTCACTGGTTGGGTTTATTTTGGAGGTTCTGTTCCCACCCACAGGCCTGCATGCTCTACCTTAGCCTTAGGTATGCTGTAGGGAGACTGTGGATCTGTCAAGTGCATGTCCTGACCTGGGGCTGCATTTCTGATAGACCCTGCCCTTGGTGTACATGGCTTTCTGGTCAGAGGAGCAAGAAGGTGGGTCCTGTCTGCCGGGAGGCGACATTGGTTGATGTACAGAGAGCTACATGACTGATCTGTAGGCTGTGAGGCCTGCAATGCTGAGAGTCTCTTTATGCTCTGCTGGGACCCTGCTCATCCACCCCTGCCTGTGGCTGGAGGTGGGCTGGACAGTGGATGGTATAATAAAGGACAGAGACCTGCCTTAGCCCTGCTCTGGTGCCGCCCTGCGGGAGGACAGTACCACGTGTGTGCCTGCCATAGGGCCATGGCCTCCCTGGAGCTCTTGTGGTCAGGCCTGACACATGGACTCGGGAGGACACACGTGCAGGCATGCTCAGAGCTGAGGTACTGTCAAGCAGTCACTGAGGTGGGCCACAAGAGCTCCTGGCTGGCCTGGAAACCAGGCGCGTTTCAGGATGAGGCAGATGTGCTGAGAGCTGCGTAATCCCATTTAAAAGACTCGCTGCACAGACCATCACAGAAGAAGAGAAATGTTCATTTGTTACGCCTGGGTGGTGGAATGCTGGGTAATTGAAAAAATGTGTACTTTTCTGGATTTGTCATCTTTTCTACAGATAAAATATCAGAAGGAAAAAATTTACTTAGGATTAAATTTTGTCACTGGGAAAAAGTTCCTGTAAGCATCAGTGATGGGTTGGGGGTTGGGAGGTGGAGGGTGGGGATTTTCAGCCCTCCACATGGTAGCTATCCTAAGGCTGTAGAGGGTGGAACAGGCTGGGCTGTCTCTCTCCCTGCTTTGGACAAGGCCAGCAGTGACCCCATTGTCCTCGAAGCCCTTGCCGACAAGTCTCCACTTAATAGCTTGGGGACCTCAGCCCTAGATGAAGTCTGGAACCCAAAGGGAGACTGGGTCTGGGGGACGGCTGGATGTACCTGGGGTCTGATTCCGGTCACCACTGAATGTCTGATTTGTTCTGAGCCAGGTAACACTTGGAGACTGTCAGTGAGGCATCTGGTATAGGACCATCTCCCAGACATGAGGGAAGTGGGCTCCAGGGAGGGTGTACTAGACCCCAAATCTGAGGCAAATCTCAGAGCTGAGATGTGGACTAGTGGATTACTCCCTTCTTGCGTCTATTCATGAGAGAAGACGGGCGCACCACCAGCAGAGCAAATGACTACCCTACTCTGATCAATGAGCCCCCAGGGCCTGGCACTGGGTGCCTCTCAGGAAAAGACAGGGTGGTGCCCTGTCATGCGCTACTTCCCAGCTTGCCTGGAGCCCATTTCCTTCTTCCTAAGCATGGAAGCAACCCTTTCTCCTATGGAGGGAATCTGTTGATACATGTGTCTGTCTTCCTCTCCCAGAAAATGCCACCAAACAAGCTCTGAGGACCCTGGGGACCAGCAAGAGTCCTTGAAGGTAGAGAAAGCACAGGATACTAAGGGAACAGCAGACATAGACCACAGCCTTCCTCTCACAGCAAACAAGCAGGGGGCCATCACTACTCATCATAACAGACAACCACTGCCACCTGTGGAGCCTGGAGGCTGCCTGTGCTCTCTCCAGCATGCCCGGGCAAGAAAGAAGGTTCCAGGCCCACCTGCAGACTCTATGCATGCACAGCGGAGGGCTCTTGAGCTAGCCAGGCCATCCCTTCCCTCTACCTGCCTTCCTCAGTCTCATCAGCCACTGACCTCGCTCCTCTCTGCCATGCTGTCCCTCACACTGGCCCCCCTTTCTT
Organism: Microtus oregoni; assembly: GCF_018167655.1. Classification (NCBI taxonomy): domain Eukaryota; kingdom Metazoa; phylum Chordata; class Mammalia; order Rodentia; family Cricetidae; genus Microtus; species Microtus oregoni. Next base: position 4,322,948 of record NW_024543210.1, on the reverse strand, counting down.
GGGAAGCTCAGTTTGACACCTCTCCTGCCTCTGGGGCCACCTGTCTGCATGGGATTCATACTCATGTTTGCCTGGTGACTGCCTGCCAGCCCACATGGTGATGGGGCGGGACCGGGTTGATCTGGCTCAGTGTCACTGACACTCCATGGGGCCTTGCAGAATGCCTAGGCTCAGCCTGGCTTGCTCTCTAGCACGGCTCAGCTTGGCCCCAGCAGTCATGCTCCAACAACGCCAAATTGCTTGTCATTCTTCACCTGCTGCAAACACTTTCTCATCTTGGTGACTTTGTCCCCATGTCCCCTCTGCCAGGATCTTGCTCTGCCTGCCCCAGGTTAACCCTTCCCCACCTGAAGGACCAGAGGGCTCTCTCTCCATGCAGATCAACAACTGCTCCCCTGAATGACTAAGTTGCCAATCTATCTACTTTTGATTGCAAGGGTGCACAGGTCTCCTACATGGCCACCCTGGCATCCCAACTCCAAGCTCTTTTGGCAACTGGATGGCTCACTTCTAACCCTTAGCAGACTACACCCTGCCCTGGCCCCTGTACCCAGCCTAAATGCCCAGATTCGCACCTCTTGGGCCACCATTTCCCCCAGCTTCTGCTTGTGTTAGCCTGGGAGCTCCTGATGGTTCTCTTGCCTCCTCAGGGCCTGGGATATTCCCTCAGGAGGGCCTCCCCTTACACACCACCTCCTCTGGCAACCCACTCAGTGGTGACCTGGCTGGTCCCCTGCCCACTAAGCCTATGGGGCTATCTCAGATATCAGCACCCAGCCAGGCTGATGGGTACATGGCAGTCTGATGCTGCAGGAGCAAGGTCAGGCATGAGAGTTCATCTTCTCAACTAGCCTAGCATGCTCATCTTCAAAGCTGTTGCCAAAGCTACCTCTACCTACTAACACTGTCATCTCCTGAGCCTTGAACTAGTTCCCTGAGAACCATGTGACCAGTGGTAGAAACAGCTCTATCCTGTGCAGGATCTCCTCAGTCTCCCTGTGAAGGCTGCAGGGCCGCCGCTCCTTCCACGGACCAGCCGGAGCAACCTACCTCCTCGGGCTTCTGGGCAGAGCGTCTCCTGCTGGTGGCACCCTCAGGGGCTCTGATCTGTGCTACATTATGCCTGGTAATTATATATCTGTGCATCTTTAGAGTCTGTTGCGCCTTGGTCATGCCTGGATGGTTCTACCCTTCATGCCTGTGGCTGCCTTCCCCCAAGGGCAGGTGAACCATGAACAGCAAACTCAACACTCCTGCTTGCCAAGTGCCCCCATCCATCTTTTTCATCATCGTCTCAGATCTTTCCCCACCCCCCACTTTCCAGTTGGGAGAAAACAGGTGCAACATGGGTAAAGTCAGGCCTGTCCAGGTCACAGGACTTGGCTGGGCTCAGCTCTGCTGTCTTTCTTCCCTCAGAGTGGAGAGACTAGATGCTAACATAAGTCTCAGCATTGTGCTGCCGTCATGGTCACTAAGGTGTCACAAAACAGCCCCTGCAGAAAGGCCGCGCATGCCTCTGTGACTTCCCATTGGCATGTGCTAGAGAACAGGACCATACATGTGGTCCTGTGGCCACAGCAGGGGTCTTTCTGGAAGGGGGTTGCCACTAGGGAACACAGGTATCCACACTGGGCACCTGCCCTGATTCTACCCCTAGAGCCCATGGCTAAGCAGTTCAGGCTGACAACATCCCTCTGTCACTCCTTTCTCTTGGGGCAGCAGCCAGGAGCTACAGCAGGAAAAATCGGCTCCTCACCTCATCTTATCAGGCAGCTGCAGCTCTGCCCCACCACCCTCCTCTGCCAAGAGAGCTATGTGCAGGGAGCCGGGCACCGTGACCTGGAGAGCCCTTGGGGTGGGAGAGCTAGATGCCCAGGGTAGCTACAGAGTACACACAAACTCCACCCCCAGGGACATACCCCTTCTCTGTTCCTGTACTCCTCTTCCAGGCTTTCCAGATGCCCCCTCCCCCTAAGGACAGGAGGTTCCCACTGGGACTCAGTCCCTAAAGATGGATTGACTTGGACTCCTGTCGCCACCCCTCCCCCCCATGTCTCTACCCTACCCTCCTCATCCTGTTCCCACCACCCACAGCAAGGAGCACGGGAAGCTGTCCAAGGGAACCTCCACAGATGTCACCCTCATGTGCCTCCCACATCTGCCTCACACCTGTCCTCTGCGCCTGGGACAACCCTCTGGGCTCTTGCCTGCTCTCTGTCAGCTCCAGCAAATCCCTTCTTTCTGAATCAGTGAGCCCCCCTCCTTCTAGATCATTCCCTTCAGCAGTCCAGTAGGTGGCTTCTTTTCACACTTCAGTAACCACCTTCTCTGATCTCCAGGCACTGCCCGTTCTGCTGCCGGAAATGCAGAAACGCAGTCTGTCCCTGCTGTCTGTCTCTATGTTCCCACCCTTGAATGGCGCCTGCCATTCCCGTCTTGTCCCTCACCTGGCATCTGGCTGACTGGCTACCCCTTCCCATCATCCTTTGAGGGTGCTCCCTTTCAGCAGCCGCTTTCCTCCCCTGGGTGCACACGCTCACGACAATCCCCAGTAGTAAATATTGTGAGCTGCACGGTCCCCAGTGAATCCGATTCCAGGTGTCTCCATCACACTGCCTCACCTGTCTGCAGGGCTCATGGGATGCTCTGGACAGACAGCCTTTCTCGTGTCTGAAGATTCCTAGACATTTCCCACCCTCCCACAGGCCCTGCCTACAGGATGAGCCCCCTTCTTCCTGTGCCCCTCAATGCTGCTCTCCCTGCCTCAGACTGTAGTCTTGAATCAGTCACACTGTGTTAGGGAGGCCACCAAGCTATGCTAGGGTTGGGGCAAAGGAAGGAAGGAGTTACATCTTGGGATGGGCTGTAACTGTGCTGGGGTCTGGAAGTGGTGTGGGGCCTCAATCAGTGAGGAAAAGGCACAGGTTTCAGGGGTGCCCCTCATTGGCGAGCTGGAAGTGCTGTGTTTGGGGCCATCCTGGGGCGGGGGTAGAGTCAGAATGGGAGCCTGGCGGAGGCTAGGCAGAGGAGCTACACAGGCCTCGGGAGCATCTACAGCCCCCTGCTTCATTGGGTTCCTGTCTCTCCTCCCTGACCCTCTTATCTCTCCCCTGCCCCTCCCAAGGCTGTCTCCCCCAACAGGCTGTCCTCCCCACAAGCTGTCCCCCACCCTAAGTCAGGGTCAGCATTCAGGATAGGACAGTGGATGGATGGCCTCAAGGTGAGCCTCAATGTCAACAGTATCTCCTCAGGGGCTCCCAAATGTCCCCTGGGTGGCAAGTCCCTCAAAGCCCAGGCAAGGGAGCTGCAAAGCCACCTGGGCACCAACCTGGCTTGAGGACTTTCAGGCCCTTCACAACTATCAACAGACACGGCTGTCTCTGGTGTGCCTTAGTTTCTCCATCTGCAACAAAAGCCCACGGGGCCACTTGTGACTACCATGGCTTCCCTAAAGAAGTTTGCTCTATGGGTCTTCCTCCACCCCTGTAGCAGGGTCATGAGGCCTCCTGACACCTGGTACCCTGGGTAGGGTCGTGGATAGAATGTCTAAGTGGGTGGGGGGCTACCTAGACCACCGTGGGTGTGCATGGAGCAGGTGACCCCTGCCCAGCTTGGAAAGTCCTGTACTCATGGCTGTTTTCTTTGTCAATGTTTAAAGATTTACTTTATGAGTATTTTTGTTGCATGTCTATCTGTGCATCATATGTGTACCTGGTACCCTTAGAGGTCAGAGAGGGTGCTGGGCCCCTTAGAATTAGAATTATGGACAATTCTGAGCTACTGTGTATGTGCTGGGAATCGAACCTGGGTGCTTTGCAAGAACAAGTACTCTTACCTGCTCTAGTTCTGTGGATGTTTTCCTGTCCAGGGTTGACACTGCACCACACCCCTGCCCCAAATCCTAGACTGTCTCCATCCTGCCTCCATCCTCCTCCTCACTAGGGAAATAATGTCACTTGCCCAGTGGGTGGGGCATCATGGCCTCTGTGGGGCAATGATGGACCCTTTGAGAGAGGTAGGTAGTTACTAGCATGAGTTAAGTCTCTACAGCAGCAGCTGAATGCCAACTTCATACAAATGCAATCAGTTTATCTAAAGTAAGCACTGTTATCAGAGGATCAGAGAGGGTCAGAAGTTTACTCATGGCCACACAGCCACTAAGTAGAGACCTGGCATTCGAGCTAGAGAGCGGACCCCACTTTCATAAAATGACATACTCCATAAAGGAGGCTTTTCAGAGCAGGGTCTCAGATGGGCTGTGGGGACAGGAGATTTTTGAAAAGAAATACAGTGAGAAAGAATACTTCATATGCCAAGTCCCTTTACAATGGTCTGACCCCTAAAGAAAGAATTTAGTGAGAATTCGGCTTCCTCTATTAGCATCAGATTTAAGAGTAGTGGTGGAAGCCTTGAAGAACCTCACTTAGTGAGAGGCTTGACCAGCTGGCACAGTGGGTAGGTGGGCCGGAGGGAAAAGAAGAGTAGGGGGTCTGATGTGGGGGGATACTCCCATGTGCAAGGAGACCCAAGTCTAGGCACCCTCAAAGTATGAGCTTCTCCACAGCGGTCCCCATCATGACTGCCAGGAGCCCAGGCTCAGCACTTACCATGCCACAGCTCTCAGCAGCAGGTCTGGCTCCACGGACCCTCTCTATACCCAGAACCCACTTCTGGGTCCACCTTCAGACCCTGTCCCCCTCCATCTCACCCATTGTTCTTACCAGGCCCTTGCACCGGCTATCTCCCATCTTCCTGGAGCTCGGGCCTCTTGTTCTCAGGCTTGCAAAACTGCCCTGCCCCACAGATGATAGCTGCCCTCACCATTTCTGTCCCCAAAGCACTTGTGAATTTTACTTGTTTAGAAAAGGTCTCTGTCACCATTAACCACAATGTTTTTTTTCCTATATCCTCCCTTGACTACAATACCCTTGGTAAACAGTGGTGCTTAATAAATGTGTTTGGCTTATGATCAATGGGCAAAAAGTCCAAGTGACAAGTGAGAGGGCCAAGGCCAGACCTTCAGGACAGGGGAGATCCAGTGCATGGGAGCAGATGTGCCATGTCAGGGGTGCAGTGGGGGCAGAGCTGGGGGCTGCACAAGGAACATGGGGAGTGGGGGTCTGTAGGCTTGAAATGCACCCCCAGCCTTGACTTTGGGAAAGGCACATGTGGCCCTGGGTGGGATGCTCAGGCAGGTGTAAGGATGTCTGATAGCCACTTGTTTCTATGAAGCCACCATGGTGCTTCCCCCTCTCCCACTGCCCCAGCATGGAGGACAGCCTTCCTGGTCTGTGCAAGGCTGAATGAGAAGCGGGTAGGTGAACAGATCAAGCTGTGGGCCAAATGCATGAGTATCCATGTGAAAATAATACCGACCCCGGGACACAGGGATCAAGTTCAAGGAGAGGAAGGCCTTTGAGGGCACCTGAAAATCCATTAGCAGCACACAAAAGACTTCAATAGGGAAAAAAGGAGCAGGCTGGGCTCTGCTCAGTGCTGGAGTATCTGCTAGCACTGTGAATACAATGTAACCCCAGCACCCCAGCCTGAGACAGGCAACAGTGCCAACGCCACCAAGTCCCATTGACCCAAGGATCACTGTGAGCATCATATAATAGCAGGAGGTGCTGGTCTGCTGGAACCAGCTGTATAAAGAGTTCTCACAATCCAAAGTCACACTGGATCCCTTGGATGCCTGCAGATGGCACCCAAGAGGGCTATCGAATGATGGGAATCAGCTAGGAAAGATCCCCATTCCTACACCTGATGGGAGAAGTTGGTGAGGATTTTGGGCAGGGTCACTGGGTGCCTCTGGGCCTGTTGTCCCAAGATGATCACGTGGTGCCCCGGCACACAAAGGACACTCGTTCGTGGATGTCCACAGCAGCTCTGCTTACCTTGATTCAATCACTAAGGAATGCCTGTGGCTCAGTGGGATGGCCAATCACTGGGCGACTCCCACAGCCATGACACAGATGAATTCCAGAGGCACAGATGGGGACCCAAGCGAGACACAGTTGAAGCTGTTCATGAATTCAAAAGCCAGGAGCCTGTATCACAAAGCCAGGGTCCTGGTAACTTTGAGGTGGGGGATGTATTTGGGGAAGGGTCTTGGAGATTTGGGGTGGCTGGCAGTGGTCCCCAGCTTGCTCTAACTTTACAGCTAGTCCTGCAGTTGATCACTGGCTTTGGGTTGCTTTCCTGGAGATGGCCACACTCTGTCACTTTAAGGACTTGCTTTGGGCAGAAGGTGTGGTCCCTAGTGAGGGAATCTTTGGGCTTGCTGAGTACCCCCCCCCCCTGCATCTCTGGACAGAGAAGAAACTGCAGCTCAAAGTGGGACGGGGAACGCCTAAGATGGCAGCAGAGAGAGGCCCATGGCCATCACACATCAGGCAGCTGAGATACAGGGATGTCTCAGACAGCTGGAGGTAGAGTGGTTGAGCAGGAATGGAGGAGCTGAGCAGGGATGTGCAGGATTCAGGAGTGGGGAGATGCTAGGCTATAGCCAGGTGGCCAGGTCAACAATAGATGTGCACCTACTATATGTCAAGGGGCCCAAGGAGTCCTACTGTGTGCAAGTCCCTACCAGGTACTGAGGCTAGTAAAAGAGAGGTCAGAGTCAAGTCTTGTTCTCACGGTGCTCACATGTGGCAAAAGGAAGATGAGGGACTTCATTCCAGGTGTCTGGGACAGCCCCCTGACCTCTACTCCCCATTCCTCCTCTGTCCCATATTGCTTCCAGAACCAGGAGGTCTCTGCATTCTTGGAGGCTGTCTTGTTTAGCCTGTCATCTTGAGCCCTAGTTGAGGCATTTTTGGGATCATCCTCCAATACCTCAGGAGGCTAATGTCTCTAATCTGGTATCCAGAGCATCCTGGGCAGACTTCACTGTCCCCTATCCCTAGCCTGGGTGCCTGCTTTGAATGGCTGGGTTGGGTTTCAGCATCCCATACAGGGCCAGGTGCTTGGATGGAGTAAGAACCCTAGTGAAGAGGGTCCTTAGAGTCTCCAAGTTTTCTGTGCAGCTAAAAGAATAGGGAAAGGCTTCCTGGGCAGGGAGGACCATAGGGAGGTCAGTAATTTGCTGTGAGCTCCATGGCGGATCATGCTATGGGGTGAGAGTCTGGCAGAGGGGTGAAAGCAGTGAGAGTCCAGCTGCTTATCTGCTCACAAAAGGCTGCCACCAGAGTCATTCTGCAAGTTAGCTACCCAGGCTCAAGCCTGGGATGGGTGGGTAGAGGAGTGGGTGGATCCAAGGCTAGGCTTCCCCCAACTCAACCTAGGTCCAAATCCCAGGCTATAGCATAGAGAAATCCACATTCTCTGCCCCAGGAAGCAGAACCAAGCTCATACCTACCACCTCTATCTGGATAACCAAGACCCCTTCACTCAACCACAAATACCATTCTTCTTGCCTGGGACTGGGGAGTTACCCCCTCTCCTCACCCAGGACATTCTGTCTGGGCCCCTAGTGTGCTCCTGGCCCCAGACTAGCACCTCCCCCCACCCCCCAATATCCCTTGGCAGAGGTATTCATTCTGCAGCCGAGGAAATTCAAGATCCATAGGCGGAGTTTTAGCTAGATCTGTGGGACCACAAATCCTGTGACCACCCTGCAGGAGGTCATGTGACTGGATTTCCTTAGCCTCTGGTTCTTTTGGTCCCCAGGACCAACCCTCATCTCCAGACAGAAACCCATTGCGGCTCTTGGTACCCATACCATCAGTGAAGGAAGGTTCTGGAGGAAGCTGTGTGATTTAGAAGACCAGCTGCTGACAACAATAGGACCCTCCCCAATCCCAGGGGGTAGGACCCTTCCCACTCCAATTCCAGGAGGCATTGTGAGTTCCATCTTCAAGATCCCACCAAGTCTGGAAGGTCATGTGATCCAATTCAGTCCAGGGGCCCAAGCCCTAACCACTGCTCCCAGCCCTCCCTTTTCAGTCCAGGACAGGTCATCTGCCTACCTATGTCCCCAGTCAGGTTGATCAGACCCCAGGCCCAACACACAGACCACATTCAAGACCCTTGGCTAAGCATGAGGAGAGGGGGAGAGGAAGGAAGCTCAGGGAGTCTTTCTGGCTTCTGGAAATCTCTGAATTTTTTTTCAGTCCCAGTTGAGTTGGGCAGTGTCCCCTCAGGGCCTCAGTGTGGGGGTGATGATGAATAATAGCCAATGAGGGGCACCAGTGAGGGTCCTCGCGTGAGGAGGGAAGCCTGGGTTTGGGACTGAAGTCATTGCAATGACCATACAAATATGGCTCCCTAGGCCTGGATGCCTCCATTTTGACTTGGATCATGCAAGGTGGGCCTTGGCCCACTGACATCATCAGTTTTTGTTCTGAGGTTCCAAAAGACTGGACCCCCTCCCAGCTCAGGATATGCCGATTCCAGACCTGTGGTCCTCTGTTCTTGTCTCCAGATACCTGGATATCTGAGACCACTGACCAGTATTGAAGGTCAGCTGGGAAGGCCCAGCCCCTCCCCTGGAGCCAGGCCCTACCTTGGGCCAGGCCTGAGCTTAGTCAGGCCCTACCCCTCAGGGACTGATGGCCTGCTACCCAGTTTTTTCCATAATGACAATTTTGTCTTGGACAAAAGGGCCAAAAGACCCTTCAGGTCAGGGGCGAGGGCCCCGAACCCAGCACCAAAGGGCTGGGCCTGCTGACCACACAGACTGGGCCCTAGCTCCGGAGGAAAATGCTGGGGGGGGGGGTGGGGGGAAGGGGGGTTGTCCGAAGAAAAGGGCGACATCGCAGAAGCTGCGAATATTCAAATGGGCTGGTCCCTGGTCTGCCGCTCTCCGGGGCCCCTCGGAGCCCGGGCCCCCGCTCTAAGTTGGGGTGCGCGGGAAGGCCTTGGGGGTGCTCCGGGCCGCGGCCGCGGGGTTCCCCCAAAATGGCTCCAAGATGCGGGGCCTGAACAGTCGCGCGGGCTCCATCCCCGCCCGTCGCCATCGGTGCAAACTTCGCCACCCCGGTCGTGACAACTGTAGGCTCAACGGCGGGGACGAAATACTGGGGTCCTGGGGTCCCAGGGGGGCGAGTGCGCAATGGCCTCGGGGACCTGCCCGTGATGACGCCCCTGCAGCAGCCGCCCCGAGCCCCGGGCACTGCCAGCTGCGCACCCCGATTTGTCACCCGCGCCCACCCTGCGCCTATCTGGCCCCGCCGAACCCCCAGCCCGCCCTCCCCCTCACCCCCAGCCCACCCGCGGCACTCACCTGAGTTTCTCCATGTCTGCGGCAGAGGCCTGCGGAGAGCAAAGGAGAGGGTCAGCGCGCGGCAGGGCAGCCCCGCTCGCGCCCCAGCCCGTACCCCCGTGCCTCAGTGGGCGCGCCGGGCCACAGCCGTGTAACAGGTGAGCCTGCCCGGGCCGCCACCGAGTTACGCCCCCCGGACCGAGCCGGGGACCGGTCGGGGACGCAAGGCGCAGCGGCCCGGGCGGCTAGCGGCCTCGCTGTCAAAGGGGCCCCTCCGTGTCCGTCGACTCTCGGGCGGCCACGGACCCCGCCGCTCCCCGGCCCTCCGTTAACCCCTGCTGCCCCGTTCCCCCCATCCGTCCCACCCGAGCCCCCCAGCGCAGGAGCGCTGAGTCGCTAGAGTGTTAGAACCGCGTACCCGGTCGGCGCTCACGCAGCCCGAGGGGAACGGCATCGAAGCAGGCACTCTCGTCTCCGCTCGGGACCCTTCTGTCTCTGATCCTGGGGTTCGGGGTCTGCCCCCCCTTCTGGGCCCGAGGGATTAACCCCGGCAAGCCCAGTTCTCCGGCGGGGTTCCGAGCCGCTGGCGCAGACCCGCCCGTGCGCGGTGTGAAGACCCTCTGGGCGGGACGGCACCTCCGCACCTCCGGGACCCACTAGCCCCTGTTAACCCTGCGGATTTTGGCGAACCCCGGGGACGGCGAGCGGCCCGAGCGGGATCGTACTTCCTGCGCACAACGGGCTCTTCTGCGCTCGGCCGAGGCCGTCCCCGGGGCTGCCCCTGCCCTCCCGCTAAAGGCTGCGCTGGAGACTGAACCCTGGGACGACGCCACAGACCTGAGTAGACTGATGGCTGCCCATCCCGGACCCTCGCGCAGGGCGCCCGCGTCCGCGTCCGCCGGGAGCGCGCTCCGCTCGGTCCGGGCCCCACGCCGCCTCCCCCACCGCCCCGCCGAGCGAGGGCGCAGCCCGGCCTTAGAGCCTCGGCCAGACTCGGCAGCAACTTCCCGAGCGCCCGAGCAGGCCTCCCCCTGCGCACCCCCAGCCTCAGTTTCCTCTCCTGAAATCTGAAGGAGGGAAGGCGGGAGGAGCTCGGACAGGCGCTCTGCTGCACTCAAGCTCTGGCGGGCAGCAGAGGGGCTGGGTTAGGGAAAGGACCCCTGGGGCGCCCGGTGGGCTTCCGTTCCCGAACACTTTAATAAAAGTTTACAAAAAGCACAAGCCCAAACCCCCCTTCTACAAGTCCTCCTTCAGGATCAGAGTTCTATAGTTAAGAGTTTGGCGCATACCAGCACGACCCCTAACGCCCCTCTTCCCCAGGCCCACCTTTCCGAGTTCCCATCACAGTACTCATCTCCTTTACTGGGTCCCAGCATACAGCAGGCGTTCAATAAACACGGACATCGCATGCCTGGGTCCTATGGCACCGAAGTAAGGCTTATCCAGCCTTCCCCTGGCTGACTGCGAGTTACTACGCAGGAGCCCCGGATCTTCCCAGGACACCCAACACCCTGCAGTCTTGGCCTCCTGGAGCCAGCGCAGGGTGGGAGGAGCTGTCCACTCGCAGGGTCAGAGCCAGCCAGGATGAAACCAACCCCCCCCAATCCAAGAGCTCATCTACCCATCCATCCACCAATGGCTCCCCACTCATTCGGTGGCTGGCGGGGATTCTACCACCAGGGAGGAGCGCGAGGGAGGGCAGCAGGCTCTCCGGGGGCTAATCTGGAGGTACATCTCCACCCCAAGTCTGGGGTTCGTTTTAAGGAAAGACACCTGCCCTCAGCCCAGGGTGGTAGCTCATTCCAGCCACCAGGGCCCTAGATCTACAAGAAGCCGGGCCCTCAAGCTGACAGGGCTTGTTCGGGTCTGGACGCCATTCATAAGAGGCCTCTTCCATCCAAAGGCAGGGGCCATCCCTCTCTGTCTTCAGCCTCCTCAATCACTCAAGTCAATGACCTGCTGGGGCATTTGTCTGGAATTAATAAGAATGTATTAAAATTTAATTTTAAAAAGCTAGCATCAATTATTTACATTGACTATTTCAGCTCTTCTAGAAGTCCGGTCTGGGAACCCCCCACCTCCCAAGGGACTGGGAAAGAGGCAAGGGAGGTGGTGGGTAGCTTTGTGGCTAGGGTGGGGGCTGGGTGGGGCAGGAGACAATGGGAATGCAGCCCCTGCCCTTTCCTTAGCTGTTTCTGATTCTGGCTCCAGGCTTTGATCCTCCTCTGACCTCCAAGACCAGTGGGTCACCACAGGTCCTGACCTTTCTAGCCCACCTCCACAAGCAACACTGCATGTGGGGTAGCTACTGTGTTTAGTTCCAGCCAGATAGAAGTCCATGTCTTTTTGCCAGTGCTCTCTGGATGAGAGCAGCCTGATCTGGTGGAGGAGGGGCCGTGAAATCTGGAGTTTCAAGGAACTGGGGAACTGAGGCTGGCCCTCCTAGGCCTTGTGCAGTTCAAGACTTGTTCTTGCCTTCACTAATCTCAGACCTGGGGAGGTGTGGCCCAGGGGACCCTTGCTTTCCAGCATCTTCACCTGAGCATTTTTGAGGACACACCTCTCTTTCAGGCACTTGTCACCTCCTGCAGGACCCACTGGAGTGCCCTGAGCGCCCCCATCATAAGCCCTGAGCCCCAAGCAGGGTGGGCCATCTTCTTCCTTCCACCTGCGTCTTTATCCCCTGTAAAATCCTCATGAGACAAGTACCAAATGCCAGAGGCCCAGAGGCTTGTCTTGACTTGGCACTGTCTCTGTGTCACCTCGGCGTGATGACTTGCATACCCCATGTACTCCCTTGAGGAGGTAGGTGGCTGTGCCTTGTTGAGGATTGGAACACTGGGTCCTGCCTAGCAGAAACTCCATCCTACTGCACACAGGCCACACAGTTTTCTGTCTCAGGATCTTTGTATTTTGAGGATGCTATGCTCAGACTACCGCCCAGTGAATGCCTTCTCCAGCTACCCCGGTAGCACAGAACCCTCCACACTGGTTACTATGTCACTATGGCCAGAGCAAGGTGGCATTCCAATGCACAGGTAAGGGACAGTCTTTGTGAACGAAGGTGCTTTAAATCCAGTCCTGTTGTCAGAGTCTCATCCTCCACGGGTCCACCCTGGTCCTCCCTGAAGCCTGCTACTGCCAGCTGGAGGCCTGGGCCCCTAGGTACCCAGCAAATAGCTCTGTCCATTGAAGAGATGGGGATGTCTTCACACTACCTGCTCCACACACATCTGAGGTGCATACTAAAAACACTTCAAAGAGCAAGGCAGATGGGGGGAGGACCTGCATTAAGCCTGGGCTCTGGACTTACTGAGACCTGAGCTCATCCTTACTTCTCTTTCCTTAGCTATGACTCTTTCACTTCCATCCTAACAGGAACTGAGGAAACAGCCTAAACACGTGACTGCAGTGGAAGAAATCCCCTGAGTAGCTGTGTGACCTCGGGCAAGGCTCTCGCCCTGTCTGAGCCTCAGTGTTTCATCTAGTAAGGAAGGATGGGACACCCTCTGGGGATGCTTCTGCGACAGGTGGGCCTGTGGAAGCGGCTGTCCTGAGGACTAGGCTGCAAAGGGTGCCTGCTCCAGAGAGTCAGCCTTTACATGGCTATTTGGGGGAAGACTTCTCCCAAGGGACCTTACTTTGCTTCTGGCATATCTGCATTCATTCAACAAACACGGGTTGGGCGCTGAGATCCCATATTGGGGAAGGGCAGTGTCTACTCCAGCTGGGAACACTCAGTACCCCAGGAGTCTAGCAGAAGCTCCGGCACCAGGTCAGTAGGGGACAAGGTAGAGGCAGAAAGGCTGTCGGACACAGACAGGCTAGCGAGTGACGAGAGGAGATTGGGACTCTGCTCTAGAGGGTCTGAAGTTGCCTGCCCACTCAGCAGAGGCAGTGATGGAGACAAAGACATCTGGAATTGGGGAACAGGGTCAGGAAATGCAGATGTGGGAGAGGCCAGAGCAGAGGCGTCACTTAAGATCCCCATACTGGTCAGTGTAGCCAACAGAGATCACAGGAGCCAGGATGGTACCTGCAGGCTTTATGGGGAGTCTCTAGGAGGAGGGAGAGGTCATCTTTCTGTCATGGCTGGGTCATAGAAGAGTTAAGGAAAGGATCTAGCATCCCTAGGCAATCCTCAGGGCTTTGTCTGTGCTGTGGGGTCCCCATGGCAACTTCAGCTGATGGGGGCAAGGAGGATGCCCATCTAAGGCTTCCCAGAAAGTTAGCCTGGCTTGGTGCTGTCCAAGAAGGAAGCAAGCCATCCTTGGGTACAGTAGACCCTCCCTCCTTGGGCTTTTTTGGGCTCTGTGAGGGCTCACAGGGATCCCCCTCCAACCCCAGTACATTCATCTCCCAGGCCTGCGCCTGCAAACTGGCCTCCCAGGCTAAATCTGGCCTGCTAGCATGTTGTATTTGGCCTGTTTGAGGTTTCTTTCTTTCGTTATCTCTCTCTCTCTCTTTTTAAATGTTTGAGCCAACATTTAAAAAATTGGAAGAGTTTACATTTTAAAATCCATATTTTTGGCTTCTACTGAAAAATTTGGAAGATCTAGCAACTCCGTCCCACATTCCCACATGGTAGGAGACAGGGAGCATGAAGCAGCTGCCCTGTGGGGGTTCCTGGGGCTCCGTGAGGGAGGCACTTTCCAAACCCAGAGGTGACCACTTGCTCAAGGTCACTCAACACCACCCAGCACATTGTCACAACTCTACCGTACCACACCATTGCCTTGATGCCTCTTGATTTCTTTTAGACACTTTGATTCTCAGCAAACAACAACAACCAAAGGTTGGCTTTTAAGTCACTTGCAGTGGGGTATGAGGGAGCCTCAGTCCCGAGTCTGTAGCGGTTGAAGTTTCCTGAGAGCTTCCACACTGACTTCTCACTCATCTAACCACTCCAGACAGCCAGACAGGACAGAGGCAGGATTCCAACCCGACACCACGTGTTTCGGCAGCTACTCCTTCCCCAGAGGAGCTGCTGAAGGCCAGGCACGAGGCCGGTTCCACCCCACTGTGAACCCCTGGCCCAACAAGTCCCCAAGACTTTTGACTTCAAGGCACCCCTCCAAGGTTCTAACCAGAGCCTTGGGACAGAGCTTTCCAGAAGTCTGGGTTTCAGCAACTCCTCTGGGGCCATGGTCTTCATAAAGAGAGGGGTGAGGGAGAGAGAGAGAGAGAGGGAGAGAGAGAGATGTAACATATACAGAGCCCAAAGCTGCAGACAGTCGAGGTCCCAGACGATTAGTAGTGCCTCATTGGGGAGGTGGGGACAGCAGGAAGAGTCATGTACTGCTGGGAAAACTGAGGCCCATGGAGGCAGGAAGACCCATCCAGTCACACAGCAGGTAGCTGGCTCTGGGGGACTCTGGCGGAGGCTTTGGGGACCTCTGAGAAGCAGAACTCCATGCCCCCCTCCTAGGAATGGCCCTGGAGGTGGCCATGAGGGAAGACTGAAAGTTCACTGTAGCTGGGTTCTGCAGTGTCCTTCCCTGAATACTGAGGGATACAGAACAAGACAGTCAGGAGCTTAGAGCAGGATGAGCCAATAGGAACGTGAACCTCTCTAGACCACTAACTATCCTGGTAGCTATAGTGCTTTGCTAATTGAGTCGGCCGAGACAGAATCACAACTACAGAATGAGCTCTGTCCCCGGTACACAGGGTATCTTTAGCAGCCTAGAGCCTGTGGTGAACTGGGAAGGCTCTGTTGACCCAGCAATGATTTTAATATTGTTACTAGCATTGTTTACTCAGAGCCCAGACCCCACCCAGTTTGTTGCTCTGAAGCCAGAACATTCACTCTCTTAGTGACTCATGCTTTGGGTGCTTACAGCCTGACACAATCATATAATACAGTATGATGAGGGGGTCAGACAGGACCTGTGGGGAACAGACTCATGCTCGTGGTGGGGGTGGGGTAGGATGAGGACTCACCCGGTACATGCTGGGGGAACCAGCTGGATCTCCCTGCTTGCTGCTGCCCATGCCAAGGTCTCTGGTGCCTTTGGCCTCCAAGGAATGCGGGGGGCTCTGAGCCAGGTCCTTTTCCTCTGAGGCTTTGGCCTTGGGTTCCTGGGCTGGTACCACGCTGTGCTCACCTGGAGAGGGCTCCTGGCTGTGGCCTTGAGGGCCCCTGAAGCCCTCCAGGGTCACTGGATCCAGCACACGCACAGTGACCTCATCCAGGAACTTGGAGAAAGGGAGCCTGGCCTCCCGCCGACGGCTCAAGCGGGCAAGGGATCCCCCAGCAACCTTGCAGCCTGAGCTAGGGGATTCTTCCGGGGAAGGAGAGCCAGGAGATCTCAATGCCCTGGCCTGGCAGAGGCCTGCTGTCCAAGTGGGGTGGGAAACAACGCTCTCTAGGCCTGTGTCGGGGCTCTGCTTGTGGCCATGTATCTCACTCATGTGGGCTTCTGCCCTGGATGGCAGGAGGGAGCTGGAATCTACCCACTCAGGGCTAGCAGGACCAGGGCTTTGGGCCTGGGAGCTGACCCCTGTAAGCATCCTTCTCAGGCCGTCCAGCGTCACATTTTCCTTCATCTGTTTCCACAGGCTGGGCACTCATGCCCTCCAGGGCAAAGCCACGAAGACCAGCCAATGCCCTGCTACCCATCGACCCAGTGCCAGCCTGTGGTGGTCCCACCCCCAAAATTGACTGTCACTAAATGTAAGCTTTGGGGCTGGATGCCAGAGAGAGAAGGTCATGTCCTCATCTCTCCCTGGTGGGCAGACAGGGACTGCCATGGTTGGAGCTAGGTACAGGGGACAAAAGGACAGTCATAGCCACCACTCAGTACAGGCACAGGGAAGGCATAACTGCAACAATGGGACCAGATTACAATCTGGTGCCCATCGTACCTCCATTCTTCCTGATCAAGAGCCGGCATTCAGGGCCAGGAGATGACTCGGGGGTAAAGTGCAAACATCAGGACTTGCGTTCAGATCCTAAGCACTCAAATGAAAGTGGGGGATGACAGTGCATATCTTGTTACTTCAGCACTGCATGCATGGAGGCAGGATGCCTGGAGCTCTTTGGCTAGCCACCTTGGCTGAATTGGTGAGCTCCAGGTCTAGTGAAGAGAGTCTGTCTCAGAAAATAAGATCGAGTGCAATAGAGGAAGAGAACTAGCATCACCTCTGGTATTCACATGTACACACACACACACACACACTCCCCAAAAGAACCTGCATTTTCATCTAAAATGTAAGATAGCCAACTAAAATTCCACACTTCCCAGGCTTCCTTGCAGCCAGGGAGATATATGCCGGATGTATCAGTTAGGGAGCACTTTAACACACACCAGGCGGCTTTCCCGTGTCCTTCAGGCTCCAGCTCTAATACCCTCTTGCATCATGCTCTGGAGCTGGAGCTGTGGCAGTCACATTGCACCATGAAGCATACTTGTGGCAAAGGCCATATGCAAAGGCAAGAGGAACACAAAGACAAAGCAAAACTGGATCCTTGCTGACTACTGCATCCTCACAGTAGCCCCATGCCTCTCGCCCGTGATGTCACTGTAGCTTGAGAAAGACAACCCTGTACTGCTTAAGTCACACTTACTTCTAGTCTTGACTGCTAGCAGCTACATACAATTGAGATACACAGGGATGAGGTGGGAGGTGGTGGCTGCCAAGTCTGGAGCAGGGGACCTGTAGTACTGGCCCAGGTGCAGTGACGGGGGTGGGGGGAGGGAGGAAAGCTGTGTACCGGTGCCACCTTCAGCTTCAAAGGAAACTAAAGCTTGTGGCAGGTCCAGGCCCTCAGCCAGCTGGCAGCCTCCACTACTACCTTGGCACTGCCTGCCCACACTGTGCACCTGGAAGCCTGCTGAGATGCTGTAGGGCAAGCCCCCACGGTCCCAGATTTCTGGGTGCTGCTAGTACCTCTTTGAAGCCCATAATACCCAGCCAAGTGGCTGCAGGGATCAGCTGTCCAATGCGGGCAAACTACACCAGCTCTGCTCCACCCTGACCACCTCCCCGCCATCTCCATCATCGCTTCTCAGGCCCCAGGTGACACTAAGTCTCCCTCCCACCTCTGTGGTCACCAGTCTCTTACATGTGGCAGCACCAGCTTTGTAAATCCCCAGTCTAGGTGACTTGACAATGTCACATGTCTACACAGCTTGCAGAATTCTGAAGACCCAGAGCCGCCCCTCCATTGTACCCAGCTGGTAGATGGGTGGATGGATGGGTAGGTGAATGGGTGTGCAAGGGAGTGAGTGGATGGATGGATGGGTAGGTGGATAGAGTAATGGATGAATAGGTGAATGAATGAATGGATGGATGGGTAGGTGGATAGAGTAATGGATGAATAGGAATAGGTGAATAAATGAATGAATGGGTGGATGGGAGGGTAGATGGGTGGATGAGAGGATAGATGGGTGGATGGATGGGTAGGTGAATGGGTGTGTAAGGGAGTGAGTGGATGGATGGATGGATGGGTAGGTGGATAGAGTAATGGATGAATAGGTGAATGAATGAATGAATGAATGAATGGGTGGATGGGAGGGTAGATGGGTGGATGGATGGGTAGGTGAATGGGTGTGTAAGGGAGTGAGTGGATGGATGGATGGGTGGGTGTGTAGGTGGATGGGTGTGTCAGGGAGTTAGTGGATGGATGGATGGATGGACATGTGGATAGATAGAGTAATGGACAAATAGGTGAATGAATGAATGAATGGATGGATGGGTGGGTGTGTAGGTGGATGGGTGTGTCAGGGAGTTAGTGGATGGATGGATGGACATGTGGATAGATAGAGAAATGGATGAATAGGCGAATGAATGAATGAATAGATGGATGGGTGTGTAAGGGAGTGAGTGGGTGGATGGGTGATCTGTAGGTGGAGATGGAGCAGTATGTGGAAAGATGGATGGGTATGTGGGGAGTGGGAGGACTGACGAATGGATGGATGCAGGAATGGGCGAACGGATAGATGAATCCATGGAGGGGTGTGTAGGGGAACGGATGAATGGATATGTCAAGGGGTGGGTGGGTAGAGTGAAAGACCTACAGGTTCAGATGCTGGCTCACAAGTATCTCAAACTGATGGGAACCTACTGTGGGCTGGAATTTGGATGAAGACACCAGGAGGAATCTCCAGTCCCTGGAAGAACCAGTGTCCCCGTCACAACCCACAACAGCTTCCCCTGTATTCCCAACATCCCATTATCCCCTACCCCATCACTTGCTAGAACAATGGTCCATCAGACCTTAGGGTGCTACCGCATGTAACTGCACCCAGGCTGGCAGGGTAGACAGGGCAATAGGGAGTGTGGTGGGCAAGGGTCCCAGTAGGACTTGGAGCTCGCTGGCAGGGGCTCACATTATCTGTGGTATTAGTATGCATGGTCCCTGGAGGGCCCGAGGGCCCTGGCCAGCAGGTCCTTTGAGCCTATTCCTGAGTTCCAATCACATCCTGAGGATGACACTGGCCATCACAACTGGCAGTCTGGGCCTGCCGGCCTCTTGGTAGTCTGAGTTACTATCTCTGAAGGGGTTTCCTGCTTCTGACCTGCACACACTGCCTGAGCTCATCACGGCACCACGATCCCACTGGCGGTTTGCATGGCAGGTCTAGTCTCCCCTGTGGTGGCATAGGGCACTTGGTCTTTCAGGTGAAGATGTCAAAGACCCCGGAGACAGCAAGAAGAGGTAGACATTGCCTGCTGCTCCAGGAGAACCACCTACAGGCAGGTGGTAAGCCCTGGAAATCCAAGTCATCTTGTTCTCATAATTCTCCAAGCTACAGAAGCCACTCTGTATCTAGAGGGAGAAGTGGGGTGAGCAGGGTTACTGGGAAGACACACGGCCCACCATAGGCCACGTATGGAGCAAATGGGAGAGAGACCACAGCCTCACACGCCTCGCCATAGACCATGTATGAACCAAGCACCACAGAGACCCCGGCCTCTTTCTCACATTCTCCTCCAAGCGCCAAATTTGTACCAAGCTCCCCTTCACAGATAGAAATCTGAAAAGTCCCCTGGGACACAGCTTCCTATGGATAACCCAAGATTCCTTCAGGGCAGCCACAGCTCTTGGGTATCTGAGTCCCTGGCAGTTCATATCTGCTTGGTGGTTTGTGTCCACCCAGAATTTCCCCTCATTCCCCAGAAAGGAGGCAAGCTCAGGCCCCAGTCCTTCCACACCCCCTGCCCCTCAATCCAGGAGAGAAGTCTCTGTGCGGCTGTCAGGCTGGTTGCTCATCTTTGGATGGGACATCATGGCTGCCATGTGATTTCCTAAATTCATTCACAGATGGGCACATTCCTTGGTGCTATGAGCACAGTGGCTGCCGATCTGGGCTTCTCTCCACCCTGAAACCCACAAGGAGGAGTCACCATGAGGGTGTGATCCTCCTTCAGGTCTGCTCAGTTGTCTTTCTCTGGAGCAGAGGGACCGAGGGACATATGAACAGCCAGCAATG
This sequence comes from Microtus oregoni, assembly GCF_018167655.1. NCBI lineage: Eukaryota > Metazoa > Chordata > Mammalia > Rodentia > Cricetidae > Microtus > Microtus oregoni. Next base: position 4,303,304 of record NW_024543210.1, on the reverse strand, counting down.
GCCAGAGGTCATGGCCTGATGCTCCACCTTCTCACTATTCCAACTGCCTTCCGCCCACAGGTTCTGTAACTCTGCACCCGCCATCCGCTGACAGGCACTTATCCATCCATTACTTGCAGTCTCACTCCTGAATCCACTGTCTACCCGCTCAACCGTGCACCATTCCCGGTTTGTCTTCATGGGTTGATATGTGCACATCTCTGCACAGACCTGGGGCCACATCTTATCCACCGTCACTGCTCTTCTTGAATCCCTCTGCCCATCCAATCCTATCATCATCTTACAGGCACCCAAGGTCCTCCTTACCCCAGCACTCTCTCATTAACCCGTCTATCTACACATCCATTCTCTCATGTTCACAGTCACACATTCTGATGCTACCTCTGGATTCACCCAGCTCTCCACCCCTCTATCCCCTGGCCTCTATACAGCCACCCACCCATTCACCCATGGGCCCTGTCCTTAGGCCTTCAGTCATGGACATTGTCTTCTGCCTATTGGGTCCTCTCTCTAGACCAACTCTGCATCTCCTTCCACCCATCCTTTTGCCCCCTATAACCATCAAGCTTTCCTCCCATCACCCACCTATCCAGCAATCTATTCGCTTATGCTCGGTCTGTCCCGTTACAAACTCCCATCAATACACCACCACCACATCTCATCTCTATTACTTTCCCCAGGCCTGACGTCTCCTCTCCGTTCCTTCCCAGCATGCACCACCAGCGGCATGACTTGGGACCTCTTCACCTGTCTCCCTACTCCACCTTGGTTCAGAGACAGTTGGTCTGACACCACTGCAGCCCCCTAGGGCTGGGTTAGCTGCTGCTTTCCCCCAGAGGATGCCCTTAGAGGCACCATCCTGACCACCAGGCTCAACTAGTGAGACATAGAAACACCTTCTTATCCTCTGCTACACTGGCCAGGGTCCACATCTCTCATTAGACTGTGAACTCCTGAAGGTCAGTTTACCTAAGTGTGTCCGAGGAAACAATGCAAGGTGAACAGAGAATGTCCCAACTCATTCACCCGTCCGTCTTTCCACATTCCCATGACTGCCCCAGCAGCTGTGGCCACTAGTCATCTGCTGGGGCCTGCTCTGGGCCACTCTCCAGGCTATGTCAGGTGCATGGCCTCTGCTGGTCTCCATCGAGGTCTGGGGCCTTGCCTGACATCACACAGCAAATCACTGGCAGAACAGAGACTGGGACCCAGAGCTTCAGACCGAGCCAGAGTCCTCCATCAGTCTCATGACCACCTCCGAGGCAGGGTGGGAGTAGAGAAGGGACCGTGGGGGCAACTATGGACCAACACAGCAAGCTTAGGTGCTCTGAACATCAGACCTGTGCTGGAAGGACCCTGGCCTATGGCAGCCACATTTCGTCAAGATGCTTTTCTCAGGCTTTCTGACTCCTCCCTGCAAGCCCTGTTCTTCTACCCCAATGCAAACTTTACCTCCTCCAACTTAGCCTGTGAGCTCTGGGGATATCTTGTAGACTGTCTCCAAGACATAGACTGATGGAATGCTGTCACTTCCTCCTATTGGCTAGTTCATCCACTTATCCATCCATTCATTCTTCGAGGTGCTGTTGTAGGGAGGGTGCTGGTGACACTACCCTATACACACTTGGTATTCTATAAATGGAAGCCGCTGCAGGCCAACCGGGTGCTCAAGGCCTTTGAGAGAGAGTAACGGGAAAGTTCCTGTCCAGACTGCTTCAGACTGAGTTATGCTCTTGGGTCCCTGAGGGTTCCCCACCCAACTTCTAACCTATGGGAAGCTGCTACAGGCCATGGCCCCAAGCAGCTCTGCTTCCCCACAGGTTCCAACAGCTCCAGGTTTTGTCACAGGAATGTACACACGTGAGACAGTAACTCGGGAGGGTCCTCGGTACCGTGCAGCAGCCCCTCGCCCGGCGCCTGCATCTGCCACTGCTCACTTTTCAGAGCCGCCTTGATTATAGTGAGATGCGAGGAAATTAAGGGTTTGCAGGAGGCTGCCAGGTCTTGCTGCCGCCTCCCCGTCCTCCTTGTCACAGATGCCAGGCAGTGCCGCCCCCAACGGCCACTTGCCCTAGTGGGCTGTCCAGACACACCCCAGTGGTTAAGGGGCTTCCTCCTAGAGACCTTCTCATAGCCGGGACTTGCTCCTGGCCAGTGGAGTAACTGAGGTTCAAAGAACTGAAGAGACCACCCCATGGTCTCCAGGGTCCCGGGGTATTGGGACCTCGGGATAAGGCAGTCCATGAACACGATGCCCCCATCTGCACCCAAGGCTCTAGGTCAGGGACTGCACTGGTGGGTCACCCCTGGCCACCAGGGCTGGCTGCACACTTGCATGTCTCACTTTTCCTGCAGTCAGCCCTTGCTCCAGGGGACCTTCCCGGCTCCCATCCTGCTCACTCAGGAAATTCTGGGATGTCGCCTACACAGCTCCTGCCCCAAAGGAACCTCGCTATGATGGGGTGGGCACATACGAAGAAGGAAACACCTCTAAACCGGGCAGGAAGCAGAAATGCTAGGGGCAGAGATTCCCAGCCAACGTGCTGAGGCTCTGTGAACTGGTCAGAGTCTGCGGGGCGGCCCTGGCCGAGGCCCTGCCTCCCCAGCCTCAGTTTCCTCCCCTGTCAGTAGAAGGGCTGCTGGCGGCCTACTAAGGCGGCCTGAGAGGAGGGTGCCCGAGACTTGCGCGTGCCCATTTGCGGCCCACGCTCGGGAACCAGCCCCTGTCCAGTCTCCTTCCGGCTCTGCGGCCTCTCTGCGGCCGCCCTCCCTCCTCGAGCGGGGTGGGCTCAGCCGGGCTCCCCGCATCCGCCTTCCGCACGTCCTCAGGCCGCACGCGCACAGCAGCCGCGGAGGCCCAGCCGCCCCGCCCCGCGCGAGGGCCCCGGGCCCCGGCGCCACCCAGGGCCGCGGCGGGCGCGCGCAGGGACCTCCCCGGCGTGGTGCCCGGCGCCCCGCCCAGCCCCGCGCCCTGCCCGCTCGGCTCCCGGGTACTCACCGCCCGGCGAAGCCGGCCCGGCCGCCGGCTGCCCGTCCACATGGCCCCGGCTCTGCGCGCCCGAGCCCGCGGCCGGGGCTCCCCAGCGCCCCGCTTCCCGCAGGGAGCGCCCGCCCCCCGCCCCCGGCCCGGCTCCCCGCCAGCCCCGGCCCCGCGCAGCCGCGGCTGCTCCGGCGCTTCTCCGCGCCGCGCCCGGCCTGGGCGCACGTGGTGGGCGCGGGGCGCACAGGCAGCGCACGGGGTGAATGAGTCCCGCGCGCATGAATGGCGGCGGGCATGAATGAAGGAGTGCGGGGCACAACGCCTCGGGTCCCAGGCAGTGCCTGGGTTGACATGCAGGGGGGCTTCAACATTTTGTAGGCACCTGCTGTATACCAGCTAGCCCCTCTCAGGTCCCCGGGGACTAACTTTGCATCAAGAGACAGGTGCCAGCCTTCAGGGAACTCGGAGTTTACAGTTTACAGTCGAGAAAAGTAGCTTCCAAGGGTGTGACCTGCTCTCCAGGCTTCTGCCAGTGCCTGGCCCCCATCCCAGTCAAGGACTCCTTAAACTGCTACAGCCTTCCGCCCCTTTCCTAGCCTGACCTGTAAATCTGTTTTTGTTTATTTTTGGGTGGGGTGAGGGCATCTTCCTTCTTTGCAAGAAGTAATCAGAAAGGGAGAGTGACTTTAGGAGGACCACTGTGACTGGGATGGAGCATTTCTCTCCTTTTCCCCAGTAGCATTCAGGACTTGCCCGATCCTGGCCCTGGGTGAGACACTCTGGCATAGAGGGTCTGATGTTCCCAACTAGACTGGAGCATATGTGGAAGTCAGCATAAGTCCTGAGAACTCCAGAGTCTCTCTGGGACATGTGTCATATGCCAGCAGCAGCCAGCATATGAACGCATGGGACCAGGAAGGATCTAGGGCGAGACAGACTGCAGGGCCTGCCTTTGGCCTCCCTCAGGGCCTGCTGGCTCAACGGTTCATGCTTGCTAATAGTTTCCAAACACAAGGCAGATAAGAGGGTATTGCCAGCGAGTATGGCATGTATGTTGATTTTGTACTGTGGTAAAATATGCATGTAAGAGTTACCATTTTAATCACCTTTAAATGTACAATCCAGGGGCAGCTGTCACGGGGCTGTCACCACCATCCACCTCTCGGTCTTGTGTGCTGTGTACGTTGTGGCTTCTTCTTTTCTCCTTTAATTAGGGGAGTAGCTGGTGCATTCAGGCACAGTGACAGTGCAGAGAGAAGGTGCTGATGGCAAAGAGAGAGAGAAGGCAATGCAACCGAGTCTCTAGGAGGAGCCGGCAGCTGAGGAGGCTGAAGCTAAGCACTACCCCCCTTCATAGGTACCAGGGACATTCTTGGGTAACAGGTGCAGAAGGGGAGGTGCAAGTGAGCCTCAGGAGGCCCTTCTTGACTCTAGAGGCATGAACCACAGTTGGGACAGGAACAAGAAGGCAGCTACAGTTCATGGTGGCCAGCTCAGGCTAACCCCTGACTCTCTAGTGATATGTCCTTTGCTCTGGGGACCTGGGTTGCCCCATCCTGAGTAGAGAGGTATGGACCACTCCCGATCTTTGAGGTTCTGATCTCACTAAAGTCTCTAACAGAGGTAGAAGGGCCCAGCCAGCCCTAAGGTCCTACTCCCCCGCCCCCCCCCCCATACACACTCCTAAAGTCCTGAAGGGAAAAACACAGAATGCAGATGCAGTCCATGGAACAGGGCTCTGTCTGCATTTTCTGCCCTCGGCTGTAGCCTTTCCCTAGAGATGGGTCCTGCTCAGATGAAGCCAGAACGTTCTCCTCCGCCCTGCCTCCTCCGCTGCCAACGCACAGATGGCTGGGGAGGAGGGGGAGGAGCTGGTGGCTCCTGTCTGCCATACCCAGAAAGCCTGCAGACTCAGGCCAGGCTTGCCTTCAACTAGCCCTTGCTTCAACTAGCCTGGCTCCCCAGTTGTTCCCACAGTCTTATTCCATCCCTCCTCCCGCAGGCCCCCTCCCTTTTCTACCCATGGTGGGGAGGCAGGAAGAAAGCTGGCCCTGGTTGTGGGTTTCTGTCCCTGCCATATTCCATATAGGAGATGGTCTTAGTCCCCTGTACAAACGGTGCAGCTGCAGCTTACTGTCCATGCCCCTTCCCAAAGACTGTTTACTAGCGAGGAGAAAGCTGATCAAGGATTTGAGCGCTCGGTTGATTCTGGCGCAGTGCTTCCCACTCACGTCTGACCTTCCACAGGACCCTCCCCCAGGTAGAGGAAAGCCTGGGAGTACCACCCAAAGTCCCTCAACAGTCGCAGAGCCCAGCGCCTTTGTGTGTGGGGCAGCAGAGCACAGCAACCCAGCAGGCTTCCCAGAGGGTGGAAGGTGGGTGGGCTGGGGGAACACTGCTCTGTGTGGCAGAGGCCTTTGTCCTCGGCTCCTGGCCCCATTTAGCTTCTGTTGGGTGGGACAGGAGAAAACACTAGGTGCTTGCAGAGCACTGGCACTGGAACCCTCATCATCACCTTCCCAGATGTCTGGACCCTAGGATTCCTTATCTGTCCCCTATACTTGTGCCATCTAGGAAACAGGGTGGGGGCTTCTCCTTCAGCCGTGTCCTGGTTATTTATTTATTTATTTATTTATGTATTTAGAGACGGTTTCTCTGTAGCTTTGGAGCCTGCCCTGGAACTCACTCTGTAGACCAGGCTGGCCTCGAACTCACAGAGATCCACCTGCCTCTGCCTCTCGAGTACTGGGATTAAAGGCTTGTGCCACCACCACCCAGCTCAGCAGTGTCCTTGCTGGGCTGGGACAGTCACAAGATGTTCCCCCAAAGAGCATTTGTCTCAGTGAGACCTCTGTTCTTCCAAGGCCCTCCCTCTCCTCCCTGAGCACTCACTGCTGTGTCTCTACATGCCGGAGACTATCACAGGCTGCAGCTCTTGCTGTACTGTGAGTCTGGCAGGCAAGGTTCTTGCTGTCTCCCCAGCTCTACAGCGAGGAGCCTGGTTCCCAGGACAGCCCAGCTCAGGCTCTCCAGCCACAGGCTCACAGGGCTTTTCTGTCTCGTAGCCCTTCCAGGCTTGTCCAACCCCAATGCACCTACAGACATGCTTACTGTATCCTGATCAAACAATCAAGAAAGCGCCAGTGGCCCCTGGAATAGTGCAGTAGGGTGGGGCTACCTGGCCTTATCTCTGTCCAGATCCCTAACTTCTGGACCTAAGGAGATGCTTGATTTTCCCATCCCAAGTTTCATTACCTTCACATACTCTTCTTCCAGCAAGAATATGGTACCCTCGTGGGAGGGTTGTGTTCCTAATGTCTCTCTCCCTTCCATTCCCACGCAGGATGGCTAGTCAAGGCCTTAGTGACCTGAGTCACCCACATAGTCACTGGCCAGATGTCTGGCCTGGGCCCTGGGAGACCATGGCCATTCCTCTGTCCTCTCTGAGTGTCCTCATGTCACCTTTGGAATGGGTGTCCACCTTTGTCTGTGCCCTTTCCCATATACTGTTAGAAGACACAGTGAATGAATAGGTTCGGGGCAAGATTCACCCTGAAGGAAGAGTCTGCATTCTCAGGCAGGGTCACACTGCCAGGAGTCTCCGATGCTGGGCAGAGCCAGTGTGCCAGGCACGGACTCCCCACCGGGACGCAAGGTGGCAGCAGGGCCACAGCCACCGGGACATGTGCGGGCTGCCCTTGTTGAAAAGAGGAGCGCAGAGGCGGCCACCAATTTTCTTCACTCCACTGGGCAGGAAAATTATTTCTACCGGTTTTGTGTGTCCCAGCCAGTATGTGTGCCTGTGAGAGATCCAGCCTGTCAGTCCTAGGAGTTTTGGAGTTGTGCTGGGGACAGGATTGGTCTATTCCAGTGGGACTGGATGGCAGGAGGCAGGAAAAAAGCCTTGGCTGAGTTGGTGGGCAGAGTTCGGCCACCAGCCTCCTCTGGTGCCTGCAGGTTGGCAGGGCTATTCCCAGCCTTACTGTCTCTTTCTCTGGACACTATACTAGTGACCCCCCAACCAGAATGTTGGCTTCATTCCCAGATTCACACACCGGGAGAAAGGGCCCTAAAGGAACTCCCTGGAAGGACTCGCAGGCACACAGCTCATGGAGACACCCACAGCCCTTGGGACCACCTTAAAGGTATCTGACTGCTCCATGTCCAAGCTCGGAATAGCCACTGGGATCAACAGACTCAAAACAGTCAGGGGTGGCAAGGGCCAAGGCTGTCTGTCTTAGAGGCCCAGAGTGCTGTTCTTGTATGGCCAGAGGTTGGAGCAGAGTGGGAAACACAAGCCTAGAACATGAGACTTTCTCTTTAAAAATGGGACAGTTATGAAAGGAAGGAAGGAAGGAAAGAAGGAAGGAAGGAAGGAAAAAAGGAAGAAAGGAAGGAAGATTGAGAGACCTTAGACTTAGAATAAAGAACTTTTGATGACTCAAGGCAAAAAGTTTGGCTGCAAGTAGTGAGGGCTCCAGCACTCAAGGAAACCAAGCATCAGCTCTGAAGGCAACCTCTGCTAAGCTTTTACCAAGATCCTTGGGCACTCCCAAGAGGTAGGCTGCTTTGGCACGGGGATCTGCCTGTTCCAAAGTCAGCCTTGCCCTCTGCCCCATCTTACAATTGATCTCCTTATACCAGGGCCATAGGGCCACCTAGATTTATGCCTCTTCTTGCTTTTCTCTGGCTGGTCATGCACCTCAAGGGACAGGGGAACCTGAACTTGGTGTTTACCAGGTCTGACCTAAATTCTGAGTTCAACTGGCCCGTCCTTGCCCTGGGGTAGATCATGGCCTTAAGGTTTCACAAGTGTTGAAAAAAATGGTCAGAATAAAAATGGGATTTCTTGGCTCAATTCCAGCTTAAATAAATAAGGAGATTAGGGAGAAAATTCGGATGGTAAAGTGCTTGCCCCACAAGCATGAATAAGAACATGAGTTTGGATCCCTTACACGTGGTACACATGTGTTAATCCCAGCATCAAGGAGGCATCAGTCTAGGTGAATCTGAGAGCTCCAGATGCAGTGAGAGACCCTGTCTCAGAAAAATAAAAGAGGAGAGTGACTGATGGAGACACTCAACATCAACCCCTGGTCTTTTGTACATGTTTAGGTACCCACCCACACATGTGTGCACAAGCATATGTACACAGGTATAACACACACACACACACACACACACACACACACACACACACACACAGCTCCTTAACTGTGCCCATGATTCACTGTGCACACACACTCTGGCTATGTACTATGCTACCCATAGGTATGTCACCTGTCCTCGAGATGCTCCTGCTATTTCAGCTATCTGTGTGAAGATAGGAAACTGAGACTGTAATACCCCCCCTGAGTCCCAGTGTGCCTAGGAGGCTGCATTGCTGGCAAGGCTGGAAGACAATGGCTCAGAAATAGGCGGAACCTATTGGAAGTCTTTCTGCTGTGCGCGTTACAGCTTTATTGAGGCGTGAAGTACACAGCTCATAGTTACAGTGTAACATGATAAGTTTTGACATATGCAGATGCCGAGAAACCATCATCACAATCAAGAGAATGTGGATTTCTGTCAATTGCAAGCATTTTCTGGTGCTTGTAGTAAGCCCCCTCCCTCTGCCCTAGCAGTATTACTGATCTGCCTCCATCACTGCAGATTACCTTGGATGCTTTAGACTCTTCTGTGCCCTTCTTTTGCATGGTGGTGTGTGTGTGTGTGTGTGTGTGTGTGTGTTTGTGTGTGCGTGTGTGCATGTGTGCGTGTGCATGCGCATGCATCAGCCTGAGATTCACCCAAGCATGGGTCTCAATAGCTCATCATTTTAAAATGGTGAGTAGTATTCCATTGGATATGCTATTGTTTCTAAAATGTATTCCTATATGAATTGACACCTGGCTTTTTCCAGTTCTACTTTGGCTACTGTAAACACAGTCGCCATAACCATCCATGCACAAATCACTATGTGTAGACACAGTTCTTTGATTTCCTTTGGGTAAGAACCTTGGAGCAGAGCTGGACCACACAGTAGGTGCTATGTCCAGCAACTGCTGTGCCATTTCCAAATGCTGGAATCATCTTCCATTCCTGCTAACAGAGCTTGAGCGCTGTAGTTGCTCCATATCCTTGTCAACTCTTGGCATGTTCTTTTTAGCCACCTGCTTTCAGTTCCCATTTTCACAGGACAGCAGACACGAGGGGGAATCTACTTCACAAGTTTTTTGCCTGTGTTTTAATTGGGTTGGTTGTGTCTATGTTAGTTGTAACGCTCTTTCTGTATTCTAGACCTTATAAAGTCTTTGGTTTGATTTTTCACTTTCTTAAGTGTCGTTTGAGAGGAAGGCTTTCATTGTGATAAAGTTCACACTTACCAGTTTCTAATAATTTGTGTTAATACGGTTTTTCTAAACAATGATATCAGGAAATTTGATAGAAGTAGAAAAAAATCATCTTGAGTGAGGTAACCCAGACCCTGAAAGACAAACATGGTATGTAGTCACTCAGGAGTGGATATTAGCTGTAAAGTAAAGGATAACCAGGCTACATCCACAGTCCCAGAGAGGCTGGGTAACAAGGAGGGACCAAAGAGGGACACGTGGATTTTTCTGGGGAAATAACAGAGATCTCCTGGGTGAACTGGGGGCAGGTGGGGATGAGAACATTAGGGATTGAGTTAGCAGTGATGAAGAGGGAGAATAATGAAAGAAATGACTAGGAAGGGCAGGCATTTCAGGGTAAGGTAGAGGCCTGATGCAGGGGCAACTCCCGCGAATTTACAGGGATGATCCCAGCTAGGACTTCTAGCAATGGCGAATGAGTAGCCTGGACTGGCCATCTCCTGTGATCAGATTGGTGGCTACTCCAGTTGTCATCAGAGAGCCTTCATCAAGCGACTGATGGAAACAGATGTGGCAATCTACGGCCAAGCACTGGGCCAAGCTTGGGGAATCCACTTGAGGAGAGGGAGGAAGGATTTTACAAGTTGTGGGGGGAGGGTGTCAAGGTCATCACAAGGGAACCCACAGAATCAACTACCTGGGCCCATAGGAGCTTACAGATTCTGGACCAGCAGCTAGGAAGCCTGCATGGGACCGACCTAAGTCCTCTGCATATGTGGGACTCAGACTCCTGACAGTGGGAACAAGGCCTTTTCCTAACTCTTTGGCTGTGTTTTGGGAACCTAATTCTCATGCTGGGTTGCATTGTCCAGCCTTGGTACAAAGGGAGGCGCTTGGTCCTGCCTCAACTTGAAATGTCATGTTTTACTGACATCCATGGGAGGCCGGCCCTTTTCTGAGCAGAAACAGAGGAGAAGTGATGGGGGGGAGAGGAAAGGTGGGAGGGAGGGGAGGGGGAAAATTGTGGTCAGGATGTGAAATAAATTAATAGATTTAATTAATAAAAAATGAGAAAAAAGAGAGGGGGAAAACCCAAGACAGCATTTCTAAGCAGTTGTTGCTGATACCATGTCTACCTATTACTCCATTTCATGCCTACAACCTTGCTGATGTAGCAGGATCTCTTTGTAAAGCTCTTAGCGACATTTATATGGGTGACTGTCTCAGTCTGCGTTCTGTTGCTGCAACAATGAAATGGGTTCAGGTGATGAATAAGGAAAGAAGTTTATCTGGCTCATGGTTTTGGAGGTTTCTAGGTAGCAGGGTGCTGGCAGGCCTCTCACGTGGGGAAGGGAGAAGAGAAAGAACCCAAGGGTCCCTGGTCCAGTCCACCTACTACTCTAGAAACTAATCCAGTCCCCAAAGCAAGAGTTGGCTCTGGTGGGAATTAACTCCGTCCCTTAATAGAGGGCTGGCCTGAGGGTGTAGCTCAGTGGTAAAGGAGTTACCTGGCATGCATGAGGCCTGAATCTCCATCCCCAGCACCAACCTCCTGATGGCAAATCTGCTTTCAAAGTCTTTCCTCCTGTCAGGGTGATGCTATTTCAACATGGGGACAAAGCATAGTCATCCCATCACCACAGAATGCCATCGGCATGCAAAGGGCAGCCTAATTTCTATTCTGCAGTTTATGACTTTTCTCAATTCCTTGCTTTCCTGCCCTGTCTAGGGCTCTGATATAATGCCTGGGAGAAGTGGTGGGAGTGGCCAGCCTTGCCTGGGACAAGCTTAAAGGTCTCGGCTATAGACAACTGTCCAGATAAAGACCACAACCAAAAGCAGTCTGGGGGTGGGTGTCTTACAGCTTGCAGTCTGTCATTGAGGGAAGTCAGGGCAGGAGCTCAAGGCAGGAATCTGGGGGTAGGAACTGAAGCAGAGGCCACAGAGGAATGCTGCTTCCTGGATTGCTTCCCATGGCTTTCTCAGTTTGCTTTCTACTGTAACCCAGGAACCACCTTCCCAGGGATGGCATTGCCCACAGTGGGCTGGACTCTCTCATATCAATCATTAACCAGGAAAATACCTGTCAGAATTGCCCCACAGGTCAATCTGATGGAGGTGTTTACTCAACTGAGGTTCCTTCTTCCATAAAGATGCTAGCTAGTGTCAAGTTGACACAAAACTTACCAGTGCAAGGCTCTTCTAGCCTGCCATTTCTGAGCCTTACTGAATCTTTAGGAATGGACTGGGAAGCTTCTCGAAAAGTTACTTTGTATCTCTCAAGACAATCATTGGTGTTTAGTTTGTTAACACGTTGGATTCCATGAATATTCAGATGTTGAACCATCCTTGTATTGCTGAGATAATCTCTGTTTTCAACAGGATTGATGGATGTCATTCTTTTTGTATTCTACTGAATTCAGTTTGAAGATATTTGTGTGTATGCACACAAGTGTGTGTGTGTGTGTGTGTGTGTGTGTTTGTGTGTGGCACAGGTGTAGGAGCATATGCTCTTGCATGGTGCACAGAGAGGTCAGAGGACAATCTTGGGTGCTGTTCCTCAGAAACTGTCCACCTTGTCTTTTGAGACCAGGTCTCTCACTGGGCCCTGGGACCCACCCATTTATCTTAGCTGGTTGGCTAGCTATCCTCAGGGATCCACCTGCCTCCACCTCCCCAGCTCTAGGATTATAAGGGGGCAGGGGTCCAAACCTGTTCCTGAAGCAAGCACTCACTGACTCTTGTACCTGCCACCCTGGCCCGCAATATGCAAATATTTTCTGAACATTTTCTGTGTCTGTTCTGTAGCCTTCGTCTCTTTAATGTGGCTGTCTTGCTTTGGTACTGAGATAACATTAGCCTCAAAAAACCAGTTGAAAACTTTTCCTCTTCGAGTTTTTGAAAACGTTCCAATAGAATAACTCCCATGTCTTCATTAAGACTTTGGTGGTTTTGCCAGAAAAGTCATCCGGATCTGGAAATTTCTTTTTTCTCTCATATCTTGAAGTTCACTGCCTCAGGTCTTGAGGAGCTTTGTTTTCTTTTAAAAAAGAAGTTTTTAATTAAAATATAATTGCATCACTTCCCCCTTCCCATTCCTTCCTCCAACCCTTCCCCCTACTTCCTCTCAAATTGATAGCCTCTGGAAATTTCTTTGTAGACAATTTTTAGACTAAAATGCCATTTCTCTAATGAATGTGGGTTGGCTATAAATTCCTTTTGATTTTTTTTCTGGTTCACCTAAGGTATCAAATTCACCAGCATGAAGTTATTTAAAATATTCCCTTGTTATCTTTCCACATCGGCAGGATCCTCAGTGTCTCAGCTCTCCCCAGTACTGGTACTGGTAATTCCCTCCCTCCCTTCCTCCCTCCCTCCCTCCCTCCCTCCCTCCCTCCCTCCCTCTCTCCCTCCCTCCCTCCTTCCTTCCTTCCCTCCCTCCCCTCTCCCCCTTCCTATCAGCAATGACAGCAGTTCTCTTTATTGATCATTTCTTCTCTTCCCTCTCCTCCCTTCTCTTTCCTCTCCTCACCATCCCTGTGGTGCTGGGAATAGACCCTAGGGTTCTAGCATCCTAGTCAAGCATTTTGCTGTTGAACTACACCCTTAGCTTCTTGCCCCTTCAAGAACCAATGTTTGACTTAACTGATTTTCCTGTTGTTTTGAGTTTTCCATTTTACTGACTTCTGCTCTTGCCACTTTTTTTTTTTTTAAATAAATCTACTTACTTAGGATTTTTTTTTTATTTGGATGGGGTGTGGGGCAGTTGAGGCTTAGTTTCATGTAGCCCAGCCTGTCCTCTAACTCACTAAGTAACCAAGGATGGCCCTTAATACCTGATCCTTTTGCCTCTAGCTTCCAAGCACTGCGAATGCACATGCACCATACCAGGCTCTCTTTCTTTGTTATCATATAAGCACTTTTGTGTGAGAACGCTCCCTAAAATCATCCTTGCAGCTTCATTTTTTATGTGCCACGTTTTTACTATTTTCATGCAAGAAAACATTGCCTTTAAATGTGTTTATTTTTTATTATTTATTTTTTTTTAATTTATTAGATTTAAAAAATATCAATCCAAATTCCCACTCCCTCCCCTCCTCCCATTCCCTCCACACACCCTCCAACTCCACCCCCATCCACTCCTCAGAGAGGGTAAGGCACTTCGCTTTGTGGAAGGTCCAGGGCCCTCCTTACTACATCTATGCTGAGCAAGGTATAGTTCCAAAGAGAATAGAATCCCAAAAAGCCAGTACATGCAGTAGAGATAAATCCCAGCGCCACTGCCAGTGGCCCCTCAGTCTGCCCCAGCCATACAACTGTTAACCACATTCAGGGTGACTAGTTTGGTCCTATGCTTGCCAGTCTGGCTGGAGTTGGTGAGTTCCCATTAGCTCAGGTAAGCTGTTTCAGTGGATAAGTCCTTCATGGTCTTGACCTCTTTGCTCATATTCTCATTCCTTCCACTCTTCAACTGGACCTTGGGAGCTCAGTCCAGTGCTCCTATGTGGGTCTCTGCCTCTGTTTCCATCATTTGCTGGATGAAGGTTCTTGGTGATATTTAAGATATTCATCAGTCTGACTGCAGGACAAGGCCAGTTTAGGCACCTCTCCTCTATTGCTTAGGGTCTTAGCTGGGGTCATCCTTGTGGATTCCTGGGAATTTTTCTAGAGCCAGGGTTCTTGCTAACCCCATAATGGCTCCTTCAATCAAGATATCTCATTCCTGCCGGGCGGTGGTGGCGCACGCCTTTAATCCCAGCACTCGGGAGGCAGAGGCAGGCGGATCTCTGTGAGTTCGAGGCCAGCCTGGTCTACAAGAGCTAGTTCCAGGACAGGAACCAAAAGCTACGGAGAAACCCTGTCTCGAAAAATAAATAAAAAAAAAAAAAGAAGATATCTCATTCCTTACTCTCATCTCTGTTCTTCCTCCATCTCGACTACCCCTTTCCCTCAAGTTCTCCTCAACTTTCTCCTTCTCCCCTCCTCCCCTTCCTTTTATTTTTAAATACAGTGTTTTATTAATTTTTTGAAAATTTCATACAATGTACTTTGATCATATTCATCCTCAAAAACTCTGTTTCTTCCCACATCACCTCTCTACCCACACCACTTAGAGCCTTAGATTTAAAAAAAAAATTGCTCACTGAGTTCAATTTGTGCTGCCTGTATACTCACAGATCTGCCGTCATCCATGAACACAGTGGTTCTATCGTGTCTGGAAAACATGGCTTCCCTCTAGACTTCCGTAATCTCTGACTCCTACGGTCTTCAACCCTTTCCCGTCTGTGATGGTCCCTGAGACGTGTGGGGGTGGGGGAGATAAAATAGATGTTCCAGTTGTGGCTGGAACTCTCCACTGACGCTTGTTCTCTGTGTTAAGCACTGTCTACTGCATGGAGAAATTTCTCTGATGAGATCTGAGTGGTATCTACCTCAAGGCATACAGATACGAATTTAGAGTGATTTGATACTGTGTCCATTTTGCAGAAAAAAATAGTAGTAGGCTCATCCTGGCCCCTATGTGCACCCCAGTTATGGGCTGTTGACCAGATTCACAGTAGCTGACATGGGACAGGCTTTAAATCCAACCAGAAGGCAGTTGGTTACCCACATCTGGGCCATTATTGTACCCATGTTTGTATTTTGCCGTACTGGTCATTATTGTCGTTCACTGGGTTCACAGACAGGTAATACTGGTGATGTCACCCCACCCCGGAGCCTGTATAGCATCTTCTAGTACTGTGAAAGTTAGCCAGTAAGGAGAAAGCCCCCTGGCCAGTACTGACTTGATTTCTTCATGTCCTGTGGTCTCTTCAGCAGTAGAATATTACCATCATGTTCTGGTGGGCAAACAAGAGGAATGGCAATAGACTCTATTAGTTTTTTTTTTGGGAGGGGGAGTTTCCAAAATATCTCTGATCAATGACTTGAGGTGAGGTATCCCACACCCAGCACTGAGCTCCTTGTTTGGCCTCCTCTTGCTTCTGGCAGGACTACAACCCTCTGTGTAGGGCAACTTCAATTAGACTTTTAATACTATTAATATCTATCTATCTATCTATCATCTATCTATGCATGCATCTATTTATGAAATTTATAAGATAAAATTATAAAATAAAATGCAGTTTTTAAAACATCCTTAGTGTTAAGCACCTCTTCCCTTCCCCTCCCCACTCCTCTGCCTTATTCTTTGATCCCTGTCCCCATTGTTCTACCTCCCTCTTCATGTCACTCTGCTCTACCCCCTCCCCTCCCCACTTGAGATCTTTCTAGTTTCCTGGATCTCACAGACACTCCTTATTAAACACACAGGCCTAAAGATTTCATGCTAAGCTCCACAAACGCATACGAGCATGTGACATTTATCTTGCTGCATCTAGATTGCCTCATTCAATGCAACATTTTCTAGCTCCATCCATTTGCCTGAAAATTTAATAATGGTATTTTCCTTTACAGGCGAATAAAATTAAATTGCTAAATATAAAATGTTGTCCTATATGTTCTTAATCTTGGCCATTTTGACTGGGGTGAGATGAAATCGCAAGGTAGTTTTAATCTGCGTTTCCCTGATGGCTAAGGATGCTGAACGCTTTAAAAAAATATTTCTTAGCCACTTGTATTTCCTCTTCTGAGAAGCCCCTGTTCTGTTCTATAGCCCACACTTAATTGGTAGCTTGGTTACTTGGTGTTTAGTTTTTGAGTCCCTTGTTTACTCTGGAGACAGACCCTCTGTCAGATGAGTGACTGGAAAGGACTTTCTCACCCATCTGTGGCCTCTTCAGTTGTTTAACAGTTTTCATGCGGTGCAGAGGCTTTGCCATTTCACAAGGTCCTGCCTGCTGATTATTGGATCTTTGGTCTCATTCCCTGGGCAACCAGAGTCCTATCCGCCTAAACCTATATCCTAAGGTGCACTCCCAACTCTTCTAGAAGTTTCAGAGTTTATGGACTATGCTCATCAGCAAGCTGATGATTCTCACAAGCAAGAGAATCTGTGGTTCTCTTTTATTGTTTGATCAGTATCTGGTTTTGGTATCAGGGGAACCTTGGCTTTAATAAAGAGTTTCGGTGTGTTCTTTCAATTTCTGGTTTACAGAATAATTTAGGTAGTATTGGTATTGGCTCTTCTTTGAAGACCTGGCAGAACTCTGCACCATATCCACCAGGACCTGGGCTGCTTTAGTTGCAATATTTTAAACCACTGCTCTGTGTCACTGGTTGTTATAAGTCTATTTAAATTATTTACTTTCTCTTGCTTCAACTTTGGTAGGTCATATGCATCTAGAAATTCATCTATTTCTTTTAGATTTTTCTCGTTTAGTGGAATAAAAATTTTAAAGTATGTCTTCATTATTTTTGAGTCTATGGCCCTCAACAGACTCATAGGGAGTGACATTATTGGAAGTGTGGTCTTGTGGGAGGAAGTGTGCCACTGAGGGTGGGCTTTGGGGCCTAAAATGCTCAAGCCACACTCAGTGTCTCTCTCCTCCTGCTGCTTGCTGATCCAGATGTAGAACGTTCAGTTACTTCTCTCCAGCACCATGTCGACCTGCAAGTCATCATGCTTCCCCCATGACAATAATGGACTAAATCTCTGAACCTGTAAGTCAGCCACAAGTAAATGTTTTCCTTCTTAAGAGTTGCTATGGTCATGATGCCTTCATAGCAGCAGAACCCCGACTAAGACAGTGTGTGTTGTTCTTTGTCCCTTTGTTGATTTTGTAGTGTTTGGGGGCCTTCTTTGTCTCCTTTTGTTTAATCATGCCTTTCCTGTCATTTAGTTTTCCCTAGTGAAACCCCATTGAGTGTGTTAATCTTTCTCTTCAGACTGAAGTATCCCTTCCAGCATCTTCTGTAGGGCAAGCTTGGTTACTCATGAATTCCTTTAGCCTGCCTTTATGATGTTGTGCGGCCGATTATGATGGGGAGTTTTGCTGGGTATATTAGATTGAGTTGGCAGTTGTGGTCTTTTGGAATTGGGAAGACATCAGTTCTATCCCTTCTTATTTTCATGGTTTGGGTTGAAAGGTCGGCAACTATTCTGACTGTGCCATCTTTGTATGTAAATTGACTCTTCTCTTGTGCTGCTTTCAGTATACTTTGATGTTGTTCTGTACGTTCAATGTTTTGGTTATAATACAGCAAGGGTAGTTTCATCTATGGTCCTATCGGTGTGGTGTTCTGTGTACCCTCTGTATCTAGATGGGCTCCTAGTTTTCCAGATTAGGGAAATTTTCTTCTTTGATTCTATTAAAGTATGTTTTATGCATTTTGCCTGAAACTTATTTTCCTATGTGCCCATACTACATGGACTTTGCCTCTTTAGGAAGTCCTAGAGTTTCTGCATGTTCTGATTATACATTAACATTTTTGCCTTTGCAATTAACAAGTGGGACCTCGTGAAACTGAAAACCTTCTATAAGGCAAAGGACACTGTAAATAGGACAAAATGGCAGCCTAAGGAATGGGAAAAGATCTTCACCAACCCCACATCCAACAGAAGGCTAATCTTCAAAATATACAAAAAACTCAAGAGACTAGACATCAAAATACCAAATAATTGCCAGGCAGTGGTGGTGAGTTCAAGGCCAGCCTGGTCTACAAAGTAAGTTCCAGGACAGCCAGGCCTATTGCACAGAGAAAAATCTATCTTAACAACCAAAACCAAAACCAAATAATCCAGTTAAAACACAGATACAGATCTAACCAGAGAATTCTCAAGAGAAGAACGTCAAATGGCTGAAAGCCATTTAAAGAGATGTTCAACATTCCTAGACATCAAGGAAATGCAAATTAAAATGACTCTGAGCTTCTATCTTACACCTGCCAAAATGGCTAAGATAAGAAACACTGACGATAGCCTATGCTGGGGATGATGTGGAGTAAGGGAAACATTCCTCCATTGCTGGCGAGAGTGCTAACTTGTTCAGCCACTTTGAAAATCAATATGGCAGCTTTTCAGAAAATTGATAATCAGTCTACCTCAAGACCCAGCTATACCACTCTTGGGCATATACCCAAAAAGGATGCTCAATTATAGCACAAGGATACTTGCTCAACTATATTTTTGGCAACTTTATTTGTAATAACCAGAACCTGGGAACAACCTAGATGCTGCTCAGTTGAAAATTGGATAAAGAAAATGTGGTACATTTATACAATGGAGCATTATTCAGCTGTTAAAAACAATGACATCATAAAATTTGAAGGCAAATGAATAGAACTAGAAAAAATCCTGAGTGAGATAATTCAGACCCAGAAAGACAAACATGGTATGTACTCACTCATATTTATTTTACTGTAAAATAAAGGAGGACCATGCTACAACCTACAGACCCAGAGAGGCTAGGTTACAAGAAGGGCGGGCCCAAGGGAGAAACAAATCACTCTGCAAAGGGGAAATAGAAGAGATCTCCTATGAATCTGTAAGGATGGCCCCAGCTAAGACTCCTAGAAGCAGTGGATACGTAGCCTCCACTGATCATCTCCTATGATCAGATTGGTGACTAACCCAAACGTCATCAGAGAGCCTTCATCCAGTAACCGAGAGAAACAGATGCAGAGATGCAGCCGAACATTAGGCAGAGCTTGGGAAATCCTGTTCAAGAGAGGGAGGAAGGATTGTAGGAGCCAGAGGGGTCAAGGACATCACAAGAAACCTCACAGAAACAATTAACCCTGATCATAGGAACTCACAGAGTCTGAACCAATAACCAGGGAGCCTGCATGGAACCAAGCTAGGCCCTCTACACACATGTGACAGTTGTGTAGCTTGATCTACTTGTAGGACTCCAAACAATGGAAGCAGAGACTGTCCTTAATGCTTTTGGCTGGCTCTTGTAACCTCTTTCCTACACTGGATTGCCTCACCCAGTCTTAATACAGGGGAAGAGCTTAGTCTTGCTTTAATTTACTATGCCATGCTTTGTTGACACCCTTGGGAGGCCTGCCCCTTTCTGAACAGAAACAGAGGAGGAGTGGATTGAAGAGGCATAGAAAGGAGGTGGGGGGAAGAACTAGGGGGAGAGGAGGGAGGGGAAACTGCAGTCAGGATGTAAAATAATGTTTTTTGTCTTGGACCATGACTAAATAATCCAGAGTCTCTATTTTCTCTTCATATCCTGATATATCTTGTCTTCCACATGATTCATTTTATTGGTGAGGCTTTCTGCTGGGCTTTTTTGTTTTTAAAATAAAAATACTTTTTGAGATTTAATGAAATTTTAAAACTTTTATGTGTGCGAGTGCTTCACCTGCATGCACATCTGTGCACCACATGCATGCAGCACCCACAGAGGCCAGAAGACAGAGTTGGATCCCCTGAAACTGAAGTTATAGATGGTTGTGAGCTGCCTTATAGGTGCTGGGAGTGGAACCTGGGTCCTCTGGAAAATCACGAGCCATCTTTCCAGGGCCTCACTGAACTTCTGACTTGCCCTATGGTGTTGCTTCAATACCATCACCATTTTGCTTTGGATTTCCTTCAGGATTTCTATCTCTTTACTAAGTTTTATTTTCATATTGTAGGCTGACTTCCTTATTTCCTCAGTTGCCTGTTTGTGCTCTCTTGAAAAATATTGGGGTCTTCTTTGAGTTTTTTGAGACAGAGTCTATGTAGCTCTGGATAGACTGAAACTTGCTGTGTAGACCAGGCTGACCTCAAACTCACAGAGGTCTTTCTGCTTCTGCCTCCTGAGTGCTGGGATGAAAGGTCTATGCTGTCACACCTTTGGATTTTTTTAAATCTGTCTTTTGAGTTCTGTATGTGAAATGTTACCAAAGTCATTTTGATAGGTGGCCATTCATATGATGTTGCTCATGTATAGAGGAGACAAGTTTTCTTGACTCTCCACATGACCTGTGCTATTTATTACACTGGGATCCACCCATCTGTGGGTAGGTCAATGTTTAAGATTTGCTGTCTTAGCAGGGGTTATACAGATATGGGTAGATTGCATTGCCATCGGGAGTCAAGGGGTTATCTGGGCCCAGGATACTGTTGAGAGCCATGTCAGGGTCCGTGGCCCTAGAGCAGCCAGGGTCTGGATTGATGTATGGGCACCTGTTGCCACCAAGCACCATGAGGATGCCCAGGGTCAAGTCAGCTACCTGAGTCCAAGTTGATGTCCAAGAGCAGAAAGCATCCAGATCTGAGTGGCCTGCGCTGCTACACAAGATCATGGTGACATTCAGGTCAGAGCTGCAGCTGAGGGCCATGTCAGGGTTTGTGGCCCTACTGTAGCCGGGGTCTGTGCTGATATCCAGTGTTTCTATTACCATCAAAGGCCTTGCAGACACCAGAGATCAAGAGCAGTGTTGGGAAATTGAATTTGGGTATTCAGGCTTGCTGGCAGGTACCCTTACTGCCTGTCTTAGTCACTGTTCTATTGTTGTGAAGAGACACCATGATCAAGGCAACTTATGAAAGCAAGCGGTTGATTGGGGGCTTGCTCACAGTTTCAGAGGTTGAGTCCATAACCATCATGGTGGGGAGCATGGCGACAAGCAGGCAATCATGCTATTGGAGCAGTAGCTGAGAGCTTACATCCGAGAGAGGAGACAGACAGACAGAGACAAAGACAGAGACAGAGAGAGACAGACAGACAGAGAGAGAGACAGAGACAGAGAGGGAGGGAGGCTTGGCATGGGCTTTGAGACCACAAAATTTACCCCCAGTGACATACCTCTTTCAACAAGAACACACCTCCTAATCCTTCCTAAACAGTTCTACTAACAAACACATGAGCCTGTGGGGGCCATTCTCACTCAAACCAACACTCTGCCTGTCATCTCACTAGCCCCAAGAAACCATTTTATAATCCGTTGTGATTTTTCCCATGACTTGTGGGTTACTTAGAAATCTGTGACAGCATCCGGATGTTTTGTGCTTTCCAGGTGTCTTAGCTTGGGTTTCTATTGCTGTGAGGAAACACCCCAATCAAAAAGCAAGTTGGGGAGGAAAGAATTTATTTGGCTTATACTTCTTCACTGAGGGAGGTCAGGACAGGAGTTAAGACAGGGCAGGAAACTCGAAGCAGGAGCTGATGCTGCTTACTGGCTTGCTCCTCATGGCTTGCTCAGTCCACTACCTTATAGAACCAAGGCCCACCAGTCCAGGTATGGAACCACCCACAAGGGTCTGGGCCCTTCCACATCAATCAGTTCATAAGAAAATGCCCCACAGCTGGATCTTATGGAGGTGTCTTCTCAAATGAGCTTGTCTTCTTTTGGAGAGCTCTAGTTTGTGACATAAAACTGTGCAACACACCAGGTGTCGCCTGCTGTTGGAAACTTAAGCTCACAGTGATCGGAGGGCTTGTTTTCTGGCTGGTTTGACTAAGATGGCCCACATAGGCTCATAGATTTGAATGCTTGAGCACCAGGGAGTGGCACTATGTGAATGGATTAGGAAGTGTGGCCTTGCTGGGGTAGTATGGCCTTGTTCCAGGAAGTGTGTCACTGGGGGTGGGCGCTGAAGTTTCAAATGCTCAAGCCAGGCCCAAAGTCTCCCTCTCTTCCTGCTGCCTGCGGATCCAGATGTAGAATTCTCATCTACCTCTCCAGCGCCACGTCTGCCTGCCTGCTGCCATGCTCCCTGCCATGATGATAAGGGGCTAAACCTCTATCATCCAGCCGCAATGAAATGTTTCCCTTAATGAGCTGTGTGATCACAGTGCCTCTTCCCAGCTGTAGAACATAAGACATGCCTTTACCAAGCTAATCATTTCACAGGCCTCCAAATACTTTGTTTTAGCTCTATCTACAAGCTCGGTTTGAATCTTTGAAATTCTACTTCTCTTTGTTCCTCCTCACGCTCATTGCCACCTCTGTTTTCTCGGCATTCATCTGTTCTCCATCCCCTGGCTCCTCTCGTCATCTGGCCACTTCCAGAACTTCTTCTATTATGTTCTTTTTTCTGAGAGGCTGTTGTTTTCTCCTTTGCCTGGTTGGTAACTTTGATTGGGTGCCAGGAATCTGACCTTGTTAGGTGCTGGACTTTTTCCTATTCCAGTTTAAATGCGTTTCTGCTTTTTCTAAGTCCAAATTACTGGAAGACACATGGGCCCTTCCCAGGCCCGCTTCTGTGCTTCATAAGCCGGTCCCATTGGGCTGAGAGCCCAGGAGGCCATCTGACACCTTGCTGAGGAGATGTCTTTCTAAGAATTGTTCTTCACGGTCTTCTGAGAGCTTGATTGGGTGGGACTTGGTGATGGCAGTAAGTGGAGTGTGACATGGAGGTGCCACACAGGGTGTGACTGCAAGGATGTGACCCCCCGCCTCACACCTGCCAGCTACTGGTGCCTGCCCCCAGGAGTGGGCAACCCTGGTGATCTTTTCATTCATTCATTCATTCGTTCATTCGTTCATTCACTCATTCAGTGTTTTGAGACAGAGTTTCTCTGTGCAGCTCTGGCTATCCTGGAACTCACTTTGTAGACCAGGCTGGCCTTGAACTCACAGAGATCCACCTGCCTCTGCCTCCTGAGTGTTGGGATTAAAGGCATGTGCCACCATGCCCGGCTAACCCTGGTGATTTTGAAGCACTGTTTACATGACACCCTCCCTGTATTAGTTACATTTCTGTTGAATGTGATTAAATGTCATAAACAAGACATCTTATACAAGAAAGAGTTCTAAAGTTTTAGCTTATGGTTCCAGGGTTTAACCTCTGTAATGGCGGGGACAGTGTGGTGGTCGCAGAAGGAAGCTGAAATATGCTCAAACATGAATTTGGGAGAGAAACAGGGAGTGGGGTTAAGCTCTTAAAGTCCACCCCAGTGACACACCTCCTCCAGCAAGACCACACCTTCTAAGCCTTCCAAGTAGTGCCACCTACTGGGGACCAAGTATTCAAATGATGGAGACTGTAGGGACATTTCTCATTCAAAACACTATGCTCCCCTTATTAGAGGGACCCCAATTGTTCTGTGCAGTTTCTTCTACAAGACCAAATTGACAGCGACGGGTACCCTGTGCCTGCCAGTTGTGGCTCCATACAAGGTGTGTAGGCCCTGAGACTGCCCAAGGGAGCACACAGGCATTTGAAGTGACATCTTAACTTATAAGAGACTGACGACAACAGCAGTGACCCTTATTCTGCAGATGCATTTATACATGCAGGTGATATCTATGGAAGCCAATGTCTGAGGGCCTGGGCCACGCACCCTGGTGGTAAAAGTGGAAGAAGGAGAATCAGAGTGCTTGGGGTGGACCCCTGGAGCCTGAAGCACTCTGCTCAGGGCTGGTGTGGGTCGTGGGCCTTCCCTGGGGCAGAGAAGCTTTCTGCCTCCGAATGGCTGCTCAGAGCCCCCTCCGGCGCAGCAGGGAGAGAGCTTGTCTTCCAGAGTCACAAAGCTGATGGAGGTGAACCGCTGAGCAGTTCTGGGTACACGTTGCTCCAGAAGGTCACTTTATCCCCTAAGCAGAAGTGGGTGGATGGCAGGAAATGCTGGCTGGCTTTGCCCCACTGCAGGGCACACAGAGGACTTCAATATTATTAGGCATGTTTCTGGATTTTACATTTAGAAAGGGAGAGAGTGGAAACAATCAGGACAGAATGCCAGTCATTGTCCTTGCCTGGTGGCAGCACGCAGCTGTGCTGGCTTTGTTCCTGGGCTCTTCTGAAATGGAAGACAGAGGACGCTGGGCTGCCCGTTGGCAGAGTGCCGACTGTCCCCGCTCTGATTTCAGGACGTGTCCCTGGCCTGCCCAGCAGTCCTATGAGTCCTCGTTCTTGCCCTGCCAGTCCCTTATGCTCCTCCTGGAGGCTGCCGCTCTCAGGCAGGAGAGCAGATGGCCAATCTGTGGGTGCTCAATCACTTGTAAGCACGTCTCTCCCGCCATGCCCAGGCCCTGGCACTTCCAGAATCCCCTGGGCAGGGTTGTAGAGAATCTCTGAGCTGAGAGCTGGGAGCTTGAGGGCCCATCTGGGCAGGTATAACATGCCCTGGGAAAAATGGGGTTATTTCTTTAACAATATTTTTTGGTTATTCTTTTGAGAGTTTTGCACATGTGTACAATCTTTTTTGACCAGATCCGCTCTCACTGCCCCCCTCCAGCTCTCCCAAGTCACCTCTCCACACCACTTTCCCAACTTCCTGTCCTCTATTAACCATCTGACTTCAAATAATGTTGCCTATATGTACATGGGTGTGAGATGCCGCATTGGAGTATGGGCCTACCTACCAGGGCTACACCCTTAAAGGAAAACTAATGCTTCCATGACCAGTCGTTATCACCTGCCAATTGCTCCTCGGCTAGGGGTTGGTTTGTGAGCCTCTCTCGGCCATGAGAGTTGGTGACTGGGTTGAACTCATTTAGATCTTGTGCAGGCCACCAGAGTTGCTGTGTGCTCGTGAGTGTGACAGCTCTGTCATGCCCAGAAGACACCGTCTAACTCCTGTCCTCCCTGACTTCTGGCTCCACCAATCTTTCCACTCTCCTTTCCACAATGTCCCACGAGCCTTAGGGAGGGGATGTGATACGGATGTCTCATTTAGGGTCCATTTATGGAAATACTAGTAGTATGTTCTATGACGTCCCAAGCCATGGACTCTTGGCCTAGTTTCCAGAACCAGGTATGAATGCCATTCTGTGGAGTGGGCCTTAAATTGGTCAAGGTGGTCTTATTATAGCTCCCCCAGAAGCCTACAAGAGCCTTTGTGGCCCTGGGAAAGCTAGATCAGGACGAGCTTGACTTCTCCACATCCTGTGGCCCAGGTATGTGGTGTCTTCAATCTCACTATCAAGTCCTCGTGGGTAACTGTTTTAGAGCCGCTTCGTTGTTGTGACAAAAACCATGATCAAAAGCAATTTAGGGAAGAAGAAACTTGATTTCAGCTTGCCCTTTACAGTTTTACAACGCGCCATTGAGGGGAAACCTCAGCAAGAGCTCAAGCAGGGAAATGGAGGCAGGCCTGCTTTTCAGGCCACACGGAACTCCCTTTACAGCTAAAGTACACGAGGAACCGTGGAGATGCTGGCTGGATGATGGGCGGGCCATGGCCAGCTAGCTCTCTCATACAACCTAGGACCACATGCTCACGAAGCGGTGCTGCACTGGAGGGAAGACGGCATCTTCAATAAACGATGCTGGGAAAACTGGATAGTTACAGGCAGAAGAATGAAACTAGAGCCTTACCTCTCACTCTGTACCAACCAAACTCCAAGTGTGTTAAGGACCACAGCCTAAGACCTGATGCCCTGATACAAGAGAAAATAACAAAGTATTCTTCAACATATAGGCACAGGTGAAGGGCATTCTGATTAGGACTTTAGTAGCTCAGAGAACAAAATCAACAAGGGACAAATGGGACTCATGACATTAAAAAGTTTCTGTAACAGTCAAAGAAACACTGATCGAATGGAGAGGCAGCCTACAGAACAGGAGCCTTGTCGCCAGCTATACATCCAGCAGAATGCACAAAGAACTGAAAATAAGAAACCCCGAACAGCAAGAAGGCAAGCAACCCAATTAAAATGAGCTACGGAACTGAACAGAGAGTTCTCAGAAGAGGAAATCCAAATGGCTAGGAAATATTTATAAAAGTGTTCACCATCCTTAGTCATAAGGGAAATGCAAATGAAAACTGCTTTGATGTTTCATCTCACCCCAGTCAGAGTGGCTAAGATCAGGAAAACAAACGACGGTTAGTGCTGGCCTGGGTGTGGGGATAAGCGAAGGAACTCTTATTTGCTGTTGGTGGGAGTACAGACTGGTGTAGCCATTATGGAAATCAGGGTGGAGGTTTCTCAAAAGTCTAGAAATAAAACTACTGTATGATTCAGCTGTACCACCCCTGGACATTTATTCAAAGGGTTCTATTCCTACCACAGAGACACATGAACACCCATGTTCAACACCATGTTGCTCTGTTCACAACAGTTAGGAATTGGAAACACCCTCATGTCCACCGGCATATGAGTGGGTAGTGAAAACACAGTACATATGCACAGTGAGATTTTATTCAGCTAGAAAGAAAAAGGAAATGTATTGCGGGTGAAAAGTGATCAACACTATTACCCAGAGGGAAACCCTGCACTCTATAATATTGCTCTTCTAGGCAAGAATTGCTCATTGGTGCAAGAATGGTGTGAAAGTTGCGGGGGGAACCAATCACTTTATGATTGGGTTCAGAAAGTGCTTCGCTACTCCCGTAACACTTGCGCCACTATTTTTCATCAATGGGTGGACATATGTTGCCATATTCACCACGATTGTGGTTTCGCAGGTTCAGAGTTGGACAAGACTGTTGATGACTTTTCTCCCCTGGTGGCTGGCACAGCACCTTCTGGTACTATAAGAGCTAGTGAGCACTGAGGAGGTTTTCTTGTTAGTGTTAACTTGATGTCTCCATTTCCTGTGTCCCCAGTGCACATGGTGTTTTTAACAACAGGGTCTCACCATCAAGTCCTGGTGGGCAACCAAGAGCAATTGCAATAGTCTGTATTGTTTGGTGGGGGTCTACAGCACATGGCCAAGGGGAGCCCAGTCACACCCACGCATACTCCCTTTCTGCTGCCCTTGCCTGTGCATCACATCTAGAGCTGCCTTGGTTCATTGCAAACAGATTTTGAGCCACAAAGCCTGAAATATTTATTCTATATTATTATTAATAACAACAACATAATAATTATTATTACTATTTCTTTTTTATAGTGCGATGACTCCTGAACTAGCTCACCATAACTACAAGTGTGTGATGCAACAGGATCAGATGTGAAGGGTTTGGCTCATAGGATGACTTACCCACCCAGCACTTTACTTAGCGGGCACTGGAACTCCTCCATATCATCCCCACCTGAGTTCTGCACCAGGCTGAGCCACTCAATCAAAGGCTCACCAAGAAGCAGGCTGCTCTGAGAGGGGCAGCCGCTCCCCAGCAGCTGGTGTAGGCTGGGAAAGTGGGTCAGGCCCCAGAGGGCAGCACAGCTTTAGCTCTCTATTAGGACCTGTTTGGTAATTCCTCCACTTAATAGTTACTGAGAGGCTCCTCACTGCTGTCCCCTGCAAAGGGGATCAAGGACTAGGGGCAGAGCAGGATGGGATAGGACTAGGTGTCTCCATTTCAAAGATGTCCACCGGTCAAAGTGTAGAGGAGGTGTGGTCTGTTTGGAAAAACCCACCCACAAGGGTGCAGGAGGTGGTCAGAGGGAGGCAGGTGGAGGACAGAAAAGCTTTTGACATTTAAGCAAGGCCACATGGGCTAGTCTAGAGGGTAAAGGTGGAGGGAGGCCCGTGAGCAGAAGAAACAGTGTGCAGAAGCCTGGAGATGTGACTGCCTGTGGAAAGAAGGGCTTCTTTGAGTGATGCCTGTGTGAGGTTGAGTTGAAGATGGAAAAAAACACAGTGATACTGTGGACTGATGTGGCACCTCACTGGGGACACTGGGCTAGCTGGCTAGTGATAAAAGCAGTCCAGTGTCTTTGGAAAAGAATTGGGGCTCAGTGGAACCTGGAGCTTAGAATCATCAATCTAGAGTAGCGGTTTTTAAACTTCCTAATGCTACAACCATTGTGTTGTGGTGACTGACCTCCAACCATAGTGTATTTACATTGCTTCTTCATAGCTGTAAGTTTTGCTGTTGCTATACATTGTGATGTAAATATCTGATATGCAGATGCTCTTAGGTGACCCCTATGGAAAGGTCATTCTAAGCCCAAGGGGTCGCGACCCACAAGTTGAGAACTACTGATCTAGAGTCACGCTGTAGTATGGCAATGGAACTGAGAGCCACCAGAGGCTGGTACCAGGCAAGAGAGGGAAAAATTAGCGGGACATAGTTGTGGATGGCAAGAGTCAGGGTGTCCAGGACTTGGGGACCAGCTACAAGGGATAGGAATGGGAAGCTGGGTGACCTTCTATAAGGATAAAGGCTGCTTGGAGTTCCCAGAAGTGGTGTAAGGAACAGGGTGGTGCACCCTGTCCTCTGAAAGCCTCTTCTCCCTAGACAGGCAGACTGTTTCTTTCTCTCCTTCCCTCCTTCTTAGAG